>NC_136072.1:1187162506-1187762506 GCF_964261635.1 Lissotriton helveticus | reverse complement strand
ATGCGATATCATGGAAACGGCTAAGGGATAGATCCCGAAAGCCGCAGACAGGCTCAGCTCATGCCAGAGCACCATCTCACACGATTCCAAGCACTCTGCCTCCAGGATTGTTAAGGCCTGCCATAGGAGTGACTGATAGGAGATCTGTGTGTCCATTTTAGGGTTAGATATAGGTATACTATATCTAAAGCAAAGGGTGATTACACCACCTTGCCCCAGCTGTCGTGCAGCCAGTTGTGTCAGATTTGGATGGCCAGCCAGGGGTGGCATAATACATGCTGCAGCCCCTGGTAGGCCCTGGGTACACCTATGCCCTGGGTACCTAAGGTACACTGTACAGGGACTGATAAGGTGGCTCAGTATCCAATTTAGATATGTACCTAAGGTACATAGAATCCATTTTACAGAGAGAGCAGTGGGCCTGAGGTCCTGAATAGCAGGGCCTCAGGTCAACTAAGTCAGAAAACCAGCAAAACACCAGGCAAAAAGTTGGGGGCAACCATAGTCAGGGATCTACCTTCCTACATAACCCCCCCCCCAAACGAAAGGAGATAAGGCTATCCTTGTCCAGGTAAGCCTATATTGCCTAAGTGGCCATTTAAGGAAGTACCAGCACTGGCATGGTTACCCCCTATGTCATGGTCCACTAAGCAATCCCTCACCCTAAGGGTGTCTGAGGGTCTCCACCATAGGGAATCTCTACCTGTGGTGTGTTTTGTCAAAGAAAAAGGCTGGTGCTGAAATGGAGTACTGAAGTGAGGCTCCACTAACTTTGGGCTCAGCTTCCTCCAATCATCATCCACCATAGAGGCCTTTCTTTCCAAGACTGAGTTGTTTTGGGCTCTCAGGGTCAACCTCTGGCTACCTACAGCTGGAGGTTGGGTCCCTCTGTTTGGCTTACTGGAGGGACAGGTCAGGTCTGGGGCCCTCAGGTCCCAAGTTTGGCTGTGCCCAACAGTGTCCATCTGTGGGAGGTGCCTAACTAATTTTAAGGGGGATCCCTCAGGAGTGTGTCTTATTTTCACTTGGCTAGGTCTACTAGCTTCAGTGCCCTTAATCTGCTGATTGGGGAATTCTTTTGGACAGGGGGCCCTTTGGGGTCCAACACTGGCCTCCCTGACCTCTACAGCCCTGGGCTGACTGAGGCAGGGTAGAGAGGGGCAGGTTACCTGCTCCAGACTGGGTCCCACCTTGGAAGGGTCCACTGACATCAGGGGTTCTGCCAGGCTAGGCCTGACTACCTCTGTGGCAGTTTCTTCACAAGGGGTCAGATCAGTTCCCTGAGGAGGCTGATCCTTTCCTAAAGTCTGGTGGGAGGCAGATTTCTCTTCCTCCTCAATACTCTCTGTCTGAGTGGAGTGATCCATAGTTTCAGGCTTCACAACACTGTCATCTGTCTGAGTTTGAGCTGTGGCCATCACAACTCTCCCAACCTTTTCAGGAGGGGGCTCAGTTTGGGTGTGGGCTGTGACCATCGCAGCCTTGACAACCTGTTCTGGGAAGGAAGTTGTCTGAGATTGGGTTGTGACTGGCACAACCCTCCTGACCTGTTCAGGGAGGATATCTTGGACTGGGGCTGTGGCTACCACTGCCCCACTACCCTTACCATGGAGGTTCACCATTCTAGAATGGGTTTCTTGCTCTACTTCAGCCCAGGCTGAGAGCTCTAAATCATTCCCCAGTAGGCAATCTACAGGCAAGTTTGGTGACACTGCCACTCTCTTGTGGCCAGTGACACCTCCCCAGCTGAGATTGACCACTGCCATGGGATGATCTCTCTGTACTCCATCAATATTGGTCACCTGGTATGTGGCACCAGGTAAAAGTTGCCTGGAGGGGACTAGACTCTCAGTCACCATGGTGATGCTAGCCCCTGTATCTCTATAGGCCTCAACTTTTATACCATTGATGAGGGGCTCCTGTCTGTACTTGCCCAAAGTGTTGGGACAAGTTGTGAAGTTGGCAAATCCCATGCCAGTCTCACAGACAAGAGTATCTAAGTTTGGGGATCTGGTTAGGCCAGAGTCCCCAGGAACTCCCAAAGTAAATGCACCCAAATTCTTGGGGGCACTCCCACCACCTGGGGGATTACTACTAGTAGTAACAGGAGGTTTGGGAATGTTACTTGGGGGTATGTTTTCCTTATTGTTATTCTTTGGGCAACTGCTGTCAGTTTTTAAATGACCCACCTGTTTACAGGGATAACAATAAGGTTTCTTTTGGTTATTGGAAGGATTCTGGGACCCACCCCCCTCAGAGGATTTTTGGGGCCCTGATGTGGTTTGATCTGTAGATTTATTCCCACCCTTCTCTTGAGGCTTGGTTGATTCCTTTTTCTGGTCACCACCTTGGTTCTTGGGCCTAATCCTGGTTCTGACCCATTTGTCTGCCCTCTTACCCAATTCTTGTGGAGAGGTCAGATCAGAGTCTACCAGGTGCTGGTGTAATAACTGGTTCTGACAATTATTTAAGACTTGCTCTCTCATAATAAGATTATACAATCCTGTGAAGTCAGTAACCTTGCTACCCAGTAGCCAGCCTTCCAAAGCCTTAGTGGCACAATCAACAAAGTCAGACCAGTCCTGAGACTGAGTTTTCTGGGTGTCTCTGAACAGCAACCTGTACTGCTCAGTGGTTAAGCCAAACCCATCAACCAGTGCATTTTTCAGGACCTGGTAATTGTTAGCATCCTCCACTCTTGTAGTGAGGAGCTTATCTCTACCTTTACCATCAAAGGAGAGCCACAGTATAGCTGCCCACTGACTCTGGGGAATGCACTGCACAGTGCAGGCCCTCTCCAAAGCAGCCATCCATTTCTGGATGTCATCCCCTTGCTTAAAGGGGGGCACTATTTTTGTCAGGTGTTTAGTATCTAAACCCTTCTCTCTATCTCTTGGGAGATTGCTGCCACCAGTGGGAACTATCCCACTCATCTGCTGCTCTCTAGCAAAGGCAAGCTTCTCTTTGGCCAGGGCAAGTTCTTCCCTTTCAATCCTCAGTTTGGCTTGTCTCATCCTTGCTTCATGCTCTCTTCTCTGAGGGGAAGTCCATCTCCACTGGGGAGAGCTCCTTCTCCTCTGGGAAGAGGCATTAGAGTGCAGAGACCTATTGGCGTCCCTAGAAAGAGATCTATCTCTCCTAACTCCAAGGTTAGGCCCACTTCGGGTCAGTACTGGGGGTCCCCCAGATCCTAGCCCAAGTAAGTCTAAGTTGGCCCTGGTTAGCCTTCTGACTACCTCAAGACCTTTGTCTACCTCATCCCCAGAGAGTTCCTCCTGATCCTCCTCCTCCTCAACTGCAGTAGCAGTGTTGGGGAGGTCTGGATCCCCAGAGGTTCCCTCTAAGGCTGGCATGTTCTCATGTAACTGAGAAAGCTTTCTGGCATCATATGTCTCTAAGAGACCTATCAGAAAGGGAATGGTGGGGTTAGACCCCTGCTTCAGTTTCCTGGAGACACAGATCTGTCTCATCTCCTGGAAACTGAGAGCTGCATATCTTGAAGTGACCTGTGGAGGGTCAACACTGACCAGGGGAGTCTCAGTAGATTCTCCCTGGGTAGACATGCTTTTCTAGTGAGGTGTAAGTGGTGCACTTACCTACACTATGTGTTTGCCTACTGATCCCTTGCTAGAGTTGTAGTTTAGGGTGTGCTAGGCCCTAGGAGCTACAACAGCTGGTTCAGTAGAACTCAGAGTATTCTAAGCTAAGTTATATGTACCTTTAGTACTTATGTAATCTTTCACAAGATATTCTTAGGGCATGTGTGGTAAAACAACAGCAAGCTCAAATCCCAACCGCTGCTCACCAATGTGAGAAGTTGGCCTGATGTGCAGTGCTCACTATTCTAGTGATCACTATATATCAGTCCAAACAACCCTTATTGATGATTGGTTGTAAGTCAACCTTATAGACCAGCTATCCTAGTAGCATGGATACGAGCAGTCTAAGGCTAAGACTCTAGAGGGCGTGTTAAGCCAGCTGTTTTACCATCACATTACCCCTTGAACACCCAGTGAAAGGACACCACACAAGTGTTATGAAAATAAACAATGTATTTATTAGAATCACAACAACCCTGTACTCTTTAGGAGGACAGGGTGCTAAGCACACAACAAAACTCTTATGAAAATACTTAAGTTAGCACGTTATACACAAATGCCCGAGGGGCACGAAAACCCATATACTCTAAAAGTGGAATGCGAATTACTAGCAGGTAAGTAACAGTACTAATAGGCTTTGGAATCGCCAGGACTTGACTAGGGAATCGTTAGATTACTACTAGGAGGCCCAGGGGACTCGGGTGCAGAGTGTGCACTCTCACGCGGGATGCGGGACAAAGTCTATGGGAGCTAGAATTCACAAAGTTAGTGTTCACGGGCGAACCCGACCTGGTAGGGAGAAAACAACAGTGGATCCTGACCCTTGGATAGTGAGGCTATGCTGGGACACCGAAGTGCCGAAGTTACCTAGCCCAGGGGCTGCAGCTGCATAGGTCTGAAAAGACGTCGGGAATCCTCGTGCCGGACCAGGAGCCTGGAAGGAAGAAGTTGCTGGCAGGCGACCAGTGAAGGAAAGTTCGATGGATCCAAGCCTGGATCAAGGAAGAAGGAAACCTGAAAGCAGAGGGGACCAAGTTCTTGAATCACTAGCCAGTGATTAAGTGGGCACCAGGATGGCACCGGGCGAAGTCACCGCAGTCAGGTGAGTGGGCGCTGCTGGGCTCTGCAGTCTCTCGGACCTGGAGGCGTTGTCGGCGACCAGGATGGAGGTGCGAGCTGTCCCACGAAGGTTCTTGCTGTCGACGTCGCTGGACCCAGGATTGGGCAACAAGTCTTGGCAAATGCAAGGCCCACGCGGTGGACCTAAAATGGCGTCTTAGCCGGACCAGGAGGGTCCAGAGTACTTCTCCGATGGAGGGAAGCAAGGGCCAGTCTGGAGCAACCAGACCAGCAGCAGTGTTGTCGTCGGGCGTCGTTCGGAAGGCCACAAGCCAGCGGGCTAGTAGCCAAACAACGCGGTGAGCAGCAAAAAAAAAGCAGAAGGGCCCCACGCCGATCGTGGAGATGCTGGGGGCTGCTCTTCGGTGCTGGAGCTGCTCAGGGTGGGGGCTTCTCGGACCCCAAAGCACTCACCAGGAAATTACTCGGTGGGCTTGCTGTGCAGAAGTCGTGCAGTCTTGGCGATGGCCGGTCCCTCGAGGTCTCGTCGCACCCACGGTTCTCAGCTGTGCTGTAGAGGTGGGTAGAGGTCAGAGGTGCCAGGGAAGCCGGGTCTCGTCGAGCTGGGCAGTCGGATTCCGGAGGAAGGACGTGCAGCAGACCGCAGTGTTCTTGGATGGTGCCTGCGGATGCAGGGTGACTACTCCTTAGTCACAAGGGAGAATCTTGAGGAAGAAATCGTGAAGTCCTTTCGTGGAAAGTGGTATCTTGATTCCAAAGATGACCTGATTTGGAAGGGGGCCAGTCCCTACCTTTATCTGGGAAAAGGGGGCTGGCACGCGACTAGGTCCTGCCCTATGGGTGGGACCAGGAGGGGGGTGGTTACACCCACTTCCTTGGCGGGCTTTTCCCCAGCACAGGGTCTGGAGTGTCCCTGGAACTGGTTTGAGCCAGCCTATGCACAGTGAGCACCGGGGTGCCACGTGCAGTCACCTTCCTCTGAAGCCCTGCCTACCTACAATACACAAAACCCTGTCTGGGACGGTGCTGGCACCGCCCCTGGCAGGAAACCCTTTGTCCTTATCTCCTGCTCTGGGAGGACTCCCAGCAGCAGGAGGGCAGACTGGTGTCTCGGTGGCAGCATCCATTTTGTGGATGCTAAGGCTCTGTCTGACTTTTAACCGGGTTATAGGTTACATGCATGTCGTGTCCCTCTAGAAGGGAGGAATGCTAACCCCGTCGCCAGAATTGGCGAGGGGTTAGTATTCCAATTCGTATGACACCTTACTCGACATGTTTTGATAAAGCGATACCAGAGTTGGCATTTAACCGCGAGGATTATAATGCACTTAAGAGTATATGGTATGCGATATCATGGAAACGGCTAAGGGATAGATCCCGAAAGCCGCAGACAGGCTCAGCTCATGCCAGAGCACCATCTCACACGATTCCAAGCACTCTGCCTCCAGGATTGTTAAGGCCTGCCATAGGAGTGACTGATAGGAGATCTGTGTGTCCATTTTAGGGTTAGATATAGGTATACTATATCTAAAGCAAAGGGTGATTACACCACCTTGCCCCAGCTGTCGTGCAGCCAGTTGTGTCAGAGTTGGATGGCCAGCCAGGGGTGGCATAATACATGCTGCAGCCCCTGGTAGGCCCTGGGTACACCTATGCCCTGGGTACCTAAGGTACACTGTACAGAGACTGATAAGGTGGCTCAGTATCCAATTTAGATATGTACCTAAGGTACATGGAATCCATTTTACAGAGAGAGCAGTGGGCCTGAGGTCCTGAATAGCAGGGCCTCAGGTCAACTAAGTCAGAAAACCAGCAAAACACCAGGCAAAAAGTTGGGGGCAACCATAGTCAGGGATCTACCTTCCTACAGGCACGTTTCATGTTTACGCTCCCACTGCCGTGCCTAGTGTGTATACACCATATAGGACACAGGAGATTCCAATTTCAGCTTGGCAGCATCAAGTTTGGTTTAATGGCGCTCTTCCCCACACCGTGGGTGCTGTTCGTTTGTGTCCCTTATCAATTCCTGGGTCCACTTGGCCTGTCTTTGCTGGATTCACTCTTCTGGGCCAAATCCTTGTAATAATCTTACCCATCTGGGTATATACTGGACATCAGATAAAGAAAGAAAATAGGTTGTTTTGTGATTTTGAGTAATTTAAGTGATGTATGGGAATGAGTGTGTATGAATGCTTGTGAATAGGGTGTTCTCTACCTGGAATAGAATTTATGTATGTGTTGGTTTTTGTAGAATTGTGTACAATAATGTAAATTGAGATGAAAACAAATGATTTTTCAAATGAGAAAATAATATGTTTGTACATGTTGCAATAAGAGAAAAGAAATTAAAAGAAAGAAAAAGAATTTAAATAAAAAAACAAATGTAAAAAAGTAAAAATATAGTGACGTGTTGTTGTCCTGCAAACTAGAGGTTATACCTTGAGTTTTATAGGTCACGAGGGAGCTTGTTCATATTGTATGTATTGTTTTCCCCTCTTTCTCCCTGACCTCAAAGCAAACTTCAGAGGGGGTCCCTCAATAAAATTACTTTGGATTCACTCTTCATCCACGGTACCTTACAGTCCCCTTTGCGGACTTAAGAGTCCTTTATGCATCCATTGTAGGGGTGCTTAGGGCTTTAGTGCAATACGTTTCCCGCAACATCCAGGTGGGGCACCTGGTGCTGTGGCGCAACCAGTTGGATCAGCCGGGATAAAGATTAGTCCCGTCATGGTTAATTCGGTTATGGGCAAGCGCCCCAAGAGAAAGACAATATGCCTTTTTGGCTTGCCTAGAAATTTGACCAACGGGAAGCAGTATTTCCTAATACGACTCCTGTTGAGAAACACAGGATTCTGACCATTAGTTTTCAGAAAGACTTAGTACCAGAGGTAACAGATTGTGAGACCTGGGGTAAAGTATTTGCAGCTGTCTATGCGAAGTGCTTCGACACGCGTCTATGACTGTCCTGCCCTCCGTGATCAAGCGTGTTCAGGATAAACACGGTCCGGAGGCTGCTGTTGAATTGGGAATGAGACTTGTCGGAGTGTTTGTCGTAGTTTCCAATCTCATCCTTGCTAATGTTAAGGGGGATGTGGCAAACTTTCAGGTGTTGAATGCTTTGCACAATGCCCCCGATGCCGATAAACCCGGCAGTGGTCGAAAATCATTGCGGAGGTTTATAAGACCATTGGCTGCAATAAAACGGGTGTTAAGCCTTTTACTAAAAGAGCAGCACAACCACAAATTCAGATGGCTAAGTCTAATAAAGACGACCGTCTAGTCTTTCCAAAACAGAATTGGAAAGGTAAAAAACAGGGGAAGCAGTAACAGAAACAAGGGTCGTGTCCTGCATCCACCAATACCTTTATCTACTGAGCGCACATATGATTTGCGCAATCGCGTGAGTATTAAGTCACCTGATCGATTTAAGGTTCCTGATAAACATTCTCATCATTCTTTAAAGGAAACATTGGTCTTACAAACCGGTGGAGGAGAATGCGGCAGAGGCTGGGGTGCCCCACAAGGACGTGAGCAGCCCCGCCAAACGGAAGGTAAAGGCAAGCAGGATGAATTTCAACATCAACGCCCTCAGTTTCTGAAAAAGAAGGTTGGCACTTTAACCACGAGGTATGCCACGGATAGTGAGAACACAGCTTCGGAACCTGACATGGGCGCTAACGCTGCTCGACAGCGCAGCAGAGGTTACAGTAGTGCGGCAAGCACGGCGTCCGTATCTGAAGGCGACAGCAACTGACACATTCATCACTGTAGAAACAGCTGACACTAGAGTGGCTCCCCCGACAGACTATATGAAATAGTCCTTTAAATTGAAGGTGACATACAGCGTAAAATAAAAAGGATTTTTGGGGAAAATCTGACCTCTACTTATGACATTTTGTTAGCGGAGGCAGACTGGCCCCCACCTTTCGTTCTGGCCGCTCCGAGAGGGGAGGAGGTAATCCTCCCTAGTTTCGTACACACTGTGATGAAAGAGCAGGTGCTGAATTTTGCAGAAGAATGGGTTAACATGCTTGCACCGGCTTTGTACTGTACTCAATGTGGATGGGACAAACTTTTGCCAAGACATGAGATTCCATTGCGGTCTATGCCACAGCCTCAATCCCAATATCCCATGCAGCGTGAAGCCTAAGCTCCCGTTGTGGAAATCCTTGAACAATTGGAATATTAAGGTGTGATTGAAACATGTGTGTCACCGATAAATAATCCTCTTTTCAATGTAACCAAACCTGATGGTTTGTACCACCTAGTATTGGATTACCGAAACGGTTTAAAACCACACTTGACATATCCAATGGCTTTTTTAGCCATAACCTGTCCTCTATTAGTGGTCAATGGACAGCTTTTACTTCTGGCGGCAAACAGAAACAGCTCAAAAGATTAGCCATGGGCTAGAAGAACAGCCTGGACGTCTTTGCCGCTCATTTTGTCTCTCTGTTAGAGAGCATCGACCCAGATGCGTCCTCATATGTTGATGATATTTATCTCACTGACGACGAATTATGGCCGCATCTGTGTCGTGTTGACCGCATTGGAGGGTACATAGTGTTGTTCCTGGGCTATTAGCTCAACAATGAAGGTCGAGGTTTAGCACCTCACTCCTTGGAGAAATGCGCACAGTTGCGAGCTCCTACAACTCTGAAAAAGCTAAATCTTTACTGGGTTTTTGGAATTTCGGGCGTACTTACATTCCCGAATATGCCCAGTCTGTCAAGCCGCTATATGCCTTAGTACAACCAACTTTCACCAAATCTTACTGGCTGCCTGAACATTCAGCTATTTTGCATTCTTTGCAGGCTGATCTTCTTGAATCTAAATACTTACTGACTCGTGACAATCACACAAACCTGGTAATAAGAATTGTGCCAGGCACAGTGGGTTTCACGTACTTGACGTTTAATGAAGGAGATACAGGCCCTATCGCTTACAAGTCACACTTGTACACTTCGGCTGAATACACAATTTTTCTCTGTCGAAAAAGTTTTGACTGCAGTGCAGATGGCGATTCTGAAAAGAGAGAGCGCTGTCGCAGGGGAAATGCATGTTGGTTGTTAAACCGTACCCTGCCCTTGAGGCAATGACAAAAGCCAGTTTACCGAATTCTAAAACTTTGCATCCTCGTTGGATACAGTGGGCCACATCCTTGACGTCTCCGGATGTCACATTTATTTTTGATACCTCTTTGCAAATTCAGGAGCACTTGCAGTATGAATTTGTTCATCCAGCTCCTTTGACCATGCGCCCGCCGGAGGATTTCCATCGTATCATTTACACTGACGGATCGGCGCAACCGGCGACAGGATCAAAGCATGCCTGTTCAGCAGCCTGTGCAATAGTGGTGGGTACCAAGGTGAATGGAGAGTTCAAGCCCAATGTCGTGCATACACAGACATTAGGGGACTGTTCCGCCCAGTTGGTAGAGGTACGTGCTCTGGTGCTTGCACTGGAGTACGCTGATCCTTGTGTAGCTACTCTTATTGTAACTATACAAGTAAGGTACAGTAAACAAAATCAATGTTGTATGAGTTCGTAGGAGGGGGGGAGCCATAGCAGGGAGATGTCAAGTCCGGGCCTCTGTAGATCCCTGTGTAAGCGTTGATGCGGTAGTTGGTCTCGGCCATGATGAAGCCCTGCTCATGGGAGGCAGCAGACAGCTCGGACCTCTGGACGCCGTTTAGATGCCGAGACATGTGAAGGTAAAAGAAGCGGGACTTCATCTTTCTCTGGAAGATGAGGCCAAATTATCGTTATAGTCCCTAAAGCACCAGAGCACCGGAGTAATACAGGCTGCAGTCATAATCGAACATGGTCGCCATCTTGGGGTCAGGCCAAACTCAGTAAAATATAGTCATTTATGCATTGCATTTTATGCCTTAGTAGATGTTTGTGTGCACTGGGATGGCTCCTCGGGGGGGATGGGGGGGGGGAGGTGCTCTGTCGTTGGCTTGGCCCCCCTTTTGTGGCAGCTTCTTCAGCGGCAGTGTTGATAATCGGATGGAGGGAGAGGGGGTGGGGAGAACAACCGGTCTACTGCAGTCTGTACCAGCTCAGCGTTCCACTTCTATGTTTGGTCACTAGAGGTTGTCTTGTTGTGTGGCAGCCATTTCCACCCAAGATGTAATGCACTCTGGCGCTGTCCCTCAGGGTGTTCCCGTTCTAGAGCCAGCTGCAGAGTCTGCTAGGCACCATATTAAGGTCAGGCACCCCGAATAGAGCAACTCCGCCGTGGTGTTTACAGTGAAAGTATGGAGATGACCCCCCTGCTCACTAACCTCTGCGACGCGGTGTTGGGTCGTTCCTCTTGTCTAGATCACCGGGTGACGACGGACCGTTGTTAGAACTGGGGGTCTCTCATTGGCAGAGGTAAGTACCTTTGACCAAGTAGGGACCCTCACTTCTAGTCAGGGTAAAAGGATATACACAGTAGATAATCCCTGCTCACCCCCTAGGTAGCTTGGCACGAGCAGATAGGCTTACCCCCAAGGCAATGTGTTACAGTATTTGCACTCAATCACCACAATAATTCCACAGTACTCCACAAAGGTAGACCACACAGGTAGGTATATGTAAAAATATACTTTATCTAGTTTCAGCAGTCAAAATCAATAACAGTAGAATTGCACGTTATCTTCAGGTTCTCTCAATAGTTCTCTGATTTCTAGGAAGGTAAAAGAAATAGTCTCTAGTCTCTTAATTGAATCAATACTCAAAAGAATAAGCTTGTAGGCTGTAATTACTTGCAAACTGTCTCTGTGGTCGTTTTAGCGTTACTGCACTGTAACGCTCTTCTCCGGCTGCCTTATCCGCCCTTATCCGCGAGATCACACACTAGGCGGCAGTCCCCGGGTCCCCCGGGCTATGCGAGGCTCTCGGGGGCTAAAGTATGCTTTTAGATGCTCCCGCGCTCTTAGCGCTTCCTGCCACCTCCGCCGTGCTCTAGAAGTGCCCCCACAACAGTCAAGGCTCCTCTGTGCAAGACTCACCACACTCGGGGCGGGCGGCAGACAGGCGATGTTCCCGGACCGGCTGGACGATTTCCTCGGCAGCGGCGTCTCTGAGCGAGAAACACGGCGATCCACCAATCAATGCGCGGCTCCCACGACGAGCCCCCGATGACGACGTCAGCGGCTTCCAGGAGTCAGCCACTTGCAGCGCGGCTCCTGGACAAGGCTCCTATGACGTTGCAGCTTCTGCGGGGCACTCGGCCAATCGGACCGCGGCCGAGGAACGGCCAATCAGGTCACGGCCACTTCGTTTCTTTGCTATGCGGTTTCAGAGCAGGGACAGCAGCTCACAGTCAGTTTCAGGCCCCCGGGCCGCGGCGAAGAACTGCAGGCAGGTGAATCTTGTCAGTTACACGCTTCTGCGTTCCCGGCCTCGGACACACAGCTCGAGGTACGGCTGGGAGCGCTCACGGCAGGATGATGCTTGTAGGCACAGAGTCGGCGGGGGGCTGAGCACGATCTCGGCCCTCTTGGAACTCCCGGGCTGGCGGCAATTAGAAGCGCGGCACTCTCACTCAGATTAGAGAGCAGCCAGCGCGCCACACGGGCCAATAGGCCGAACCTCCTTCCTTTAGCACAAAGCAGCCCACGATCTCTCCAGCCCACAGCAGCCCACGACCTCTGCAGCACACAGCAGCTTCAGGGGACACAGCAGAGTTTCGTAGTCCTTGGCAACCTTTCTGTCCCTGAGTTGCAAAACACGAGGCCAGCTCTTCTCAGGCCCTTGGAGATTCAGATTGAAGACAGAGCACACAGCAAAGTCTTTTCAGGTCAAGCAGGCAGGGTCCGAGCACACAGCAAAGTCCCTTCTTCTCTTTAGCTTCAGTTGAACAGCAGAACAGGTCAGCCCTTAGAGCACACAGCAAGGCAATCTTCCTTCAGTTCTTCAGCGGTCCTTCTTCCAGCAGAGGTTCCTCTTGATTGTAGAATCTGCTTTTCTGTTGTCAGGGGTCCTTCTCTTATACCCCTAGAAAGTCTTTGAAGTCTTTGTGCAAGTGGGCCCTGAGCCCGGTCTAAACCAGTTCTGGGTGTTGCTGGAGCACTGGGGCTTCCTGGCTTCCTTCTTCCTTTCAGTGTGAGGGGCAGAGGTGACAGTCGCCCAGTGGGAGGTGGAGCCAGCATTGTGGCAGGCAGGCACAGCCCTATTCACTCCCAGGTGCTATCTCCTCCCACCACTCTAGTTGCAGATGCAGTCATTCAAGCACGGGCTGACTCAGACAACCTCCCGGGGGCTCCCCAGCCCCTGTCACCCTCAAACCAGACAGTCAATCCACAAGCAGGTCCAGGCACACAGAAGGGTTAGACAAGAGAACAGCCACTTTCTAAAAGTACTGTTCCCAAACACAGAATTTAAAAACAACCTTTCTTAAAAGATGTGTTATTAAATTTTGAGTTCAGGGATATCAATCACTTATGTCTAGGCTGTCCTGTTTTCAGTTTCTATTTTTGGTAAATTCTGGTGGGGTTTTTTCAGTGTTTTCAATATCTTAAAAAACAGTTGTTATCAGTGGTTACACATTTTCACGCCACTAAAAACAACAGAAAAAGTATTTTTCCGGTGTTTATGGAACGTTTTGCTTTTATCATTGCTTGCTTTCTGCACTGAAAGAACATGGTATATAGACAGTGTACGTATAGTGTATATGAGGTCCAAAGAGATTTTTGCAAATTAATCTTATTGTAGTACACCATACAATTCTTCTTCAGAGAGTCTTTGGTCATGTGCGCTCGTGCTTTCCTTCCCATGTAAACGTCTGTGAAAAGGCCCTCTCAGCATTCATAGCCCCTTGGGCTGAGAACCGTCAGCTAAGGGACACAGTCGGGATGACTCTTTCTTTGATGCCACATAAAGCATGAAATGATAAATATTCGCGTTTTAGTTCCTAGGCATAAGAAAACAGTGCACCAGAATGGACTAAAAAGTCAATAGCATCCCTCATTAACTCTGAAGATTGTAAACATGCTTTCAGCATACCATCTAACAAGTGGCAAGGATCTCCTACAGGGAATCACTTCAGCTCGGGTATCAATTTTGACAGGTCATCACACAAATGATTTATATACGTAGCTGAATCACTACAAATACAAAAAATATCACTCCAATCTTTGTTGAACTTTGAAAGAACCTTTTTTGCAGAGCATAACAAGTGACACTGCGTTCCATGTTTTCCAAAGTCTGGTGTCACGTTTTCACCACTATCCCAAATGCTTGGTGATATATATACTTGTCACTATACCTTGCATTTAATGTTTAAAGCCTGAGGTGTTGGATATTCACCTACTATCCTGACCCACTAGAAACTATGGTCTGATGTATTAAGGGTTTTTACCCATTCTCTGTGGGTAAATGTGATGACACGTGTTAGGAAAGATTTTTGTGAAACTAGCCATTTTACCTATCAGTGAAAGAATCAAATGCAGCCAAAATATCAAATGTGAGTTTGATGTGTCCTGATTCTCTACAGTTTATAAAATAATTAAACTAAACCTAAAATAGAAACTAAACCCTGCATCTTTAGACCAAAGGCCATAAAACTGAAAAAAGTAAAAGGAAGAAGAAACAATATTTTAGTGGCATCCCTAAAGAACATAACTCAAGCAGAATAATGTTAGCCAGTCTTTCTTACTGCTAGCTTGTATAACAAAGTTACATTTTATTGACCCCTTCAGTAAGAACAAAATGACTCTTTCACTTTCTTTTTCCTTTCTTTGAATGGCATTTAGTTTGTGGTTGTGCAGGTGTTTTTTCAGTGTTTATATGTTTTCACCGGTGAGGGCTATTTTTCTTTCAGTGGGGTTTTATCAGTTATTATAGGTTTAAACCTAAAACCCCACAGCCTACTTATGTCCCATCTTATTCCTATGAGAAGATAGGCTGGTATCCATTGGGACCAGCCTCCCCCATGTTAGTCTATGGAGCAAGTTAACCTTGCAGCAGTGAGCACACACAATGGCTGTTGCTCACTACCAGAGCATGTTACCTGCACTAGTACATGCTCTACCTTTCCTATACACTGCACCCTGCCCAGGGGGGTACCTTGAGCCTTCCATAGGGGTGACCAATATGTACATAATGGGAAGGGTTAGGCCCAGCCAGTGGGGACACTGGCCAGGAGGACATGGCAGTTCACTGACTGCACACAGGCACTGCGGTGGCAGGCCTGAGACACCATTTTAGGGCTACTTCAGTGGATGGCGCAATCAGCGCTGCAGGCCCACTAGTAGCATCTGTCATCACCAGCCCTGGCACACACAGTGCACTTTACTAGGGACTTCATGGTGATACAAATATGCCAATCAGGTATCTTCAATCAATATGATAATTTACATAGGGAGCACTTACACTCTGGCACTGATCAGCAGTGGCAGAGTGTCCAAAGCATCTAAACCAACAAAAACTAAATCCAGCACAGCATCAAAAATACAGGAGGCAGAGGCAAAAAGATAGGGGAAAACCACGCCAAGGGTGTCAGGTCTAACATAGCAATGTCATCCAGGTATGCAGCGCTGAATTGCTCCAGCCCGGCTAGTACCTGGTTGACCAGTCTCTGGAATGTAGCAGGAACATTTTTCAACCCAAAGGGCATGACGCGGAACTGGAAGTGCCCCTCTGGCGTTGAAAATGCTGACCTCTCCTTAGCCCCCTCAGTTAAGGCAATCTGCCAGTACCCTGAAGTCAAATCAAAGGTGCTGAGGTACCGGGCAGCTCCCAACCAATCCACAAGCTCATCAGCTCTGGGGATGGGGTGTGCATCAGTTTTGGTGACTGCATTGAGCCCACGGTAATCCACGCAGAAACGGAGTTCTGGACGGCCACCGGGCGTAGCAGCTTTCTTAGGCACTAAGACCACTGGGCAAGCCCAGGGGCTGCTGGAGGGCTCAATTACCCCTAGCGCCAACATCTTGGAAACCTCTTCCTTGATGCTGGCTCTGACCTTGTCAGCCACCCTGTAAAACGTTTGCTTCACAGGCAGACTATCTCCAGTGTCCACATCGTGGACGCACCAGTTGGTGACACCTGGGGTCAGGGAGAACAGGGAGGCAAACTGACCCAAGACTTGGCGACAGTCCCTCTGCTGCTCTGGGGTCAGGGTGGGCTAGAGGACCACACCATCCACTGACCCATCTTGCTCCTTGGCTGCCAGGAGGTCAGGGAGAGGATCACTATCCTCTTCCCCTCCAGCATCTGTAGCCATGCGCATAGTCACTTCAGACCTCTCAAAGTGGGGTTTGAGGCGGTTCACGTGCAACACTCTCCTGGAAGTCTTCATGTTAACCAGGTAGGTAACTTCACTCTTGCGCTCTACCACCTCATATGGCCCGGTCCACTTGTCACGGTGCGTGCAAGGCTCCACCGGCGCCATCACCCACTCTTTCTGACCAGGGTGGAACTCAACCAGAGAAGTGTTCTGGTCATACCATCTTTTCATTTCCTCCTGGCTAGCCTCCAGGTTCTCTTGAGCGAGCTTCCTGAAGCGCTTTGTCTGGTTGCGGATGGCCAGCACATAGCTGAACATATCCTGGGGGATCTTCCCACGGGATTTCTCCCATCCCTCCTTCACCAGAGTGAGAGGTCCTCTGACAGGGTGGCAATACAGTAATTCAAAGGGACTGAACCCTAAGGATTTCTGAGGCACCTCCCTGTAGGCAAACAACAGGCATGGTAACAAGACGTCCCACTTCCGTCTCATGGGTCCTTCTAGGCCCATAATCATGCCTTTTAGGGTGCGGTTGAACCTTTCAACCAACCCATTTCATTGAGGGTGGTAAGGAGTGGTGAACTTGTATGTCACCCCACACTCCTCCCACAGTGACTTCATGTACCTAGAGATGATGTTTGTCCCCCGGTCGGAGACCACCTCCCTGGGGAACCCCACTCGGGAAAAGATCCCCATCAATGCACGGCCCACCACGGGGGCTGTGATTGTCCTGAGAGGGATTGCTTCCGGGTAACGGGTGGCATGGTCCACCAAGACCAGGATAAACCTGTTGCCTAAGGCGGTCCTTGGATCCAGGGGCTCCACGGTGTCGATGCCCACCCGCTCAAAAGGGGTGCTCACCACAGGAAAGGGTTGGAGGGGTGTCACGCACTTCCCTCCGCTCTTGCCAATGGCATGACATGTTTGGCAAGTCTTACAAAAGGCACCGACGTGCTTCTTCATCTGGGGCCAGTAAAAGTGGGTGACAAGCCTGTGATAGGTCTTGTCTTGCCCCAGATGTCCTGCGAGAGGCATGTCATGAGCCAGACCCAGTAGGAAGTTCCTGAAGCGCTCGGGTACCACCAGCACACGGGCTGCACCGGGCTCAGCGAACTTAGGCTCACTATAAAGCAAATCATCCTCCCAGTAAATCAAATGTTCCTTGGACCCTAGGCCTGCTGCCTGGTCTGCAGCCTATTGCCGCACACCAATGAGAGAAGGGCACTCCTTATGAGCCTGGCAGAACTCCTCCCTGGAGGGACCACCCTCTTGCTGCCAATGGGTCAGCTCAGGCAATTCCCCCAGTTCGGCCACCTGCTCCCCTGTAGGTTCCAGGGCATCCCCCTCAGGTTTTGCTTCCTCCTGGACTGTGGGAACGGCGGGGGCTGGTTTCCCACGCCCTCTGCCCCTTCCTCTCTTGGCAGGTCCCTGGGCCATTGTTCCAGGCTCCAGTTCTGCTGATTCACCCCTACTGGCTGCCATAGCACGTGTGGTCACACAGATCCACGCAGGCAAGCCCAACATTTCCAAATGAGTTCTGTGCTCCACATCTTTCCATGGGGAGCTCTCCAGGTCATTACCTAATAGACAATCTACAGGCAAGGCATCACTTACAACAACTTCCAAAATACCGGAGACTCCCTCCCACTCAAAGGGAACACGTGCCAACTTGCAGAGGCGTACTGAACTGTCAGCTGCCACCACAGGACGGAGTACATTGGGAATGATCTGCTCTTCAGACCCCCACTGACACCTGACAGATGTCACGCTGGCCCCTGTGTCTCTCAGAGCCTCTATCTCTTTTCCATTGATGGTCACCTTCTGCCCGTATTTTTTAGTGTTAGCGGGCAGCAAGGTTTCCTGGACCATCTCTTGGTCTCCTAAAGAGACAAGGGTCATCACTGCTAACTCCTCCTCCCCACTGGAAACCAAATCACCTCCCAAAACTACACTGGCTAACCCTGGGGTTGGAGCACCAGTGGGTGCTGGAGGTGTGTTGGGACATTTAGGGGCAATGTGCCCCACCTCTCTACATGCATAGCAAGTAGGCTGAGCTCTGTTGTCCTGCCTGCCCTTATGGGGCCAAGGCCTCTTAGGCTTGGGGGGTTGGGACTCCTTCTCCTTGGAACTAGTTTGGGGCCCTTTAGAGGAATCCTTACTGTTACCCTTGTCCTCCCCACCCTTCTGCTGGAGACCCTGTCCACCCTTGGCTGGGGTACTTACCACCCCCTTGTGGACCCTGGTGCTAGTCCAGCGGTCCGCCTCCTTAGCAAGCTCACTGGGATCAGTTAACTTGCTGTCTAAAAGATGCTGGCGCAGCTCTGGAACACATAGACTACTCAAGTGCTCCCAACTAATCAAGTGACACAACCCCACATAATCAGTTACTTTGCTGCCCTTTATCCAACCTTCCAGTGCACGCGTGTACATACTCACACACTCCACCCAAGTACTAGAATCAAGTTTCTTGAAGTTCCTAAACTTCTGGCGGTACTGTTCTGGAGTAAGCCCATACCTGAGGCATAAAGCCTCCTTCATAGTGGGGTAGGTTAAGGTACCTGCTGCTTCTAAGGGTGCCAAGACATTTCTCCCAGAGGCCTCAAAATGCTTCCACAAACCTGCCCCCCAACTCTTCTCAGACACTTCATTTATCTTCAAGGCAAGCTCATAGGATCTAAACCATGCATAGATATCCTCACCCCTCTGATAATTCTGCACCAAATCTTTGGGTATGTATACTTTACCCGCCTGCACTGGCTGTGCGCTGCCACCATTAGAACTGGACTCCACTTGTTTAGCTTTAAGGTCCAGCTCCCTCAGTCTCAACTCATGAGCCAACTGGAGTTTCTTCTCCTCCAAAGCGAGAGCATTCCTGCTCTCCTCCGCCTTCTTCTCACTGTCAAGGCGTAACTTTCTCTCTTCTGCTTGGGTCTTGAGTTTAAAAAGCTCAATCTCATGGGCCCTAGCCCTCTGATTTTCCTCCAGTTCCTCTGGAGAAAGACCCCCTACTGGAATGGTTGCTGCCAGCCCTAGAAGCTGAGCTATTCACTGGTAAATTCTGGGATTCAAAACCCATCACCTGTGCATCCCTCTCTCCAGTGACATCCTCTGAATCAACATGTTTGGCCTCCCACCAGGCCCTTAGAGCTTTCTGTAGCTCTTCCTTGTTTGTGCTGCCCTTCACTGGACATCCAAGCTGTTTGCAGAATTGCTTCAGCTGCTCCTTCTTATATGTGAGCAACTCCTGGATTTCAAATTCCATTTCTACTCCTTGGCTTGCTGCTTTCTGAGACATGATGCTTCCTAGGCCTTCCAAAAATAGGTTTCACCAGAAAAAAAGAATTAGGTGCAAACTGTGGCTGCTAAACTAGACTAGTGGTGTACACAAAATCACTGCAGGTCAAGTGCAAATACTTAGTTCAAAATCCCACCGCTGCCACAAATGTTAGAACTGGGGGTCTCTAATTGGCAGAGGTAAGTACCTTTGACCAAGTAGGGACCATCACTTCTAGTCAGGGTAAAAGTATATACACAGTAGATAACCCCAGCTCACCCCCTAGGTAGCTTGGCATGAGCAGATAGGCTTACCCCCAAGGCAATGTGTTACAGTATTTGCACTCAATCACCACAATAATTCCACAGTACTCCACAAAGGTAGACCACACAGGTAGGTATATGTAAAAATATACTTTATCTAGTTTCAGCAGTTAAAATCAATGACAGTAGAATTGCACGTTATCTTCAGGTTCTCTCAATAGTTCTCTGATTTCTAGGAAGGTAAAAGAAATAGTCTCTAGTCTCTTAATTGAATCAATACTCAAAAGAATAAGCTTGTCGGCTGTAATCACTTGCAAACTGTCTCTGTGGTCGCTTTAGCGCTACTGCACTGTAACGCTCTTCTCCGGCTGCCTTATCCGCCCTTATTCGCGAGATCACACACAAGGCAGCAGTCCCCGGGTCCCCCGCGCTATGCGAGGCTCTCGGGGGTTAAAGTATGCTTTTAGATGCTCCCGCGCTCTTAGCGCTTCCTGCCGCCTCCGCCGTGCTCTAGAAGTGCCCCCACAACAGTCAAGGCTCCTCTGTGCAAGACTCACCACACTCGGGGCGGGCGGCAGACACGTGATGTTCCCGGACCGGCAGGACGATTTCCTCGGCAGCGGCGTCTCTCAGCGAGAAACACGGGCGATCCACCAATCAATGCGCGGCTCCCACTACGAGCCCCCGATGACGACGTCAGCGGCTTCCAGGAGTCAGCCACTTGCAGCACGGCTCCTGGACAAGGCTCCTATGACGTTGCAGCTTCTGCGGGGCGACTCGGCCAATCGGAGCGCGGCTCTCGCCGAGGAACGGCCAATCAGGTCACGGCCCCTTCGTTTCTTTGCTCTGCGGTTTCAGAGCGGAGACAGCAGCTCACAGTCAGTTTCAGGCCCCCGGGCCGCGGCGAAGAACTGCGGGCAGGTGAATCTCCTCAGTTACACGCTTCTGCGTTCCCGGCCTCGGACACACAGCTCGAGGTAAGGCTGGGAGCGCTCACGGCAGGATGATGCTTGTGGGCACAGAGTCGGGGGGGGCTGAGCACAATCTCGGCCCTCTTGAAGCTCCCGGCCTGGCGGCAATTAGAAGCGTGGCACTCTCACTCAGATTAGAGAGCAGCCAGCGCACCACATGGGCCAATAGGCCGAACCTCCTTCCTTTAGCACACAGCAGCCCACGATCTCTCCAGCCCACAGCAGCCCACAACCTCTGCGGCACACAGCAGCTTCAGGGGACACAGCAGAGTTTCATACTCCTTGGCAACCTTTCTGTCCCTGAGTTGCAAAACAGGAGGCCAGCTCTTCTCAGGCCCTTGGAGATTCATATTGAAGTCACAGCACACAGCAAAGTCCCTTCTTCTATTTAGCTTCAGTTGAACAGCAGAACAGGTCAGCCCTTAGAGCACACAGCAAGGCAATCTTCCTTCAGTTCTTCAGCGGTCCTTCTTCCAGCAGAGGTTCCTCTTGATTGTAGAATCTGCTTTTCTGTTGTCAGGGGTCCTTCTCTTATACCCCTAAAAGTCTTTGAAGTCTTTGTGCAAGTGGGCCCTGAGCCCGGTCTAAACCAGTTCTGGGTGTTGCTGGAGCACTGGGGCTTCCTGGCTTCCTTCTTCCTTTCAGTGTGAGGGGCAGAGGTGACAGTCGCCCAGCGGGAGGTGGAGCCAGCATTGTGGCAGGCAGGCACAGCCCTATTCACTCCCAGGTGCTATCTCCTCCCACCACTCTAGTTGCAGATGCAGTCATTTAAGCACGGGCTGACTCAGACAACCTCCCGGGGGCTCCCCAGCCCCTGTCACCCTAAAACCAGACAGTCAATCCACAAGCAGGCCCAGGCACACAGAAGGGTTAGACAAGAGAACAGCCACTTTCTAAAAGTACTGTTCTCAAACACAGAATTTAAAAACAACCTTTCTTAAAAGATGTGTTATTAAATTCTGAGTTCAGGGATATCAATCACTTATGTCCCACCTTGTTCCTACGAGAAGATAGGCTGGTATCCATTGGGACCAGCCTCCCCATGTTAGTCTATGGAGCAAGATAACCTTGCAGCAGTGAGCACACAAAATGGCTGATGCTCACTACCAGAGCATGTTACCTGCACTAGTACATGCTCTACCTTTCCTATACACTGCACCCTGCCCAGGGGGGTACCTTGAGCCTTCCATAGGGGTGACCAATGTGTACATAAAGGGAAGGGTTAGGTCCAGCCAGTAGCATCTGTCATCACCAGCCCTGGCACACACAGTGCACTTTACTAGGTACTTCATGGTGATACAAATATGCCAATCAGGTATATTCAATCAATATGATAATTTACATAGGGAGCACTTACACTCTGGCACTGATCAGCAGTGGCAGAGTGTCCAAAGCATCTAAACCAACAAAAACTAAATCCAGCACAGCATAAAAAATACAGGAGGCAGAGGCAAAAAGATAGGGGAAAACCACGCCAAGGGTGTCAGGTCTAACAACTGTGCTATCGGTTGTCTCAGAGGCTTGGAGGGAGGAAGGCCCCCGATCATCAATCCGGCCCTGAGCGCTCCCGCGGGCATTTTATCAATTCACGCTGTCCCTTGCGGGGTGCCAGCTGTTACACCGTCACTCCGGGGGGAGCGCTCCACTGTGTGGACTTCGTTGCAGGAATCCCACGGTCAGTCGCAGACTCGGCTGCTCACTGACTACATCAATTTCCTCTTCTATGCAGACGACGCACAACTCATTCTCTCCCGCACGGACAAGATGCCCAGAACCTGACTCAAGTTCAATGCTTGCATGACTGACATATGGATGAATACCAAGGGGGTCATTAGTATGGCGGGCGGAGGGTCCTGCACTCTCAATTAGGATGCCCCCGCCACACTGGCGTGCGCATGGCGCATTTGTGACATTGCGCTGCACCGCCCGCCGCATTGCCACAAAGGCAGGTTGCGCCTTTCACTGCACAACATGACAGGCTCCTCGCGGTGCCTGCCACATTGTACATTGAAATGCAGGGGGGTACCATAGGTACCCTCCATGTGCACCCCCCACCCTCCAGAGTCCCTGGGGGCCCACAATGGGCCCCCGCATGCAAACACTGCATGCATGTTCCTGCCCACATCGTAATATGGCTGGCGGTGTCTGACAGACACCGCCACCATATTGAACCCTTTTCCGCCCGGTCTACTTGTCAACCGAGCGGAAAAGCGAGGACGGTCTCTCCGTCTGCCTCGGACCCCCCAGCCATAGTAATATGGCGGGGGGTCTTTGCTGCAAGGATGGGGCACCGATCGCCCCTGCCAGGCCGGTGGTGACTACAGCCGGCCCGGCAGTGGCGATCCACCCGCCATCCTAATGGGGCCCCAAGTGTCCACAGCAGAACACCAACAAGACAGAAATTGTGATCTTCAGGAAGAGCACTTCACAGTGGGACTCCACCAGAGCTAGGACCAACAAAGGGCAAAAACCTTGGGGTCGTCATCAACAGCAAACTAGACATGATTGCCCAAGTCAACGCCTTCACCACCTCATGCTTTCACACCCTGAAGATGCTGAGGAAGATTTCAATCAGAACCTGGAAAACCCACACACTCCCTCACCACAAGAAAACTGGATTATGAGAAAGCCCTCAATGCTTAGGTCAACAAAAAGCTCATCAGAAGGCTGTAGACCAATGGTTCCCAAACTGTGTGTCGCGGTTAACTGGTGGATTACGAGCTGATTTTTGGTGGGTCGCAAAAGTCCAGGCAATATTAGATATGTCTTTAAATTCTGTATTCATCATGTAACATTATGCTGCACTTCAAAGACAAAGGTCAAATGTCAGGCTATGTCTTCTGGCAAATTCCTGCTTGTGTTTTTTTTAACACGGACACACCTATCACTTTGCAGTTTGTAGAGTGAATTATGTGGCAATCATGCAGAGGTAAAGGACGTGTGAAAAGAAAGGCTGTAGGATGGGATTTGGGTTCCACACAACAAAATGTAAATATCTGTAAATGAACTGTACACAATTGGCATTTAAGAAAGCAAAAGGAACTCCTTTTTTGTAATTCTGAAGTGAGATGGAAACAAAGGGCCAGATGTACCACCCTTTTTTGCATCCGCAAACTGGAGTGTCCCTTCCTAAGAGAGAGTCCCCATGGCATCTACAATTGTTTTGCAACAGCATTTGCAGCCGTAAAACACTCGCAGTTTACCACCTACTTTTAGTAGGCGATAAACAACTCGCAAACGGGAAGGGGTCCCTTTCCCCTTTATGAGTATGTGAGAAAATATTTTTAAGAACAGACAGTGGTCTCAGGGACCACTGCCTGCCCTTAAAAAATTAAACTTTAATGTTTCATTTTTCATTTTAAAATGCATGCTTAAGCATGCATTTAAAAAGACTACTTTATTTAGAAGCAGTCCCAGACATGGTGGTCTGCTGAGCCCAGCAGGCCACCATCCCTGCGGGTGCTAGCCATTTTTAATGGGATCGCAAATTGCAACAGCCTGATTACTATTCATGAGGCATGCAATTTGCAATCCCATTAGGAATCGTTAACAGTGTTTGAGACCCTGTCATACATCCCAATTTGGAAGTCGCAAATTGCTAGTGGCAAATGCGACGCAATTTGCGAGTGGCAAATGCGACGCAATTTGCGAGTCGCAAATTGGTGGGTCATACATCTGGCCCAAAGACTTGAAAACAAATCAAGACACATTGGGCCAGATGTACAAACATTAGGAAAATCAATTTCCTAATTGCATTTATCTCCAAATTAAAAATATCAGAAATTCCTATTGTATTCATTTTTGTATTTCCAAATAGTGATTCCTAATAAAGCAATCTTTTTCTTTTTTATTCAGCCTGTTTTCCATAACGAAAAATGGTACGCGTAAAAAAAAGTCTGAAATGTTTAAGTTTCATTTTTCCATTGCCTGCTCTTAAAATACATTTTAGTAGCATTCTCAAAGGGCCGCAAAGGGACCCCTTCCCATTTGCGAATGGGTTACCACCACTTTTAGACTAGTGGTAAAGTATTACTGTTTAGGGACCGGAACTCGGCAAAACAGTGATACCCTTAACATACCCCTTCCAAATACCGAATCGCAAATGCAAATAGTGATTCAGTAACAAGTCACTGAATCACATGTTGCCTTTTGTACATTTAAAAAAGGATTTTTCTTTTCACAACCGGCCCGATCCTGCGAACTGTGAGTTTTCAACTGCAAAAATGCTGTATACATCTCACTCTTTATTTGGTAATGCACAAATGACGAATATTCACTGAATCCTGATTTCCACATTGTAGGAAAATGCCCCTTTTTGCATGACTAGCCCCCACATTTGCCTGATGCCCGGCGTGATTTCGAACTGTAAGTGCAATGGGTCCCTGCTAGAAAGGTTCCCAGTGCTAGATCTCTTTTCCAAACATTTTACTATGATTGGCACCACTTCAACTACATCTGTAAGTAAATGGTATGCCTGGTACTTAGGTCATGAGTACTGAAGAGGTTCCTCTGGGGCTGCAGCCCTGGTTGTGCCACCCCAGGGACCCCTCACCAAGGCTATGCACTCTGCCATTGCAGGCTGAATGTGTTAGTGCAGAGAAATCCAAAGATTCGACATGGCACACAGCCCTGTGTGCCATGTCACCCATACACTGCATAAGATATAGGTAAGTCGCCCCTACTGCATGCCTTTACTCCTATGGAGGGGTGCACTATATCCCATGTGAAGGCATATTAGCATGTCTATTCCAGTCTATTCAGAGATATTGTGAGTGCATAGTGAAGCCATAAGGGGTACATGGGCTGGATACTTGTCAAAACGAGTTTCCTAGCCTCATGATGGCTTCACTGATTTCTGAGATGTTTGGAACCAAACAACTTGTCTTAATCAATCCTCACTGATGCCAGTGATAGGTTTATTAATACATTTGCATAGGAGACCCTTTTAGAGGGTACTCT
The DNA here is from genome assembly GCF_964261635.1 of Lissotriton helveticus. Lineage (NCBI taxonomy): Eukaryota > Metazoa > Chordata > Amphibia > Caudata > Salamandridae > Lissotriton > Lissotriton helveticus. The sequence continues at coordinate 1,187,737,136 of NC_136072.1, read as the reverse complement.
GAAAACCTACCGAGCACTGGTGGGGTCCCTGACTTGTTTTCAACAGCCTGCCACTACCAGACATGTTTCTGACCTCATGGTTTGAGAGCCAGCGGTCCCAGAGAACAGAAACAATACCTGCTGTGGGCAGGGGTGCTTCACACCACCCCCAGGACATGATGGCCTTCACAGGTGGGAATCTTCGAAGGCAATGCCGCCTTTGAAATCCAACCCAGGAACCTCCAGATAGTGAGGGTAGCCAAGCCCCCTTTTCTGCTCCATGTTTGGTGAGAAAATTAATTAGATTAGGATGAGGATCTCCGCATAGCCTACCCTACCCCTAGAGCGAGCAGGCGATGTGAACTCCTGTCTTGAAATTCTACTATCTTGGGATAGTGGCGAAAAAACCTATCAGGGCTAGGGTAGTGCCCCTTCCCACAGGAAGTGGTCACTAGAGGGTGTAGACATCCAAAAGGTAGGTAGCCCATTGGCTACTACCTCTCTCCCCATGTAACACCCCTATTCAGTATTTAGGTGGCACCTCAAGACCTGAACATCAAATTCGATGGACGAAAGAAGGCCAGGACAAAGAAGACCCACTGCACAAGAATTGACATCCTTCTGCGGAAGAAAAAGGCAACAAACCCTGCCTGCTGCCTTAAGGACTCGATAATCGCTGCCTGTTGTGCCGTCCTTAAACTAGAGGAACTCCAATAACGGCATAGCACCTCAGCCTACAAGAAAATGCCAAGAAGCTCCCTTCGAATGAAGGTATCACTCCCCTACACACCACATGTACTGATCCCGTGAAGTCTGGTTTGTCGACTTGCGGCTCCCCGATGACCTCTATACAGCATCAAAGAAGTAAAAAGGTACAGCAGTTCTGGAGGGAAAGATCTGTCTCCACATCAAGTTTGGAGAAAACAAGACCTACCAGAGCCGCAACATATCAATGCCTGTGGTACTGGATCCCCAACAACAAAAATCAAGAAGAAGAGTCCACACCAGACTCCCAAAACACCAGAAGCAAACGAGGGATGTCAAGACTCTGCACCCAGCCCCCAACGGCCACCAGGCACGACCAACTAGCTGTTCTCCTCCTTGGTCTTTAAGCCCTTGCAACCTCCTCCCTCAAAGGAACCCCCTCAGACTTACCTGTAAGGCCTCCTGTGCAGGGAAGTTTTAAGTGGCCCCCTCATTCTTTGCGCTCCAGCTTCCAAGACCCTCAGCACTCTGCTCTGGCCGATCCGGGAAACTCCTGAACATCTCTTGCTGGATGTTTGGACCTGGTCACGTCATCTGTGAGGAGTTGGCCTGGCATATGCTGTCCACTATTCTAGCGGGCACCTTGCACCAGTCCAAACGACCCTTATTGATGGTAGGTTAAAGAAAACCTTTATAGAAAGCTATCCTAGTGGTAGCTGTGGAGAGCAGCCTTCAGACCACGCACACAACCTGGGCTTCATCCTGGACTAATCCCTCTCGATGACCAGACAAGTCAACGCCGTCTCCTCATAATGCTTTCACACCCTACGCATGCTCCGCAAGATCTTCCGATGGATCCCGACCGAAACCAGGAAGACAGTCACCCAGGCACTTGTCACCAGCCGACTGGACTACGGAAACGCCCTCTACGCCGGAACAACAGCCAAGCTACAGAAAAGACTGCAACGCATCTAGAACGCCTCCGCCCGACTCATCCTGGACATCCCCCGACGCAGCCACATCTCCGGCCACCTGAGGGACCTGCACTGGCTCCCCGTCAACAAGAGGATCACGTTCAGGCATCTCACCCACGCACACAAGTCTCTCCACGACCTGGGCCCCTAGTACCTCAATGACCGCCTGACCTTCTACACGCCCACCCGCCAGCTACGATCTACTAGCCTCGCCCTCGCCGCCGTACCACGCATCCGATGAGCCACCGCCGGAGGCAGATCCTTCTCCTACCTGGCGGCCAAGACATGGAACTCCCTCCCCATCCACCTTCGGCGGACCCAGGACCATCTCGCCTTCAGGAGACAACTCAAGACCTGGCTGTTCGAGCAGTAGCGGACCCCTTCCCCCAAGCGCCTTGAGACCCTCTCGGGTGAGTAGCGCGCTATCCAAGTGTTATGATTGATTGATTGATTGATTGATTGAAGGACCAGCTTGTTTTACCAGTCTATAATCTCATGAATGATCAAATGAAAGGAGAACCACGCCAGGTATATATATAAAATATATGTATTTATTCTAAACACATCCCACTAGTCTCTTTATGAGGCTAGAGGCAAAATGAGGTACTGGGTTTTTAAGAACCGGCACAGAACCGGTAACCCAGCGGTGCCAGGGAATCAACACCCAGAGACCTCGGGTTCTTCCTGATCCAGACCTACAGAAACTCGGAGTCTTCTAGGTGAAGTCAAAGATTAGTTTATTGGCTGCAACCAAGGTAACAGGTGTCCTAGAAGTACAATACGGGTATGTTCTCAGGAGACTGCACACCTTTACAAAGTCAGGCTTCTCTTCTTATACATAATTTTGGGCCTCGGGCGAAACATTCTTGGTTGTAAAGTAAATAGTTAACATATTCTGGTTCAAAGAAAAAGCAGAGTCATGATGACATGTCCATATTTCACTTCGTGCTGCCTACAACAAATCATTTGGCAAGGCCCAACATTTCATCAGATAACACTGGATCTCTAATAAAAACGGGCACCTCCCCACCATAAAGTACGTGAAGGCAAAGAGTGGAAAGAGATGTGAGCGAGATATGGCAGGTGTGCGCGCTGAAATGGTTTTATGGTCCGTTGAGCCTAGATGCTATCTTGCTCGGCCACTGGAAGGGAACTGACCTAACGAGATCGGCCTGGGGCAATGGTTCCAACTTGTACTGAGGTCAGGGAAAAGTCGATTAAGGAGTACGTGTCCTTGTGGAATCAAATTCAACTGGATTAAGGCCTATGTAAAGGGCAACATATAAAATGGGAGTCAAGGGTTCAGAATGTAAATGACGATTTCGAGGTGAAATCGTCACTCGAATATGCTGAAAATACATGTACATGATGTACTCGTCATTCTCGGTCTTTTGATACCAAATTCGTCATGTTTCGACGAAGTTTTAATTCTCGAGTCCAGAACTATTACATGGATCCAGATTTTCAGAACCACAAACCCTCCTTTTGCCCTTACATAGGCAATTAATCTATCCTCATGTTAGTCTGAGTCCAGATCTATATTCCTAAAGTCATTGAGATGTTGCTGTAACATCATTCTAGTGCTTAGTTCATCTCTTGACACAGGTTTCCTTACACATGATGTAACACAGAGGCCACATATTGCAGGAGCACACTGTATGCACAGACAGAACAGGAAAAGAATGGCTAAGACCATCCCAATGACCATCAGAATTTTCCATCCCCAGGCAGATATCAGTTCCCAGAACCATCCCATTAACGACCAATCTCCTTTATCCACATGGATAGATTCAGAAATCTTATGTCGTTTGGAGATGGCCCTGTACACGGTTGGAGCATTATCTGGGATGAAAATGCAACAGCTAGACTGGATCAATTTGCATACTCCACCTCGGTCTGCAAGTATAACATCCAAAGCGACCCGGTTCTGAAGTCGATCCGACTGGAGCTCAGCAGTCAGGTTACTAAGGGCACCAGCAGTTTCAGTCACGGTGGATTCAACTACCCTTGTCAATTGCCTTATGTTTCTACTGTTAGCCATGGATCCCCAGAACGGCAGAAAACCCTTTGCAAAGTCCCCAAATTCTTGACCTGCAGTGTCTTCTTTACTCAAGACACCTCTAACTACCCTTGTCCGGTGGTAATCCACCGCTGCTGTGTAGGTGGGAGGCAACAGGAATGAAACAAAACATGAGCCCGAGAAGTCAGGGGACAACCATGTATAGGCTCTATCATGGCAGATGAAATAAGTACCCTTAGCGGCTAAAAACGCAGGGGAGGTCTGGGATCCAAAAACATATGTTTCCGTACAGACACTCTTCCCTAGCTGAGCTCTGGGATTCTTGCCAATGCCTTGCAGACATGACCCTGATGGGGTACGATCCAGATGGGGGAGGATCTTTTGGCTTGCTGTTTCTCACTTAACGTAGTGCCATATCCGGTCACGTTCCAACCTACATATGCAAGTATCTCATCATCCGGAGTATCTTCATAAGAAGTCACTTCCCTGATCATGTCAACTATACCTTTGACTAGGGCGCTAGTCTTGAGGTTGTCTTTTACAGAACGTAGGGGTTGGATTTCTCGTGCATATATGAACATTGTCCTATATGCCCATACTGAACCATTGTGACTAAATGGCAGGACCAAATAGGGGATACCTTTATCCGTTGTGTGAGGCATGAGGCCGCACACCCAACAGTTAGTTGTGTTCATTACAAGTTGGTGTTGGTGTAATAACTGAACGAAGGAGTTATTAATGAATTCTAACCTTCTATTGGATTCGTGGTCAGGCAGAGGGTGGAAAGAATGAGAGGAAACAGTAGGAGGAGGTATGGGTGATGTAGTAGGCGCAAATGTTACATGGAAAGAGAATAAAACATAACTTATCAAAAAGATCATTACGCTGGATAGCATAAAAATACACAATATTTTAAAACTTTTCTTTGTCATTGTGTCACATAGTCTCTGCTTAAAGTTCATTTGTTTGGCAGGTCTCTCCACATCAGGAAACTCCATCCTCTCTAAGGTGCTGCCCGCGACGAGAAGGTTGATTCTGCTAAGGAGTGCTTCTGTCAGTCTAGGGCACCTCCCTTGGGCCGACCAGAACCACCGACCTAACGTCGTTGGCTGCACTTCCGAAGACTTTAACCAATCGCGGCCCTAGCAGCGGAACCCGGATGGCGGTTCGAAAAACAAAAATAAGCAAGTTTCCTAAATGGGAGAGCTGCACAAAAAGTATTTGGGAGGGAAAAAAAAGAATTTATTAGTCCATAGGTCTTGGTCTCAAAATCATAAAAAGGAATCACTCTTATCAGTTCGTTTTTCTTGGTCTCAGATTGTAACGTCTTTTCCCTGGTACTGTCTGGTCCTGAAACAGGAGTTCAGGTTCCAAAGAGTTCAATTGTTCTGGTGGTGGCACAGTTTCTTGAAAAATGTTCTCGCTTTCACATTCAGAGTTAGTTTCTTTTACACGGTCATCGCTGACAGGTATGATACGTGGCACAGCCGTGAGCTCTGAGTCAGTGACACCCTTCTGGATCCACTGGTCATAGGGCAGAGGGAAGGGTACTTTTTTACAATGGATCCCGTGGACCCAGTTGGCCTTCCACTCCACCCGGACGGCTGACCTCGTGGACAGAAGGACGAGGTGAGGCCCGGTCCACCTGGGCTGGTCGTTTCTTGTTCTTTGAAAGTTGCGGATGAGAACCCAGGAACCGGGGTCAATGGCGTGACCCGGAGTCTCAGAGACCGGAGGCAGGGTGTTGTGGACCTGTTGATGCAAAACACGCAATTTAGCCGTCAATTCATACAAGTAATCAAGCAAAATAGGGTGTTGCAGCTCGCTGAACTTCGTGGGCCTAGGCACTCCCCATATGTTGGCTGGCCGGCCAAAGACAATCTCATAAGGGCTGAGTTTCACTCGCGAATGCACAGTCATTCTGGTGGATAGGAGTGCTAAGGGTAGAGCGTCAGGCCATTTAAGACCTGTGCTCGCTTGGATTTTGGCCAATTTAAGTTTTAGCGTGCTGTTGTAACATTCTACTAATCCAGCTGATTGGGGGTGATTTGCAGCGTGGAACTTCTGCCTAATGCCTAGCCCTTCACACACTCTTTTCATCACACGACCCACAAATTCACTTCCGTTGTCAGACCAGACCATTCTCGGCATTCCGAACCTGGGGAAGTACTCTTTTACAAGGGCTTTTGCTGTGGACAAGGCAGTATTGTCTTTTAGGGGATAGGCTTCTACCCATCTTGAGAAAGCACAAACAACAACGAGCACGTATTTTAAGTTGTTGCATCTCTCCATGTGTATGAAATCTAGCTGCAAAACCTCGAACGGATACGTAGGAGGTGCAAAATGACCAGCTGGAGTTGGGGTTCCCCTACCAGGATTGTGTTTCAGACACACCATGCAATTCTTGACAACACTCTCTGCACACTTGGGAATCCCTGAATTCTGCCATACTGGGGCCAACAACTCGCGAATCCCTTTCGCGCTGATATGAGCCATCCCATGAGCCATTGTAACCACTGCAGGTACATACGCATCGGGTAACAACCATCTCTGATGCTCTGTCATTTCGATCCAACAACCATTTGCATCCATTCTTCCTGTACTCTCTCTACACGTGCTCAACTCTTTCTCTGTGGCCTCAGCTTGGATGGACTTCACACTCTCTATCGTGTCCTTACATATTCCAACTTCACCAGTCCATCTTTCAGGGCCTGCAACATACATTCGGCTCATCACATTCTTTGCAGTTTCCTTAGCGGTCTCATCAGCAAATGCATTTCCACGACCAACATCATCAGTCACCTTCTTGTGAGCACTACATTTCACAATCGCCATTTGCAGGGGCAAGGTCAGTGATTCAAGAAGCTCATTCACCAACTGACCATGCTGAATCTTAGCTCCATGCGAAGTCAGGAATCCACGTTCTCTCCACAATCGTCCAAAACTGTGAGCCACTCCAAATGCATACTGACTATCAGTGTAGACAGTCACTCTCATTCCTTTAGACAATACACATGCTCTCGTCAGGGCGACTAGTTCTGCGGCTTGAGCTGAACCATGTGGTATTCGTGCAGTTTCAACGACTGTGTGCAAAGTTGTGACAGCATATGCTGTAGTCACGTTACCATTTGGGAGTTTAAAGCATGAACCATCTACCCATAACGTACCATCACATTTAGCGAGAGGAGTGTCAAATAAATCCACTCTCCCTTTTGTCTCTTCCTCTGTTGTGAGGAAACAATCGTGCTGTTCTGAAGCATCTGATTCTTCTGCAATTGGCAACAATGTGGCTAAATTCAAGGTACTGCACCTTTTTATGTGTACATGGCTCGCTAGTAGCGTCAATTCGTAACTGGACAGTCGAGCACTAGTTAAGTGCTGTGTCTTGGTCCTATTTAACAATGTGTCTACTGCATGCGGGACCATCACGATTAGTGTATTATTCATTACTAGACCTGCAGACTGTCGAATAGCAACAGCTGCTGCTGCTGTGGCCCTTAAACAACTTGGCAATGCTTTAGCTACAGGATCCAAAGTTGACGAAAAGTAGGCGCATGGCCGCTGTCTATCTCCGAATAACTGAGTCAACACAGACAATGCACAGCCCTCCTTCTCGTGGACATACAATGTGAAAGGCTTACTGTAGTTGGGGGTACCTAACACAGGGGCCGAACATAATGCTGTGCGTAATTCGAGAAAACTTTTCTGACACTCTTCAGACCAAGGAATGGGATTGGGTGTATTTTTACACGTTAATGCCACCAAGGGTTTGGCCAATAACGAAAAATTTGGAATCCACTGTCTACAGTACGATGTAATGCCCAAGAAAGCACGCACTTCTCTCTGTGTTCTTGGCACACTCAATTTCGCTATTGCCTGAATTCTTTCTGGTGTCAGTTTCCTTCCCTCCTTCGATAAGAGGTGACCTAAGTAGGTCACTTCTTGTCGGCTATATTGAAGCTTGGAAAGTGACACCTTGTGATGTAGATCACACAGATGACGCAATATTGTCAACGTGGCCATTTTACAAATTTTCTCAGTATCTGCAGCAATGAGCAAATCGTCCACATACTGTACAAGAGTAGCACCTTTTGGTAAGACAATAGTGTCAAGCTGTGCTTTTAGGGCTTGACTGTATATTGAGGGGCTTTCACAGTAGCCTTGAGGAGCGCGTTTAAAGCGGAAGCTTCGACCTCCTAAACTGAAGGAAAAAATATCCCTGCTCTCCTCAGCAATTGGAATGCTGAAGAAAGCATTCTTTAGGTCGATCACCGAAAACCACGAAGCAGAAGCTGGAATCATAGTCAATAATGTGGTATTGTCGGGGGCAACTGGAAATTGTGGCACAACTATCTTATTTACTTCTCGAAGATCAATCACGAATCTGTACACAGGTGGCTGAGAAGGGTCAGTCCGTTTCAAAACAGGCAGAACAGGACTGTTGCAAATATTCCCTCGTGTTTCCTCAATCACATCCTTTTCAATTAATTCGTAAACAATCGCTAGCAAAGCTTTCTCGCCCTCATTAGATATTTTGTATTGGGGAATTCGTGGCATTTTGACATTAGATTTCAATGTTACAACATATGGTGGAATTTCTAAAAGACCGACATCATTAGGACCAGTAGCCCAAAGAATATCTGGGAGAAGCGACAATTCTGCTGGAAGTGCATCTCTCGACAAATAAATGGGAGAAACCACGTTCTTACCTAAAGTGAGTTGTACTCCTGAAGGAGAACAGTACAAAGTCGCATACAATCTTTTTAGCAAATCTAATCCTAGCAAATTTTCACCACAACCTGTCGTCAGGATAAGGGGTGCTTCGAATTCACACGGACCGACAGAAAGAGATAAAGGGTCAGAAATCGGATTTCTAACTGGGGCGCCAGAAAAACCTACAGAAATGTTCATTTCGCCAGACAAAGGTGCGCCAGGGAGTTTGGAGTGCATAATAGAACTCTTTGTAGCACCAGTATCCAACAGAAAAGGTTCTGACACACCTGATGTAATCACCTCAACGTAAGGTCCACTCTGATCTACTGGAACTGAAACAACTCCCTCTCTTTGTCTATGGCTGTCCTAGCAATCATTATTGTCCCACTAATCATTTTCTGTGTAATAATCATCAACATAGTACTGAGCTGTCCTGTCAGATACGTTATTTTGCTGATCAAACCTGTTCATAGAGCTTTGTGGTGGAAGGGGACGTGTGTCCTGAGGGGCGTTTCCACGCCCTCTACCTCTAGGTGCTTGCTGACTGCCACGACCTCTAACACCGGAAACTCCATTTGCACGTTGTGATAGGGCAGGACAATTATACTTGTAGTGACCCTCTTGTTTGCAATATAAACACTGGTTGGGGCCTACAAGTACACGGGTTGGTTATACTCGAATCTTTGCGAGTTTCTCTGATACTGTTGAGGTTGCTGAAAAGTATTTTGATAGTGATTCTGACCATTAATATTTTGATTACCACCACCACGTGGCGGATAGGCTTGCTGTAGCAAAACCTTCGTTTTTAGTTCTCTAGTTTTCTTTTCTACTTTATCTTTCTCATCTTTGTCTCTATTTTCGTAATATTGTGCAGTAGCCAATATCTGGGCTGAAGATGAGACTGCCCAAGAACTTTCTGAATCTTTTAATTTCTTACACAATTCTGGAAGCAGATTGTGCACGAATTTATCGACAAACAATCTCTGACCACCTTCTGTGGTCATATCTTGACCGCTGTGGTCAACGAATGTTTCTTCAAATCTGGTGAAGAAATCTGAAACAGTTTCTTCTTTCTTTTGCTTGCATGCAGACAACTTATCCCAATTTACGCGTATTGCAGGCATTATCGTTTTCATGTAATCTACTATTTTACCAGGAAGTTCTGCTATCAAAGGCTCAGGCTTGGCACCACCAACTTGTCGGGCATCTGCAGCAGTACTATTAGCCCACGTGTCACCCAATTCCTGGTCATGATCTACATGACAAATTTTACCCCATATAGGCTGTGGAACAACATTCCCAAATAACATATCGATATCGGCTAAATTCATTATACATGACCCAGCAGTTTGTGACAATTCTTTATAGTACCCTGCAGGATTTTTACGTGGATCGGGTAACGTTTGTTTAAGTGCTAAAACTTCGGCTCGCTTCCATGGGACATGTACCCATACTCGTTGGAAGTGTGGCGGAATAGGTGGGTTAGCGGTTGTGTCACCCTCTCTCCATTGTGGGGGAACTTCTCTCATAGGGTATTGTCGCGCCTTTTTCCTACTGGATGTATTAGATTCAGATGGCGACCCAGAACTGCTTCCCTTACTTCGATATGATAACAACATTTCAACTGCTTTTTCCACCTCCGGACCTATAATCATACCCTCTCCAAATTTAAACCGTACACGACACATCTCTTGCGGGATGCATTCCTGATCATTGTCTTCCAAATCCTCGCAAAGGAAAACACACATTTGTTCGAAAACATATCTCTGTGTCGCTGCTTCCCATTGATGGAAGACTTCCATGACAGACTGTAAATCATATCTTACAGTGTCCATGACCCATTTCCGAGCTAAACCATTCAGTGAATCTCTCTCTTGATAATCAGGCAGTCGACTTCGCAACTGTCTTCTTCCCATGTTAGGGGTCGTAGTAGGCGACCCGAAAAGAGGTAAAAGAAGATTAGTAACAGTGTTGGCCATTTTCTGCCGAATAGAAGGTGAAACTGAAGGACAAACAGGTGGAAGAACGGGGTGAGATAAGGTAGGGGTAGAGATAGCAGAAGAAGTATCAGCGGAAACAGAGGGGGTACTAGGCGAAATCGTAGAGGGAGCATTAGGAGACGTAAAAAGTACAGTAGGCAATATTGTAGAAAACATAGGTGAAACAGAAGTGGTCGGTGGGCCTGGAGGAGGCTGCACCGAAGAAGTAGGAGCCAGCTGAAGAACAGCTGGTGGGTGCTGTGGAAGAGCAGGAGGCGTAATTTGCGCAACTAAAGGTTGCGGGGGTGCTGTGGCATTCTGCGCATAGGGGGGTGGTGAATTTAGTAAATGCGACATTAATGGGTCTTTTTCATGCTCTTTTGCTGCCTCTTGCTGAAGAGACGGCAAAACTGGATAACACTTATCTATTGCCATTTTACGTTGCCTGTGCAACTGCTCATTTATCTGCTCTTCTTCATTATCTTTAAACTGCACAGCAGCTTGCATTACTGAAAGTCCCCCTTCTCTCTTATTTTTCTTAGCTAATTTAATTTCTTTTTGTTTGGCTTCTTTACGCCATAAGCGGAAAGAGTCAAACATCGCCGGCCGGGCTTTCTTTTTAAAGAGTTTAACTTCAAGGTTGTCTAAGATTTCAGAATCAAAACTACCATATAGGGGCCATTTTAAAACACCATCTTTTCTAGTGTATTTAATCCATACTTCGTTGTAGGTGATGGGGCCTACCCCATGTTTCACGTATAGCTCGTAAGTCGGAGTTCCAACTGGAGGAACCGGACATGAGTCCTCCAATCGGGAGTCCCTATTATTACTACCAAGACAAAACAAATTCCCAAGTCTAAGACTAGGCATCTTCGCTCTCTAGTCTAGTTCCAAACTTCAAAGGATTATCGATTACGATATTTCTCGTGAATAGACGAGTCCTTCGGTTATGGTGCTTGCAAGTACCAATACAAAACCTTGTATCCAAAAGATACCACAAAGTAAGTCCAACTAAGGACTGGGAGACGCTCCACTTATACTTAACTGAAATGTCGATGACGTCACCAGAAGACTCGTCTCAGTGTTTCGCTATACCAAAAACTTCAAGGGTCCACATCAGGGCGATAGCCAGGGCAGCAGTCCTTGTAGCCGTCGGGAAGCGGGGAACCTCGCAGCAAAGACCTTCGGACCACGTCGACATGCAGGGGTCGATGAGGTGGTTGGCCATCCTCCGGAATTTTCACACGAAGCTCCTCACGATCTTCAGGCTGACTGGTACCACTGGAATCGCCCCACGTTGGGCGCCAACTGAGGTACTGGGTTTTTAAGAACCGGCACAGAACCGGTAACCCAGCGGTGCCAGGGAATCAACACCCAGAGACCTCGGGTTCTTCCTGATCCAGACCTACAGAAACTCGGAGTCTTCTAGGTGAAGTCAAAGATTAGTTTATTGGCTGCAACCAAGGTAACAGGTGTCCTAGAAGTACAATACGGGTATGTTCTCAGGAGACTGCACACCTTTACAAAGTCAGGCTTCTCTTCTTATACATAATTTTGGGCCTCAGGCGAAACATTCTTGGTTGTAAAGTAAATAGTTAACATATTCTGGTTCAAAGAAAAAGCAGAGTCATGATGACATGTCCATATTTCACGTCGTGCTGCCTACAACAAATCATTTGGCAAGGCCCAACATTTCATCAGATAACACTGGACCTCTAATAAAAACGGGCACCTCCTCACCATAAAGTACGTGAAGGAAAAGAGTGGAAAGATATGTGAGCGAGATATGGCAGGTGTGCGCGCTGAAATGGTTTTATGGTCCGTTGAGCCTAGATGCTATCTTGCTCGGCCACTGGAAGGGAACTGACCTAACGAGATCGGCCTGGGGCAATGGTTCCAACTTGTACTGAGGTCAGGGAAAAGTCGATTAAGGAGTACGTGTCCTTGTGGAATCAAATTCAACTGGATTAAGGCCTATGTAAAGGGCAACATATAAAATGGGAGTCAAGGGTTCAGAATGTAAATGACGATTTCGAGGTGAAATCGTCACTCGAATATGCTGAAAATACATGTACATGATGTACTCGTCATTCTCGGTCTTTTGATACCAAATTCGTCATGTTTCGACGAAGTTTTAATTCTCGAGTCCAGAACTATTACATGGATCCAGATTTTCAGAACCACAAAAAGTACATACGGTAAACTTAACAGCACACAGTAAATTACCACAATATACGTTGAGCCCTAGGGGCATACCAAACCATATATTAAGAAAGTGGTCTGAGAACCACGACTTGCATAGATACAAGGCCTAGAGCCTGTAGAACTGCTGGGGCCACTAGGAACCACCCATGGTAGTGACACAGGGGACCCACGGAGGATGCGTGCAGTGTGAGAACATAGCCGCGGATCACCATTAGCTTCTATGGGGAAAGTTGTGGTTGGAAATGTAAAGATAAGGACACTTAGGAGAGGACTTTTAGCAAACCAATTTAGACGTAAGGGGTTCTAGGGCCAACACCCACGGGAGCACTGGAGTACTCGAGGTATCTCACCCAGGAAAGCCGGGTGCATAGGTGTCTTTTGGTGTCAGGATTCGTTGTCGTTTTCAATGGCGATCTGCTGCAAAGTGCTTCTGCCATCGTAGTGGAAAGTGTCTGGTGTGATCCAAGCCTGGATCGGAGATGAGAAGAACCTGAAAGGGGACAGAGTCTGGGTCACTTGCCAGTGACCAGGGGCATGATAGTCGAATGCCCACCGATGTCGGTTGATTTCAGGGGAATGAGGTGAAGCTTGACTCTTCAGCCACAAGGACCAGGAGGCGTCAACGATGACCAGGATCTGGAATTGAGCTGTCCCACAAAAGATGTTGAGTGGTGTGGTGTCAGTGCCAGGATTGGAACCAACAAGCCTTGGCAACAGCAACCCACACAGAAAGTAAAGAAATCCTTTGGTGTAGACCAGCAAGATCCAAGAGTCAGGGCACGTCTGGAGCAACCAGGAAAGCCCAAGGAAAATCAGAGTTGCCTTCGTAGGGACCCACCAGTTGATAGAACAGGGATCGCGAAGGAGCCTCAAGCGGAAATGACGGAACACTTGTGGGGTGTAGGCCCACAATCTTCAATGCAGATGGTGCTCGTGGCTTGGGCTACAAGTAAGTCAAAGCACAACTTCAAGAAACATCGAGAAGTCAATGCACTTGCAAATGTGCACGGTGTCCAGGGGTTCCAGTTCCACATCACTCGTGAGGGCTGCGGGTCTCAACTTTGCTGGGTGCTTGGGTCGGTCACTGACAAATCTGTAAATCCTCTTTTTGGGCTGCAAATACTTTGGAGTTCGGCGGGAGCTTTAGAGATGCAGACCGGCAAATGCTTTGTTGATGCCTGCCAAGCAGGGGAGTCACTCCTTGACCCCAAGGGAGATTCGTCCATCCTCTGGTCTTTAGTAGAGCATCGAAGTTCCAGGATACAGTTTCAGAGTTTCATCCAGGTATAATCTAAAGTCCTGTTGCCAGGGGTTCCTTACTTACACCTACGAAAGGGGATGGACATACTATGGGGACTCACCTATTGGAGGGTCTGGAAAGAGGGGTGACTACATCCATTTCCTTTGTCCAGTTTTGTGCCAGAGCAGGGGCTGGTAGCCCCTGCAACCTGTTTGAACTGGGCTATGCACAGGGACACCAAATGTGTCTCCAGTGCAGACTTCAAACCACTCTCAAAGTGCACCCACCCAGCCCCAATACACTAAAGCCTGTCTGGGAGGTGGTTACACCTCCCTGTGACAGGAAATCTAATGTCCAGGCCTTCCCTGCTGGAGTTTAGGTCAGCAGCAAGAGGCCAGACTTGTATCTGTGGCTGCAGAATCCATTTTAAACTATTACCGGTTAGACCAGTGTGTACATGTCTCTCCCTCTAGAAGGGTAGAATTCTACCCCCGCCGCCAGAACTGGCGGGAGGGTAGGATTCCAAAGTGTTTGACACCAAACACAACATGTTTCCATGCAGCCATTCCAAAGTTAGCATTTACCGCGAGGTTATATTGCACGTAAGAGTATATGATCTGGCTGAATCACAGAACAGCCTCAGAGAATAGAGTCCGAAAGCTGCAGAGGGGTCCTGCTCATGCATGGGCACCCTCTCACACGAAACCAAGCACCCTGCCTTCAGGATTGATAAGGCCTGCCATAGGGGTGACTGATAGGTTTCTATGTGCAGTGATTTAAGGTAGATATAGGTAACCTATATCTCACTAAAAGGTGCATGAACTACCTTGCAGAGGCTGCAGTAGCTGTCCTATGGCGTCATTTTGGAAGGCTTCCCTGGGGTGGCATAATACATGCTGCAGCCCCTGGTAGGCCTCTGGGTTACGTATGCCCTTAGTACCTGGTGTACCATATACTAGGGACTCATCCCAGTAACCAAACTGGAGTGTACCTAAAGTACATGAATCAATTTAGAGAGGAAGCAGCTAGGCTGGGGTCCTGGATAGCAGGGCCCCAACCAGACTAAAGTAAAACAACAGTGAAACACCAGCAGAAAGTGGGGGTAACCATAGTAAGCAGATCCTACTCTCCTATAACATTGACCTCAAATCAAATTGACTTTATTTCGGATATATTGCAATCCATAAAAGTACAATACATTATACATTACATTTAAAAGCATTACAAGATGACAAATCAATATAAAATAATACATAAGACATATAAATTTCTTAAAAGAGTGAGTAGACGAGAGCAGTACAGAAAAGATGCAGGTTAAGCCCATGTACAGAAAAAGTGCAAAATAGTGCGTCTAGCTGAGAATCACAGTTATTCATCTAGGCATTTTCTTATTCTCACTGATAGTTTTAAGTATTCTAGCACCTGAAGGACACAATCAGAGTGCAATAGCTGTAGATATACAAGGGCAGGTCTGATTTGTTTAAAATTTAATTTTCTTAAAAGAGTCACAAGATACTGCCTCCGGGGGTACTCATAAAATGAACATAAAAATATAAAATGCAGCATATCCTGTGGAGACTTCCCGTCGCAGCCACAGGGTGCTGCAGGTTTTTTAAAAGTGTCCAACTTTGGTCTAATTAAAATATGATGAAAGATGTTGAACCTGAATCGTGTCAGCAAAAATTTATCATGAGAGGAAAAGGAGCACGTTAGGTACATTTCCATGGTGTCACAGGTTCTTAACATAATGTACTTTCTAACATTTGGTTTCAGAAGCTCAACTTCATCTCTTGTGGCACTACAATTCATAAAGAAGGCCATCTTAATTGCTGCCACATCACCCTTAACTATATCCTTCGGATTTTCAAACAAATTTAGGCGGCCAAGCATCAAAAATTGGGACTTCAAATATTTGAGCCAGGGTACACACATAGCATGGTCCATTGATACAAGATCTTCCAGTATCTGGTGGGTTAAGGGAATATCCTCACTTAACCATAATTTTGCCCAGCATAACAATGGTTTCAGACCGACAATATCTGAGATATACTGACAACCAAGCTCTTCATGTGCAGCTAAGTTCGGTGTACTACCTGGGACACACAGCAAGCGTTTTAAAAAATTATTTTCGGCTATTTGCAGTTGTTCATTATTTTTATAGCCCCATAGCTCGCTGCCGTAGACTGCGGTGGATATAGATTTAGCATTATATAGTTGCATCATGGCCTCTGTCGGTTTTTTCCCCAATTTACTGGCAAAATTAAAAATTGATGCGTTCACTCTGATCAATTCACCCTTCTTCCTGGCCAAATGCGGAGCCCAACTTAGCTTAGTATCAAATAAATACCCAAATATGAAAACGTATTAGTGACAGGAATCACAACATCATTTAATTTAAAAACGAACTTCTTTTTTGGTTGACGGCCAACATACATAATAAAAGATTTCGAATTGTTGACCATAAGGTCCCTTTCAGACATAAAATGATTAAAAGCATTCAGAAGTGCTTGGAGACCCTTCTCTGTTCGTGATATTAAAACCGCGTCATCAGCGTATAAAAGTAGTGGAATACCCCTCGCACCAGCTCTCGGACAATCTGATTTTATCTCTTGCAATTCAGACTCTAAGTCATTTATGTAAAAATTAAAAAGAAATGGGGCCAGGATACACCCCTGTCGTACTCCTTTAATAATACAGAAATTGCCTGTGATATCCCCATTCACTGAGAACCTCACATTGGCCCTTGTGTCATTGTGTAGGTCCGCAAGGAAATCCACAATCCCACTGTCAACGCCTTTGTCCATCATGGTCTGCCACAGCCTCCCCCTGTTAACACAGTCGAAGGCTGACGACAGATCCATGAAGGCTAGGTGAATTGTTCCTTTTTGTACAACAGTGTATTTGTTCAAGATAAGAAACAAATTAAGGCACTGAGTTATGGTGGACCGGCCTTCACAAAAGCCATATTGGGAAGCCGACATAATATTATTTTCAGTCGACCAACTTACTAGACGTTGAAGCAAGACTCTCCCCATAATTTTAACCATTGAGTCGATCAGGGATATTGGTCGATAACAAAGAGGACTTCCCCTGTCGCCTTTTTTAAAGACCGGGACTATGGTTGATAATCCCCACGTTCCCGGACAACCCACACTAGCCGCAGTGTTAAAAACAGCAGCCAGAATTGGAGCCCAGAAAGCTGGATCATATTTGTAAAGGTCCGGCGGAATTTCATCAGGACCAGGCGCTTTATTTGCCGTGAGGCCCATAATGGCATCCAAAACCTCGCTTTTTTCAAATGTTATACTACTGCTTCCAGCGTGGGGAACAGTAGCCCTGATTCCAGCACCCTCTGAGTAGTACAGGCTTTTAAAGTGGCTTTCCCATTCTTCTTTTGTTATGCAGCAAGCAAGTTTGTCACAAGGAGCATCGGTCAAAAAAGGTTTTTTAACCTGTGCCCAGAACTTGGTGCTGCACTTCAGGGTGGAGGGATCAAGTAGTTCCTGCCAATCCTCCCTCCTGAGGAACTCCTTGCGGGCGACAGTAGTAGCCTTATATTCTTTTCTACAAGCTTTTACCTCCTCCTGATTCCTTGGTGAAGCTGACAAAGCTACCCTCAAATTGCGAGCAGCTTTGGTACAATCATGACTAAACCATTTCGGGCCTAGTTTAGGCTGATTTTTGTTAGGGACAGTAAGAAGCGCTGACACCTTCTCCGACACATTTTGATAGGACTCTAACACTAGCCTGGGGTCGCCCCCCTCGGTCATGCAAACTTCAATGTCCTCTGTACACTTTTCAGCAATTGTTTTGTAAAGGATATCTGCAGAAACCATGGACCATTTTAACCTCCTCCTCCCATCAGTTGTTCCCAGACTGCCTTGACTAATGGTCTTATTTCCCTTCTTTACCCAGGGACATTTTAAACAGATTGTTAGAGGATTGTGATCACTGAATGCACTTGAAACAATGCAAAAAGAGTCTATAAAATTTTGCATCGTCCGAGAGACCAGTATATGGTCTATAAAGGTGCCCCTACCATGTCCCTTAAAGGTTGGGGTATCAAAACAATATAGAGGGTCTTTAATAGACATGGCCAGTGAAAGGTCAAGGTCATCCATTAGATCGTTGCACAGTTCCCCCTCCTTAGTGTGTTCCATATGGAGATAACATGCACGTTCACAAAACATTTCTGGTAAGCGCTTATGTAATGGGTCTATACAAGGATGCAAATTGAAGTCCCCCATAATCAACAAGTTATGACCAAGGTCTTTCATGTTATTAGAAACAAAAGAATTTAGGATAGAAATATCATTCCTGGCCTCACTATCATAGATAGCATTATAGAAGTTCACTAAACCCACACGAACATTTCCACCAGATAAGGCCAAGCCCATTACACCTGTATGCTTGGCTTCAATTCTACGTACTCCACAAGATATTAATATAGAGATGAAAATTACAAGGCCCCCCTTCGGCCTACCCCTTAAGGATGGCAAAGCTGGTACATAGAAAGCCTTATAACCTTCCAGAAAGAGGTTGCAACCCACCTCCCAGGTTTCTTGTAAGCAGATGATTGAGAACTGTTTCATATAGGTCACCCAATTTACATCACACATTTTTGTCGCAAGACCGGCGATATTCCAGGAAACAACATGACATCCTGGGTTAGTGGCCACCATGTTATCTGAATTTATATTTGTAAGTTCACCTGTAGCCACAGTGTCCTGAGCCGCAGGTGCCATCCGTCAGTCGCACATCTCAAGCCCAGATAATGCCTCATACCTGTTCTGTGTAATTAGATCCGAGTCATGACGGTAATGGCCAGCACTGGTACTCCTATTATAAACATTATTCAGTCCGCCTGACCTACAAGAATTCGTGATGTTATAAAATAATTGGGTATCTTGAACAGGAGTATAAGGTTCAAGCCCCTGCCTGGTTAAACTCTGTTGTGGTGTGGGTTTACAGAGGTGTGCATAGAAATAACCCAAGGGGCGTACACAAATGCTGTTTACATTATACACCAGTGAAGAAGCTCTCAAGAGAACAGTTGCCACATGCTGAGGTTGCTTGAAATTAATGACTATACAGTCTCCAGAGCCAGATTTTTTAGAAGGTCCCACCCAATTTACGCGTCTAACTGCCATTATGTGGTCAGAATATGCGATGGGAAAACCACAGTTTTTGTTAAGCCACGCCACCGTCTTGTTTTTCAGGGAACTGTGTGATTCATCATAAGGAGATGCAGGATGTGTGCCACAAGGGGGAACATTTGTCAGTACTGCCACAAATGGAGCACAATCCGGTGGTAGATTTAAATAACGGTTATACTTTGGGGGTCTGGGGGTTCTACTGTTTTGGGGTGTTATCGATGGTTGTGGCTGCGAAGCCGATACCACTGGGGCATCCCGTATATTGGGTCTATCAGGCCCTGCTGGTGCGGCTACAGCAGTATTCCCCCTACCCATGTTCCGTGTGTCATTAACTTCAGCAGAATCTTTCCCTTTCCCCCCACAATGGACTGTGCCACCAGATGTTACAGTTTTTTGTGATGATAACAGACCACCCAGCCTTGTAACTTCCTTTGCTAAGTTATCAATCCTGTTAATTAGAAGTTTAATAAACTCTTCTAATTTTGTTGTTAAAGAAACTTCAAGGTTTTTTATAAAGGAGGCAAATAAATCAGAATTTAAATTACCCCCACTACCATTACTGCCTGTAAAGACAAAAGGAGTTATTGCAGCAGGGCAGCTAGACTTTTTGCCATCCTTTTTATTAGCCTTAGAAGTATTATGTTTACCATTATTTTTTTGAGATACAGTTCTACAAGTTCTCAGGGGCCTAGCTTCAGTTTGGGTCTCATTCAATACACCGGTGTCATCAATCAACTGCACCAATGGGTCAGAATAGACATCAACACTCACTGTAATGGGTACTGGAGGATCAATGGGAATAACATTATTAGTATTAGCATCAGAATCTATAGGTGGAGTAATGTCAGGAGATATTTCTAGTAAGTCCCCTGTCCTAGAATCCTTCCCCAACGATGCACGTCTACTATTGTTAATCTGGTTAACTTTCCTGACCAGAAAATTATCCATAGACGCAGGGCCTACCATCACCTTATCTGTTTTGGGTTTAGACATCATAAGTAATGAGGCTATCACCATACACACAAATACTCTCTAGTCTATACACTCACAAGAAAAATGATAACACAAAAATACTAACAATTTTAAAAGTGGAGTCTTACGTGCACACGGCACGATAACCTTATGGATGAGGCGATACAGGGTCCCTGGCCCAGTCCAGTCTCCTCTGGCCTCTGAGGGCCACAGAGGGCCCGCCCTTTGCCCTGGCTTAGCCCCGGGCGCTCCCGCGCGCGTCCCGCGGGATGAGGAGGCGTGTTCTCCTTTATGCGCCTCCCGGCGCTGCCCTTCTGCGTGTGCGGCGTCCCTTAGCGCTGAGGCAGCTGGGGGTTGTAGGCACAGCGTCCCCCTGGCGGAGCCAAGCCCGGCCGAGGACGCCACGGTGCAGGAAGATAATTGCGGAGCCAAGCCCGGCCAGAGACACCACGGCGGAGCAAAGCCCGGCCGAGTGCACAGCTGCTATCAGTAAAACGCCTCCCAACGCACACAACGGCGTGCTCTCCTTTATGCGCCTCCCGGCGTTGCCCTTCTGCGTGTGCGGCGTCCCTTAGCACTGAGGCAGCTGGGGGTTGTAGGCACAGCGTCCCCCTGGCGGAGCCAAGCCCGGCCGAGGACACCACGGTGCAGGAAGATAATTGCGGAGCCAAGCCCGGCCAGAGACACCACGGCGGAGCAAAGCCCGGCCGAGTGCACAGCTGCTATCAGTAAAACGCCTCCCAACGCACACAACGGCGTGCTCTCCTTTATGCGCCTCCCGGCGCTGCCCTTCTGCGTGTGCGGCGTCCCTTAGCGCTGAGGCAGCTGGGGGTTGTAGGCACAGCGTCCCCCTCGCGGAGCCAAGCCCGGCCGAGGACACCACGGTGCAGGAAGATAATTGCGGAGCCAAGCCCGGCCAGAGACACCACGGCGGAGCAAAGCCCGGCCGAGTGCACAGCTGCTATCAGTAAAACGCCTCCCAACGCACACAACGGCGTGCTCTCCTTTATGCGCCTCCCGGTGCTGCCCTTCTGCGTGTGCGGCGTCCCTTAGCGCTGAGGCAGCTGGGGGCTGTAGGCACAGCGTCCCCCTGGCGGAGCCAAGCCCGGCCGAGGACACCACGGTGCAGGAAGATAATTGCGGAGCCAAGCCCGGCCAGAGACACCACGGCGGAGCAAAGCCCGGCCGAGTGCACAGCTGCTATCAGTAAAACACCTCCCTAACATTGACCTAAAACAGAGAGGTGAACTTTGTGAAAGCATTGCCTGATTTATATGCATTTTTCTGATTTTTCCCCATGGTTTCCAATGGTCCGTAATTGTGCACAAATTTGATATATTTTCCAAACTTTGAAAAATTGTAACTCTGAAAGTACTTACCTTAGAATTGTGTTCTTGGTCCTAAAAATTACATAAAAATCAATATTATTTTTGTAAATTGGTCTCAGATTTATTATTTGAGTATGTGTCATTTATTGCCTCTGTAAGTACAACAAATGCTTAGCACTACCCTCTGATAAACCTAACTGCTCTCCTACACCTACCACAAAAAGAGCATTAGAATGATCTGCTTTTACCTTTGTGTACCATTTGGGGAATCACTGGCCTTTCTGCACAGTGTACTTCATTTTCGTACACTTTATAGAGAGCCAGCTTCCTACAATAACTTAATCTATGCAGTGGTAGTGAAGTATAAGTTTATTTCTTCATTAGACAGAGACCTCCAGCCAGCTCCTCTTCTTCAACCACACTCTCCAGAATTCCCCATACCCAACACTCCACAGCATCATTATATCTACGTCGCAGTAAGGCATGATATATAAGAATATTTCCCACATATATTTGCCCCTTATAAAAACACAGAGATATATTTATTTCCTAAATATATATGCAATATAGATAAGTTCGACTCCTACTCTCCCCTCATTACTTTCTTGGTCCAGAAATTTCACAGAGACTCCCAAAACTCCACTCCTTACCATCATCCAACACAGCCATGTACTTATTCACTCCTTTCTTTTAAACAATTTTAATTTTGTAGTAGAACACCCATGTCTGCAGTATGTATCTTGTAGGATACTGCATTATAGTGTCAACGGAATTCCCCAAATTGGCCCTTCCAACCCTAAGGCGCCTCCCATTCCTCTTCTCTTAGCTCCCCAATATGTGCCTCCCAGTCTTCAACTTGAATAAGGGTCCGGGGGCATTATTCATCAACTTGCTCTAAGGGAAGAAGATCGCTTTTTGAGGAGTGGTTCCATCAATGGTCTCTCCTCCGGTGGCGTGGCATTGCGGCTGGCCCCGCTCCACATGCATCCGTAATCCATGTCTCAGCTGTTGACATTGAAACATCTCCTTGGGTGCCTTCTCATATTCTGCATGTAGCCCCTCTCAGAGGATCAGATCCTCCCCCTTCCACACACCTCCCAATGTTGAGATGCCTATCAGGTCCCAGACTTGAAACCACTCAAGTTCTCCACCTCCACAAACAAATCACTATCCCACAATCATTGGCGTGAGTCATCCCAAAAAACTGATTACTGCCGACCAAATGGAGGTTGTGACTTTCGTCAAAGGCGGTAGAGATCTGTAGCCTCTCCTGGAGCATAGTACCCGCGGGAAGCCCCTCGGACCCAGAGCCCTATGGTCCGCCCTGATTGAGGGCTCTGTCAGGAGGGCAAAGGCCCACTGGTTAATAAGTATCAATTGGGTTGCTCAATAGCATCGTTCCAAGTCCAGGATGGCTATGCCCCTAACATACCACCCTCTCGTGAGTTTGGCAGTCGCTATCCTGGTCATGCCCCCGCCCCATAGAAGCTGTCCAACGGTTTAGTTGACTCTCTTAAAAAAACTCAAGCTGCACCCGATAAGGAGTATTTTGTAGTGCATAAAGGAGCTTCGGCAGGACAATCATTTTATACATTGCCGCTCTCCCCAGGAGCGAAAGTGGGAGTGACCGCTAATGTTGCACATCCACTTTAAAGCGTTCCTGCACAGAGAATAGGTTGGCTGAGTAGAAGAGTTCAGATTGCGTAGTACGGTAGAGGACCAGATACTTAAATCCCACCTTTTCCACCACTAAACCCTCTGGAAGGGGCTGTTGCATGGCCCATGAATGCAAAGGATAAAAAAGGGACTATCCCCAGTTTATTGTGCACTCTGAGAAGGTTCCAAAGAGATGGAAAATATGGAATAGCCTGGGGGTGGAGAACTTGGATTCAGACACATAGAGAAGGATATCGTCTGCAGAAAGAGAAATGTCTTCCCATTATCCTCTCCACACTAGGCCACTCACCAACAGGTCGCTGTGCATCCAGTATGCAAAGGGCTCCAACGCCAGGGCAAAGAGCATCGTTGACAGCGGGCACCACTGCCGGGTGCCCGGTGGAGCTGGAATGAACAGGACCACGTCCCATTAACTCTCACCTGTGCCAATGGATCACTATAAAGTCGTTTTACCCATCCAATGTAATTTAGACAAAAGCCCATCCCCTCCAGAACTACCCACAGGTACTCCCATTTGAGCATATCAAAGGTTTTTGGCAGCAGCAATTAACAAGACCACAACCTACTCAGACCCCACCCTGGCACCTTCGAGACAAGCATACAGCCACCTGCGGTTTAACCGCGTCCCTCTGTTTAGCATAAAGCCCGACTGATCAGGGTGTATTAGCATTTGTAAAAACCGTTGTAGTCAGGTGGCCAAGAGTTTAGCAAGGATTTTGCACTCCATATTCAGGAGCGATATTTGCCAGTAGGTGGTGCAATCTGTATGGGACTTCCCTTCATTGTGAATAACCCACAATAGTGGCTAATCTTTAGTGACATGGAAGGGCACAAGACGCCTCACAACACATAATATAATGCATAGGTACGGGGCCGGCTCGCTCACCAATTTTCTGTATAACTCTGATGATAGGCCGTTTGTTCCCTGCAACTTCTCCATCTGGATGTCCCTAATAGCCAAGACTATCAGGGGGCGTGGCCTGCAGAGATGCAAAATGGCCGCTCTGTGAGTGAGCTCCACCGGCCGAGACTTAATCCAAGATGTTAATCCGGTCATTTGGAGGGCTATTACCGCGTTGCACATTCATCCACTGAAAGTGGACATTGAGCTGTGCCGATCGCTGTGATCTGCATCCTTGGACTCCACTCCAGGGCCGAGCTGTGTACCTAGCAGGAAAAGGGCAGGCGGTGCGCACTCATCCTGTTGATGAGCGGTTAGGCTGACCTGGAAATTGAGCCCGCGGCGACCCTCGTGCTGGGGGCCTCGGCTGGGGCGGCTGCAGCCTGGAGGTGAGACCAGACCCTACTGCAGCGCTGTGCTGACCTGCTCGAGCGGCGTCGTGCGCGCTGCCTGAGCCCAGGCATGGAGGCGCAGCGGCGGAGTGATGGTGTGGAGACCGGGGAAGTGGCAGCGCCATCCGACAGTCCGAGTGAGCGTTGGGCCTGCCTGTTGTTTTTAGGTGGTGCACATAGGGTCAATGCTGGGGCCCCATCTCTCCAACTGTGCACTGGCCACTGCTACACTAAGTTAATATTCACCTGGGGACTGGCCTGGAGCCGACAGCACCTCACACGCCATTTTGCACATGTGATCCTGTGTTCGTCGCAGCGGCCATTTTGATGCAGAGGACCTGATGATGGACTGCCTTACTGAGCTGCCAAGCAACTGTGGGACAAGCTGGAGAGATGCTTCGCGGGTCTTGTCTTGACTCTGCTGTGGCTTGGTCAGCTTGGGGATCCCACAAAGAGCGGTGCCTATCTGAAGTGTGTATCGCACCCTGCTGGCACATTCATGGTCTGACCGCGGTGCGAGTGGGCCACCTGACTGTTCCTGTGGATTGTGGCTGAGCGTTGTCCCCCGTAAGCTTGTGGAGGGAGACAGTGGTGCCCAATGACTTGAGTGTGGGGCTCCCTGCTGCTTGCAGGTGGCATCCGCTGGACTTGTGTAGGGCCCCCTTCATCGCTGTGCCCGACGAGCACATAGAGCAGTTGGGCACATTGAAGTTTTGGTTTGGCGCCGGGAGCGCACTTCAAATGCCATTTTGGTACTTGGGGCCTACATCCGCTGTGGCAGCACTCTTGAGAAGGGGTGTACGGTACAGAGGAGACCCTTTGGGCAGCCATGCGTGTGCGACCCACATCTGGTACTGTATCGGAGAGCCCCTCTGGTCTTTCTTGTGGGTTGTGGGTGTGCAGTACTCCTGAGAATCCCTGTGCTGGTCGAGAGGGTGCGGCGATCGCCAGAGTGTCATTACTGCTGGGAATGACAGGCGTTACGGGGAAGCAAGACGCAAAACAGCCGAAGCTGACCTTCGACCAATGGAGGACCACTAGGCTCACGGAATCGGACTCCAAGGCCTGTGCGGAGAGACCTACAGAGTCACAGATGGAGGATCGGCGGGGTGGAGACCTGCGGACTCTGATGCTCGAGATGTGGTCTAGTCTGCGGAACATCGACACGAAGTTGGATATGCTTACCACCCAACTAGATGCGATCAAAACTCAAGTGGGAACTCACAAAACCAAATTTGATATTCTCGAAAATAAGGTTTCCTACTTCCACGAGTTCCAGGTAGAAATGAAGGAAGAGCTCCTACAGATGGAGAAGGTTCTGGGTCTGTTCCACGCCAAAAACGAGGACTTGAAGGCGAGGTCGCGCCGCTATAACCTGCGCATCCCGGGCATACCAGAGACCACAGCTATTGCCAAAATGGAGACTTATGTGACTGACCTGCTTTGAGAGCTCTTCGACACCCACCTCTCCGCTGTGTTTGCAGTTGAGAGGGCGCACCAGGCCTAGGGCCCTAAACCACCAGTTGGCGCTGCACCCAGACCCATCCTGGCCCGGATTCTTAATTATTAGGACCGTGACCTTATTCTGTGACTGGCACGCGAGAAAGGGAAGATCACGTATAAGGGCAATCAAATCTCTTTCTATCCAAACTTCACGCCTAAGGTGCAGTCGGCACGGCTTGAATTCTTGCAGGCTAAACGTATCCTGCTACAGGCTCAGATTCCCTCCTCGCTGTTATACCCGGCCAAACTCAAGGTCACCCACGACGGAACTGCACACTTTTTTACAGATGCCAAGTACGCCCTCAAGTTTGCAAAGCACATCGTTGGCAAACAGTCAAAACAGGGCTCCAGATCTGCTGCCTCTGCCGAGGACCGGCTCAGTGACAACGATTGATGGGCCAATGGTCCAGTCGTATTCTGTGTTCTTGATGCTTTGATCTATGTTGTTGGGTGGGGGACTAATGTGTGTTTTATCACTGTTGGGTACTGATTGCTGTCTCCCGGTTCTGTTATGCAACCCTTCGCGCCGGAAGCAGCTGGTCCCATATTGGGCGGGCCCTTGGGGCAGACTTGGCAGGCTCTATGGCAGATAGGGATAGGTTGGCCCGCGCCGGGCCGTGTTGAGCTGTTTGAACTGCACAGGCCTCTCGTCATACTGGTATGACATGTGGATGCTACGTTCGCCTTGTTTGTAACGGTAAACATCCTTTACAACGAAACTTTTTCCACACAGTACCTTTACAATGCAGGAATTACAAAGCAAGTCGTTACAACGACTTGCGCTGGAGGGCGCTGGAGGATAGGGAATAGTTTAATTTACTATCCAAAACCTTCCATACTATCCACGGGGACTGGAGTTGGAATAGTAAATTAAACTATTCACTATCCAGCGCCCCCCAACGCAAGTCGTTGTAACGACTTGCATTGTAAAACCTGCGTTGTAAAGGCATGCGTGGAAAAAGCATGCGTTGTAACGACATACATCCGTTTGTAACATTGGTTAAGCTCTCTGCAGTTTCTTGGCCACCCTGTTTTGTCAGGGGAGTACGCTTGCAGTTCTGCGCCCCTAAGGGAGGTCTCCCTTTTGCTTACTGTTTTCTAATGATGTTGAGGGTGGGTTCTCTACAACCTGTTTAGGGGGTTGGTGCGGATGGTGGGTGGAGTTCGGGGATTGTTGTAATGTTTTTAGCCAGTATAACACTATTTAGATCGATCGTATGCACCTGGTGGTTCAGGAGTATGTTACGCTGTCCCTGCCTCACTGTACTGTTACAAAGCGAACAGCCATTCACCATGCTACCAGCTTGATCTTTTTAACTTTGAACATTCGGGGATTGAATGACGGTAGGAAATCCAGGCTAGTGCATGCCTATTTGCTGAGGCACAACATAGACGTTTGTGTGTTACAAGAGACGCACCTAAATGCTGTACCATCCCCCAGGCTGAAACATAATCATTGGGGCTCAGTGTACTCTTCCATTTACTCCAACTACGCCCAGGATTTTTTTGTTTTTTTTAACAGAGTTCTATATAGCGCGAACTTGACCCGAATCGGGTATCAGAGCGCTTTACATAGGACCAGTTGCATTACATGAGGACACATTCAATTTTATGTTAGGCAGGGGGAGATTAAGTGATTTGCCCAGAATCACAGGATGTTCAGCGTCATTGCCGAGAATCGAACCCAAGTCCCCAGATTCGAGGTTTTAGTTTCAGCCCGTGGGGCATCGGCATAGTTTCATAGAAGGCCATTCAGTCGCCATTATAGTCAGGCGGGACGGGTGAAGGCGACACCTGGGACGCTGAGGTTCGTCTGAAGTGATTCAGAACTGCTGTTAGTTGCCATCTTAAGAACAGGCAGGTTGTCAGGTAGGCTGTAAGGTGATCATTCAAGCTACCAGGGGCTATTGTACAAGAACAATGCTCTAGAGCCCTCTAGAAATTTTGGGGTCAGGCTCGGCGAATCCCACTTACAAGCAGAAGCCAAGTTTTTATAGGGGATTAATCCAGGTCCTCAAAGCTACCATCGGGATCGCTGGAGGCTATTTTCTGCTTCCCCACTCACCGTTTCTGATGCGCGTCTGTTGTGATCTCAGGGGACAGGTGAGGTTTCGACAGGAGGGAACGTGAACCTCACCTTGACATGAAAGGTAGGTTCATTGTGCTTCTGGGCACTTGGGTGGCATCCCAGTAGTTATAGTTGCTTGGTATGGCCCTAACATGGACTCTCCTAGTTTCTTTCAAGATATCTGGGCCAGGGTTAAGGCGACTTTAATGCCATCTTAGACGATGATCTGGATGAGAAAGGGTCTTCCCGCACATTACACTCGTCAGCCTGTGCCGCTTTAAACACCATAGTTTCAGATGGGAACCTAGTTGACATTTGGAGGTGGAGACATTCTACGATTAGGGAGGGCACTTTCATTTCAGAACATCACAACGCGTGGTCTAGGATAGACTTTTGGTTGGTGACGCGTGATGTTGTCACTTGGACCAAGGAGGTCTTGCACTTCCCTACGTCTCTATCAGATCACGCCACATTCCATCTGCAATTAACACTCCCTGACTCACCCCCACGTCTATTCAAGTGGTGGCCGCCACTGTACGCTCCTTTGGATGAGGCTTTCAAAGAAGAAATATGGACTGACATTACTGACTATTTCACCCTGAACTCCGGTTCTTGAATGCCTCTTTGGGAGGCATTCAAGGCGGTAATTCGGGGTAAATGTATTGCCCATCAGGCTGGGGTGCTACAGGCAATTTGTGGCTTTCTCGCTTCTCTAGAGACTCAAATCAGAAGTCTGGAAACACAGTATTACTCCTCTGATGATTCCCAGACGTTGGCCCTTTTAAAGGAAAGACTGCTGGAGTTCGAGGAGGAAGCACAGCGGGAGGTCAAGTTCTTGGGTAAACACGCGGAGGTACAAGGAGGGCGATAGGCCAGGGAGGACTTTGGCTGCAATGATCCACACCCCACGCTCCTCGGTTTACATTCCTGAATTGATCAGTGGGTATCGAACTGTCATTAGAGGCCAAACTGGCATATTAGATGAATTCTTCACTTTCTACTCAAACCTATACACTGCGACTCAAGAGTCCAGCCCGGAAGGACTAAGGCCCTTTCTTG
Organism: Lissotriton helveticus; assembly: GCF_964261635.1. Lineage (NCBI taxonomy): Eukaryota > Metazoa > Chordata > Amphibia > Caudata > Salamandridae > Lissotriton > Lissotriton helveticus. Next base: position 1,187,708,265 of record NC_136072.1, on the reverse strand, counting down.
ACTCGTTAGACCTACTTTGGTTTAGTCAAAGACATAGGGATTACATGGATTTCCCATTTACAGCAGAGGACGTCTCCAAGGTCATTAAAAGCTTGCCGCTAGACAAAGCCCCACGGTCGGAAGGCCTGACTACCGCCTTCTATAAAACATATGCTGAAGAACTTGCGCCGCACCTCATTGCGCTATATGAAAAAGCACAGGCCTCTGGCATCTTACCACCAACCTCTGCTAAAACCTGGGAAGCCAAATAATGAATTGGACTCCTATAAACCGCTGTCCTTATTAAATGTAAATGTAAAAATGTTGCCGAAGCTGATCGCCAACCGGCTACAGCCTCTACTTCCTTTAATCGGCCATCCGGACCAATCAGGTTTCATCCCAGGGCAGTCCACCTCACACAATCTCCGGTCTCTGTTCTCGGATTTACACTATCTCCATCCAAACGTAAAGGCGACAGCGGTTTTTCTCGACGCTACAAAAGCATTCGACACATTAGAGTGGCCATATCTGTTTTCCATTCTTGGTCGTATGGGGTTCAGCCCGTTATTTATAAACTTAATCCGCCTTCTCTACTAGACCGGCAGCTCGGATCCGAGTGAACGGGCTCATGTCGGCACCCTTTTCTATTTCGCAGGGCACGAGGCAGGGTTGCCCTCTGTCCCGCTGCTTTTCGCAATAGCGATGGAACTGCTGGCGGCGGGGATACGGCAGCATCACACAGCCAGGGGTATTGGCTTCAGCACAAGAAGCCTCCTCATATCGTTATATGCCGATGACGTTACACTTTATGTGACCGACCCCGCCAGCAACCTAGACCCTCTCCTTTGGGAGTTCATAACATTCGGCGGCCTACCTGGCATGTCCATCACCTGGGCCAAATCCGTCATCTTCCCATTGACGAATTCTACCGCCCAGTCATCTCTGAATACCCCCTAAAATGGGCAGATGAGCCTATAAAATATCTGGGCATATGGCTTGGCAGAAATCTGCAAGATATATGGAACATGAATTATGGCCGTGACATTGCCTGGCTAACGGAGAAGGTCACAGCGTGGGCAAAGCTCCCGCTTTCTTTAGCTGGGAAAATTGCACTGGCTAAAATGGTGGTACTGCCGAAATGTATCTATTTATTTGTAAATATCCCGATCCCCCTTACAAATGCCTTCTTTAAGTCCCTCAGGCCCCTATTAGTCTCGCTGGTGTAGGCAGGTGGGCAAGCTCGGGTGTCCTGGGATTTGCTGACGCTCCCACTTTGTCAGGGCGGTTTGGGGGCCCCGGACATGCAACTATGTGGCTGGTGCCGACCTCTTTCCAACCCCATGTGGCAATGGTTAAGCACTATGCGGGAGGAGCTGTCCTGGATACCGGACCCTGTCATCATATGTTCTCTCAGGATAGGATTTGCTGCGTAGTGAACATTACTCATCTGCTGAGGCTGTAGGTGAGACGGGTACGCATGTAATACCAACTGCAATGTATATGAGGGGCAGTCTTGCTTATAATTATGTAACTATTGTCTATTGGCTAGTAGTTTGTTGTGTTAGTATTTTTTTAAATGCCAATAAAAAGAATAAAAAAATATATAAAACTAAAAAAGTTCCAAGACTATCTCCTTCTCGCTAATGTAGGTGTCCATGTCCTACCTCAACTCGACCGTGAGTTCTTGCACAGTAATATCCCCCAGGAACTCCCTTATATCTGTGTGGGCTCACATGGTATGGTTCCTATATACGCAGTGGTAGTAGTATGCAAATGTTTCAGCAATTTCTCCAATCGACTCAGCTTCTCTCCCTTTCTGCAATGCTCAACCACGCCTATAGCTGCACCCCCCTTTGTCACCCACCTCGTATACCCTCCTTTGGGTGGCCAGAGCAATGTTAGGGTCTGTTCACTGACATAAAATCGACACTACTAATATCAAGCTACAAGATTATCAACAGCCTAATATCGGCAACAAAAATATGGACAACCTATATTTAATTTTTTTAAAACACAAGTAGTGGTATCAAAATATCGTCATAAAATACATCGAACTACTCAATAGCGAAAACAAAAATATAGCAAACAAAAATATTGTAAACGAGAAATGACCATACAACATAAAAATATCAAAGCAAAAAAAAATCAACTACATTAATATTGAACAAACACTAATTTGGCAACATTAATAACATTAAAAAAAATCATAAAATCTAATGCTAATACAAATATAAAAATGATTCAACCCACAAACATAATGCGAAATTAATTATTATAACCCAATATACCTTTATTTAAAAATAATTTCCATTTTCCAAATAAGGACATACCTGTCAGTCAGTCAGTCAGAATACTTTATTTCGATAAATCAATATCATAAAAAGACAACGGTACAGTACAAAATATGTGTTATTTACAAAAATAGAGTAAAAAATATATAGCCATTTAAAAGGTTTCAAAAGGATTTCATAAAATTTCATAAAATCTCATAAGATCACATAAAATCAGCTAAAATCCCAACAACCAGTTTCGTTACCCTCACTGTCAATTTTACAGGGTAAACTAGCATCAATTCAATTTACAAGATCCAAGTTCATATAAGTACAGTTAATCCTTTTCCTGATCCGAGCAGCACTCACTAAAAAGCTAGCAACATGAAAAATGATACGATGGCTATTTAATAATTGTAGATACAACAGAGCGGGCTTAACTTGCAGGAATCCTGCCTCTTTAAGTATAGGAACCAGAAATGTCATCCTTAATTCCGTGTAATGTCCACAGAACATCAAAAAGTGCATTGTGTTCTGGGTGGAAAAGTTGTCGCAGCTACAAGGCATAGCGCTTTCCGGGGTACTCCAATTTGGGAAGTAGCCTAAATTCAGATGGATCAGGTTAAACCGAAAACGGGTTAAAAGGAACCTGTTAAAAGGTTTCAAAAGGATTTCATAAAATTTCATAAAATCTCATAAGATCACGTAAAATCAGCTAAAATCCCAACAACCAGTTTCGTTACCCTCACTGTCAATTTTACAGGGTAAACTAGCATCAATTCAATTTACAAGATCCAAGTTCATATAAGTACGGTTAATCCTTTTCCTGATCCGAGCAGCACCCACTAAAAAGCTAGCAACATGAAAAATGATACGATGGCTATTTAATAATTGTAGATACAACAGAGCGGGCTTAACTTGCAGGAATCCTGCCTCTTTAAGTATAGGAACCAGAAATGTCATCCTTAATTCCGTGTAATGTCCGCAGAACATCAAAAAGTGCATTGTGTTCTTGGTGGAAAAGTTGTCGCAGCTACAAGGCATAGCGCTTTCCGGGGTACTCCAATTTAGGAAGAAGCCTAAATTCAGATGGATCAGGTTAAAACGAAAACGGGTTAAAAAGAACCTGTTACAGGGACGATTCACCATGTAAAGGTAAAGTTCGGGTCCTGGTGGGTTAGCTACAATGAGGTTAGCCCTTACAGTGGGTTTTTTAAGTTCTATGTCCTCTCTCTCCAGTGCCAACATATGCGACATAACACCCTTAATTTGTGTAATATCCTTAAGTGTTATTGACTCTGGTGCGGAGAAGAGCTCCGGTCTCCCTAGTTTATAGAAACTGTTTTTAATGTATGTCAGCCACCGGACCTTACTGACATTTTCTAGTAGGAGACAATCTTTCATGATAATATGGTTCAAGGAGATTTCCTGGTTCAACCAGGTCTTCATCCAACATGTTAATGGAGCCATTTTTATCATCTCAGAAATAAATCCTGCCCCCAGCTCGGAATGGATGGTATATGAGGGAGTGGACTGTGGCACTGTTAGGACAGATCTCATAAATTTATTTTCAGTCACCTGTAGACATTGAGCTACCATATGTGGCAACTGCAATGCACTTACCTTTATAAATCTTCATTATTGCTTCTATAGGCCTTGCCCCCAGTTTTTTTGTGAAGCCCTGAAGTGCAGAGGTTGTTCTTGCGAAGGCAATATTTATATTTTTGAGTTGCGGGCCCCAACTCCCTCTCTCGTCAAAGGTAATCCCCAGGTAAGGAAATATTGACACTCTAGAGAGTTCTTCCTCACAGCAAAAAAAGGTTTTAACTAGTTTCTTCCTGGAACTCCTCCCCATGATCATCACTTGTGACTTTTTCGCATTAATTTTAAGATCCAAAGACCTCATAAAGTTCCCAAAGGCATCTAGCAGCCGTTGTAATCTAACCCCCGTCCGTGAAAGAAGGACAGCGTCATCCGCGTAGAGGAGAACTGGAATACCAAGTTCCCCTATACGCAGTATGTCAAGAGTGGCCCTCTTTAACGCCGGCTCTAAGGCGTTAATATATACCGTAAAAAGAAGAGGGGCCAGGATACATCCTTGCCTGACCCCCCTCTCTGAGTTAAAATGACTAGAGCAGCGCCCCTCAGCAGTGACCCGAACCGAGGCCAATAGGCCAGAGTGTAAGTCCGCTAGAAGGTTGAGCAAGGCCTGATCAAATCCCATATTAAGCAGGATTTGCCATAACGTTGTCCGATTTACAAGATGAAAAGCCGAGGAGAGGTCCATGAATCCCAGGTACATCGACCCCTCCTTAGTCTTAGTGTATTTGTCGATTATTAATTGTAAATTAAGGCATTGGTCTAACGTGCTCCTTTTGGATCTAAAGCCATATTGTACATTCGACAGTACCCCTCTATCGTCTAGCCAGTCCTTTATTTTGTGCAGAATAACCCGACCCAGGATTTTAACCGATGAATCTATTAGGGAGATAGGCCTGTAACAGGTGGGGTCCTGCCTATCTCCCTTTTTAAAAACTGGGATGATGGATTTCTTCCATTTTGGTTCAGAGCATTAAAAACACTACACAAGATCTTGGCCCAAAATTTTGGTGCGCATTTGAATATATCTGCAGGAACCCCGTCAGGGCCTGGTGCCTTATTTTTTAGGGTCTGTTCAATTGCCCTTGCCACTTCTATGGTCTCAAATATCACGAGGGAACCCTCAGTTCTGGGAGCGACACTAATCGTGTGATTCTCAGAATCTGGGGTAGAGTATATTTTCCCAAAATGCGCTATCCAGCCCTCGTCTGGGATGTTGGACTCAAGAGGCGAGTTCTGTAATGCACGCACCTTGTTGTCTCTGAAGTATCCTGGATTCACGATGCTCAACACCCTGTCTCCCCCTCGTCACCCCCCGGATGTCAGGAAGAGACACCAACAACCAGGAAGTAACCAAGGGGAACACAGGGGAACAAAACAAGGGTAAGAAAGGAAAAGAAAGGATGGCGCTCCACACTCCTCCTCTGCTTCAGATGAGGCTTCTCTTCTGGTATGAGCACTGCAATATATATAAGAAACAATTAGTGCACACTATCCCCTCCCTATTTGTTCCTACAATATGGAAAGTACTGCTAACCAAGGTACCTTATGAGAAGTGGAGAATGCCTCTAACATAGGGAACGTATGAAATGAACTGGAAATGAGGAAAGTATAACTGGTGGCTACTAGTCACTGGATCTGTAAGGGAAAAGGACCTCATGAATGGTATACATAAGTCCTACACTTATCTTATCTCTAACTGAAGTGTCACTCACCAATTCAAATAACGTGAACACGCTCAAACAAAATACTCCAATACCTAATGGAATGCTTAGGTACAGAACTCCTATTCCACCACAGCAATTGGTGGCACTAAATATAGGAAATCTCTCCTAGAAAACGACCTATCAATCACGAGGATTACCGTTCATCACCACGGTCAAAATCCAAGCAACACGATACAGGCAATACTCAAGAATGCAATCAAAACTGAGAAGCAAGCCGCTACTCAACTTACGAACTCCTGCCACGAGCAAACCAACAGCCTAACGGCCCAGAAACGCCAACACGAACACCTAGCTCCTCGGACGCCACAACAAGACCCGGAACGAGATGGGACTCTCACTGGCTAAACGCGAAGCGTTTCCTGTGAGTTTGGGGCGGGCTTAAGGCTGCAACGCTAATCTCTCGCGCATGCGCGGCTACTGCGCATGCTTCAAGTTCCGCATTTTCCTCCTTGCCAACCGTTGCCAACCACGCAGTGTTCTCCTGGACTCGGCAGGCATGACAAGTTCTCGTGATCCGAGAACAGCGGTTGATTTATAATTTTCCAAAACTGCCCGCTGTTTTTTAAAACCTCAGGCGCAAGTAATTGTGTCCAAGCCTCTTCTTTCATCTCTATTTTCCTGCCCTGAATATCTGTTTTGTAAGCAGTCCTTGAGCTCGCTATTAGTGCTCTATCTTTCGGGGTGGCCTTCAAAGCTTTAAGTAGAGCTGCATGCGCCCTTGAGCATTTTTTATTAAACCATCTCTTGTCACAGTGACTAGACTGGCTAGTTCCTACGAGCAAACTATGGTTGATTTGTCTGCAGATATTATCAAAAGCAGTGACCACATGTCTACTTTGAGCTTGCTTCTCTAGGCATATGGCCAAATCATCCTCAACCCTGTACAGTACTTCCTGCAGGAAGGTTTCAGGGACTATTTATTCTTTTTTATATTTCTTTTTATTGAAACTTTAACAACATAAACAAGAAAAAATAACAAGGCAATACAAGCAATCGAATGGCGAAGCGTCCTGCGGGGGGGGGGGGAAGGCATAAGATCATAATACAAACATTGACATTACAGGATGGGAGGAAAGAGGGATGTAGCAAGTCCGGAGACAAACCAAGCAACACAATAGGAGGAATGTCCGGTCAAGGGGAAGGAGGATCCGCCACTAAGTGTGAGAAGGGAGGTGTACAGATGTCTCCCCGATAGGAGTTCCATCGACCCCAAATCTTGCCCCACCTGCGGGGCCTGCCACGTGCAACATACACCGTCTTCTCTCTGAACATGCACCAGTCCATATTTTCCTTCCAGGCCAATACTGTGGGCGGCCTCTGAGAGCCCCACAACTGGGCGATATCCCTCTTTGCGATCATATTGCCAAGGGTCACCCACTGAGTCTGGGCTAAATCATAGTCATTGGGTTCCCAAACATTCAGCAAACATCGTCTAGCTTCAGGCAACAACGCAACACCCGTGACCTCTTCCATCACTGCATGCACGCGATTCCAGAAACAAACAACCACCGGGCACTCCCAGAGTATATGGAGAAAAGTGCCCAAGAGGCCACAACCACGCCTGCACAGCCCATCCGAAGCATAACCCATACTGACCAATCGTGGACCGGTAACATAGATCCTATGAAGAATCTTAAGCTGTACAAACAGGAGGCGGGCCGGAATTGCAACCTCTTTCGGCGAGGATATGGCCGACTGCCAGTCCTCGTCATCTAACTCCAAGCCATCACCGGTCCAAGCTTCCCTGAGGCGCTGTAGAAGGTCGGTCCTATTGTTTATCAACTTCTTGTAAATAAGCAAAATCGCACTGTCGGGAATGTGTCCGTCAAGCACCCGATCCTCAAGCGGCGAAGCCTCCGGAACAGTAGTGCCCGGAGGGAAAACCGCCATCAATGCGTGTCGGATCTGAGCATATCTAAAAAACTCCTTGTCACTCAAGTCATACTCCAGTCTCAATTCCTCAAAGGTTTTAACCCGATCCTTAGTCCATACATCGTTCACCCTGCCTATACCAATAACGTCCCATATATCAAAACCTTTCGTCTTCCACAGGGAGCCTAGCCTCTCGGAAGCGTAAAGGGGGGTTGCGCGTGTGAGTCTATCCTTCCATCCCATTGCATCGTTGGCACGATGCCATACCTGCACAGCTATCCTGGTAGGGCCAGTAAGCGTCCTCACAGCGGATTTCGTTTAAAGCGCCCTGTTGTAGTCTCCACCAGGCAAAGTCTATGATAGCTAGTAAAGTTAAAGTTAGTGTTCACGGGCGAACCCGACCTGGTAGGGAGAAAATGACAGTGGATCCTGACCCTAGGATAGTGAGGCTATGCTGGGACACCGAAGTGCCGAAGTTACCTAGCCCAGGGGCTGCAGCTGCATAGGTCTGAAAAGACGTCGGGGATCTCGTTGCCGGACCAGGAGCCTGGAAGAAGGAAGTTGCTGGCAGGCGACCAGTGAAGGAAAGTTCGATGGATCCAAGCCTGGATCAAGGAAGAAGGAAACCTGAAAGCAGAGGGGACCAAGTTCTTGAATCACTAGCCAGTGATTAAGTGGGCACCAGGATGGCACCGGGCGAAGTCACCGCAGTCAGGTGAGTGGGCGCTGCTGGGCTCTGCAGTCTCTCGGACCAGGAGGCGTTGTCGGCGACCAGGATGGAGAGGCGAGCTGTCCCACGAAGGATGAAGTCGTTGGCGTCGAAGTTACCCAGGATTGGGCAACAAGCCTTGGCTAATTCAAGCCCACGCGGTGGACTCAAAATGGCGTCTTGAGTGGACCAGGAGGGTCCGGGGTGCTCCTCTTCTGGAAGGGAGCAAGGGCCAGTCTGGAGCAACCAGACCAGCAGCAGAAATGTCGTCGGGCGTCGTCAGGAAGGCCACAAGCCAGCGGGCTAGTAGCCAAACAACGCGGTGAGCAGCAAAAAGCAGAAGGGCCCCACGCAGATCGTGGAGATGCTGGGGGGCTGCTCTTCGGTGCTGGAGCTGCTCAGGGTGGGGGCTTCTCGGACCCCAAAGCACTCACCAGGAATTCACTCGGCGGGCTTGCTGGAAAGAAGTCGTGCAGTCTTGAAGATGGCCGGTCCCTCGAGGTCTCGTCACACCCACGAATCTCAGCGTGACTGATGATGCAGGTAGAGGTCAGAGGTGCCAGGGAAGCTGGTTCTCGTCGAGCTGGGCAGTCTTGATCCGGAGGAGAGACTTGCAGCAGACCGCAGTGTTCTTAGATGGTGCCTGCGGATGCAGGGTGACTACTCCTTAGTCACAAGGGAGAAATCTTAGGAAGAAGTCTTGAGTTCCTTTCGTGGAAAGTAGTTTCAGGATTCAAAGATGATCTGATTTGGAAGGGGGCCAGTCTCTACCTTTATCCTGTAAAAAGGGGCTGGCACGCGACTAAGTCCTGCCCTATGGGTGGGACTAGGAGGGGGGTGGTTACACCCACTTCCTTGGCGGGCTTTTCCCCAGCACAGGGTCTGGAGTGACCCTGGAACTGGTTCCAGCCAGCCTATGCACAGTGAGCACCGGGGTGCCACGTGCAGTCACCTTCCTCTAAAGCCCTGCCTACCTACAATACACAAAACCCTGTCTGGGACGGTGCTGGCACCGCCCCTGGCAGGAAACCCTTTGTCCTTATCTCCTGCTCTGGGAGGACTCCCAGCAGCAGGAGGGCAGACTTGTGTCTCGGTGGCAGCATACATTTTGTGGATGCTAAGGCTCTGTCTGACTTTTAACCGGGTTATAGGTTACAGGCATGTCGTGTCCCTCTAGAAGGGTGGAATGCTAACCCCGTCGCCAGAATTGGCGAGGGGTTAGTATTCCAATTCGTATGACACCTTACTCGACATGTTTTGATAAAGCGATACCAGAGTTGGCACATAACCGCGAGGATTATAATGCACTTAAGAGTATATGGTATGCGATATCATGGAAACGGCTAAGGGATGGATCCCGAAAGCCGCAGACAGGCTCAGCTCGTGCCAGAGCACCATCTCACACGATTCCAAGCACTCTGCCTTCAGGATTGTTAAGGCCTGCCATAGGAGTGACTGATAGGAGATCTGTGTGTCCATTTTAGGGTTAGATATAGGTATACTATATCTAAAGCAAAGGGTGATTACACCACCTTGCCCCAGCTGTCGTGCAGCCAGTTGTGTCAGTTTTAGTTAGTCAATCCAGGGGTGGCATAATACATGCTTCAGCCCCTGGGAGACTTCTGGGTGCACCTCAGCCCTGGGTACAGGGACTTGGAGAGGGCCCAGTGCCAATTCAGTACCTGAGTACAATTTGGATAGAGAGAACAGCTAGGCTGTGGGTCTGATTAGCAGGCCCACAGCCAGGGAAAGTCGTAAACCAGTGCAGCAAAAAGCAAAAAATCTGGGTGATCATAGGATTGCAGACCCTACTCTCCTACAGTAACTACACCCAACTGATAAAAACCGGGCCAAAACCAAACTTGGCGAGGGCAGCCCAAAGATATGGCCATTCCAGCGGATCAAACGCCATTGTGGAGTCCAAAGAGGCCAAAATGGCCGATTCACGCAGCGAGGACGCTCTTGCAAGGGCGCCATGCAGACACCGAAGGTTAAGTGCCGTATTACGGTGCGTAATGAACCCGGACTGATCCGGATGGATCAGGTCGCAGACAACAGTTATCAAGCAATTCGCAAGCACTTTTGCGAGGATCTTAGGCTCGGCGTTCAAGAGCGAGATGGGCCTGTACGACGCGCAGCAGTCCCGTGGCTTCCCCTCCTTGTGGATCACAACGATAGATGCAAGTCGTTGATCATAAGGGAGGGTACCAGCTTCTAGAGATTCTAAAAACATAGAGCGTAGATGCGGTGCTATTTTATCTGGATGTAGCTTATAAAGTTCGATGGGAAGTCCATTCGGACCCGTGGTCTTCCCGGATCTCACAGAGCGAACCGCGGCTGCGACCTCCTCGACGGAGAGTGTCTCATCCATCAGCTCCCTATCCAGATCCGACAAGCAGGGCAAAGCAATATCCCTAAGAAGCAGATGCGAGTCCTGTTCCGGTCTATCCGATACTGGGAAATACTCAGAAAAAATACTCCACAATCTCAACTGGGTCAGTCACTCTCACACCATCCGCCTTCTCAATCAAAGGAACCACACGACTAGCCCTCTCCCTCCTGTCCAACCAAGCAATCAACTTTCCGGCCTTATCACCCACGTCATACAAACGGCCTTGCTGCTCCCTACTCATCACCTTAGCGGCATCAGTGACCAATGCTCTATAGTCAGTTTGTTTGAGGCTGAGAAGGTGCAACCTGTCCTGAGTAACATCAGATTCCAGGTCTCTTTCTATGTCTGATATCTCAGTTTCAAGTCGGACCACTGCCTCGCACTTGCGCTTCTTAGCGTTATTAATTAACGATAAGGCGTGACCGCGGATGACAGTCTTATAGGCTTCCCATAGCGAGACAGACGATGACACAGACCCCACATTATCCACAAAATAATGGTCGAGTGATTTGATCAGTTCCGTTCGGATCTTAGGGTCACGGAGATACCAAGGGTTGATCGGGGCTACCCGGCCCAGTTTCCATTACAAGCCATAAGGGGGAGTGATCTGAAATACCCCTAGCCAAGTGTCTGATTTCTTTAACCAACGGGGTCTGTGTTGCGGGCATCAGGACATAGTCTAGTCTCGAGAGGCTACCGTGTCACCAGAGTGAAAGGTGTATTGCAATTGTCCAGGGTGTAGCAGCCTCCAGCAGTCTATCAATCCCAGAGTGTCAAGAAAGCCACCCAGCCAAGACTGGGACCTCCCAAGATCCCTGGGTGGGTAGCGATCGCTATGCCCGGAGACCACTGAGTTGAAATCGCCACCCACCACAACAATGCCTTCTGGGAGCCCAAGTATCACCCTCCCCAGATCAGCAAAGGTCGTAGCCTGAAGGCCAGGTGGGACATAAACAGAGAGCAGAGAGATGACTTTCCCCTCCCACCGTCCAGTAATGTCAGCGTAACGCCCCCTGTCGTCCAGAATGACTGCGTCGATCTCGAGGGGGAGGGAGGCCCTGACCAGGATACCCGCCCCCCCTAGAGCCAGTGGTGAAGCCGGAGTGCGCAAGGAAACGGTAGCCCCGTCGATTCATAGCATGACATGTATTACCTATCAAGTGTGTCTCTTGCAACAGCACGATATCAGGTGAGAGACGTCTCAAGAGTTGTAACACCACACCACGTTTTATCCTGTCCCCCAACCCGTTAACATTCCAACTTAGCAATTTTAGCCCCCTACCCCCCATCCCGAACATGGTCGCAGCATCCACCCCACATTAGTCGCAACAGCCAAGTCCAAAAGTCCATCAATATAGTGCCTTGAAATGAACCAAACAGAAACAACTTCTCCCCCTCCTCCCCCAGTCTATCCCAGAAACAATACCCCCCACCCTGCACCACTGCGTTAGACTCAAAGGCCCCCCCAACTTGCAGTGTGCCTGTCGCCCTAGCAAATAACTAATCTACGAAAAGAAACCCCCGAGTAGGAAGAGACCCACCCCCTCCGCCACCCCTGGAAACCCAGCTCAATTAAAGTGATCCGCAAACCACGGCTGAAAGGTCTATATGAAGTCTGGCGAACTCCACCAGAGTGTTCAGGATGTTCCTGCCGCCTGGGCAGCGAGTCGAGCCAGTCACTTGCAGCCTCAGGGTGATCAAAGAAGAACGTCCGATCTCCATGTACCACACGTAGCCGGGCTGGAAATAGCATTGCATATTTCATGTCCCTATCTCTCAATCGTCTCTTCACTCCCTGAAACTGTGTGTCACAGTTTTGAAGGTCAACAGATCCGCAGACACCATCTCTATTAAACCTGGATTGTGGTCACTAAAAACCGAGACCTCAGTCTTATACCATAAAACCTTGGACAAAATAAAAGAAGACATCAAAATATAATCAATGATTGTACCATCGTCTGTTCCTTTAAATGTGGGGGTTCTTAAACCACATTCCCCGCAACCTGACTCATAGAGATTCCATGTCGCCAAAAAGTTTTCAAGGGCCTCCCCCTGTTTTGAGTGTTCAAGATGTATGGGTAAAGAATATGTGGGGCCCTCTTCTTCTGTAATGGCACACGGTTGGTTGCAGGGATGGATATTAAAGTCCCCCATAAATATTATTTCAAAGGCATTTACAGTAGTGCTGTATACTGACAGAAATTTCTCCAGTAAATCCAGATTAAGTTTAGTTCTCTCACTTGCACAAACATTATAAAAATTAATGAATAAAATGTTGGAAGTGTCAGGGGGGGATAATTCAACAATTAAGCAGTTTTGACATCCTGAATTACACTGGATTAACGTACCCTTTAGATCAAGATTAAATAAGCTAAGTAGGCCTCCCTTGGCTCTACCGGCCACACTATTAATTGCTGGGATACAGAAATGACTATAACCATCCAAGGAGAAGCTGTTTATCGGGTCCCTAGTCTCTTGGAAGGCTATGATATCAAAAGTTTTTAATGAGTTGACCCAGGTTTAATTTCCTGATTTGGCCTTGATGCCAGCAATGTTCCAAGTCATAATCCTACAAGTGTTGTGCGAAAGCTGTGCTTCAGTCCTCGAATTTTGTATTAGTCAGTCATTTTCCTCCATTGTTGATAAAGGGGTATATCGATTGGCCAATGGCAAGACATGATCGGGAATTCTATTAGGCCTGGGGATCCTACAATGTGGATCCACGTTATTTAAAGTTTGAGATCTGTTTTGCAATGGGGTAGCAAAGCCAGGCCTAGGTAGAGATGAAAAAGTCGTGGACTGATTAATATAAGTGTGTGGTATATTACTAAGGTGTGGAAAATGACAATGTATGTGTACATAAGCCGCGTTCATTTGTGTTCACCCCGTCACTGTTGAAGGTAAAGCGAAAATCACGAAACAGTTGCCCCGCCATCTTGTCCCCTTTTAGGCCCCATCACGAACATAGATAGTAGCCATTTTTGTGTCATGACCTCTCTGCCCACTGCCAAATAGCCTGCGTCTCTCTCTCTCTCTCTCTCTCTCTCTCCCACTCCCCAGCCTCGCGAGTATTCCCCCGCGCCCTGACAGCCCCCGGTTTCTCCTGCGCGAGCCATGAACGCACCCCTAAGCACGACCCTGCTTCCATGCTGAACCCCTGCCCCCCCCCCTCGCTCTTTCATCCCACCCATAGAACAGACTCTTTCGGTAACCTCTTCCTCCCTGACCGATTGCCCGATGCAGTTTTTTACTTCCTACAGTAGGACCTCGCCTCACATCAGAGGAGCGGTGATTAATGAAGGCCTCCACACCCCTAGATCTGACCGACACCCCTGCATTCCTCCCAGGAACACCCTTCCTCTCTGTTGATGACCCCCCCGGCTACACCTGGCCTCTCGACCCCGTCCCAAGTCATAAAACTAGGTCTCTGGACATACCCCTCCTGCCCTCGTGTCCTGTTGGGATGTCCGGCTGCAGATTGCAGTCACATGTTACATTTGGGAGGGGAAAACAACATCAGAGCGGCCGGTATGGGAATAGGCCTGGAGCTGGGATCCCAGACATGCCCTTTTTGTACTTCAAAGTGTCTTTATTGTAATAAGGAATGTTTGCGCATCATAAACCTGTGTATAAAAGACGGAGCCGTAGAGAAACTTAAGAGAGCACCTCGAGAAGATACCCTGTTGTCTGATTTGACGTGTTCTGTTCCGATCGGAAATAAACTCCTGTTTCTTGCCTTCCAGTCTACAGTGCCTGCCTCTTTATTTGGTAATCATGAGTTGGGTGAGAAGCGGCTAACGCCGGGCAACTATGGAAAAAGGGGTAATCGACCTGACCTGCCTGAACCTTTAGTTTTACAATTGGCGTCCCAAACGCGGGGCCCATCAGCGACACGTGGATCCAGTGGGAGAGGTCCCAACGACAGAGTGAACGACTGCAACGATCGGGAAGAGCTCCTGCCCGATAGACCCTTGTCTGGCAGCCGATCATCCGAACTTCACTGGTTCCGAGCAGACCTCTCCCGAGTGATCTATGGTCCTGACTGGGAACCATCAGGAGTGCCACAGCAATTACGGAGAACAGAGGACGATCGGGCGCTGGAAACGGAAGACGAGAAACGGTCCGGGTAAGGTCGTGTAAACACGGCAAATTGCGAATTGATTGTTTGATTGTCATTGGAAAATACTAGTATTACGCATTTGATTGTTCTGTCCTGAGAGATTCTCTGTCTACAAACGGGGAAGGATAGGAGTATTCTCCCTTTGCAGATAGTGAAGGGTGGGTGGCGCAGGCTTTTGCCCCCGTTGTAACCCGTCGTGCCTACTTCCCTCTCCATTTGATTGATTGTTATCCAAGCATTTATTGTTTTGGAATTGGTTCTCTTTGGATCATTCTCTATTTGCAAACAAGCACGGAGTCGCCATACTCTGTTTAGTCTTTGCAGATAGTGAAGGATAGGTAACGCAGGCTTTTGCCCCCGTTGTAATCCGTCGTGCCTATTTTTATCCCCCACTGATTGATTGTTTGACCGAACATTGATCGTTCGGAATTGGTTCTCGGAAAGGATCTTCTCTGCCTACAAACAGAGAGGAACAGAAAGATCTCTCTCTTTGCAGATAGTGAAGGGTAGGTAGCGCAGGCTTTTGCCCCTGTTGTAACCCGTCGCGCCTATTTTTATTCCTCATTTGATTGATTGATTGTTTGTCCGAACTTGACTGTTTGGAATTGGTTCTCTCTTTTGGGTATTCCCTATTTGCGAATACTGTAGAATAGAAATATTCTATCTAGTCTCCGCAAAGTAGTGAAGGATAGGTAGTGCAGACTTTTGTCCCCGTAGTAACCCGTCATGCCTGTCTCCCCCCCATTGCTCAGTAGTTGGTTCAGCCCGGACCATTTATTAGAGGTAGACCATCTGGCTCCACCGGAGGACACCCTTAATAAAAAGGACATATATAAAGAAAATGCGGATTAGCCGCTGTATCGTGCTAGCAAATAAAAGAACATAAAAATCGTTAGGAAAAACAAAAGGAATCGAGTAAAATCAGTAGGCCACTGATGAGATCTCTTTCCAACCTCACTGAAATAGAAGCATTAGGAACAACCCCTCAGGAAATATGAAACTAGTGAGGAAAGCCAAACCCAACGCCATGATGACTGCGAGACAGCTCGGCTCCACCGACCACCCTGCCCAATTAACGACAAACCCTAGGCAAGTATTAGAAATATACAACACTATAGCAAAGTAACAGGTTAAAACGTTTTTATTTGAACAAAAATATATTAAACAACTATTTACACGGCAAAACGGCTGCAACAACAAACCCACAATGCATTTCGCCATCTGCTCGACGCCGTTCCTGTCCCTCCTTCCCCAAAGTAGCAATGTCGGGATATTTTGGGCTACTTTCTAGTAGGTTTTTGGGCGTCAGAAAGTCTACAAAAGCCGTCGGCGGCGGCCTGTGGTGGAGAACCATTACGCGAATAGTCCGGAGGCGACGCCACGCGCCGAGGCCGGCCCGGAATGTAGTGGTCCTCCCATTCCCTTCTTCTCCCGGCGCCTTGCAGGCCACGGGGGGGGGGGGATGTCTTGCATATGCCTCCGACCCCCCCCCCTTTCATCGCCTGGTCCAGCCGTAACGAATGTCAGCGAGACGGCGTGGGGTGCGCTGGGAGGGAGAGGCGGCGCAGACGAGCCTCTCCCGCCTCCCCAGGTGGAGGCTCCTCAGCTGCACCCCCAACGCTCCACACACCCGACAAAGGGTTCATCCACTCTTGCTATGCAGGGACGCTCCACGCACCCGGCAAAAGGTTCGTCCACTCTTGCGGTATGGCGACGCTCCACTCACCCAGCAGGGCCTCGTCCACTGTGGCGGTGCTACAACACCTCACCCAACAGGCTGGAGTCCGTCTGCTCATTTGACCCAGTGACTGCCGGAAGCTGCAGAACTCCTAAAAATAGCGGTCGACTTTGCAGGAATAGGCCTGGTGTGAAAAGTTGGCCTGGTCGCCTGTCAACCAGAAAATGGGCCCCTGTCCAGAAGGCGTTCTCCTCAGCTTTGAAGATTCTACGAGAACTGCGGAGGACCCTCGACTTCCGCGGGCCCCCGACCGCCCCCGATGGGAAACGACTGCCATGAGTGCCCGCAGAACGACCAAGACGTAGCCACGAGACGTTGGCGCCCTCATGCTGGCGCCAGCCTCAGTTTTGAATGACCAAAAACACTGCAGACTGCCGATTTGATCAGTTCCGGCGGAACAACAGTATGACCCGGTAGGAAAGATTGTTGCCCCCCCCTTTTTCTTTGATTGATGGTTCATGTCACCGGTCCCTTCTGTTGCCCCTTAACGAAACTTCTGGACTGCCGAAAGAGGTTCTGGTCCGACCACGAGTTGGTGGAGACATTTTGACTATACTTGGACCCCCCTGACCCCACCCAAAATGGCGCCGGTACAAACGAAACCCGCAACTCCCTGTTGTTTTCCGGATGCTCAGATTTGATATCATGAGAGATGTATGCAGTTGTTTTTGAAGAACATGGCGGGAGGGGATGAGTATTGATTAAACATTCGGACAATGATTTGATATTGAGTTCTGACGCGTCATTGATTACAGTATTATTGAAAGTTCGAATTTTCGACACTGATGGTACTTGCCCACAATGAATTTTCGATATGATTTTATTGCACTTATCGTACCTTGATGAAATAAAACAACCACCGACTCAGTTATATTTTCCGCAGATAAATATGCCCTCATGTACAGTTCCAGTCTGCTCCGTGGCTGGCCCACGTGGTTGTAAGCCTGCATTTGTACGCCAACATTTTTTAAATAAAGATTTTGTGGCAAACAAATATAGTCGTAGCTCTTGGATTGGTAAGTTCGAATACATAGCCATTGTTTCCGATCTACGTAAAATACAGGCGAAATAAAGCAAGTCAATTACTAAAAGGTTAAAAAGCAAAGTGCCCAGGAATATTGAAAATGTGAATGGTCCAAGTTTGTTGCGTGTGTGTTTCTTTACTTTTGTGCAACATAAGGCAATCGATAAAGGTCCCGGTGTTCTGTTTTACTTTGTATGCCACATATCTCAGGGAAATTGTTTCAGACACCTCTAAACCAGACCCGGTACCACTGTAGACCACCCCGCCTCCTCGAAGGAGAACGCGAATTCACCCCACTTTTACACTGACTGCCCTTTTGTTTTGACAACCCCCCCCACACAAGATCCGCAATACCACACGTGGGCGATCTATGCAATATGCAGTCCATCAATGATTATGCCTCCCGCACTACCAGTCCCTCTGGGCTTAAAACGCCGAGATGGAAGGGACTGCACACCGCGGAGATAGGTCGAATAAGTGGTAAGTAAAAGCCTTTTTGGTTTATGCGCGCGGATGTGACTTAAAACGCTGCCCCCACCCCTTCTTTTTTCCCCCTTCTTTCTGCAGGTCACATTGGAACATCGACTAAAGTATGGAGAAGACCTAAGCAACGGCCATTGTTCCGCTGGGACAAATGATACATTATCCATGGGGACTGCCCCTGAGGACATGACGACTTTGGGTGATATGAATGCACGCGTGTATGACAGGATGTGTGTAACTCGATTGGATATACGTTGCACGCGTTGACCTGATAAGAGAGATGTTTTTGCACGACTTGAGTGATGAATGAACGGCCGATGGAATGGGGAAAAAGGGGTGGCCTGAAGCAGAAACTTGGCGGGTTATTGTAGTATGACAAAAATATGACCCCAACCGGCCCCGAATAATGCAACCAAGAATGGCGTGCACCTACGGGTAGATTCTTACGACATGAAACTCGAAGCTGCCCATTGTTCCCCCAACTGGCACCCTCCGTTGCCTCAGCCTAGCCCGACCAGGTTGGTTCCCGAACAATTGACGAAAGTATAAGTATTTGCAACAGAAACCAACTGCAAGAGACAGCCAGGCGAATTAAATAGGAAACTGAGAATGCGCAGCATGCAGGAGGAAATATCTTTGGCCAAGTACTGTTCTATGTTTTGTCTTGAGTTCTGTATGTAAATACATGTAACCCCCCCCGTCTGAATTCATGTGTGAGTAGTATATGGATTTACGTTGTCCCTCAGTCTGTGTTTCTAAATAACGTGACCCCTGCTGTTTTGTGTTGTGTGCACACTAAAATGAACTATTATTGTATACGTTTCTCTCTCTCCCTTTCTCCCCATGTCGTACGTGTACTGAATAGTTCATTTAAAATGCGGACGACTCTCTCTCCGAGGGTCCCCCTGCTCCCACTCCCTCTGTGTAATAACGTTGTGCCCCCGCCGGTACGAGCCTAATTGGTTTTTCGAACACAAAGGTGTTCAACAAATTGCCATAAACTAAAACAATTGTAATTTGCCACATTACTGCCTCTCCTTTCTGTAAAAATGATAGAACTTGAATTGGCTATGAAGGAAAGGACAGGTTAGACGACTGAAGTCCCCTAATCTGGCCTTCTTACAGGAGGACTATATGTCAGTGGCTTTCTGTTCTCAGCTCGTTAGAAACAATGCCCAGATTGCCCCGCCCCTCTGCACCCAAGTACGGATGTCCAAAACGTCCCCGTTTTCTCCCGATTTGCCCCAGCTCCATAACACGAAGTATAACTGATGACCCCGATTAACTGTTGCCCACCTCCCCGAGAAAAGAATGTTTAGCCACTATCCCTCTCTCACGTTGATAGAAGACTGCCAGGGCTAGGGTCAGAAAGCCACATACGTCATGAATGAACGCCAAATAGACTTATTACAAACTCAGTAGACATGCCTGTATACATGCTCCACAGTGATAACTCCTGACCGTGACCGATGAAACGTAACCCCAACTGCCTAGATTTGGGACGGAATTGAAATGTATAAATAATCTTCGCTTGTCAGTTCTCTAAAACCTGTTTTGTACCCATTCAAGGACACACGGAAGAGAGGGGCCGGACGTGACGCACCGCCTGGCCACAGATCATGAGGCACGTGTGACCTCGACCTAAGAGGGAGCCGCAGAGCAACGGGACGCGGGACGAGGCACCACTCTCAAACGCAGAAAATGAAGGAATGGAGGGCTGCCTTGAAGCCCTCTACTTGTTGACCAACACGTGCCAGAAGTCCCCGCCCCTTTGAGCCCGATTGAAGGACCTGCCTGCGCATCACCCTTTGCTCCCTTGGTTTGTCTCAAAGATCTGGTCCCACTCCGCCCTCTTTTTCCTCGATTATCCGACAAAACTCTCCCCCTCCCTCTCACATGGATTTTTTGACTCAGAGACAAGGAACAGCATTTAGGTAGAATAGGGTTTGCCACGGAAGGAGAAAAGAAATGCGGGTGCCCAGCACGAGGCACCCTTAGAAAAAGATTAGTTAGGAAACAGGACTGTGGTCTAACAGCAGAGGACAGATCGCACCCTGCAACGTGTAAGGATTGATCCGAGCTGGACCTATAGCTCCACCGCCGCTGCTCAACAGCGCCAATGGAAGAAAACGAACTACCAGAGCCTACCAATGATGACTCGCTACTAAAAGGACACTGTGGCGAAGACCCCCCCCTTTTTTCTTGTATTGGACTACATTCCTCCCTCGACCACCTTTTGCCTGTAAAATGTTTCATCGGTCACTTTTTAAATACGACAAATGTAAATTTAGATGTATTCCACCTCGTATGTCGCATCAATTGCACACGGTTATATGCAAGTCCACCAGTATTGGCAAACGCTATTTTTCTTGACAAACACATGATTATATGTACACCCCGTCAGTTATGATAAACACAGAAATGACCTATCTTATGTAAAAAGCGGCGACTGTGGAAAATGACAATGCATGTGTACATAAGCGGCGTTCATTTGTGTTCACCCCGTCACTGTTGAAGGTAAAGCGAAAATCACGAAACAGTTGCCCCACCATCTTCTCCCCTTTTAGGCCCCATCACGAACATAGATAGTAGCCATTTTTGTGTCATGACCTTTCTGCCCACTGCCAAATAGCCTGCGTCTCTCTCTCTCTCTCTCTCTTTCTCTCCCACTCCCCAGCCTCGCGAGTATTCCCCCGCGCCCTGACAGCCCCCGGTTTCTCCTGCGCGAGCCATGAACGTGCCCCTAAGCACGACCCTGCTTCCATGCTGAACCCCTGCCCCCCCCCTCGCTCTTTCATCCCACCCATAGAACAGACTCTTTCGGTAACCTCTTCCTCCCTGCCCGATTGCCCGGCCTGATCCCAGGCCATCACCTAGCCCAACAGATGCAGTTTATTACTTCCTACAGTAGGACCTCGCCTCACATCAGAGGAGCGGTGATTAATGAAGGCCTCCACACCCCTAGATCTGACCGACACCCCTGCATTCCTCCCAGGAACACCCTTCCTCTCTGTTGATGACCCCCCCGGCTACACCTGGCCTCTCGACCCCGTCCCAAGTCATAAAACTAGGTCTCTGGACATACCCCTCCTGCCCTCGTGTCCTGTTGGGACGTCCGGCTGCAGATTGCAGTCACATGTTACATTTGGGAGGGGAAAACAACATCAGAGCGGCCGGTATGGGAATAGGCCTGGAGCTGGGATCCCAGACATGCCCTTTTTGTACTTCAAAGTGTCTTTATTGTAATAAGGAATGTTTGCGCATCATAAACCTGTGTATAAAAGACGGAGCCGTAGAGAAACTTAAGAGAGCACCTCGAGAAGATACCCTGTTGTCTGATTTGACGTGTTCTGTTCCGATCGGAAATAAACTCCTGTTTCTTGCCTTCCAGTCGCCAGCGCCTGCCTCTTTATTTGGTAATCATGAGTTGGGTGAGAAGCGGCTAACGCCGGGCAACTATGGAAAAAGGGGTAATCGACCTGACCTGCCTGAACCTTTAGTTTTACAATGGTGGCTGTAGAAGAAACCAAGAGGATGTGCACATACAGTATTATCGGCAATTGGTAAAGAAGCCGCTCTAAGCAGAACTGTGGCAACATGCTGCTGGTGCTTAAAATTAACAATAATACAGCCCCCCCTGCTATTCTTTCTAGAGTTACCTATCCAGCTAACTCTTCGGGTAGATAATGTATCATTTGAAAAGGCAACTGGGAACCCACAATTTTTGTTCAACCATGATACTGCTTTATTTTTCAGGGAGTCGTGGGTTTCTTGACGAGACTCAGTAAGATGGGAATCCACCCCAGGTACATTGGTTAGCACAACCACGTAAGGAGCGCAATCTGGGGGGAGATTAACAGGACGTCTTCTCCTTACTTCATTCCACCCCTCCTTGTTCTCCACTACTGTGGTCAGATGATTGCTTACACTCACTGGAGGTGGTTGAATAGCTGGAGCTGTTTGGATTGCCCTGATTCCCCCATTGGAAGGTGCAGCTGCCTCTTTATTTACATCAGCGCCCACTTTTATAACCTTATTTGTTTTGGTCAGGGCAATGTGCGAGTTCAGGAGGCCACCCAATCTAATTACTTCCTTAGAGACCTGATCTAATTTGGCCACTAGGGGTTTAATCATAAGATCCAGTTTAGTTTCGATAATACTGGCCAGTAAGTCAAATTGATCCGGGGTCAGATTTGTCAACTCAACCTTATTTGGGATCTCCGTAACTCCCTCGGACCTTTTGGATGGTGAACCAACTCTTTTAGTTTTCCTGTTGCCCCCCCGCTTGATCGGTAGCTTTCTACAGGCTCTTACTACTCTGCGTGCCGGGGAAGATGCAGGGGAAGGGGCCGGGGAAAGTGCCGACGAGGGTGCCGGAGAAGGTTGTTGTAGCATATCCAGAGGGTCGTCCAGCACTGCATGGCTTCGCACTGGAGAACCAGATATTTCATTATTAATTAATGTTTGACAACCTTCAATGCAGCTATGATCTAAAACAGGAGCTACTGTGGAGGCAGACGGGCTTGTGGGTGAAGCCGGAGGACTTACCCGGGTTAATGAGAGGCGCCGGTCTTTGTTAATTTTATTTACTACTTTAACCAAGTAGTTATCCATCGTTGTAGGCACTAAGGAGGTTTTAGCAGATCTAAGTATGGACATTGTTATAGAATAACTCGCACAAATAAAGACTGCGATAACTGGAGATATAGATGTGATAATACAAAATACGTTAATACATAATGCGAATAGTCTCACAGTATTGGGGAATGTCTGGTCCGCAGAAAACCAGGGTCTGGGGCCCAGCTCAGCCTCGTCTGCCCCGGACTGCCACAGACTGTCCCGCCCTTGTCCCGGGCTTCTCCCGGCGCCACCCGCGCGCGTCCCGCGACGCGGAGGAAGCTGCTGGTGTTTAAGCGCCTCCGGGCGCTCTGAGGCAGGAAGTGGGCGGTGCTGGTCGCTGTGCAGGCTGGGAGCTGTAGTCTCCCCCCACAGCGGCCGTGCGATGTTGCTAGCAACGGCGGCGGGGGAGAACACACAGCGTCAGGGACCCAGGAGCAAGACTGGCAGGTGTGGCAAGGTAGGTCTGCTTGGCCCCAAGTAGCGTTTCTGCTTTCCCCGCTCCTCCGCGGAAACTGCCGGTGTTTATGCGCCTCCGAGCGCTCTGAGGCAGGAAGTGGGAGGTGCTGGTGCTGGTCGCTGTGTGCGCTGGGAGCTGTAGTCTCCCCCCACAGCGGCCGTGCGATGTTGCGAGCAACGGCGGCGGGGGAGAACACACAGCGTCAGGGACCCAGGAGCAAGACTGGCAGGTGTGGCAAGGTAGGTCTGCTTGGCCCCAAGTAGCGTTTCTGCTTTCCCATAACTGTCAAAACAATTTAACAGACACTTTAAAATCTAATGAATTAAAACAAAAAACAACAGAAACCAATAAAAATCTACCAACAATTAAATAAACACTATACAAGACACACAAATTTAGATATACCCTAGCAATATAACTGCAACTACCAGCGCACTCCAAATCTCTGCCAGCATGCCAGACCTTTAATTATACACTTTCAACAACTTTTCAAAGTAAGTATACTATCCACTTTATTTCAAAAGTAACCAAATAAAAGTAAATGCAATTAGAAATAAATGAAATAACTTATATGTTCTTTCTATACATTATCTTACCTGTACAGATCTTCCCAACTAAAATCAAACTAACTACAAACAAAATCTAACCAAAACCACAAAATAACAGAAGTATACTTTAAATAAAAACGAAGCCACTAGTTTCAATCAATCAATCAGGTGTTTGTTAAGCGTGACTACTCACCCGTAAGGGTCTCAAGGCACTGGGGGTGGGGGAGGTCGCAGGTTCCAGTCCATCAAGGAGGGGGTCTGTCAAAGAGCCAGGTTTTGAGGTTTCTTGCGAAGATGGGGAGCGATGTTATCTGTCTGAGGTTGAGCAGAAGGTCGTTCCAGGCTCTGGCCAAGCGGAAGGAGAAGGAGCGACCTCCTGATCTGGTCTTTCTCGTGCGGGGACCACGGCGTAGGAGAGCTGGGCTGATCATTGGGTCCTTTGGGGCGCGTGGAATTTGAGTTGGCTGTTCAGGAATGCTGGTCCGGTGTCGTGGAGGGCCTTGTGAGCGTGAGCATCTTGAAGGTAACTCTAGCTACGATGGGGAGTCAGTGGAGTGTGCGCAGGTGCTGGGAGATGTGGCAGAGTGTGGGCTGGTTGAGGACCAGTCTTGCTGTGGCGTTTAGGATGTTCTGTAGCTTGCGGTGAGGTTTTTGTTTGTATTGCTGTAGTCGAGCCTGCTGATGACCAGGGCGTGAGTGACAGTCTTTCTGTGTTCGAGGGGGATCCGGTTTCAAAGCTTTTATTCGATTTGTAAACAAATCATACAAGCAAAACATGAAATCAATCCATTACATTAAAAATTTAGAAAATACAAAATTTATACAGGAATCCGAGAAAATTCATGTAAAGATAGGACACATACTAGCACACGTTAATATTGGATCATAATTAAGGAAGACACATAAAAGTGGCTAAAGGAATAGAAGTTAACAGTTAAAATCGTACAGACAGGAGTAGATAAATTAACACAAAAGATTAGTCCTGGCAGCTGTACGTTGAGCAACAAACCCCCGCATGATCATAGGACATAAAAATTTCATTTTAAAATTTGTTAATACAAGAAAAGAAAACATGTACAGACAGGGTTAAGGATATATTAAACACTCACCCTGGCAGCTGTACGTTTTGAAAAGTTCAGACAGGAATATAAAAATTATGGCAACACAATACTTTTCCTGGCAGCTGTACATTTCAAAATATAGGTTGCAACAAAAAAACATATGTCCACGTTTTCTAAAACTGATACTAACACAAGGGCATTCTTAAAAGACCGTATATTGTATTTAATAAAGGGGGATCCATTTGAAGGTCTTACATAGGAGGCGGAGGGAGTGGAAGCAGGAGGACGAGACGGAGTTGATCTGGTGGTCCATTTGAGCTCTGAGTCCAGGATGATTCCCAGGTTGTGTGCGTGGTCTGTGGTGGTGGGTGGGCTTCCGAGGGCAGGGGGCCACCAGGTGTCATCCCAGGCATCAGGGTTTGGGCCCATGATGAGTACTTCTGTTTTGTTGGTGTTTGGTTGCAGGCAGCTGTTTTTCATCCATTTGGCGAAGGCTTCCATGCCTCCATTTGGCGAAGGCTTCCATGCCTTCTCGAAAGTTGCGTCTGGCGGTGTTGGGTTCGTTGGATAGGAGGAGGATGAGTTGGGTGTCGTCTGCGTATGACACAATGTTGAGTCCGTAGGTTCTGACGATGGGGGCAAGCAGAGCCATGTAAACGTTTAAGAGCGTAGGGCTGAGGGAGGATCCCTGGGGGACTCCGCAGGTGGTAGGTGTAGGACCCGAGAGGAAAGGTCTGATCAGCTGCGTTCTGCCGGAGAGGAAGGAGCGGATCCAGTCAAGGACCTAGTCTTGGATCCCTGGGTTGTGGAGTCTGCATATTAGGTTGCGGTGAGAGACTGTGTTGGACGCCGCTGAGAGGTCGAGGAGGATGAGGGCTGCTGTTTCTCCTTTGTCCAGTACTGTTCGTCGGTGATTCTGGTCCAGTTTCTTCACAGGGTCCAGTTTCTTCGTAGTTCCTCGTAATTTAAAATACAAACAATCCCACCCACAACCTATAGACCCAGATAAAAAAATAGTAGTAGTAGTATCTAAAAAAAAATAATAACGTTATTTTCTTCAATAGAAAAAACCCAACCGCCAACACCAAAGAATAACAAAGGCGTTGATTACAATGTCAGATGGAAGTGCTTCCGCCATCTTGTCAGGGTCAGTCGGTTTGCCCAATGTTTCGTTGGAAGCAGTCGCTCCAAACGCACGATTATGATGCATTGGAATATATGGCTTAACGTTGTAGGAGAGTAGGGTCTGCTTCCTATGGTTACCCCCACTTTTTGCTGTGATTCTCTGGTTTTTCGACTTTAGTCTGGCTGTGGCCCTGCTAATCAGGCCCACAACCTAGCTGTTCTCTCTCTAAATTGATACCATGTACTTTAGGTACATACCAGATTGGTTACTGTGTCACCTTTGTGAGCCCCTGTATAGTGTACCATAGGTACCCAGGGCATAGATGCATCCAAGGCCTACCAGGGGCTGCAGCATGTATTGTGCCACCCCAGACTGCCCTCCAAACAGACACCACAGGTCTGCAATTCAAACCTGGGTAAGGTGGTGTAATCACCTCTTACTTAGATATAGTATACCTATATCTATATATATATATATAGACACATAAGAACTTATAAGCCACTCCTATGGCGGGCCTCGAGAATCCTGGAGGCAGAGTGCTTGGTTTTGTGTGAGAGGGTGCCCTAGCATACGCTGAGCCCCTCTCCAGCTTTCGGAACCATCTCCTTATAGCTGTTCTAAGATATAGCCATACCATATACTCTTAAATGCATTATAATCCTCGCGGTTAATGCTAACTTTGGTTTGGCTTTATCAAAACATGTTGTGTAAGGTGTCAAACACTTTGGAATAGTACCCCCTTGCCAGTCCTGGCGGCGGGGGTAGCATTTCACCTTTCTAGAGGGAGAAGACATGTAGTTACTGTTAAACCTGGTTAAAGTTAAACAGAGCCCCAGCACCACAAAATGCATGCTGCTGCCACAGACACGAGTCTGCCCTCCTGCTGCTGGATGAAACTCCGGCAGGGGAGGCTTGGACAATAGATTTCCTGTCCAGGGAAGTGCCAGCACCTCCCCAGACAGGCTTTAGTGTATTGGGGCAGGGAGGGCTGCATTCAGTGAATGCTTTCCAGACACTACCTGGGGCACACAAAGTGCTCCATGCATATCCCAGTTCAAACCGGTTGCTGGAGCACTCAGCCCCAGCTCTGGTGCGAAATTGGACAGAGGGGAAGGGGTGTAACCACCCCCTCCCCAGGTCCACCCATAGGAGGGGCCATACAGTTAGTCCATCCCCTATCTCTCCTATAAAGATAGAACCTCAGTCCCTAGCACTTCAGATTACCCTGGACAAAACTTTGAAACATATATCCTGGACCTTCGACGTTCCATTTCGACTGGAAGGCATCTCCCTTGTGGTCAAGGAGTGACCACCCTGTTCAAACAGGCACCAACAGCAAATATGGTACAGGATATGGACTTCCAGACATCTCTGACCCCGACCTTTGCTCACAGCAAAGCTGAGACCCGTGGCGAACACGAGAGACGTGGGACCGGAACTCCTGGACATCCTGCATTTTGCAAGCTGCACTCACTTCACGAGGTGTCGCGAAGCTGTGCATTGGGATGCTTGAAGCCCCAGTCCCGAGCACCATTTGCACTGAAGCTCAGAGGCCCACACTCCACGAGTGTCCCATGGGCCCATTTGTGCATTTCCGCTCAACGCATCTTTGGGGTTCCTGGCCCTTTGGCTAGTGAGCCCCCAAGAAGACCAATCTTGAATCAAACTTGCTTTCCTGGTTGCTCCAGGCTTGCTCCCGCTTCCCTGCAAAGGAGAAGCGCCACAGACCTTGCTGGCCTGCAACAAAGTCAATCTCGACATCCTGTGTGGGTTGCGTTTTCCAAGGAGCATGATGGGGGATGGAATCTCAGCATCTGGTGACCAGAGTCCAATCAGAAAATACAGGGGCAGGCTCAACATAAAGGTAGGACTACAAATGTGCATATACCCATACATGAATATTAACGGTGAGCTCACCACTGCTATATGTGCCACATGTCATGGCAACATAACTTCAATACACAGTATGTGCCAATGATGCCAATACACTGGCACACAACATCCTCCCTAAACCCAAAACCCCATGACCACTGCTGAGAGCAAAGACTGAGGGTCCTGCTGACTTTTAAACTGCACCATGAATGCGGTGGTCGCAGTGCAGTGTCAGGGTGAAAAGGTGTACCTTGAGACGTACCACATGAGGGGGCTAGAAGGTGCAATTAGAGGAGTGAGCACTGACAAATACAAATCAGTATAGGAAGTGGTTTTGTGAATGATGGTGCACAGCATTGGCAGTAGGGAAACTTGTCTGCACAGAAAGCTACCACCTAAACTCCTCTGAGTGCAGCCACATCTTGAAACGACAACAAGCCGACTTCACGGCTGCACCACCTACCACTGCCCCTGAACTAATAGCTGAAATATCCGTAACACTACAACCACAATCTCCTACTGTCAGTATTGAGCCTACTAAAAAAGCCCTATGTATTGAAGTTAGATTTGCGTCACCAATGTGAATTGATAATAATATCCATTGCCAATACCAAACACTTTCGCATCTTAGGTACGATGTAAGGTGTGCATTCACCTATCTAGATCTTGTCCTATGCCAGAGGTTTTGACATGCCATCTGTGTACCAGTAAGTGAAAAGCACATTCATGTGGCTGAGATGGCTCTAAAAGGTAGCCGCATAGACATGATACATGTCTTTATGAGTCCCCCACACTCATTGTGGAGAAGTGTGGCTGAATGGTTAGAGCGGCAGACCCTGATGCAGAGGTCTGGCACGGGACCAGGGTTCAATTCCCGCCTCGTCGGGTTTTGTCCTCAATTTCCCCAGACCTGATAATTCTCGCCTCGGTGCCTATTCCAATCATGGAGTCCCACTCTGTGACTCTGGGCAATAGCTTGCTTAATCTCCACAACGGCCCCAACTGCGCTGGGATGCCTGGCTTCACCTTGGGGGTGCCCAGGAGTGGACACCTCACAGGGAAAGCCAGGAGGGGTTCCACAGCGGTATGAGTACAGCGCCAGGACGCCCCGTTGCTGGGGCAGCCCCGTTGCTGGGGCAGCAGTGCGCTTTATAAGTACAAATTCATTTCATTTCATTTCACTTCATTCCCTGTTAGATGAAGCCACTCAAACTCAGGTTGTGACGAAAAAGAAAAAGTAGCCACAATGCAAACATCACCAGACTGATTCACACTATCACAACCCAGAAGTCCTAAAGCTTGTGTATGTGCAACTGTTTGGAGGTGACACATCCTACCTGGACATAGACACAGATTCCACATCACTTGACCCACAAACACTCCTTGACAACCGTGACCCACACCTTACAACAAACAAAACCCTTTGATAGCTCATACATTCCCTTGGAGGCTGGAACCCATGGGAAAGTATAGTGAATTTCATCCCTGGGTGGAAGATCAATTGTGGGGCCGTGTGTGCACCAAGATATAAAGCAACATCCCATCAGCATGGTGTGCCCTATGTCCAGTTTACTGATAATGTCCATGACCAGACTGACATACTCTAACTGTGAGTTGAGCCCAGAAGATGATGAACATTTATGAGCAATGGAGTGTCATTCAAGATAATCACACCATAATTGAACTAGCTATCAACTCCTGTGACACACATTGCTGTCCAACCATATACTAGGTCCTCATTAGGGCTGGACTGGGATAGTAAATCAGTTATGGCAAATATGTCCGACCAGCCCCAGGGGCGGGTTCTGATGGGACCTTTGCTACTGCACTTTTGTTATAAGTGGCTGCAAAACCAGCCCCCGGTCACAAAAACATCCACCAGCGTTCGAAATCCGGCCACCACCCTTCCGGCTCACCGAGGAAACGCCCGGTGCCCGCTACGGCCAGACCAGCCGTGGTCCTCATGCAACAAACACATACTGTAGGGAATATCAAAGTAGACAAACACAGCTCAACTTACTAAGCACTGCCATGGATCCACACACATCACCCACATGAAATAGGCCAGTATAGTGAATGGCATTACAGCCATCCACGTTTCACAACATCAGGAGGCCACAGTGCACGGACACCTTCCACAAAATGCTTCTCAAAATGAAGGGGAGTCCTGGAAGCCAACAGGGCCAAGACACAGTCTGGTTTGTAGCTACTTCACAGCCTCCTTGTGGGCAGGACAGTGAGAATTAGACTCAACTGGGACTATTAGGTATTGGCACAAAGTGGCATCCACATGGGCCAAATGTGATATTGGAAGTGTGGAAAAGTAAATTTTGCCATGTTCTGTGTCCCTACGTGTTCCCCCATCTTATGTTATATGTGCATGATTGATATGCATATGTATTCCCTCTGATCGATTAAAGACGCAATTACAGTTGTGTCCAACTCTAGTATGCCAGTTTCCAGTTCTCGTGAAAGCTACGAGTATTAGGCCTATATAAACCTATGTTGCCACATTTCACAGTGTGCACGTTAATTCATTGAAAAGTCCCCGTTTCTAGGCCTCAAAAGGGCCCGGACACCAGATTCAGCTCCTGTCTCCTGAACCCTCTCCGAGGAGCGATACAGCCCCCACCTGTATCCCTGACCCTTCACTTACTTCCTGCCTCACAGTGCCCGGCTCGGCCTGGCTCTGCCTGCCAGTCTGCCAAGAGTATGTTATGATTCTAGTTATCAGTCCAGCCCTCCTTCTCTGCATTCCTAAGCTACTGAATCGCATCAATAGTTTCAGTCATAGTCTAGCCTTTATGTCTCCATGTAAGAGAAATACTGTATTAATGTTCATTTAATATTCCTCGCCCCGCACTACATGTAGAATAATGTATGCACCAGTCTTAGAGTCTGTTAGCTTTTGCCCTGATAACTTTTGGATTCTATCAACATGTTCTCTAAACATCAGATACTAGATAGTGTTTAGGTACATGTCGCTCTGACACTCCAGACTTTAGTCTCCTCTTCTAGTGCAGAAGTCATAGCCCCCAGTTCTCCCTGATAACACGTCATTGCCAGCTTGCGCGCACCACTAGGTCAGAGGTCCCGGCTCCTTAGGTAGCCCCCTCCATGTTTCCGCCCCATTTATGACATATTCTGTTATGTTTACATCACATGTCTATGTATACGCCCTGTACACACCTCTTGTTACACCCACTTTATGCCTTATCTTTCGCGACTGCTACAAACCCCGCCTACTGCTACGCCTACTGTATTGCATGTAATGTATTTTGTTTAACTATAAATATTGTGCACGGTTATTAAAAGTTACCCCTTATGCTCCCGATCCTGCCCCCGGCAGCTGCCATCCTATTCCCGTGCAGGTTGTCCTGTTCCTGTCCTTCATGCTTTATTAAAACCTGCAAAACTCCAGCTACCTCGAACCTTGACTCTTATTTATTGAGCTATCTGTTTATATTGCATCCAGTCAAAAATAGAACCGGTATTTAATTATTTATTTACCACATAATGGCGCCCGAATAGGGACTTGCCCTTTCCCCACGCGCCGGAGAAGCCACGCAAGCCCCCTGACCCTCTGCAGCCGTGACGGAACCATACCGGCCACGTGCAGATATTTCTGCTTCAAGTATCCCTCAGGCCCACGGAGGAGACGGAGGTTGCGGTCCAGCGTCCAGACGAGGCGGTGGAGGAACGCGGCGAGTCCCGACCAGAGCCCAAGCCGAGAGTTCAAGGTCCGAGGTATCCGGAGGCCCACCCGTAACTGAAGTCCGAAGTTCGTAGTCCGTCGTCGTAGCAGTCCAGTCCAGTCCGAGGCCTTCCGTTCTTGCTGCCCGGTGAGTACCGTTGCTGGGGTAGTATCTAGACAGGGTCAATTAATTTGTCTCTGGTCCGTGGGTTTGGGTACACAGATCCAACACGAAGTGTCCACCTAGGTGGATGCGGGTCCTGACGTGTCTCTTTATGGGACCGGTAAGTTTCGTACTGTTTTAGCAGTACATCTAGTCATTCTAGTAAGTTTCTGTTCCAGTAAGTTCTGTTCTCGAGAAATTCATGTGTTCTATTCTCAGTATTCCAGGTAATATTCTGTCTGAACTGTTATTTTAAATGTTATTTCATGTGTTTTCAATGTCGTGGTATGAGTGATTTGTTTCAGTTATTATTATTGTGTTTATCGTGTATTGTGTTCAGTATTCTAGTCTAAATCATGCCTCTGTTCTCCAAGTTACGTCAGTTAAGAACTAGAAAAGGTCTGCTCGAGGAAGCAGTTCCTGTCCCGCCTAGGGACAGTCCAGGTCATTTCATGTATCATAAGCATGGCATAAGTGCCATATTATATCTAGACTTATGGGTAGAGTACACCAAGGAATTAGAAGAGAAATATAGATGGCCTGTATCAGGCACATGGGATGCCGAGTGCATCATGCGAGTAGAAGAAGCATTATGGAAAAAGAAAGCCAGACAGTCACAGAAAGATGCCATCGAGTTATGGCGCAAAGAATCTCATAAAAGAACCAAAAAAGAAATCAGAAAAGCAGAATTGAGTAGAGAATCCACAGAAAGAGCCCAAGAAAGGGAATTAATCGAAATAGGTGAACGAGTTAAAGCCGAACAGTCAGACAGACAGAGGAATGCCCTCATTAAGGGTATGTACCCTCTTCTTGCCGAGGGCTTGCCAAAAGCAACCCCGGAGGCATCCAGTAATTTTCCGCCACCATTAGTTCCGACCAAGCTACGTCACAAACCGACCGCAGCTGATATTTTTCTCTCGTCCTATTTGGACGACACAGTCCCAGAATATGCAAATCCTGCTCCGCCAGCTCCTGTAAATAATGTAATTTCTGTTCCTCCAGCCACCGGGGCACCTGTTACAGCACCTGTTACGGTACCCCCGGTCCAGCCTACAGTACAAGTACCTGCTACATCGGTCACTCTGCCAGCACGAAGAGTATCAGTCTACGATTCCAGTTTAGGGGCCGCGGGGGGAGGTCCTCCTGGTACCCCGCCGCCACACAAACGTATAACGTTAGTCGAGTTACATGAACGTGCGTTACAGCGTACGCCCAAACATCAGTCCGTTGCAGATATCAAGCGAGCTCTTACCGAATGCCGTTATGATCCAGTCCCAGGCGATGATAATATGGTTATATATTCATTGCGCGTAAGACGGGTGACCGAGTATTTGGAGACCCTACCGAATATGAAAGAAGATCTAGACAGAAT
This sequence comes from Lissotriton helveticus, assembly GCF_964261635.1. Taxonomy (NCBI): domain Eukaryota; kingdom Metazoa; phylum Chordata; class Amphibia; order Caudata; family Salamandridae; genus Lissotriton; species Lissotriton helveticus. The sequence continues at coordinate 1,187,675,439 of NC_136072.1, read as the reverse complement.
ATATCGTTTCATTCGTACAGGAACAGATCCAGAAAGTATTGGCGAAATCATGTCTCTAAGGAAAGCTGAGACCCAGCTCATGCTTTTAAAGTTTCTAATTAATTGTTTAATAAGGGAACAAGATTATCCGACTAAAGATCCGACCGAAATGAGAGTTCTGACAAAATGGAGTGATCATATAGCCGAGGGAAGACACAGGACACTCAGTAGTATAGAGTGTATGTACAAGAAAATTCGTAAGGAAATAATAAGGTTACACGAGAAACGTAAAGCAGCACAAGTAAGCGAGAAAGAAAATGACTCTTCTACCGAAGAGGTAGACGACGAGAATCCTTCCAGAATAGCGTATGTAGGTAGAACTAGACTTTCCGACCGACATTCACGTCTAGACTACAAGAAAACTGTTCCTTCTCCAGTACCAGAACAGTGTTCTCTAGAGCAAGTATTTCAAGGTACCGATCACATTCTGAAATCACGAATAGGTTATAGTGAACTTAGTACCATGCATGAACAAGAACTAGCCCGATCAGCAGTCCGATGGGCTACTGATTCTACCACTTTTCCAGACGAAATAGTGGCACAAATGTTTCTGAAGCTGCCCCCAGCCGAGCAGCGACTGGTGGGTATGTATATGATCCAGCACCTCATTACACTGTATGAAGGTCAGCATTCTGATCCAGGTCCGTTACATGATGTTCTGAACGAGTTACTCCAGTATAGATGGAAAGGACTAGGTACTGATTTAATTAGTATCATTTTAGAACAGCGCCACAAATACCGAACGTTTCTGAATCCGCATTTTGTTCACGTCTCACCTCCAGAAAGTAAACCATTCTACATAGACAGACAGCATCCGTTACGAGAAGTACACCCAGTTAGGACAGCGGGTGGTGATCTAGAACGAGTATTTGTTTACACCCCGATTACAAAGATGGAACTCTTAGAGATGAAGAAGTTAATTCCCTGTCACGACAAAGATCCAGCAGGGTTCCACCGTGAATTAAAAGACATGCTCCGTATGGGAGGATACACGTATCCAGATATCATTAAAATGTTAAAGGTCCTGTTGCCTGCGGGCATATATGAAAAACTCAAGGAAAAAGAATGGGAGGTGGGAGAGAAAAAGATAGATTGGGCAGCTCTAGAAGCTGAAGATAATATACGAGTACCAGGTACCGGTCTAGGAGACAAATGTAAAGAATTACCTGAGCTATTGATACAAGTTTTGCCAAGATTACTAGCCACGAAAAAGGAAGACTGGGATGCCATCTCAGCCTGTAAACAGAAACAAGACGAAGATACTAGTGATTTTTATTCTAGATTCGAGAAATGTTTTATTATTAACAGTGGTTTGAAGACAAGTAGTGAGTCATACCCTCATCTTTTTGTTACTAAACTAGTCGAGAATTCAAGTCCACAAGTTAAAAACCGAGTTTTGAAAGTCGAAAGTACCTGGCAAGCTAATACTCCGTCCCAAATGCTTCAAATGCTCCAGTATCACCAGAATAGAATCAGAGAAGAGCAAGAACACGAAAGGAAACGTATGAAAGACACGAAAATGAAAGTATTAGTTGCACAATCTGTTCCACAAGACAGTCAGAAGAGGGGTCCGAATCAAGCCAGTCATCCTGCAGTTCCTGTTAAAGGGACCTGCAATTATTGTAAACAGCCAGGTCATTTTATAAACGAGTGTGCAGTTCTGAAACACAATATAGCTACCGGTAAGACTAAAGAAAGACCACGTCCGCCTAGACAAGAACAAGTCTCACAGACTTCCCAGTTACCACAGAATGCACCACAGACAGCTCCAGCACCGCAGCCTATAGCTGCAACACAGCATGTTACACAGCAGATGTACCAGTATGCACAGTCCGAGTATCCAGATTACCAGCAGTATTCATGAAACAGCCTAGAGAGGGAGGTAGGCTTGCCTCTCATCGAGATACCTGTAGATCAAGAGGCTCCCTATGTTCACAGTCAAGTATTAGGGAAAGACAGAAAGTTTCTGATTGATACAGGGGCAAGTAGGACTACTATCAGTCATGACGAGGTTCCAGGGGCTCCGCTCTCAGGCTCAAGAAATGTTTCCCTTGGATTTTCAGGAAAGCCAATTGTTAACGAGATTTCAAAACCAGTTACTCTAGAAGTTGGTCCATTGTCCCGAACTACTGATTTGTTACTTACGAAATCATGTCCAGAAAATTTGTTAGGCATTAAGACACTGAAAGAATTAGGTGCAGTTATTTGCTGCTCCCCAGAAGGAATCCGATTGTTTTTAAGAGACTTTAAAGGTCACTATGTATTACGTGATTTTGATCCAAGATTACTGAATGTCCCGCAGCATCTATGGGCACAAGGTCCAACTGATGTTGGTTGTATGCACATCACACCTCATCGTGTGACTCTCAAGCCAGGTATAGTGTTACCACGAATCAGACAGTACAGATTGCCACCTGAGGCTGTAGCAGCCTTATCCACAATTATTGACAAGCTTATTGTTCAAGGAGTGGTTGTAGAAACTGACTCCAATGTATGTAATTCTCCTATCATTCCAGTCATGAAACGTACTGATCCAAATGCACCTCCAGTATATCGATTAGTGATTGACCTTCGAGAGCTTAATAAATGTATCATACCCCAGTACCCAGTAGTCCCAGATATCTCATCCCTATTGACAGCCATTGATTCTGAAGCTACGTTTTTCACTGTGATAGACCTCAAGAATGCATTTTTCAGTGTTCCCATTCATCCAGACAGCCAGTTCCTTTTCGGATTCTGTTTAAATGGAAGGAGCTATAAATTCACACGAGCTCCTCAAGGTTTCACAGAAAGTCCTAGCATTTACAGTCAAGCACTCAAGAGACAACTAGACAATATTCACATGCCAACTGACACTGCCCTGCTCCAGTATGTCGATGATCTACTGATCACAGCCCGTTCTGAACGTGACTGCGAGCGTGCGTCACTTACAGTTCTGTATTTCCTAGCCGAGATGGGGCACAAGGTGTCCCCTTCGAAGCTTCAATTCTGTGTCCAGCAAGTGGTCTACTTAGGACACTTACTGTCCAAGAGGGGTAGGCAGTTGACACCTGACCGTATCCAGTTAATAGCGAGTCTTCCTCAGCCCAAGACCCAGAAGGAGGTACGAGCTTTTATCGGCCTCACTTCCTATTGCAGACAATGGATTCCTCAGTATGCATTTCTAGCCAAGCCACTGATACAGTTAACGACACAAGAGGCAGCCGTATCGACTGTCCTCCCTTGGACATCTGAACATACATTTGCTTTTAATGAATTAAAGAAAGCCTTATGTCAAGCACCTGTTCTAGCAACACCGAACTACAGTAAGCCTTTTACACTTTTTGTTACAGAACGTGATGGTACTGCATTATCTGTTCTCACACAAGATCAAGCAGGACAATACAAGCCCTGTGCTTATTTTTCGAGCACATTAGATCCAGTAGCCCAGGCTCTGCCTGCGTGCCTCAAGTCAGTTGCAGCCACAGCACTAGCTATCAGACAAAGTGATTCCATAGTGTTAGGTCATTCCCTGACAGTACAAGTTCCACACTCCGTGGAAGTTCTTTTAAACCGAACACAGACTCAGCACTTGACAATTGCACGTTTAACAGGTTATGAATTGACACTGTTCCAGCCACACATAGAAATCAGACGCTGCAACGTTCTGAATCCTGCTACACTGTTACCGTCAGTTACCTCAAATCCTGCCACACATGACTGTGTGGAAGTAGTTAACACTATGACTAAGCCAAGACAAGACTTGACAGATATTCCATTACCAGATCCCGACCTGACACTTTATGTGGATGGTTCATGTATGAGAACAATTACAGGAGAACTAGTAGCCGTGTATGCAGTGACTACTGACACTGAAGTTATAGAGACACACCGTATTGATACCCTGTCCGCTCAAGCAGCAGAGCTAGTCGCTCTGACCCAAGCCTGCATACGTGCCAAGAACCTGAAAGTTAACATATACACAGATTCACGTTATGCATTCGGAGTCGTACACGACTTTGGAGTGCTCTGGCAAGAAAGAGGTTTTATGACTTCTCATGGAACCAAGATTCAGCATGGTCTTCTTATTCAAGCTCTGTTAGATGCAATCCATTTACCGACAGCTATCGCTATCATGAAGTGCAAAGCACATACGAAAGTCACTGACATTATTTCCCAAGGTAACGATCTAGCAGATCGAACAGCCAAGCTCACAGCCCAGACCCCAGACATTCCAGTTAACACGACACAGACATCCACTCCAGATCCGACTACATGTATGACAGTTAAGGACCCTACACAAGATGTCATAGATATCCAGTTACATGCTACGTCCGAAGAAATCAAGAAATGGTCCGAACAAGGAGGGGTCCAGACAGATCAGGGATGGTTGACGAAGGGAAAAGCCACATGGTTTCTCCCCGACTCAATGGTTCAAGTCATTATCAATACCGCACATAGTCCTGCACATTTAGGAGAAAAAGCCATGTTAGACAGTATCCAGAACATTTGGTTCAACAAGCATTTACGAGCTGCAGCCAAGCAGAAAGTCCGCACCTGTATGATATGTTGCCAGTTCAATCCAGGTAAAAGTGTCCCGGTGGAGCAAGGAGGATTCCAGCCTCCTGACCACCCTTTTGAGGTCCTCCAAATGGATTATATTCAGATGGAGCGATGTCGAGGTTTCAAGTATGTCCTCGTAGTTGTATGCGCTTTGTCCAGGTGGACAGAGGCATATCCAGTCCCAGATTACACAGCCGCGACCACTGCCAAGCAGTTGGTTCGTGAATTCTTTCCTCGTTATGGACTCCCTAGGGTCGTGTATTCTGATAACGGCCAGCCATTCTCATCTGAACTAATGAAGCATGTGTCCCTTCTGTTAGGGTACCAGTGGAAGTTCCATTGTGTGCGCCATCCTGAAGCAGCCGGTCTCGTAGAGAGACATAATCAGACTCTAAAAATCCGCACTGCCAAAATATGTAAAGAGAAAGGTGTAGACTGGCTAGTAGCTCTGCCAGTCGCTTTATTTTATATGCGCATGGTCGCACATTCCAGATCAGGTCTGTCCCCGTACGAGGTCGTATTCGGCCGCCCCCCAAACATGTGGGGTACATCTAGACCCCGAAGTATTACAGATGTTTCCAGTAATATGCTGACAGATTACCTAGCTTCCTTGATGTCTGCCCTACACTCTTGTCGTTCACAGGTTGCCGCCGCATTTCCAGACAATACCGAGGTGAAACCGCATGAAATCGTTCTAGGCGACCTTGTACTTGTAAGGAACTTTGATCGTTCAAGTCCGCTGGAGCCTCGTTGGAAACAGCCGAGACTAGTCCTCCTGACCACCCGCACGGCCGTGAAGTTGGAAGGCCGCAAGGGGTGGGTTCACCTGTCCCACGTCAAGAAATTCCATGGATGTCGCATAAAAACATTGGACTGTTCCATTTCTAAGGACTGCCTAAAAAGTGACTTTGAATTCAAGCCTCCCCTGTTAGAGGAAACTCCGCAGCAGGAGTATAAAAAGAAGCTCCGGTCTAGTAAAATAAGTCAGCCAGTTTAATTGTCTAAGTCCCCCTCGGGTGAAACGGTTAGACAGGTATCTGACATGTATGAGATAGACCCCCATAGTGAGAGAGTTAGTCAAAACTCTATCAAATGTATCATCGTTCTATGTTTTCTTATGTTTTTGAGTTTAATGGTTACCTGCACAAGCTATGCATTACATTTATGTTTTCCAATTTCTCATGTAAATAAGTTTTCTAATGCTACAGTAGAGCACACATTTAGTGATCTGCCTCCTCACGAGCTATCCTATCGTCTTGCTATGAGAAATAATACATTTATCAGAATGTTACACTATTCACACCAGACCAGCAATGCCACTAATTGTTGGGTGTGTGGTCGACTCCCCCCTTTCCAGACACCGAAGGGAGTTCTGCCACTTTTTCCTTATCCATTTTCACATAATGGTTCGTGTGGAGCATGGTCCACGTTAACGTCATCCTCAACTGACATGTCCCTTCTGAATAGTACATGTTTTCCAGACAAGCAAGGTCTCACCCATAGGACAGGGTTAGATCTAGAAAATGAAGTTTATGATTTAGGTAATTATTCTTCGAATTTTATGGTCTTGAATGTTCAGTCTGATACTACTCCAGATTTGCCTGCTATTTCAGTTCTGCCAGTCAAAGGCGAATTATGTATCAGAAAGAATGGTTCCGCACATGTAGGACATAGTGATTGTACTACTACTGTCAACTATAGTGACAGTGGGAAATCTCTTTTCAAAGCCTCACGTCATTCTTATTTTGATTGTGGTCAGACCGCATATGTTCGTCTGCCCCTCGATTGGGATGGAACATGTTACATTGCCTTCCTACTGCCACCAGTTTTTATAGCCCCATCTGATTATCATAGAAACACACATCTAGTACACGTCAGACCTAGAAGGGAGATCGAGTCCCCGATTGTCGATCAAACTGAAACTGCTCTAGAACAATATACAGACTTCAATAGAGGTTTCTTCTTCTTTATAGGACCTATCCAGAATAGTAAGTTAATCCGTAGGTTAACCAGAACCCTTGAAGCAGTAGTGAATGAGACTACTTCTGCTCTAGGTAACTTAACCGAAGAGCAATCTGCTATGAGATTTGTCGTGCTCCAAAATCGTCTCGTTCTTGACGTCATACTGGCCGATAGAGGAGGAGCATGTAGAGTCATCGGATCTAGTTGCTGCATTTTCATTCCTAATAACGCGCCGTCTGTTTATTCAGCTATAACCAGACTTCATAAAATTGCCCATCAGATACACCAGAATCCAGGCACCTGGACATGGTCCGGTTGGCTCTGGAGTATAATTTCTGCCTGGGGATGGAAAGTATTGTAATTTCTAGGTATAGCAGTAATGATCATTTTCAGTTGCTGCCTCTGTTTACAATGTGGCCCTGCGATTTGCGGCATTTGTGCTACATCCTGTATTCCTAGTCCTAAGTCCCGTTCCAAGACAATTCGAGACGAGCAAATGATACTGTATAAAATGATAGATGGTATCATGAATATTGAAGTTTCCTGATGGAAACGTAGTGACAAGGAGGGAATGTGGAAAAGTAAATTTTGCCATGTTCTGTGTCCCTACGTGTTCCCCCATCTTATGTTATATGTGCATGATTGATATGCATATGTATTCCCTCTGATCGATTAAAGACGCAATTACAGTTGTGTCCAACTCTAGTATGCCAGTTTCCAGTTCTCGTAAAAGCTACAAGTATTAGGCCTATATAAACCTATGTTGCCACATTTCACAGTGTGCACGTTAATTCATTGAAAAGTCCCCGTTTCTAGGCCTCAAAAGGGCCCGGACACCAGATTCAGCTCCTGTCTCCTGAACCCTCTCCGAGGAGCGATACAGCCCCCACCTGTATCCCTGACCCTTCACTTACTTCCTGCCTCACAGTGCCCGGCTCGGCCTGGCTCTGCCTGCCAGTCTGCCAAGAGTATGTTATGATTCTATTTATCAGTCCAGCCCTCCTTCTCTGCATTCCTAAGCTACTGAATCGCATCAATAGTTTCAGTCATAGTCTAGCCTTTATGTCTCCATGTAAGAGAAATACTGTATTAATGTTCATTTAATATTCCTCGCCCCGCACTACATGTAGAATAATGTATGCACCAGTCTTAGAGTCTGTTAGCTTTTGCCCTGATAACTTTTGGATTCTATCAACATGTTCTCTAAACATCAGATACTAGATAGTGTTTAGGTACATGTCGCTCTGACACTCCAGACTTTAGTCTCCTCTTCTAGTGCAGAAGTCATAGCCCCCAATTCTCCCTGATAACACGTCATTGCCAGCTTGCGCGCACCACTAGGTCAGAGGTCCCGGCTCCTTAGGTAGCCCCCTCCATGTTTCCGCCCCATTTATGACATATTCTGTTACGTTTACATCACATGTCTATGTATACGCCCTGTACACACCTCTTGTTACACCCACTTTATGCCTTATCTTTCGCGACTGCTACAAACTCCGCCTACTGCTACGCCTACTGTATTGCATGTAATGTATTTTGTTTAACTATAAATATTGTGCACGGTTATTAAAAGTTACCCCTTATGCTCCCGATCCTGCCCCCGGCAGCTGCCATCCTATTCCCGTGCAGGTTGTCCTGTTCCTGTCCTTCATGCTTTATTAAAACCTGCAAAACTCCAGCTACCTCGAATCTTGACTCTTATTTATTGAGCTATCTGTTTATATTGCATCCAGTCAAAAATAGAACCGGTATTTAATTATTTATTTACCACACTCATGCAACAAACACATACTGTAGGGAATATCAAAGTAGACAAACACAGCTCAACTTACTAAGCACTGCCATGGATCCACACACATCACCCACATGAAATAGGCCAGTATAGTGAATGGCATTACAGCCATCCACGTTTCACAACATCAGGAGGCCACAGTGCACGGACACCTTCCACAAAATGCTTCTCAAAATGAAGGGGAGTCCTGGAAGCCAACAGGGCCAAGACACAGTCTGGTTTGTAGCTACTTCACAGCCTCCTTGTGGGCAGGACAGTGAGAATTAGACTCAACTGGGACTATTAGGTATTGGCACAAAGTGGCATCCACATGGGCCAAATGTGATATTGGAAGTTTATTACAACATTCACAGAAGGAACAGAAATGGCCCATATCTAGTAAGACATATTTGCAATTAACACTTTGCTTTGTGAACATGTGTGTCTAAAGTACCCATCATGTATGAAGAGACAAAACGCCTCCAAGTGTGTTAATAAGAATATTCACTTCGTACACATCAAACACATATGCAGCATGGGAAACATCCTTTTTCACGAAAGCTTCATTACGAATAACGTTTAGAACGGTTGTATGTCATTGGAACGCATTCCGTTGCAACGCATGCCTTTACCACGCATGTGTTACAACGGAATGCTATTTCCATGCATGATCTTTACCACAAATATACCTTTCCCACCCATAGATTTACAACGATTTTCTTTGTATATTTATGCATGGTAAGGGCATACTCTTGGTAAAGGCTATACCCCTCCCCTGTACCCTTTCTTAACCCCCAGCCCCCAATCCTTCTTATAATTACCCCTGCCCTTAACCCTTAATCTTTATATATATATATATATAAAAAAATTTTTTAACTAAAATTCCCCTTACCTCATCAAGTCGTCTCCTCTCCTTCATCTTTCTTGGTGACGTCGTACGTCGTAAAGAGGAAGCAGAAGTTTCTTTCCGTTTCCTTTCAAACAATGCCGATTGCCTCCACTTCATCACATCAGGTGCGTTTTTTTTGGGGGGCAGAGGGAGACTGCCACAACCCCCCTATTTATTGCCACAGTTTATTTTTTATTTTTGGGGGAGACCCCCAAGCCCCCTTTTTCTTAATTCAGTCTGTACCACACATGCCTTTACTACGTATCTCATAGTAAAGGTATGCGTGATAACCACGCATGCTTTGTAATGTATGCGTGGTAAAGCCTTTCGTGGTAACCACGCTTGCGTTGTAATGCATGCATGGTAAAGGCTTTCGTGGTAACCACGCTTGCGTTGTAATGCATGCATGGTAAAGGCTTTCGTGGTAACCACGCTTGCGTTGTAATGCATGCATGGTAAAGGCTTTCGTGGTAGCCACGCTTGCGTTGTAATGCATGCGCGGTAAAGGCTTTCGTGGTAACCACGCATGCGTTGTAATGCATGCATGGTAAACGTGGTAACCACGCTTGCGTTCTAATGCATGCATGGTAAAGGCTTTCGTGGTAACCACACATGCGTTGTAATGCATGCATGGTAAAGGCTTTCGTGGTAACCACGCTTGCGTTGTAATGCATGCATGGTAAAGGCTTTCGTGGTAGCCACGCTTGCGTTGTAATGCATGCGCGGTAAAGGCTTTCGTGGTAACCACGCATGCGTTGTAATGCATGCATGGTAAAGGCTTTCGTGGTAACCACGCTTGCGTTCTAATGCATGCATGGTAAAGGCTTTCGTGGTAACCACGCTTGCGTTGTAATGCATGCATGGTAAAGGCTTTCGTGGTAGCCACGCTTGCGTTGTAATGCATGCGCGGTAAAGGCTTTCATGGAAACCACGCATGCGTTGTAATGCATGCATGGTAAAGGCTTTCGTGGTAACCACGCATGCGCTGTAATGCATGCATGGTAAAGGCTTTCGGGGTAACCACGCATGCGTTGTAATGCGTGCGTGGTAAAGGTTTGCGTGGAAACGGCTGCGTTGTAGTGGCCGTTTCCCCCTTAGAACGAAATAATTTTTTATGCCGTATCTTTACTTTCACGAGTGGCATCTCAATGCCAGATTTTCGGGTGTGAGGGGCGTTTTAGGGGTAAGAGTGTGAAGGAAGGACTTAGGGCTAAGGGGAAAGGGTTGTTTTAGGTATTAGGGCTAAGGGTGGAGGAGGGTGTGCGATCGCACGGAAGAAACAGCACCATCCAACCCGGAGATGCAGTGGCACACAAAAATCAAGAGCAGACTGCGCCTTCCCTGACCCGGGCCGCAGCAAAGTCATGAAGTGCAGATTGTCCTGTGGAGTCGAACAATCTCAACAGAGCTCCCAACAAAGTAGACTCAAAAATGACGACCTTGATATGACCTGCTCCGGCGGGCTGAACCCATCATGAGAACCCAAGAAGCAAGCCAAGGCACCAGAGGTAAGGAGATCGGTCTTTGAACTCCAGACCTCCAAAGCGGAAAGCGACATTACACACAAAAAAGATTGATTCAAAGTGAAAGTAAGTAAAATGTTTAATTAAAAATTAATTATTTAGAAAGTGATGCGTGAAAAAAAAAATGTGTACTTAAAGCAGTGGTTGATTTTGTTGTGCGGCGAGCGTGTGTTTGAACTTTGTGCAATAAACTGGTGTGAAAATGACAACTTCAAACGAATGCTGTCATTATCAGAGCCGTCGGCCTAATGGCTGTTAGAACCAAGGCACAAGAAAGCAGTGAAACAAAGGTGTGAAACTTGCAAAGGGGCCAGAGTAGAAGCAGTACCCCGCGACTTTAAAAAAAAAAAAAAATAATAATTTTTGCCGTGGGGGTCCTTGTGGGACCCCCGAGCAGGCCTAGTTCTTAGATCATAAATTCATGCAGCATACAGCTCATTGAGTTCTGTCCATTGACACACTTGCACATTGGACAAAGAAAGCTCCAAAAACTAAGAATGAATAGGATTGGCCATTTACCCCACACCCCTACAGACACATCATGTGGACATTGACACCCAGCCACTGTAGCTAGATCATTCCACACATGATCCCAATCGACTTACCTACTATATGAACCATATACTATCATGGTCAAATAAACACAACCGTAGTCACACATCCCAAATCACACAAGAATATCAGTTAGCATGAGTAGCAAAGGTTGGAGGCAGGGATACCAAAACAAGGAAGCGCTTTATTCGGCAATAAGGTTTTTTAACGATGAAAAACAAAGGCCAATGGCCAGTCCAAAATGACAGGTAGTGAGCCAGCAAGCTTGCCTACAGTAATATTGCAAAGGGAAACCTCCCCTAGAAGGGGCATTTAGAGGGCAAGACAGGCACCAAAAGAAACAACACTAGGGTGGACTAGGGTGGTCCTTGGAAGGGCTGGGCTCAGGATTGGGAGGGTCGGCTAGGTCAGTGGGAGGGCAGGAGTCAGCTGTGTGGGGGGTTGGGTTTCAACATTTTTAGGATCTTATGTCCTTGAAGGGTGGTGAGGGGAATAGGGAGGGGGGAGCTTTTTTGATTTAGTTTTCTTCCCTTTAGATGTACTGGGTAGGATGGGGAAGATGTTCTTCTGGCTTTGGGAGGCGGTGTCCGGATGTCGAGCTTTTCTCTTTCAGGTTTCTTGGGGTTTAGTTTGGGTCTCAGTAGGGAACTGGGTAGTTTCTTTTAGAGTTGAAGTGGAAGGGTATGGCAGAGGTGGCAGGGTTTTCAGTTTAGGGTTGGGAGGGGGTTGGTCAGTTTGGGTAGGGAAGAGGTCAAGGGCAATGAGGCAGAGTTTTGACGCAGACTGGGTACCAGGAGAGGCAAGGATAGGAGGTGTGGAGGTAGGGGGTTGTGAAGTATGTGGTACGTCTGCTGGTGTAGTGTCTGTTGAGGCTGTATGTGATGTTGTGCTGTCTACCTGTTTGTCTGTAAGTGAGCCATGTGGTGCATTGGGTGGCGTGTTTGCCCACATGTTAGTCAATCAGTCAGAAGGGATTATAAGCAAGCTACTCACCCGTGAGGGTCTCAAGGCGCTGAGAGTGGGGGCAACTCCACTCAGTCGATGAGCTAGGTCTTGAGTGCCTCCCTGAAAAGGTTCAGTGAGGGGGTGCGTCTGATGTTGATAGGGAGCTCGTTCTAGTTCTTGGCTGTGATATGGGAGTAGGCTCTTCCACCTGTTCTGGCTCTGTGGATACGCAGGGTTTCGGCGAGGTCGGCAAATCGGCGGTTTCTATTGGGTAAGTGGAAGGAGATTCTCTTGTTGAGGTTTTGGGGTCCGGTGTTGTGGAGACATTTGTAGGCATGGGTGAGTATCTTGAAAGTGTCTCTCTTCTTGACGGGGAGCCAGTGGAGGTTCCGCAGGTGTTGAGTGATGTGTTTGTGTCGAGGGATACCGAGGACCAGTCTGGTGCGGTATTCTGTATGGTCTGGAGTTTGCGGCGCAGGGACTTGTTGATACCGGCGTGGAGGGCGTTTCCGTAGTCTAGCCTGTTGGTTATGAGTGCATGGGTGACAGTCTTTCTTGGTTCCTGGGGGATCCAGTTGAAGGTATTCCGGAGGATGCAGAGGGTGTTGAAACAGCTGGCAGTGACGTCGTTGACCTGTCGGGTCATGGAGAGGGAGGAGTCGAGAAAGATGCTGAGGTTTTGGGCGTGGTCCATGGGGGTTGAGGGGTGGTGAGGGCGGTGGGCCACGAGGTGTTGTCCCATGCAGATGGGGAGGGTCCGAGGTCGAGGACCTCTGTCTTCTCTGAGTTGAGTTTTAGGCAGCTGCTGCTCATCCAGGATGCAACGTCCTTCCTACCTTCCTGGAAGCTGAGTCTAGTGGTGATGGGGTCCTTGGTGAGGGAGAGGATGAGCTGAGTGTCGTCGGTGTAGGATATGATGCTGAGTCCGTGCTGTCTGACAATGGTGACGAGGGGGGTCATGTAGATATTGAAGAGCGTGGGACTGAGCGACAATCCTTGGGGTACACCACAGTTCATTTCTGTGGGTTCGGAGAGGAAGGGTGGTAGTCTTACTCATTGGGTTCTGCCTGGGAGGAGGGCAGTTCCCTGTATGCCGGCATCATGGATTCTGGCGGTGAGTGTGCGGTGGGAGACGGTGTTGAATTCTGCCAAGAGGTCGAGTAGGATCAGTGCTGCTGTCTGTTCTTGGTCGAGGAGAGTACGGATGTCTTCTGTGGCGGCAAGTTGGGTGGTCTCGGTGCTGTGGTTGCTGCAGAATCCGTATTGGGAGAGGTTGAGGATGGAGTTTTCCCCAATGAATTTTGTTAGCTGGGCGTTAACAGTCTTCTCTGTGACTTTGGCCGTGAAAGGGAGAAGAGAGATGGGTTGGTAGTTCTTGAGGTCCGTGGGATCTGCTGAGGGCTTCTTGAGCAGGGGTCTGACTTCTGCACGTTTCCAGTTGTCGGGGAAAATGCATGTCTTGAATGTGGCATTGATGGTGTGTCGTAGTTCTGGCACGATGGCAGTGGCTGCTCGGTGGAAGATGTGTTGCGGGAAGTGGTCCATGGGGGCTCCTGAGTGGATGCCTTTCATGGTAGTGTCTTCGATGGTGACTGGGGTCCAGGAGGAGATGGTGGGCTGGCTGGAGGTGCTGGCGAGGAAAGTTGTTTTGGAGTCATGTGTCTGGTCGTTGAAATGGTCGTAGAGGCCCTTGATTTTCAGATGGAAGTAGGATCCGAGCTTGTTGCAGAGGTCCTGGGAGGGGGTGATGTCCTTGGTTTCGCTGGGGGACTTGGTGAATTCCTGGATGATGCTGAATAGGTCCTTGGAGTTGCTGGAGTTGGCGAGGATCTTGCTCTGGATGAAGGTCCTTTTGGTGGATCTGATGCATTGGTGGTATTCTGTCATGGCGTCCTTGTAGGTGGTCCGATCTTCTGATGTTTTGCTGTTCCTCCAGTTCTTCTCAAAAAGTCTGCATGTGTGTCTGGATTCTTGGAGGTCGGTGGTGCACCAGGTGGCCTTTCCGGGGCGCTGTCTGTCAGAGTTGTGCAGGGGTGCGACCTTTTGTGAGCAGTTGGAGATCCATCAGTGGAGTTCTTTGGCTGCGAGGTTGGCGTTGGTCGAGGTGGCAGGGGTGTTGTGGTTGAATGTTTATGTGCTTGTATAGCACTCGATTGCCGTAGCGTCTTGGCGCTGAGGTGTGTGGACAGGAACAGTGCACTGTGTTGACAGGAGCCTATGCAGAAGTAAATAGCCATGTTTTCAGGCTCTTCCTGAAGAGCTGCAAGTTGGATTGAAGCTTCATGGACAGTGGCAGTTTGTTCCAACGCTTTGCCGCACATTGTGATATCGCCCTGCCCCCCCATCTTGCCCGTCAGGTCTTTGGGGTTTTAATGGGACCCAGGCTGGCAGATCTAAGAGCGCGTGGGGGAATGTATAGTGGGAACAGTTTTTGAATGTCCTCAGCACCACCGCCATATATTGCCTTGTGCACTAGGTGAAGTTAAGCAGCTCCATCTGTGATTTTGCTCCAGTTCCTTCGTAGAGGGCGTGGTACAGGCTTAGGCGGCGTGGGTTTGTCAACATAGAAGTGTACGCAGTGGTGGTCCGTCCATGGGGGTTGTGTGGTGTGGCTGAAGTAGATGTTGTTGCCTCCTGCAAACATGGGGTCGAGGGTATGTCCTGCCTTGTGTGTGGGCGTGGTGACGAGCTGTCTCAGTCCTATGTTGGCGAGCATGAATAAGAGCTTGACAGCAGACTGTAACTACCCGGACAATGTAACAAGCACTGTGCTCCTATCGATATTGTGACTTGTCAATGGGGTTTTGTGTGTGTGGAAAATCAATAAAATACTCTTAAAAAAAAAACAGAATGGGCGTAGATGGGCTTGCCTTTGGGGCACCTTCAGCGTGCCAGTGGCACGCACGCTGCATGCGTCTGCTGCGCGGCCACCATTATGAGGGGGGAGGGAGGCACAGCTGGGAGGCAGGAGCGGGAATCGACGGGGGAGAGACCGCCAGATTTTGCATATACTACAATTTGTACCTGGATGACAAAATGAGTTCATATATAGCCAATAGCACAGGACTGTAAGCAACAAGACCTGTGCACACTCACATAGTAGTGTCAGAATCATAGTCTGATACAACTTCATGTTTCTCCTTCTTAATATGTTAGCCACTTGTATGTACCAGATGATGTTTTGTCTCCTACTTCTCATGCCCTTGTATTATACCATACTGACCTCCTGTGATCCAAGGGAGAATAGACATTCTGTTAAGAATTTGACTAACACTGCAAGGCTTGACAATGAGCATACAGCGAGCTATCCCAAACCCAGACTTGGTTGAATAGCAGGTCTCCTGCTGCATTGAACCTTTTTTGATATGTCACTATCAATATGTAGGGGGCGTGGAATAGGCCATTTCACACTGATCACATGACACTTGCACAGCTGCTCACTGGCAGATGAAGCAGTTGTAAGTGTCACATGTGTAACTCATATAAAAGCCACACATGGAATATAGGCTTTGAAGCCAAGATTTATGTGTATAAGTATTGTGTCATGTCAGTACAGTGCAACTATGAAATAGTTTGTCTAAGCCAGGATTGCAACACTACAAACATTGGTGCTTGTAAACACAGCTTATCACACTGCCAAATATCAATGATTGCAGATTACCTAAAGGACATGTGGCTTACAATACCACCTGGCTACGTAGAATTCTCAAGTCTTGCCATAATAGTGATGCAAATCATGTAACTTGAGACCTATTGACGACATAACCTACAATCCTGTGAATCCTGAAGATGTCCACATCTCACAACAAGTCAGCCTATCCCTCCCTGATAAATGTCATCATGCACATATTGTCCAGCATAGATGCAGTTGTGTTCTTCACCTCAATGAATTTGCCCTTCTCAAAGGTATGTTAAGGCACAATTCCAGACACCCCCTTACCTCCCCCCCTTTTTTGTTCCCTTTTACACAGGTCTACTATATACCCATGTACACATTAATTAGGGTATTTCTACCACTCCTTGTAATTAAATTTATTTTTTGAATACCAGGCGGTAGTGCACTAATGTCACTATTTCCTTTAATGGTCCTGAAGAAGTGCCAATTGACCCGTTAAGGGCAAGACCAGGCACGAAACATGTCGACCTTCCACATATAGATCGCCCCCTAGGAACATCATCTTCCATACAGGGGCACACATTTGGTTTTTAATTAGGCTAGGGCTACCTTTTTATTAAAGTTTGATGAAAGAGGACTGCTCCATACCTGTTTTATTCAATGTGTTCACCTCACTGTGCACTACCCAGTCCACACACCCCCACGCACCTTACGTCTGCTTCTTCAAAAGATCCCCGACAAAGCCCCAGTTCCAGGAGCCCTTCAGGCCTTGCAGCGCCGGCCTGACGAGGGGCACCCACCCTATAATGAAGCATGACACCTCTCGGGGTGTGTGAGGGCATCATGAAGAAAGACCTGTCTTCCCCCCATGTTCACACAGGAACTCCACACCTTGTCTAATCTCTAACTTCATTTGGGAGCGAGTGTGCAGGACCTCATAACCAAGCTCTCTGTCCCCCCCTTTTGAAAAATACTATTCCAGACATCCCATTTATCATGCCAAACAACGGCTATTTTGGCCTCAACACATTTATGCCCCTTGTAACACCCATCAATGCCATTGGGAATGCGTCACTCTCACATCCATGTAGTTACCCCCTTATTACTAGGTTACACCAAGTCTGTTAGCCAATCACAGACATATGTTGTCACCTACACTTAGGCTTAAACATGCAATCAGCTTGAAATCAGGTACGATGCATTCAGTCCCTCACTTAAGGTAAGGGCCAGTCTGACATGTGACATCAGTACACATAAGTCTACACATGCCTCCCACCTCACCTCATACTTTTTTGCCCGTCAGGTGAGGTGAGAGGCCAAAGAAAAGAGGCAGTTTAATGCCTCTGGAGAAGAGGGAGGGTTCCCCAGGGAGGGTAGGGGCAGGGGGTGGGGGGGGGGGAGGCTCAAGGGAAAATAGCACGAAAGGGTGGGGAGGCATACGGGGAAAAAATTTAAAAAGTGTCCTCATTTACATTCACACTACATAGGAACCCCTATCAGCCTGATCCTTGTTGACAAGTATGACTAGATCACAAACCTTAAGGATTCTATCCTGGAATGTGACCGGTCTTAGGTTCCCCGCCAGGAGAAAGAACATCTTGGAATATTTGCATCTCACAAATTACGACATTATGCTAATTCAGGAATCACACCTCATGAAAGAAGAGTGGGCAGGCATACTTGCAGGTCATAAGTGGATAGAACACTGTTTCTTTTCAACACAGTCCGCCCCAACAAAAGGTGTAGCTATTATTGTCAGAAGAAACACCCAGATGATTATCGGGAGAACAACGGCAGATATCCAGGGCAGATGGGTTACTGTTAGGGCCAAAATTAATTCAATCTGGACAACGTTGGTCAGCTATTATGGTCCTAATATAGACGACCCGACCCATCTCCAGTCCCTGTTTCTTCAATTGGGAGATATAAACGACCGTATAATAATGGGAGGAGACTTCAATATAGTGTTGAATCCCAACAAGGATTCTACATCCAAAAACAATAAAGCCAGTAATGCCACGCAAAAAACTAGAAAAACCGTGAAACGATTATTGGTAGAGGGTGGCCTTTTAGATATATGGGAGGAGAGAAGACAAATTCCAGGACCCGTAGGGGAAAAATTCACGTATCAAAATAAAAAGCATGGTCATCGTTCAAGGATAGACTTCTTCTTAGTGGATCGTAGTACCAGTAGGGATACACTTAAAGTCACACACTTGCCAGAGCATCTATCTGACCATTCGGCTGTCCTATTGGAAATTGCCTTAACAAAGGACCCCACTGCTCGAAGATGGACCCTGAGTCGGGTAATACTCTTAGAACCCTCAGTTATTGAAAAACTAAAAAACGCTACAAAAGAGTTATTTTTAATCAATATAAACTCTGCAGCCGACCACATAGTTTTGGACTCCTATAAAGCCTTCTTAAGAGGACTACTAACCTCCCTCTCTATTGCACAAAATAAAAAAAAGGCAAAATAAGACGTTAAAAGAATGGAAGCAAACATAGCCCAAAAATCTCAAAATTTAGAACAAACTCCAACTGATCCAGTTAATTCTAGCCAAGAATGAATTGAACGACTACCTAGAAGTCAGAAATAAAAAGAAAAAGAAATGGGAGGCAAGTAAGTTAGCACATCATGAATACGGAGAAGGGTGCGGAAATTCTTTAGGTTGGAAAACTAAATCTGAATATGTCAGAAACACTGTAAAGAGCCTAAAATGTGCAACTACGGGGAAGCTAATAGAGGGAGACTCTGAGATTGAGGAAGCTTTTGTTCACTTTTTTTCAAACCTATATGCCGAAGATCTAAGCTTACCTAAAGAACAACTAGAAGCCTTCTTTCAAGATCTTCAACTTCCCACTCTTTCAGATATAGATAAAAATTATTTGAATGATCCAATCACGTCAGAGGAAGTATTGCAAGTTATTAAATCACTGAAAAAAGGGAAAGCAGCAGGTTCTGATGCCCTACCAAATGAAGTATACATTATATTAAAGGAGGAATTGGCACAGTTCCTGCACCAACTTTTTAACTCCATATACATTCAGGCTCAGGAGTTACCAGCATCCTGGAATGATGCCACAATTACGATTATACCGAAACCCAATAAAAATCTGCAGTTGTGTGAGTCCTATAGACCAATCTCACTTTTAAATAGCGACCACAAACTCTACACTCAAATTCTCACCAAAAGACTAGACAAAGTGGCAGTCTCTACAGTTCATTCTGACCAGAAGGGTTTCTTGAGAGGGAGACAGCTGAAAGAACTAACCCAAGACCTTATCGGAGCGATAGATTTGTCAAATCTATATGAGATCTCATTGGCCGTCTTAACATTCGACGCCGCCAAGGCCTTCAATAGGGTCAGCTGGCCCTTCTTAATAGAAGCAGTCCAACGCTTTAACTTGGGAGAAACTTTTGTTACAGCAGTAAAGGCCCTTTATAAAAATCCAACTGCCAGGGTCCTGGTAAATGGAAATTTAACAAAACAACTTAAAATTTCAAGATGGATCCGACAGGGCTGCCCCCTTCCCCCTTACTTTTCAATTTATATATTGAGCCTCTGGCACTTAAATTAAGATCGTGTCGTAATATTCCCGCCTTTAGCTGTTTAGGTTGGGAGAAGAAAATAGGCTTATATGTCGATGATCTTATGATTCTGACAAACGACGTAGAGCAGGCACTTCCGGAAATTCAGTCCCAGCTGGAAGATTTTGGGAAAGTATCCGGATGTGCTGTAAATCAAGAAAAGACGGAGTTAATGATATGGAATTCTCCTTATAAGAGTACACTGGAAAAACAACAAATAAGATACCTTGGGGTGCAAATTATAAAAAATATAGACAAGATATCCCAAATAAACTTTGATAGAACTTTGGCAGGTGTGCGACAGCAGTTGCAGACATGGGAGCCTCTTCCACTTTCAATTTTGGGCAGATCCAATTTGCTGAAAATGTCAATTTTACCAAAATTCACCTTTCTGTTTGACACTATCCCTTTAGAATTCCCAAAAACCTGGTTTAGGAAAGCACAGGGGTTATTCTCTTCATTTATGTGGGGCAGCAAAAATCCCAGAATTCCCCAGAAAAAACTTCGGAGGAAAAAAGCTAATGGGGGTATAACCACCCCTGATTTGTATCTATATTATTGTGCTTTTCACTTCAAAAACTCGCGCCAACTCCTAGACAGCAGCCAGACTTACTCGTCTTTAAGCAAAGCTTTAACTCAGACACACAATACACAATCTGACTTCTTCCTTTTAAAATTTGGTCATCCCAAGTTCTTCAAAAAGGTTAGACTGAAGACTTTTAAAGCTGCTATCAAAGTCTGGGCCCAAGTAAGGTCATTGTTAGGTATACCCTACTATAATGAAGAATCACCCATCTGGGACTCTCCGGGCACTCCGGCTTGTCTACAAGACGCCCTGGCTCTTCCTTTACAGAGAGCCTTAATACAGAGATGGGGAGATTTAATAGTCGAAGCGGAGCTGATTCCATGGCAGTGCTTCTGTACTCTCACTAATAACTCGGTGTCACGATTTAAGTATTTACAAATTCTTAGCTGGACCAAGGCAACAAGTAAGGAAATAACCGGGAATGGGAACTTGGTAAAAGATATCTGTACCAGACGAACCAAAAAAGAAGTGGCAGCTCAAGCGACGCTCAACAAGCTTCAGAGAATCCAGAACACTGCGGCTCGGATTCTCACAAATACCCCGGCCAGAGCCTCGGCTAAACCTGCCCTAAAACTCCTCCACTGGCTTCCGATAAGGGAGCGGGTCAAATTCAAGGCCCTGTGCCTAGCCCACAAACTGCTACAAAATCAAGGCCCCCTTGTTCTCAGGAAACTCATCATACCCTATAAATCCACAAGACCCCTCCGCTCGGACACGGAAAACTTCATCACTATCCCCAGATTCAAGAAAGCCCGCTCAGGAGGAAGACGTTTTTCAGTCCATACTGCACGTCTCTGGAACTCACTCCCCCGCGACCTGCGACTTGAACTACAATACCTTCGCTTCAGGAAGCGGCTCAAGACTCACCTCTTTCCCCAATGAATCATGCTCGCCCGTAACCCTGATCGTCTGCCCCCTTCCCCCTTCGTTTCTCCCCTGTCTCACTGAACTTAGGAGATAGGGTCTGTTAGCGCTGGGATACCTCATGGTGACTACGCGCTCTATAAAAAAAAAAAAAAAAAAAAAAAAAAAATTGGCAAATGATCGAGAGTGGGGATAAGAAATCGAAGCCGTTTACAGAGAGCTGGAAGAAGGACATGCCAGATGATGACCTCTATTCCCTCGGTCAAGTATCTATGTCTACTCTTTGGTCGTATGTGAAAGCCACCCCATTAAAAAGAAATCATCTTTTCACTGTTCATAAGGCATACTGGACGCCACTGAAACTTTCCAAATTGGGGGCCAGAACGACAAAGAAGTGCCCGAAGTGTGAGGAAACTAGTGCAGACGAGGTACATATGTTTTGGCAGTGTCCTTCTATCAAGCTCTTTTGGGATCACGTGAGTAATATCATTTCTATAATTATGGGCAGAGAGGTTGGGCTAACAGCGTCCACAGTCATTTTTGGGGTGGCTAAAGAAACAGAAAATTTTCCCTTTTCAAGAAATCAGAGGGCACAACTGTTTGTTTTGATCCTTTTAGCACGAAGGGAGATCTGCGTAAAATGGATCCTTCCCACTACACCCACCAAACACGAATGGATTAGCTCAGTTCAACGCATCTCAACTCTTGATCGGACAAGTAAAAGGGCTAAAAAGAAATATCTGGGACTTATGGGATAGTTGGTTTGCGGCGTTCATTCTTTCTCCTTCAGGGACCGTTTAATATGTATGTTTTTCTTTTTTTCCCTTCTTTCACTTATTCACTGTTCCTCCTTTTTAAGAATAACACAATGTATATATACTCACTGGTCCAATGATTAAAAATTTGCTCATATGGCCGAAACAGCAGGAAACAAATAAGGGTCAAGCGTGAAAGGCCTAAAAAAGAGGAAGAGCCCTGGTTACTCCTGATCTACCCACCCTTCGGTGAGAACAATCCGGGTTTTTGCTTTCCTTGCATAGGAGACTGCAATAATCGGTCTGACCAGGGTCATATCCTCGAATCAAGAGCATGTTTGTGTAGAATGAGGACATACAAAAAAAAAAGAAAAAAAAAGTCTACACATGCCAGCTGCTACATTTACCAACAGATAGTACCAGTGCTGTTTGCAATTTTTTGCACACCGATCATTCACCACTTACCAAGGCCTACTATTACACAATGCCTGCTACCTGAATATATTGCATGGCTTGTCACAGTCATGTGTTAAAGCATCACTTAACACAGAAGTGCTGTTGCCTCAATACAGAAGCATGGTTACATTTAAAAAAAAAATGTTTATGAATTATGTTGGGCATAACCACAACACGTAAAGAGGATATTTTGAATTTGAATTTGAATTTAAAAGCATTTATTCAGCGCACTTCTACCTAGCGGTTTCATGGCGCTATTGCGAATAACAGAGGATGTCAGCAGAGGGAGGGAATTAAACAGAATAGGCTTTAATAAAAAGAAAAGTTTTAAGATCCTTCCGGAACTGGGTATAAGAGGGCACAGTGCGGAGGGCGACAGGGAGGGAGTTCCAAAAGGTAGGGGCCAAAACAGCGAACCTCGCGCCGCCAGCCCTCAGTTTCTTAAATCGAGGGATGGCTAAGAGGGCCGCGTGGGAAGAGCGGAGCTCTCTGCCGGGGAGATAAGGGATGACAGCGGAACAAAGAAATTTAGGGGCAGTCCCTGCTCTTGCCTGGAAAGTGAGGCAGCCGAGCTTAAAGAGAGCACGCTCCCGCACCGGCAGCCAGTGCAGCGCCTTTAATAGTGGGCTGGCCCGATGGTATTTGGGGAGGCCATGAATCAGGCGCGCAGCCTGGTTCATTACCAGCTGCAAGCGATGGATCGCGTAAGCGGGAGCCCCGTTATAGACTACGTTGCCGTAATCAATACGGGACAATACCAAGGCTAGCACGATGATTTTCAAGGCGGGGAGAGAGAAGAAACGGGAAACCTTCCTAATTGTTCTCAAAGAAAAAAAACAAGAGGAGACGACTGAGCTAACGTGTGAGTGAATAGAAAGTTGTGAATCCAGAAAAATCCCAAGGGTTTTAACTTTAGGCACAGGAGAAGGAGGGACACCGAGTGAGGGGGGCCAGAAGGAAGGGGACCATGGACTGCAACCACCTCCAGTCAAGACCAGCTCGGTTTTGTCTGGATTAAGTTTGAGGTGATTGCAGTTCATCCAGTCCTGGATGAATCTCATCACTGACTGGACGTTCTGGGCAGATGAAGGGGAGTTGGAGAGGTTAAAAATTAGTTGGAGGTCATCGGCGTAATTGAACACCGTGACCTCCAGCTGCTGTAACATAAAAATGAGGGGGAAGATGTACAAATTAAATAAAAGGGGGGAGAGTGACGAGCCTTGGGGGACCCCACACTCAACCCTACAGGAGGCCGCGGAGAAGCCGGTGAGATGAACCGCCTGGGTTCTCCCGGCTAAAAATGACTCAAGCCACGAGAAGGCCAAGCCCTCAATGCCCGCCGCCCTGACACGGCAGAGAAGAATGGAATGATCCACCGTGTCAAAAGCGGCGGATAGATCTAAGAGTATCAGGGCTTGAGGAATCTTGATGTCAATGCCTTCCCGTAGCCTGTCCATCACCGAGATCACTACTTTCTCCGTAGAGTGCAGGGGTCTGAACCCGGCTTGATGGGAGGAGAGGCAGTCATTGGCTTCTACGTGAGCACTCAGAGAGGTCGTAACATGAGTCTCAAGGACTTTTGCTAGGTAGGGCAGAAGGGAGATGGGGCGATAATTGGCAGGGGAGATTGGGTCAGCACCCGATTTTTTTATAATTGGGACAACCACAGCTGATTTGTGAAAACTGGGAACAGAGCCCAGTGTAAGTGAGTCGTTGAGGAGGGTCAGGGCCGGTGTGGGACACGCTACATAAATTTCCCTAAGGATGTAAGCTGGGGCGAAGTCCAAAGGGGAGCCAGACTTGACTCGGACCAACAGCGGAAGAAGAGACTCGGTGGTTAACAGAGGGAAGGTAGTCAATTTAGGACCCGTGTGAGGAGGGGAAGGGTTGACAAATGTGGGGGAGGGAGGTGGGATGTTGAGTTTGATTTTAACGACCTTGTCAATAAAAAACTCATTGAGTGAGTTACAGAGGGACTGGGATGGAGGGATGGTAGGCGCGGTTCTGCCAGATGAAGCCAGTTCGTGAATCGTAGCGAATATCTCCTTGGGTTGAGACTCTGCTGCCATCACCCTGTTCGTATAGAACTCAGTTTTAGCTTCAAGAATGCCCTTTTTGTAAACTTGTAACATGGACAAGTAGACTGTCTTCTGCTCGGGGCTATAAGATCTTCTCCAGACTCGCTCAGCCCTCCGTGCGGCCAACTTCAGTTTTTTTAGTTCCGGGGTGAACCAGCGGTTGGCGGCATGGGCTCGTTTGACCGTAAGACGTTTTAAAGGGGCAAATTCGTCACCTGCCACGGTCAGCCAGTTGTCAATGGCGGCCAGTTGCGAGGTGGCTGTAAGGCCCGATAACTCTGGACTGGTGTTCGCCAATGTCGAGCAGAGAGAGGGCATGTTGGCTTTGCCCCATTTCCTGACCCAGGTGTTTTTGGGAAGTTGAGGTTTAGTTATCGGGGCTAGGGCAAGAGAGAAGGCGATGATGAAATGATCTGACCAAGGGCAGGGAACTATTGTGGGGGATGTTGACGGAATGTTTAGTACCCAGATTTGATCTAACGTGTGGCCGTGAGTATGTGTCGGGCCATGAACTATTGGTGTAAAATTAAGGCTAAGCATGAGGTTGGTGAAGTCCCTGGACTGAGGGCTCTCAGCAGTGTCATTCGGCCAAAAATTGAGATCTCCCAAAACTAGTACTGAGGAGTTATTGATCACCAGTGTGGCTAGGAGGGACTGAATGTCGGAAAGAAAAGAGGGGGTAGACTGAGGGGGACGATAAATTAAAGCAAAAGTGAAAGGAACCAGGTGCGAGGTCGAACGAGCTAATAGGTAGTCCACGTCAGGAATTGGGGGGGAGGGGAGAAGCTGGAAGTTGAAAGTTGTTCGAGCTATTAGAGCCACTCCACCGCCTCGCCTGCCCTCAGGGCGATCCGCTCGGATAGCCGAATAAGTAGATGGTAGGGCAGTTAGCAGGTTGGGGAGGGAGTCATCCTTGAACCAGGTTTCTGTCAAGAAAAAAAGGTCTGGTGTGTGGGAGTCAATATAGTCAAAGAGCTCGTACTGGTGGGTGACCGCAGAGCGAGTATTTAGAAGTGTAACAGAAGTGCTAGGTGCAGAGAAAGGGGGGGCAAGGGGCAAGGTGAGTACAGGGGGTGTAGTGGTGGGGGGTAGGACTAAGGAAGTTACCATCGAAGGAGGCAGCCGGGGTGGAAGGGTGAACAGGTCTAGCTGCTTCAAGCGACCGATGGTATGACCGCCGATGGTCCCGGGGGCCCAGAGGGAGTAGAGCTGGGAGGACGAGTATGTGTGGGGGCGGGCAGCGTCCGGGGCCCCTAGCCCCGACCGGCCGCGGACGGGCGCAGACGGGCTTAACTCTGGCGCGACTCCGGCGCGAAGCCGGCGCGCCCGCTGCGCTCGTCCGCTGCGCTGACGCATGTAGGGCGTTAAGTAGGCGGATGCGAGGTGGTGGGCGGGGTCAACAGGGCGGGTTGGGAGGTGGGTTAAAACACAAGGCAGCCGCTCGTAATCAGCGGGATGAGAGACAGGGGACTGCTTGCCTTCAGCAGTAGACCAAGAATAAGGTAAGGTTTTTAAAAATGAATGCGCTCGCAGCCTCGCGCTAGCCCTCTGCCACCGGGCTTGTTCGCAACGCTGAGGCGAGAGAGAAGAACGCCTAAATAGGCGGATGCGAGGGGGTGGGCGGGGTCAACAGGGCGGGTTGGGAGGTGGGTTAAAACACAAGGCAGCCGCTCGTAATCAGCGGGATGAGAGACAGGGGACTGCTTGCCTTCAGCAGTAGACCAAGAATAAGGTAAGGTTTTTAAAAATGAATGCGCTCGCAGCCTCGCGCTAGCCCTCTGCCACCGGGCTTGTTCGCAACGCTGAGGCGAGAGAGAAGAACGCCTAAATAGGCGGATGCGAGGGGGTGGGCGGGGTCAACAGGGCGGGTTGGGAGGTGGGTTAAAACACAAGGCAGCCGCTCGTAATCAGCGGGATGAGAGACAGGGGACTGCTTGCCTTCAGCAGTAGACCAAGAATAAGGTAAGGTTTTTAAAAATGAATGCGCTCGCAGCCTCGCGCTAGCCCTCTGCCACCGGGCTTGTTCGCAACGCTGAGGCGAGAGAGAAGAACGCCTAAATAGGCGGATGCGAGGGGGTGGGCGGGGTCAACAGGGCGGGTTGGGAGGTGGGTTAAAACACAAGGCAGCCGCTCGTAATCAGCGGGATGAGAGACAGGGGACTGCTTGCCTTCAGCAGTAGACCAAGAATAAGGTAAGGTTTTTAAAAATGAATGCGCTCGCAGCCTCGCGCTAGCCCTCTGCCACCGGGCTTGTTCGCAACGCTGAGGCGAGAGAGAAGAACGCCTAAATAGGCGGATGCGAGGGGGTGGGCGGGGTCAACAGGGCGGGTTGGGAGGTGGGTTAAAACACAAGGCAGCCGCTCGTAATCAGCGGGATGAGAGACAGGGGACTGCTTGCCTTCAGCAGTAGACCAAGAATAAGGTAAGGTTTTTAAAAATGAATGCGCTCGCAGCCTCGCGCTAGCCCTCTGCCACCGGGCTTGTTCGCAACGCTGAGGCGAGAGAGAAGAACGCCTAAATAGGCGGATGCGAGGGGGTGGGCGGGGTCAACAGGGCGGGTTGGGAGGTGGGTTAAAACACAAGGCAGCCGCTCGTAATCAGCGGGATGAGAGACAGGGGACTGCTTGCCTTCAGCAGTAGACCAAGAATAAGGTAAGGTTTTTAAAAATGAATGCGCTCGCAGCCTCGCGCTAGCCCTCTGCCACCGGGCTTGTTCGCAACGCTGAGGCGAGAGAGAAGAACGCCTAAATAGGCGGATGCGAGGGGGTGGGCGGGGTCAACAGGGCGGGTTGGGAGGTGGGTTAAAACACAAGGCAGCCGCTCGTAATCAGCGGGATGAGAGACAGGGGACTGCTTGCCTTCAGCAGTAGACCAAGAATAAGGTAAGGTTTTTAAAAATGAATGCGCTCGCAGCCTCGCGCTAGCCCTCTGCCACCGGGCTTGTTCGCAACGCTGAGGCGAGAGAGAAGAACGCCTAAATAGGCGGATGCGAGGGGGTGGACGGGGTCAACAGGGCGGGTTGGGAGGTGGGTTAAAACACAAGGCAGCCGCTCGTAATCAGCGGGATGAGAGACAGGGGACTGCTTGCCTTCAGCAGTAGACCAAGAATAAGGTAAGGTTTTTAAAAATGAATGCGCTCGCAGCCTCGCGCTAGCCCTCTGCCACCGGGCTTGTTCGCATTGTATAGGCATGTGCCCACTATACATCTAACAGCACTACTGACAATACCCTGCTGATGCTAGCCTTACATGTCCCATAATCTAGGGACATCAAGATGCAACTACACCAATTGCAGCACATGCTACATTTGACACAGTCAGTCTCATTAGGATTATTCGACAATTTTGTCATTAAAGCAGAAGTACAAAAATAAATCATAACAGATAGTTAATAAAACATTAAAATAGAACTTTCCGAAAAACTATAAAATCCGCTAAAAACAGTTAAAAACATCAAGATATTACATTACATTACATGCATGGTTCCTTGTGCCGCTTACTGTGAAATTTACAAAGAAATTCTTTAATATCGTACCTTACCCTTGGTTTAAGGGTCAAAATAACGGCCAAGTAACTGAAAGCATGTACTTAAAGCAAATACAGAACACTACACAGCAAGAATTGCCTGAGATCTAATAGTCCAAGCCCATCCTAGGAATTTTGCCGGGGCAATAACAAAAGGTGCCACTGTTTCTGAGCGCAACAGGCTAAGCGCTATATCATTTCTTCTAGTTCCCAGAGATCTGCAAGTTGGAGACAACCACATGCGATGCGGGGCTATGTAAGCTGGGCAAGCAAATAACAGGTGGGCCAAAGACTCCGAATGTGTATGGCAAATGGGACAAGAGGTGTCGGCTAACAAGTCCCATTTTGCCAAGAACAACCTTAACTGTAATGACCCAACTCTAAATTGGAAATATAACTTTCTATCATGTGGCTTAGTTATAATATCCCAGTATGGTTCCAGTTTTCGTAATGGCTTCGCATCTAGAAAGTGCCCCGTTAGTGTTGAGGAGTCGCTACTTCTAACGATATTATCGGTCACCCAACCCCAATATCTTTCCTCCAACAATGCTTTAGTAGGAAACGGGGTACTTTCTGGGTTCTCCCATAGTGTAGCCATGCCAGTACTTATTAAGATGAGTCTAATTCCTGCAACCATTTGACTTTTTTGTGGCGGTCTGCTCTAGTTAAATCCTTAAGGCTCGCAGCTTAGGGTGTCAATTCCGGTGTTGACCAGATTTTCCGCCAGTATAGCAGGGGACGCAATCTGGCTATATTGGCCAATGTCTTCCTACCTAGATCATGAAGCAGCGGACGTGCTGGGGTACTTTGCGGTAGGTTAGTCATTTTCAGTAGGAACCTATTTTCCACTGTAGTTAATTTAGAAATGTTCTTGAATCCCCAAAGCTCTTTTCCATATAACACGGAACTAACAACTTTCGTATTATATATTTGCAGAACCGGGCTAACTGGTTTAGTTAAGGATGCGTTAAACTCAGTTTGCAGGGTTCCAGCCAATTGACGGTGCTTCAGCGTGGCCAAGTCAAGCTGCTTGTTCCACCTCATGTCTCCCTGTATTATAACCCCTAGATATGTGAAATCTTTTACCTATTCTAAGGGTCACTTATTCATCACCACGCCTCCTCTAAATGATCTGTGAGGGTTGAAAGTCATAAATGTAGTTTTTGACACGTGATTTCCAAGACGCGCAGCTGGCAAACCTCTTCTAAGAGTGAAAGGGCTCATTGCAGACCGCTCGGTGTTTTAGCGATTATCAACGTGTCATCCGCGAACATTAGAATGGGAATTCTCACACCAGCTAAGGCAGGGGCATCAGTGGGGTATAGCTTCCAGAAGTTTTGCGATCCCGTTGATGTACAGCGAGAACAAAGTTGGCGTCATTACACAGCCTTGTCGCACCACTCTTTCTACGGGGAAGGGATTTGTGGCCTGTTCCTGTGTGCCCCACCTGATTCTTGCGTAATTTCCCACATGGAGTCTAACAATGAGAGATAATAATTTGTGGGGCATCCCCGGGTCTTGCAGTATTACCCATAATTTGCTGCAGGAGACGAGGTCGAAGGCTAACTTAAGGTCCACAAAGGCAGCGTATAAGCTGCCCTTGTCAAGGACCACCGTCTTCCAATATAGCATTGTGAAATTAAATATCTGATCAATAGTACTAATACGTGCCCGAAACCCTGCCTGGAGTGGTGATAATATATCCTCCTCTTCACCCCAATCCTGAACGTTATTTAGTATGAATCGTCCCATGATCTTATGGAAGGAATCTATTAAGCTGATTGGTCTGTAGTTTCCAGGCTGAGATTTGTCCCCCTTTTAAAAACAGGGATTACCTCAGCCTCTTTCATGAGTCTGGGACTGGTGCAACCTTGGCAATTTCATTTGTTAAAATCATGATATACTGACTCCATTTGATTTTGTCGAAAAGGGCTATGTCGGCTGGGATTCCGACAGGACATGGAGCTTTACCTCCCATTACAGCTCTCAGAGCAAGGCTGACATCAGCCTCATTGAAAGCTGAACCATGGAAATAAGAGTATGAGAGCTCAGTCATTTTATAGTCCTCTAAACTACGAGCATATTGGGGTTTCAAATGATAAACCCATTGATCGTGGCTTACATGGTTTATTGGTTCTGGCGGCCGGTCACCTCTGCCCCACTTTACGACATCCCAAAATTGTTTAGAGTTTTTGCTTTTGCAAGCACATTTGAGGTCCTGTCATCTATTTTCATCCTAAGTTTTCTCTGCCTTCTCCTGTACTTTCTAATAGGTTTGCCTTGCAATACGCACTTTGATGGGATCTCCCTCTCTGATTGCACCCCCTGGGGATCTACGTGCCTCCTTACATTCAGCATTAAACCATTTACAAATATTACTAGAGTGATTACTCCTGGTCCTACAATGCTTATAAAAATAGGTAGGGAGCTGAGCGATGAATTCCTAATGGAATCCTATTACAGACTCAGGGGTTGCGGAATTGGCCAAGAGTGCTTCTAGTGGGGGGGAGGAGCCAAGCTGGCGACCGAGATGGCTGCGTAGACGCTCGGCTCCGTGAGCCTTCTCACCCTGCGCATACATCCTGGCAACTATCCTGAGCCATAACGGCATATTTAAGTAGGCGAAGGACACCTTTCACTGACCGTTTGCTCCTGAGGCTTTTCCGTGCGGCAGGCCCGTGGAAATGTCCCCGACTGTTTTGCGGCCTTCACGGAGCTGAGCCCGGGGTGTCGAGTGTGGAAGGTGGCCGACCGGGACTGCGACAACAGCGGCCTCTGGTGGGCGCGAGGAGCCGGCCGGAGGGCGCCGGAGATCTGATGGGCCAATGACGACAGTGCCGACCCAGTCCATCTTGTGGAGTGCCTTGTGGGATGTGCGGTGAAACAGGGTCGAAGGGACTGCATGATACTTGGCCCCCCTTCCTGTGTTGTATCCGGGCAGGACCAATGGATTTTCCCGTAATCGGCGGGCGGCTCCCAGGGAGCGGCGGAGATTTTGTTTAGCCTTTTGGTGACCCTTCGCAGGGACGCCTGCCTTGACTTTCGAGATCCTCGTGTTGACTCCTGTTGCGCCCTGGTGTGGGGCCCGGTCCCGAGGCGCAGTGGAGAAAGACGAGGCCGGATCAGCTAAGATGGCGGACGGCGCCCTCCTCCGCAGACCACATCCAGGCAGAGAAGCCGCTGTGAGGGAGAGTCCTGGGGTCTGGAGATACGAGAAAGAACCCACGTTCAGAGATATATTGGCTGCGTTAACAACCCTGCATACGACCCTGATCCGGGACGCTCGGGATCTGGGAAGGAGGATGGCCGCCATTGTTGTCCCACCGTTCCACACGGGCATAGTTCGATCTCATGGAGGCGCTGATGGGCCCGACTCTGCGTCAGTGATGAGTGCTCCAGCTACGCCTAAGATCGTTAGGCCGCTGCGAGACCCGGTTCATGAGATTCCTTTGGACAGATCTGTTGTACATGTGAGTGCCTCGTCGGGGCACTTCTCTGCTCGGCGGCAGGGAAAACAACGTCGGTCTATGGTTTGGGCTGCCCTGGTGGCGTTTCTGCGCTTGCCGGATGGTGTGCCTCTCTTTCCCTGGCTGGTGAGACTATGTTCGGACTGGAGGATGCTTCCGGAGTCGATACTGACATTGACGGATTTCCGCCATTCATACCCGGCTGGGTTCAGGTGGCTGAAGTCCCATGGAATAACAGCGCCGCCCGATCTGCTCGGATTGTTTGGACCCTCCACTCTGTTCTGTATGCTGGCTGATCAGTGGACGTATGTTGGCACTACCGATAGGAAGGGCCTGGGTTGAGACCGTCTAGTTCATAGTGACACTTATTGTTGGCTGACTGTGATTTGGGGGACACTCGGCGGGTATGTTCTTGCTTGTGCTATCGGTGATTAATGTCTTCCGTGTCTATTCTGATCTTGCTGTTGGGACGTTTATTGTGCGCGGTGGTGGTGGGGGGGGCCGGGTGGCCAGATCGATGGCCCTTCCCCACGTTTTTCTTCTTTTTCCCTTTTTCTATATTTCGGGTCTCTCATTTAGGGCGACAGGCACGCTGCTGGGGGGGGGGGGGTAGGCCGTGGTCTTCTGCAGGGGTGCTGGGTGGGGGGTAGGGGGATGGGGTCTGCTAATTTGTCTTTTCTTTGTTTCTATGGCCCTTTGTCTTTCCTTCTTTTTGGTGTCGTCGTTTTTCGTGTCTCCTACAGTATGTCTCGTCTTGAGGGGTGGGGTACAGCTGCTCCATAATGTGTTTGTTTTTACATCTATCCTGGCTCGGGTGCCTTACCCCCAATGTTTCAGACATACTAGTACTATTTGCGGACTTCCTGTTTCATGCTTGTTACTGTAGGACCATGTATGACCGTATGGCATTGATTCTGAGTTTTTCTTTATTGTAAAATGAACCTTCTCACATCCTGATTCTCGTACAGTGCGTTTGAATACAAGTTCTCTCCTGGACACTATTTCGACCCTCATTTTCGGGCTGCTGTATTTTTCTACATTGATTTGCTGTACTTATGACTTTACTAGCGGCTGGCCGAGGTGGTTGTAGGCCCATATTTGTATTTACTTGAAGTAACAATAAAGGTTCTCAAAAAAAAAAAAAAAAGAGTGCTTCTAGTGTAGTTATTGTACTATTAGTGTCTAAGGATATTTTTCCAAGGACGTCAGAATTCGCAAGTACATTTACCCATTTTAGTCGCCTCATATCATTTGTGAGGGCTACATTCGGGGTAATTAGTTCACTGTGAGGAGAATTAATTTCTTTCTTCGTCAGTAAATCAAAAACTGAGCACAGGGGGTTGTGGTCACTCTCTGTCCGATCTCTTACTACCATGTCCCTTAGCGCATACCATAGCTGGAAATTGGTCAATAGATAGTCAATGCGGCTAACACTAAGACCCTTATTAAATGTGCAAGTCCCATGTCTATCAGATGGGTATCTGCCATTTGCCGCCCTTAGTCCTTTCTCCAAACAAATAGAATTTATTTGGATCGCCACATCCAACCATTTTTTTATGGGAGCTAGGTCTAATTTAGGGATTCCCCACTGGTCATCTTCCTCATCAGTGAAATTGCATTTCTCGTTTGTAAGGGGCTCAAAGGTCACATTAAAATCCCCCGCAATTATTATATTCCTGTCCCTGGAATATTGATCAAGCAAAATATCGAGAGCCGCTATAACTTCTAATTTTTTCTCATTTGTCCCCCTTGCATAGACATTATAGATGTAAACAGTCTCTTGTTGACCCCACTTCACCCCAATTACTAGGATGTCCTTGCTATGAGATTCAAGTACCTGAACAGCAAAGCAAATTTCTTGGCGGACCCAAATTATTAAACCTCCAGAGGGTCGGCCTTTCCCCCCGTGGTGGCTGGTGTATGATCATTTAAGTAGCCTGCAGGGTAGTAAGGCCCCACCGTCCAGGTTTCCTGTGAGAGGCAGATGTCAAATTGGTCAATTAAAGTATGCCAGTCGGGAGATGTAATCTTAGATCTTAGCCCGGCTATATTCCAGGATATCACAGACAGTTTGGCAGAGAATTTTTGGACTGGACTTCGATCATTAGGAATATTCAATAAACTTCCACTGGGGATACCCGGTTCTTTCTGTGAGTTTGGTATCACCAATGTATTACATGGAAGCAAATTGCAAATGGTACCTGGAGTCTCGCTAGTGTAAGAGATACACCTACCCTACCTGATGAAAGAACATCCGGAA
The DNA here is from genome assembly GCF_964261635.1 of Lissotriton helveticus. Lineage (NCBI taxonomy): Eukaryota > Metazoa > Chordata > Amphibia > Caudata > Salamandridae > Lissotriton > Lissotriton helveticus. The sequence continues at coordinate 1,187,642,018 of NC_136072.1, read as the reverse complement.
TATCCAGATCTTTCTGGGACATATTCAAGAGTCAATCATTGGCCTGCAGAGTGGAGGAACCAACTGGAAGCTGATTTTGTTACCTGGGTAAACATCCATAGGTATTGGTAAAAGGGGAATGTCTGAATTGGATGGAAGAGTGATCTTGGGAGTAGTGTGGCTCACTGGTTAGTGGCGGCAGGCCCGAGAGCAGAAGTCAGCCCGGGACCAGGGTTCAATTCCCGTTGTGGCAGGGTCGTGGACCTTGGTCAGCAGACTTGATAATTCTCGCATCGGTGCTTACTCTAATCAGGGGTTCCACTCGGCAACTCTGGGCATTAGCTTGCCTAATCTCCACAACGGCCCCACCAATTCCGGGGATGCCTGGTTTCACCTTGGGGACTCCCAGCAGGGACCATCCCACAGGGAAAGCCAGGACGGGTTCCCCAGAGTTATACAGCGCCAGGAGACCTATGGACGGGTAGCAGTGCGCTTTACAAGCTCAAAAACATTTACATTTACATGTACGGAATTCCAGAGCAAGCATGTTTTCAGCGAGATCTGGCCCCTTAAGTGTTAACTCAATACAATCTAGTGGATACGTTTGTGAAGTGAGTCTTTGTGCTCTGATGATATCTTCTCGAATAACTGAACGACATCCCCTAACATGGAGAATCCAATGTATTCTTGTATTGTTGGTAAGGGAATCTACACTTTCTGTGCTGTTCCTATTAGCATATTTAGGTACATTTATCATATAGATTGTAGAGGCCTGGGGCGGATTAAAACTGGACATGATGAACCTGCGATGTTGAGGATTGTTTGTGGAGTTTCCTGTTCCTAGCAAAAAAGACGGCCTAATGTATGTTTGTACAAGATCCGAGTTTGAGCTAGTCACATTTGAGAGATCTTGTCACACTCGAGGGGTAGCTTTCTTTTCCAATATAGAATGGCAGCGAGATTGGGTACGGACCTTACTATAAGAGCCCTTAATCACAGTACTTGCCCTGTGTGTGTGATGGTTCATCTGTCTAGGCTGGACGTGCTGCCTTAAATTGGGATTCATGGTATCTGAGTAGGTGGGGAACTTTTGAACAATAAGTTTAATCATAGATGTTAATTCCACAATCATTGGTCACATGTATGTTATTTCCAACCATAGTTCGTTAATGAGAGAATGCGTTCCATGGAGATCTGTGTTAGAACTGGTACTTATGCAAAAACAACAATTGATGGACAGAATGCAGAACAATGTCATACATTCACCCCAGTACAGAGATCTGGGATTGTCTGACCTGGGGTGGTGTGGAGTGCAAAAAAACCGATGGATTTAGGCCCAGATCTCTGTACTGGGCTGAATGTATGACATTGTTCTGCATTCTGTCCATCAATTGTTGTTTTTGCATTTGTCACCCCGAGTGGGATGGATATGGTCAGACATGAGTCCCATGCTCTCCACACCACTGGAGTCAAGCTATCCAGGCTGATGAAGGCTGATAGCCAGAAACCGGTCCTAGGATGTTTGATTCCGGTCCAGGAAAGACATGGCTTGGCAGTTCAGACTGGACTGTTCCCATGAGGCACAGGGTCAAGGCTGATTTGCATATGGCCATGTCTGACCTAGGGTGGTGTGGAGTGCAAAAAAACGATGGATTTAGGCCCAGATCTCTGTACTGGGGTGAATGTATGACATTGTTCTGCATTCTGTCCATCAATTGTTGTTTTTGCATTAGAACTGGGACTTAACCATGAGCTAGGCAGGGGAGAGGGACTACAGGGCAGAGAAGGGGGAGTGCCCAGAAAGGTGTCCACCCCGTCGCCATCCAGTGGATCTGCTAGGGGGGAGAACCTGTTGGTACTAGCGACTACAGCTCCCAGCAACTGAAAGTTCTCACTTTTGGTCTTACTGGGAGCCAGTCTTCCCACCCTCATATCTGAAGTCCCACCTATTTTGGTTACTGGGCTTCCTCCTCCAGCCAGATTAGGAAACATTGCAGGAATAGTTAACTGTCGCCCTGGGCTATGGTTATTCGTATGTGCGGGGCATTGGGATAATTCAGTAGTAGCAGCCTGTGCAGATGTGTCACCCTCTAAAATACCCTTGCACTCACTAATGAGTGTATCTATTCTGTCCAGGGCGCAGTTACTTCCTGGAAGTTTCTGTTTCTGTATCTTCCTAGCCTTTTCCCTCTGTTGTCCCTCCCAACCCTACCCTTGCCACCCCCTCCTCCACTCCCCTCCATTGTTTTCCTTTTCCCCAAACTCAAAATTTTTACGAAACAACCAGTCAACTTCACAATTTGCAAGAGCTTAATATTGACAGTCAGCAATAATTCGTCTAATGTTCCTTGCTTAGAAGCACGGTGAACACAGAAAATTATATAAGAATTCTTAATTTTTTCAATTTGGCAGCACAGTTAGATAAACCTGACAAAGTATAGTCATGTAGGCAGTTCAGTCCGTGATCTGTGTGCCAGATGTAAGGGGGTGGCCCTGCCCTGCCTCTTCCTGGCAATGACGGCTTCGCCTGGGCACGCCCGCGCACATCCCACGCTTTCAGGAGCCCTGAGCTGGTTTTCCGTGCCTCCTGGCGCGTCACGGGTGCAGGCGCGGCATCCCTGGCGCTGAACTTGCTGGGTGGTGTAGTCGCCTACCTCCCAGCAGCGATGGTGGTGGCAGAGACTGCGGCGTTGGTGGAGGGGGAGATCAGATTTTAAGCACCTCCTGGCGTGTCCCGGCTAGAGGCGCGGCATCCCTGGCACTGAGCTTGCTGGGAGGTGTAGCCACATACACCAGCATGGGTCTGGAGTGTCTCAAAATCTAAAAGTTTGAAAAACTAGCCTCAATACATGAACATGCATGGTATTGTGCGTAGTTCTTCAAGGCTTATACTCACCCCCTCCTTGCGCTGTCTGGCTTTCAACTGCCCATCGAGGTTTGGATAGGATACTGCCAGGATGCGGTACATTAGGGGGGTCAGGATGTGGCACGCGCCCCATGACAGGCCCAGCTGGACTTCTGCAATCTTCTTGCTCAAGCCTCGCAAGTCCAGTCACTGTTTCCGACAGTGGCCACTGCGCAGACCTTCCGGACGATGGTCCTCCACAGGAAAACCTTCTGATGGGTGTTAACTTGTTCAGATGACATGGTATCGGTCACTTAGTACACATGCAAGATGTACATCTCCATCTACTTTGTCACATAAGCCACAGACAGCTAGCTTAAGCAGTTAACACGTTAGCAGACTACAATTTCAACACTGCACCAGGTGTCAAACATGCAACATCTAAAGATTTAAAAAACACATGTCCAGTTCCCATTTGCACCACACTCCAACCTGACATTGCCCTAAGTATGCAACACCTCTTACTACACTGTGATGGGACAACACCACAGGTGGTATGTAAACTAATAACAGCTAACCTCAGTGTAAAGAAGTTCAAAAGTGGATTTCAAGTAGAATAAGTATTTATTGTAGAATAGGATCCCATCCACAGGATAAGCAGTCACCAGTAGTAAGGTCCAGGATCAACTGCCTAGATACTCTAAACATCACAAACACAGAATCTGTACAGAGCATTCCAATGCATGCGGCAACCTGGCAACAGGCTGCATAACCAGGATGCCACACATCTCCCTCCTTATGACAAATAAGAATAAACAGAAAACATTATTTTACAAAGTCATTAAAACGAGTAGGTATACGTGTAATTCGTGAAGATTTCCTCGCGATGACAGGACCAACTACAGCCCGATGAGATGAAGCAGATGTTGAAGGTTTCCTTGAGATGGGAGGATCAATCACAGGGCGATGAGATGATGTACCTGTAGGTGAAGAACTTGACACAGGAGATTTGGAATTGTTAACAAATTCTCTCCTGATCACTACAACCCTGTTCAAGTTCCAAATGCGATGATCAGTTGTTTTGACAGCATTGCCTAAAATCTTGATGACTTGAATAGGCTTAAAAAATGAAGCAGATAACATCTTGTTCTTTTTACAAGGATTTCTTATGAGAACCCAATCACCCACATGCACCACCGTGTGTTTCACAGAATTCCTCAAATCATGAATCTTTTTCCTATCTTGTAATTTTTTCTCCTGAGCCGCTTTCCACTCCCCATTATCAGTTGAACCTTTCAGATGTAAATCATTAACCCAAGGCGGGGTAACCAAAGTGTTGGGACACCTACATCTGAAGAGTTCAAAGGGTGTTTTTCCCGTAGTGGCATGTGGTGATAACCTGTAAAGCTTAACCTTTTCAAAAACATCTGATCTCCAATCTGAACCTGCAGATTTAGACATTCTAATTGTCTCCTTGAGCACACGGTTAAATCTCTCCACGGTGCCATTTGTCTCTGGGTGGTACAGAGAAGACTTTTTATATTTCACACCATGTTTAGACAAGAATAATTCCATCTCCCTAGAGACAAGTTGACTTCCATTGTCCGTCAAAATGATGCTGGGAATACCCTCCCTAGCAAAAAGTTTCTCCAAAAAGAGTATTACATGCTTTGATTCTATGCCACGAGTGATGGCAATCTCTGGCCACCTAGAAAAGAAATCTACCAAAACTAGAACATACCATTCAGACCCTGCAGAGTATATAGGCCCAAGGATGTCCAGGCCAACTTCTTCCCAAGGGCTGTTAGGAAGTGTTCTAATAATCATGGGCTGGATTTTGGGTTTCGCTACCTTCTCACTCAAAGCACACTCCATGCAGTCCCTAACTTTTCTCTCGATTTCCAAATCCATGCTGGGCCACCAGTACGACATCCTCAGATTCTCCTTTGTCTTTGAAATACCCATATGCCCGCTATGAGCCAGTGAAATGAGCTCACTCCTAATAGATGTCAGAGGAACCAACCTAGTACCTCTTACAAGCAAACCGTCATGTTCAGATAATTGATCCTTAACATGCCAAAATGTTCCCAAAATGTCACCATCTTTTGGCTTGACCTTCCATCCAATTTTGATCAATCTCAAAATTTCCACAAGGGCCAAATCTTCCTGTAAAGCCTCCAACCATTTGCACTTATCAATGACACTCTCATCAACTGAACAAACCATTTCATCTTCACCTTCCAAATCATCCTCCAGATCTAAATCTTCCTGAGAGACAAGACGAGATAAGGCATCAGCTACCTTATTCTCAACACCTGGTAAGTATTTAACCTCAAAGTTATAATCTTGTAAACCTACAACCCATCTTGTGATTCTACTGGAAACCGCATCTATCCCTTTGGTTTTTAAGATCTCACATAACGGTTTGTGGTCAGTCCTCACTTCAAAAGTACTTCCCCACAAAAAGTTTTTCAATTTCTTTACGGCCCAAAAGACCGCTAGCACTTCACGCTCTACAACAGAATATCTTAGTTCTGGACCCCTCAAACTTCTTGATAAAAACAAAATGACTACCTCGCTCCCTTCAATCTTCTGTGTTAATACTGCCCCTAACCCTTTTTGACTTGCATCTGTTATTAGAATAGATTTTCTCTCAGGGTCAAAACTATTAAATTTGGGGGCATTGTTCAATTTTCCTTTAAGTGCAATGAATTCTTTTTCACATTCATCACTCCATACAAAGTCAGATCCTTTTTTTAATAACGATCTCATGCTAACACACAATGAAGTAAAACCACATATAAACTTGTTATAGTACTCCGCACTACCTAGAAAGCTAATCAATTCCTCCTTGTTCTTAGGGGAAGACATCTTCATCATAGTGTTAATCAGATAGCTTTCGGTGAAATACCACCCTCTGAGATTGTGTGCCCCAGATAATCTATGGAGTTTTTCTTGAATTTGCATTTTTCCAATTTTACTGTTAGACCAGATTCACACAAACGTTGCAAAACACCAATCAATCTCAGATCATGCTCCTTATCACAACTTCCAAAAATCAGGATGTCATCCTGATACACTCTCACACCTTCCAAACCCTTCAAGACACCCTCCAATGCTCTTTGAAAAACTGAGGAAGCCGATACTAGCCCAAATGGAAGCCTCACAAAGCGAAAAGTGCCAAATGGTGTTACAAATGCAGTTAGATCCTTGGAATCTTCATCAAGTCTTATTTGGTGGTAGGCGGATCTTAAATCCACCGTGCTATAGACCTTCGCCCCTTTTAATAACATTAATATGTCTGCAATTTTAGGTAACGGGTAGTGATCTACCACCACATTTTTATTCAACTCTCTAAGGTCTATGCATAAACGAAGAGAGCCATCCGATTTCTTGGCGGCTACAATTGGAGCGACCCATAGGGTAGCTTCAACATCTTCTATGATGCCCTCCTTAACCAATTTCTCCAACTCTGTTTTAACTTGATCCCTAACAGTAATGGGGACACTACGCACCTTACAACAAACAGGTACAGCGTCCTTCTTCAACTTAATGTGATGATCATAGTTCTTCAAACAACCCAACTTTTCAGTAAAGACAGTGGGAAAACTCTTTTTTAAGTTATCTGAAAAGGACTCATCACAATTCTGGTTTATATTGACCGAATCAGTGTTATTAAAGGGCAAATCCTTTAAGATGATGGGAGGAGAGGAATTCGGATCTAACATTACTCCTAAATCTTTTTGAACAAACCAACTCAAAATATTGTCCCCCTTTTGTGAAATATAAATCTTCGAGTCGGTAAGTCTCTCTTTGTAATTAATGTTTCCCACGAAGTATCCTAAAATTTCTATAGGTTTCCTACCATATGCAAGTGGTTTTATATCTGGACGAAACATCTTAATTCTACCTTGTAAATACTTGAGATAAAATTCTTTAGCAACAATGGTGATTTTGGCACCTGAATCAAACAACACTTTAACAGGATGACCATTGACCAAAATCTCATCAATAGGACAATTCTTTGGTTGTGGACCGAAAACTACTTGAACCAAAATTTGGCCACAATCAACATTCTCATTATAATCATTTGTGTCATCAAAATTATAATGAATCTCATTAACTTTGCCTTTATACTCCCTCCCTTTGCAAACAATGGTAAAATGCCCCTTTCTCTTGCACTTGCCACAGGTAGCTTTCCATCCAGGGCATTGTCTATCATTTGCAAAATGTCCCATTTTGCCACATCTAAAACATTTCACTTGCGTAAAATCAAATTTCTTATCTGGTTTAGTATTGAGAGGTTTGCTAGTGGTTACATCTCTCATACTATTTCTCTGGTTGGCATTTTCTTTAGTTGTATTCGGAGTTTTGACAAGATTAACAGTACTACTGTTCTTAGTTTCACCATTCTTCTTGATGACTTCTACACATTTAATAGAATGTTCAATTCTTTTGGCTATGGTAATCACATCATCTAAATCAGGTTCATCTTTTTGCCATAATTCCTCTCTAACACGTTCAATGCTACAACCTAGCATGAACTGATCCCTTATTCTTTCATCAGTAGAGGCAGCAAACTTGCAAGATGATGCTAATTTTCTTAGCGCAGTTATATAATTCTCTATGCTTTCTTCTTCATGTTGTAATCTGCGGCCAAAATGATACCTTTCTAAAATTGTAGATACTTTCGGAAGGTAATGTTTATCTAACATAGCAATACAAATTTCATATTCATTAAGATTCCTATCTTGTATTTCTGGCAAGTGATCAAATACTTCCTGGCCTTCTGATCCTAAACAGTGTAATAATAAAGCTGTTTTCCTTTCCGCACTTAAATTGGCACCACAAACTTTTGCATATCTTTCAAAGACTTTACACCACTTTTTCCACCTAATGGGAGGATCCCCAGGAGATTGTAAGAAGAACGGAGGAGCTGTGACATTCTGCATTGTGTGAACTGAGACAACTGAGACACCTTTACATAAAAAATACACTGGTTTTCACTAAAAATTAATGGCTACAGTAATTTGTATAACATACAATACTATGAAAACACTTTAGAAAGTAGACATATAGTAAGGATTAAAATATTGTGTTTTTTTTTTTAGTGTCTCTTGTCTTTCTTAAAATAGTTTGAGAAAAGAGAAAATAAAAAAAAACCAGTCTCAGTCCTTTCTTCTGAATATAAAATGAATTACCCAGTTTGGTATCTGTATCACTTGTTGTCCTCTTGTTGCACGATATTTCTGTGGAGAAAAGCACTTTGGATTGGAAATTACTTGAATCTGCTGTTTTGAAATTGAAACGAAAATGGTTGCCATGCAATTATGTCATGACGCTCAGGCGTGATGACGCTTAAGGAGAAGATTGTCCATGAAGAAGCTGGAGCCGTGGCATCGGTGAGGAAGAACGCCGCGCTCGAGTAGCTGTGGCGTCTGTGAAGAAGAACGTGGTGCTCGAGCGGTGGGAATGGTAAGCTTTTTCAAAAGATGCCAATGTGAAGCCACGGACAGGGTGCGCTCAAAATGCCAATGTGGAACCACGGCAGGGAGCGCTTAAAATGTCAATGTGGAGCCACGGGCAGGGAGCGCTTAAGGTGAAAGTAAATAAACGAGGGCTGCCACTGTATATCAGATGGTATAATTATGTTGATGACATGCTGGGAGTCCCAAATAGTGTTGCGCAGAGGAACACCAGATAAGTTGTCAAGAGACGCTTTTGACAAACGGTGTTGCGCAGGGAAACTATCACCAATGTAAAATAAAGCGTATGTAAAATAAAGCGCCCCTTCCTCAAAACTCCACCGAGTAGCAATCAGCCCAAGACTTTTCTCCTTGGAAGAATAGAGCACAGTGTTTCCAGTGTTTCAAGGGGAATACAGGTTCCTTAATTTATAAAGGGCTGAATGTTTTCAAAATAAAAGTTTGAAAGTACAGTACCTTTCATGGGGATTCAAAATGAAATAATAGGAGAAGACTTTATCCTTGTTGAGATCCTTTCTTCTTTTGTTGAGAAATCCCGTCCCGTCGCCAATGTAAAGAAGTTCAAAAGTGGATTTCAAGTAGAATAAGTATTTATTGTAGAATAGGATCCCATCCACAGGATAAGCAGTCACCAGTAGTAAGGTCCAGGATCAACTGCCTAGATACTCTAAACATCACAAACACAGAATCTGTACAGAGCATTCCAATGCATGCGGCAACCTGGCAACAGGCTGCATAACCAGGATGCCACACTCAGCACACCATTGTGTCCTCCAGAAGGGAACAATAGCAGTTTGACCCTAGATATACTCTTAGCTAGTATGGATAATTTCCATGATTCACACTGTCTGAAATAACAATAAAATCTGATCATCTTGTTCGGTAAACATATTTGGGAGCAAATGTAAGGTAGCATCACACTCAGTGGAAAATGGACATGTGTCTGACACAAAAGGACACACAATTACGGTTGTCTGTGTTAGCCTCTGACAAATCAGGTGTTAAAAAAATTTATTGTATGCTGCATGTGCCAGAGTGAAGGGGACAACTTCAACATACCATTGTACAACAATCATTGCCACAGTACAACAGTGCATGTGATGCACTTATGCTCTGCATTGCAGCTGTTCAAACATATTGTTAAGTGACATGTATGTGAGCACAAATGTGCACATACATCTTGGCATCACTCATGACAGTCTGACTGCCAACTGGTACGGCAAAGGGTTTCAGTTTTAAACAAACATACTGAGTGACAATATGCCTATATGTCCCGGAGACCGGCCGACTCTCCGCTTCGCCGACTCGCCGACTCGCCTAAGAGGGACGGATTAAAACACACCGCGATTGCATCCTTTGCCGTATCGATCTTTGTACATTTCCTAATTCCCAGAGTCTGCTTCATCGTGTCTAATTCTAAAATACAGAGGGTGTTCCCCCATTCATAATACCTTTGATTTCTCTTTTTGAGAACAGGCCTTGTGACTGCATGTGAGGTACCCCATTCTTATTTCTGTTATTGGATACCCCTGTTTTGGTCTTAGTCCCTACGTTTATGAAACCGTCCATCAAAGTGAGAACACATTCCTAGGTGTTTTTCTCCTGAGTTCATCTTTATCAGTAGATCAGTTCCTGAATATTGTTGTGAGTCCTCTATGACTTACAATTCTGATAACCAATTCAGACGTGATGGCAGGTGCCACTGAAATCTGAACATTGATAGCACCCTGATGAAGGTTGTGTTTCACTCCTACAATTGGATTGTGATTACCGAAACGCGTGTCGGTGCATTATTGTCCATGTATAACATATTGAATAATAATAATTTTCTGAAATTTGTTCCAATATTTTAACTGCAATATATATGAGATTTGTTTTGATATTTTCTGTTAGAATTATGTTTTTGTCTTGCCATGTACCTTTTTTTGTGAAGTATGATTGGGTATGAATGTTTTTCTTCCTTTTTCCACTTGTTATTGTAAGTCTTTTGAAGTCTTGTGTTGCTATTTTTTGTAGGTATGTTCTCTTTTTTTCTCTATTGTGGAGCTCACAGAACCTCTGTACATAATATGAATTTAAATATTGTGAGAAGTTGGCCTGATATATGATGCTCACTAGTTCTAGTGATCACCTTGTATCAGTCCAAACAACCCTTATTGGTTGTAAGTCAACCTTATAGACCAGCTATCCTAATGGTAGCTTGGACAAAGCAGTCTTAGGCTAAACTCTTTTGGCATGTGAAGCCAGCTGTTTTACCACAATATAACCCCTTGAATACCAAGTGAAAGGACACCACACAGGTTGTTATGAAAATAAACAGTATATTTATTAATAACAACACCTCTGAACTCTTTATGAGGTCAGAGGGCTAAGCACATGACAATCTCTTACGAAAAATACTGTGAGTACGGACAATCCTGACTAGGTAGGACTAAAACGACTGTGGAACTGGACACTAGGACAGTTAAACTACCCTTGAGCACCGAAATGCTCTTGTTACCTCACCCACGGGCTGCGGGTGCATAGGTGTCAAAGTGCGTCGGGTTCTCGCGTTGAAGTCAAGGGAGCCTGAAAGAAAAGATGCTACAGGCGACCAGGAGGAAGATGTCCGGTGAAATCCAAGGGTGGATTGTTGAAGAAGGAGACCTGAAAGCAGAGGGGACAATGTTCACAGTCACTAGCCAGTGACTGGAGTGGAGCCAGGAAGGAACCAGATGTCGTCGTCGCGATCAGGTGAAGAGTGGACGCTTGACTCTGCAGCCACGTGGACCAGGAGGTGTCTTCGACGACCAGGATGGAGGCACGAGCTGTCCCACGCAGGCTCTCGCTGTCGGCGGTGTCGGATCCGGGATTGGACTCAACAGGCCTTGGCAAAGGCAACCCACGCGGTGAGTGAAGAAAGCATCTGGTGCGGACTAGGAGAGTCCGGGTTGCCCCTCTTTTGGAAGGGAGCAAGGGCCAGTCTGGAGCAACCAGACCAGCAGCAAAGATTCGAAGGTTCGTCGTCTGGGAGGCCACTAGCCAGCCGGCGAGTGACCAGACAACACATCGAGCAGCAACAAAGCAGAAGGGCCCCACGCAGATCTCGTAGATGCTGGAGGGCTGATCTTCGGTGCAGGGGCTGCTCGGGGTTGGGGCTTCTCAGTCCCCAAAGCACTTGGTCGAGTTTACCTCGGGAGTCGTGCTGGAAGCGAAGTGCAGGTTCGTTCAAGATGGCCGGTCCCGCGTGTCTCGTCGCACCCACGGATCTCAGCTGTGCTGCAGATGTAGGTTGAGGTCGGAGAGGTCTGGGAATCCGGGTCTCGTCGGGCTCTGAAGTCTGGATCCTCGAGGGAAGACGACAAAGGGAAGCCGCTGGACGCTTGATGGTGCCTGCAGTTGCAGGGTGGACACTCCTTGTCCACAAGGGAGATTCTTCAGTCTTCTGTGGAGCAGAACGTCGAAGGCCAGAGTTTCTTCTTGTTGAATAGTTCAGGATAATCTAATTTGGAATGGGACCAGCTCCTACCTTTATTCTCCTAAAGGGGGCTGCACTTCTGACTAGGTCCTTCCCCTGGGTGGGACCAGGAAGGGGGGTGGTTACACCCCCTATCCTTTGTCCGGTTTCCCGCCAGAGCTGGGGCAGGGATGCCCCAGCGACTGGTTTGAACCGGTGTATGCACAGGGCACCTTGTGTGCCCCAGGCATGTCTCATTCCTTTCAGGCCTCCCTACCTCAATACACAAAATCCTGTCTGGGGTGGTGCTAGCACCTCCTAAGGCAGGAAACCCTTTGTCCAGGCCATCCTCGCTGGAAGGACTCCCAGCAGCAGGAGGTCAGACTTGTGTCTGTGGTGGCAGCATCCATTTTGTGATGCTGAGGCTCGAGTTAACTTTAACCGGGGTTCACAGTTACATACATGTTGTGTCCCTCTAGAAGGGAGGAATGCTACCCCCGTTGCCAGAATTGGCGAGGGGGTAGTATTCCAAATCGTATGACACCTTACTCGACATGTTTTGATAATGTTATACCAGAGTTAGCATTTAACCGCGAGGTCGATAATGCACTTAAGAGTATATGGTATAGCGTTATCATGGAACAGCTATTAGGACTTGGTTCCGCAAGCTGCAAATGGGCTCAGAACATGTCAGAGCACCATCTCACATAATTCCAAGCACTCTGCCTTCAGGATTGATAAGGCCTTCCATAGGAGTGACTGATAGGAATATATGTGTCCATTTTAGGGTTAGATATAGGTATACTATATCTACAGCAAAGGGTGTTTACACCTCCTTGCCCCAGCTGTCATGCAGCCAGTTGTGTCAGATTTAGATGGCCAGCCAGGGGTGGCATAATACATGCTTCAGCCCCTGGTAGGCCCTGGGTACACCTATGCCCTGGGTACAGGGACTGATAAGGTGGCCCAGTACCAATTGGTAAATGCACCTAAAGTACATGCTTGTCAATTTAGAGAGAGAACAGCTAGGCTCTGGGTCTGATTTGCAGGCCCACAGCCAGGGAAAGTCGTAAACCAGTGAAGCAAAAAGCGAAAATCTAGGGTGACCATAGGATTGCAGACCCCACTCTCCTACATAACCCCCCCCCCCCCCCAAACTTAGGGACATTAAACTAACCTTGACCAGGTGAGTCTTCCTGTTCTAAGTGGAAATACCTGGAGAGACCATCTGCATTGCCATGGTCAGTCCCTGGTCTGTGCTCCACTGTAAAGTCCATCCCCTGTAGGGAAATGGACCACCTAAGAAGTTTGGGGTTTTCACCCTTCATCTGATTTAGCCATTAGAGGGGCTTATGGTCGGTCTGAATCTTGAAGTGAGTTCCAAACAAGTAGGGCCTCAACTTCTTCAGGGCCCAAACCACAGCAAAGGCCTCCCTCTCAATAGCTGGCCAACGTTTCTCTCTAGGGGTCAGCCTTCTGCTTATAAAAGCAATGGGCTGGTCATGACCATCAATATTCAGTTGAGAAAGAACAGCTCCCACACCCAACTCAGATGCATCTGTTTGGACAATGAAGGTTTTGGAGTAGTCAGGACTCTTGAGAATAGGTGCAGTACACATGGCCTGCTTTAGGTCATCAAATGCCTTCTGACAGCTAACTGTCCACTGAACTTTCTTTGGCATTTTCTTGCTTGTCAAGTCATTAAGTGGTGTCACAATGGACCCATAATTTTTGACAAACTTCCTATAGTAACCAGACAGGCCCAAGAAAGCTCTGACCTGTGTCTGGGTGGTTGGAGGAGCCCAGTCCTTTATGGCCTGTATCTTGCTCTCCAATGGTTGAACCTGGCCTCCACCCACAAGGTGGCCCAGGTACACAACCTGACTCTGCCCTATCTGGCACTTAGTAGCCTTGATAGTGAGGCCTGCCTTTTGCAGGGCCTCCAAAACTTTCCTCAGGTGGATCAGGTGATCCTCCCAGGTGGAGCTAAAGACAGCAATATCATCTAGATATGCTGCACAGAAGTCATCCAACCCAGTGAGGACTTGGTTCACCAACCTTTGAAAAGTGGCAGGTGCATTTTTCAAACCAAAGGGCATCACCACAAATTGGTAATGACCTCCTGGGGTAGAAAATGCTGTTTTGGCCTTGGCATCCTCAGCTAACCTGATCTGCCAATAACCAGCTGTTAGGTCAAATGTACTTAAGAAAGTTGCAGAAGCCAACTTGTCTATCAGTTCATCTGCCCTAGGTATTGGATGGGCATCTGTCTTAGTGACAGCATTGAGACCCCTGTAGTCTACACAAAACCTCATCTCTCTCTTACCATCCTGGGTGTGAGGTTTAGGCACTAGAACTACAGGACTAGCCCAAGGGCTCTCTGAGGGTTCAATGACTCCCAATTCCAACATCTTTTGGACTTCTTTCTTAATGCAGTCCCTGACGTGGTCAGGTTGCCTGTAGATTTTACTCTTGACAGGCAGACTGTCACCAGTGTCCACCTCATGGGTGCACCAGTTTGTCTGACTGGGGGTCAGTGAAAACATTTGCCTGAAGGATTGAAGAACCTGTTTACAATCCTCCTGTTGATGTTCAGAGAGGCTGTCAGAAAAGACTACACCATCTACTGACCCATCATCAGGGTTCTGAGTGAGCAGGTCTGGGAGAGGGTCACTCTCTTCCTCCTGCCCCTCATCTGTGGCCATGAGCAAGCCCATGTCCTCCCTGTTGACAAATGCTTTGAGCCTATTCACATGAAGCACCCTGTGGGGGCTCCTGGGAGTTCCCATGTCCACCAAGTAGGTGACATCTCCCTTTTGCTCAATGATGGTATGGGGTCCAGACCATTTGTCTTGGAGAGCTGCTGGGGCCACTGGCTCCAACGCCCACACCTTCTGTCCTGCATGATACACAGTTAGGACAGCCTTTTGGTCATGCCAAGCTTTTTGAAGTTCCTGGCTGGCCTCAAGGTTTTTAGATGCCTTCTCCATGTACTCTGCCATCCTGGAGCGGACACCAAGTACATAGTCCACTATGTCAAGCTTAGGCTTTTTGAGAGGTAACTCCCATCCTTCCTTTACAAGGCATAGGGGTCCTCTTACAGGATGCCCAAACAGAAGCTCAAAAGGGCTGTAACCAACCCCCTTCTGTGGGACCTCTCTGTAAGCAAACAGGAGGCAGGGTAAAAGGATATCCCATCTTCGCCTGAGCTTTTCAGGTAATCCTTTTATCATCCCTTTGAGGGTCTTGTTGAATCTCTCAACAAGCCCATTGCATTGTGGGTGATAGGGTGTGGTAAATTTATAATTTACTCCACACTCCTTCCACATAGTACTCAAGTATCCTGACATGAAGTTTGCACCTCTGTCAGAGACAACCTCCTTAGGAAACCCCACTCTGGAGAAAACTCCAAGTAGGGCCCTGGCCACAACAGGAGCTGTAGTGGTCCTAAGGGGAATAGCTTCTGGATACCTGGTGGCATGATCCACTACCACCAGTATAAATCTGTGCCCAGATGCTGTTGGGGGGGTCCATTGGTCCAACAATGTCAATCCCCACTCTTTCAAAGGGAACCCCCACCACAGGTAGTGGTATAAGGGGGGCCTTTGTTGTGCCACCTGATTTGCCACTGGCTTGACAGGTGACACATGAGCGACAAAACTCTTTGGTGTCTTCAGACATATGAGGCCATTGAAAGTGTGGGGCAAGCCTGTCCCAAGTCTTGTTCTGGCCTAAGTGACCTGCAAGGGGAATCTCATGGGCTAAGGTGAGAAGGAAACCTCTAAGAGACAAGGGGATGACCAGCCTCCTGGTTGCACCAGGCTTGGGGTCTCTTGCCTCAGAGTATATGAGTCCATCTTCCCAATACACTTTATGGGCACCTGTAGCATTCCCTGCAGCCTCAGCAGCAGCCTGCTGTCTGAGGGGTTCAAGAGAGGAACAATCTAATTGGGCCTGCCTTAAGTCTGCCCTGGAAGGTCCCCCTGTCCCAAGAAACTCAACCTATTCAGGTTCAAGCTCTTCTAGGACAGTTCCTTCTGGGGTCTCTGGGTCAGCCTCTTGAGAGGGCTGATCCTCAACCTGAGGCAAGGGGGAAGGCTCTGCCTTAACCCTACCATTCCTTCTCTTGGGTAGTGTCTGGTCCATTCTTCCAGGATCCAGCACTTGTTCAGCTGGGCATTTCTTGGCCTGTGACCCAGTCACAGCAAGGACATGTGAGGAGAGACCTAGCATTTCTACATGAGTCCTGTACTCCACATCTGACCACAGTGAGGATTCCAAATCATTGCCCAAAAGACAATCTACTGGGAGGTCTGAACTAACTACAATCCTTTTGAGGCCAGTTACCCCTCCCCAGGAGAAATTAACAACTGCCATACTGTGATTGGTAGTGACATTGCTAGCATTGGTCACTAGGTAATCTGAACCTAGCATGATCTGGGCAGGGTCCACAAATGTTGGTGTCACCATAGTGACACTGGCACATGTGTCCCTGTAGGCCTGAGCCATTTTTCCATTAATTGAAGGCATTTGTCTGTATTTGCCCAGAGTACTAGGACTTACAGTAGGGGTCATATCCATGTCCCCTGTACAAACAAGAACTGACTGAGTAGGAATTCTAACTAAGTCAGAACCCACCTCAGTTCCCAGGGTTAACCCAACTATAGCCTTGGGAGGTACACTACCACTACTAACTGTACTAGGGGGTGCAGGTGTCTTAGGGACAGTAGTGGTAGGAGTTTCGCCTTTCTTGGTGCACTCACTAAACCAGTGAGTCTTACTTTTACAGTATTGGCACCATGGTTTCTTAGGACCATCATTCTTCCTCTTTTGGGAAGTTTGGGACCCACCCTCCTTAGGTTGTTGGGGCCCTGTTGAAGACTTCTGGTCATTTTGCTTATTCTCATTACCCTTCTGGTCTGCTTTCTTCTGGCCACCACCCTGGTTCTGGTTCTGCTGCTTGACCCTTGTCCTGACCCATATGTCTGCCTTCTTTCCCAATTCTTGGGGAGAGGTCAGATCTGAGTCAATCAAGTGCTGATGCAACAACTGGTTCTGACAATTATTTAAGATTTGCTCTCTCATAATTAGATTATACAATCCTGTGTAATCAGTAACTTTACTTCCCAGTAACCATCCCTCCAGAGCCTTAGTGGCACAATCCACAAAGTCAGTCCAATCTTGAGCCTGAGTTTTCTGGGTATCCCTGAACATCAACCTGTACTGTTCAGTGGTTAAGCCGAACCCATCAATCAGAGCAGTTTTCAAGACTTGGTAATCATTTGCATCCTCATCTCTAACAGTGAGGAGCTTGTCTATACCTTTACCTTCAAAGGAGAGCCACAATATAGCTGCCCACTGACTCTGGGGTACCTGCTGTACTTTTCAGGCTCTCTCCAAAACAGTTATCCACTTGTGGATATCATCTCCTGTCTTATAGGAGGGCACTATTTTACTCAGGTGTCTATTATCAAAACTCCTGTCTCTATCCCTAGGGATAGTGCTGCCACCAGTGGGGACTACCCCGCTTAACTGTTGCTCTCTAGCAAAGGCAAGCTTCTCTTTGGCAAGGGCAAGTTCTTCCCTCTGGATCCTCAGATTAGCCTGTCTCATCCTTGCTTCATGCTCTCTCCTCCGAGGGGAAGTCATCCTCCTCTGAGCAGATGCATGAGAGTGCACAGATCTATTGGAGTCCCTAGAATGAGACCTATCTCTTCTAACTCCAAGGTTAGGCCTGCTCAGGGTCAGTACTGGGGGCCCCCCAGATCCTTCCCTATGTAGGTCTAAGTTGGCCCTAGTAAGTCTGCTGACTAACTCAGGACCTTTGTCTGCCTCATCCCCAGAGGTGTCCTCTTCTTCCTCCTCCTCTTCCACATTCTCTGTTTCAGGGAGGTCTGGATCTCCAAGAGTACCCTCTAAGGCTGGCATGCTCCCATCTGTGTTAGAAGCCCTTCTAGCATCATATGTCTCTAAGAGACCTAACAGGAAAGGAGTGGTAGGGTTAGAACCCTGTTTCAATTTCCTGGAGGTACACAATTGTCTCATCTCCTGGAAACTGAGAGCTGCATAACTGGAAAGGACCTGTGGAGGGTCACTAACCACTTGGGGAGTCTCTGAAGACTCTCCATGGGTAGACATGCTTTCTAGTGAGGTGCAAGTGATGCACTTACCTACACTATGGGTTTTCCTACTGATCCCTTGCTAAGAGTTGTAGTCAGGGTGTGCTAGGCCCTTTCTACTACAACAGCTGGTTCAGTAGAACTCAGAGTATTTCTAAGCTTGTTATATGTACCTAGGTACCTTATGTGATCTTTCAAATGATATTTCAAGATTATATGTGGTAAAAACAACAGCAAGCTCAAATCCCACCGCTGCACACCAATGTGAGAAGTTGGCCTGATATATGATGCTCACTAGTTCTAGTGATCACCTTGTATCAGTCCAAACAACCCTTATGGTGATTGGTTGTAAGTCAACCTTATAGACCAGCTATCCTAATCGTAGCATGGACAAAGCAGTCTTAGGCTAAACTCTTTTGGCATGTGAAGCCAGCTGTTTTACCACAATATAACCCCTTGAATACCAAGTGAAAGGACACCACACAGGTTGTTATGAAAATAAACAGTATATTTATTAATAACAACACCTCTGAACTCTTTATGAGGTCAGAGGGCTAAGCACATGACAATCTCTTACGAAAAATACTACAAGTTGCACAAAATTACAATTACAGTTCAAGTTAAAGGTGAGTACGGACAATCCTGACTAGGTAGGACTAAAACGACTGTGGAACTGGACACTAGGACAGTTAAACTACCCTTGAGCACCGAAATGCTCTTGTTACCTCACCCACGGGCTGCGGGGGCATAGGTGTCAAAGTGCGTCGGGTTCTCACGTTGAAGTAAATGGAGCCTGAAAGAAAAGATGCTGCAGGCGACCAGGAGGAAGATGTCCGGTGCAATCCAAGGGTGGATTGTTGAAGAAGGAGACCTGAAAGCAGAGGGGACAATGTTCACAGTCACTAGCCAGTGACTGGAGTGGAACCAGGAAGGAACCAGATGTCGTTGTCGCGATCAGGTGAAGAGTGGACGGTTGACTCTGCAGCCACGTGGACCAGGAGGTGTCTTCGACGACCAGGATGGAGGCACGAGCGGTCCCAAGCAGGTTCTCGCTGTCGGCGGTATCGGATCCGGGTTTGGACTCAACAGGCCTTGGCAAAGGCAACCCATGCAGTGAGTGAAGAAAGCGTCTGGTGCGGACTAGGAGAGTCCGGGGTGCCCCTCTTTTGGAAGGGAGCAAGGGCCAGTCTGGAGCAACCAGACCAGTAGCAAAGATTCGAAGGTTCATCATCTGGGAGGCCACTAGCCAGCCGGCAAGTGACCAGACAACGCGTCGAGCAGCAACAAAGCAGAAGGGCCCCACGCAGATCTCGTGGATGCTGGAGGGCTGATCTTCGGTGCAGGGGCTGCTCGGGGTTGGGTCTTCTCAGTCCCCAAAGCACTTGGTCGAGTTTACCTCGGGAGTCGTGCTGGAAGCGAAGTGCAGGTTCGTTCAAGATGGCCGGTCCCACGTGTCTCGTCGCATCCACGGGTCTCAGCTGTGCTGCAGATGTAGGTTGAGGTCAGAGAGGTCTGGGAATCTGGGTCTCGTCGGGCTCTGAAGTCTGGATCCTCGAGGGAAGACGACAAAGTGAAGCCGCTGGACGCATGATGGTGCCTGCAGTTGCAGGGTGGACACCCCTTGTCCACAAGGGAGATTCTTCAGTCTTCTGTGGAGAAGAACGTCGAAGGCCAGAGTTTATTCTTGTTGAATAGTTCAGGATAATCTAATTTGGAATTGGACCAGCTCCTACCTTTATTCTCCTAAAGGGGGCTGCACTACTGACTAGGTCCCTCCCCTGGGTGGGACCAGGAAGGGGGGTGGTTACACCCCCTATCCTTTGTCCGGTTTCCCGCCAGAGCTGGGGCAGGGATGCCCCAGCGACTGGTTTGAACCGGTGTATGCACAGGGCACCTTGTGTGCCCCAGGCATGTCTCATTCCTTTCAGGCCTCCCTACCTCAATACACAAAATCCTGTCTGGGGTGGTGCTAGCACCTCCCAAGGCAGGAAACCCTTTGTCCAGGCCATCCTCGCTGGAAGGACTCCCAGCAGCAGGAGGTCAGACTTGAGTCTGTGGTGGCAGCATCCATTTTGTGATGCTGAGGCTCGAGTTAACTTTAACCGGGGTTCACAGTTACATACATGTCGTGTCCCTCTAGAAGGGTGGAATGCTACCCCCGTCGCCAGAATTGGCGAGGGGGTAGTATTCCAAACCGTATGACACCTTACTCGACATGTTTTGATAATGTTATACCATAGTTAGCATTTAACCGCGAGGTTGATAATGCACTTAAGAGTATATGGTATAGCGTTATCATGGAACAGCTATTAGGACTTGGTTCCGCAAGCTGCAAACGGGCTCAGCTCATGCCAGAGCACCATCTCACATAATTCCAAGCACTCTGCCTTCAGGATTGATAAGGCCTTCCATAGGAGTGACTGATAGGAATATATGTGTCCATTTTAGGGTTAGATATAGGTATACTATATCTACAGCAAAGGGTGTTTACACCACCTTGCCCCAGCTGTCATGCAGCCAGTTGTGTCAGATTTAGATGGCCAGCCAGGGGTGGCATAATACGTGCTTCAGCCCCTGGTAGGCCCTGGGCACACCTATGCCCAGGGTACAGGGACTGATAAGGTGGCCCAGTACCAATTGGTAAATGCACCTAAAGTACATGCTGTAGAAGAGTAGGGTCTGCAATCCTATGATCACCCAGATTTTTGCTTTTTGCTTCACTGGTTTCTGACTTTCCCTGGCTGTGGGCCTGCTAATCAGACCCACAGCCTAGCTGTTCTCTCTACTCCAAATTGTACCCAGGTACTGAATTGGCACTGGGCCCTCTCTTGTGTCCCTGTAACCAGGGCATAGGTGTACCCAGAAGTCTCCCAGGGGCTGCAGCATGTATTATGCCACCCCTGGGTTGACTAACTAAACCAGACACAACTGGATGCTTGACAGCTGGGGCAAGGTGGTGTAATCACCCTTTGCTTTAGATATAGTATTCCTATATCTAAACCTAAAATGGACACATATATTCCTATCAGTCACTCCTATGGCAGGCCTTGACAATCCTGAAGGCAGAGTGCGTGGAATAATGTGAGATGGTGCTCTGGCATGAGCTGAGCCCGTTTGCAGCTTGCGGAACCATGTCCTAATAGCTGTTCCATGATAACGCTATACCATATACTCTTAAGTGCATTATGTACCTCGCGGTCATATGCTAACTTTGGTATAACATTATCAAAACATGTCGAGTAAGGTGTCATACGAATTGGAATACTAACCCCTCGCCAATTCTGGTGACGGGGTTAGCATTCCACCCTTCTAGAGGGACACGACATGTTGGTAACCTGTAACCCCGGTTAAAGTCAGACAGAGCCTCAGCTCCACAAGATGGATGCTGCCACCGAGACACAAGTCTGCCCTCCTACTCCTGGGAGTCCTCCCAGCGCGGGAGGCAAGGACAAAGGGTTTCCTGCCAGGGGCGGTGCCAGCACCGTCCCAGACAGGATTTTGTGTATCCTAGGTAGGCAGGGCTTTAGAGGAAGGTGACTGCAAGTGGCACCCCGGTGCTCACTGTGCATAGGCCGGCTTGAACCAGTTCCAGGGGCACTCCAGCCCCTGATCTGGGGAAAAGCCCGGCAAAGGAGAGGGGTGTAACCACCCCCCTCCTAGTCCCACCCATAGGGCAGGACTTAGTCGCGTGCCAGCCCCCTTTTGCAGGATAAAGGTAGGAGCAGGCCCCCTTCCAAATTAGATCATCTTTGAATCCTGAACCGACTTTCCACGAAAGGAACTCAAGACTCTTCTCAAGATTTCTCCCTTGTGACTAAGGAGTAGTCACCCTGCAGCAGCAGGCACCATCCAAGCATCGCGGTCTGCTGTAAGTCTCTCCTCCGGATCAAGACTGCCCAGCTCGACGAGAACCGGCTTCCCTGGCACCTCTGACCTCTACCTGCATCTTCAGCCCAGCTGAGACCCGTGGGTGTGACGAGACCTCGAGGGACCGGCCATCTTCAAGACTGCACGACGCTTGCCCAGCACGACTCCCGAGTGCTTTGGGGTAAGAGAAGCCCCAACCCTGAGCAGCTCCAGCACCGAAGTTCAGCCCCCTTGCATCCACGAGATCTGCGTGGGGCCCTTCTGCTCTTTGCTGCTCACCGCGTTGTCCAGGTCGCTTGCCCGTTGGCTAGTGGTCCTCTGACGACGAACTTCGAAGACAAACACCGCTGGTCTGGTTGCTCCCGACTGGCCCTTGCTCCCCTCCAACAGAGGAGCACCCCGGACCCTCCTGGCCCACTCCAGACGCCATTTTTAAGTCCACCGCGTGGGCTTACATTTGCCAAGACTTGTTGCCCCAATCCTGGGTCCAGCGACGTCGACAGCAGATATCTTCCTGGGACAGCTCGCACCTCCATCCTGGTTGCCGACAACGCCTCCTGGTCCGAGAGACTGCAGAGCCCAGCAGCGCCCACTCACCTGGTCGAGGTGACTTCATCCGGTGCCACTCTGGTGCCCACCTAAATCACTGGCTAGTGATTCAGAACTTGGTCCCCTCTGCTTACAGGTCTTCCTCTTCCCCGATCCAGGCTTGGATCCCCACGAACTTCTTCACTGGTCGCCTGCCAGCAACTTCTTCCTTCAGGCTCCTGGTTCATCAACGAAGAAACCCGACGACATTTGAACCCTATGCAGCCGCAGCCCCTGGGCTAGGTAAACCGAGTACTCCGGTGCTCCAGCGTAGACCAACTCTCTAAGTGTCTAGATCCACTTTCGTTTTTGACCTACCTAGTCGGGTTCGCCCGAAAACACTAACTTTGCTTTTACTAGCCTCCATAGACTTTTTCCCGCCTTACGCGTGAGAGTTCCCACTCTGCACACGACGTCCCTAGGCCTCCTGCTTGTAATCTAAAGGTTCAGTAGTCCAGTCCTAGCGATCCTAAAGCCTATGAGAATAGTTACTTACCTGCTAGTATTTCGCATTCCACTTGTATAGTATATGGTTTTTCGTGCCCCTCGGGCATTTGTGTAAATTGTGCGACTTTAAGTATTTCCTTAAGAGTTTTGTTGTGTGCTTAGCTCCCTGTCTCATAAAGAGCCAGGGTAGTCTTGTTATAAATAAATATACTTTATTTTTCATAACAACTTGTGTGGTGTCCTTTCACTTGGTGTTCAAGGGGTAAATGTGATGGTAAAACAGCTGGCTTAACACGCCCTCTAGAGTTTAGCCTAAAGACTGCACGTGTCCATGCTACTAGGATAGCTGGTCTATCAGGTTGATTTACAACCAGACATCAATAAGGGTTGTTTGGACTGATACATAGTGTTCACTAGAATAGTGAGCACTGCATATCAGGCCAACTTCTCACACATGCTTGTCAATTTAGAGAGAGAACAGCTAGGCTGTGGGTCTGATTAGCAGGCCCACAGCCAGGGAAAGTCGTAAACCAGTGAAGCAAAAAGCAAAAATCTGGGGTGACCATAGGATTGCAGACCCCACTCTCCTACATATATTATTAGCTTTCTATGTATCTGATGAAAGTGTTCTCTATGGATGATTAATACATTATAAGATGAAGTGATCTGACCTATGGTTTTCTACTATTGTAGACATATTGCTTCTATAATAAGTAATTTGGAGAAGTTGTGTTGTTTCGTTTTGCTGTTATATGTCCTGGAGCACCTGGTCTGTGCCTCACAGCAAGTCATAGAACATATGTTGCTACACTAAGAGCACTTTTTGCAAAACCAGAGTCCATTGAGACATGCTGATGACACAACAGAGGCTCTATACCTCAACAGTTGAAACATTCTGCACAACAGTAACTTTGGCCACAACACTGTGCTCCAGCTTGGGTAATGGTCCTTACAGTGCTAACAGCCTTGTCTGTGTGTCAGATCAGCATTATTGAACTGTTGTTCACCATGATTTATATATGGCCGGACTGAACATTTTCACCTACACACCTGGTGGTCTTCCTACATCTGACCTGACCATAGTAGAGCACAGTGAATTGCTATGCGAGGTGTTGTGTCATGGCTGACGTAACAACAATATAGCCTCCTGTATCTTTGAGTTGTTGTTGTGACAGTACACATCAACAATTTTGGCAATATGCAACTGACATTTCACAACCTCCATTAGAGTCTGATTATATACGACTCCACAAGCAAATGTTTGGTAATATATACTAGAAAACAAGTTTACATTATGTCAAACGGATGTGTACATGTTTAACTAATACAACATACGATGGATTGGGGCTATGATGAGATATGCACATGACGACAGTGATGGAAAGTCCTGAGCAGTGCTGTCACACATAAAGCAGTGAACCTGTCCATCACATTTACCAACACACTTTCATACAATTGCAAACAGATTCAGATCTTTGTCTCATTGCTAGATTATGCCCTATGCGTATGGTTAGCTGACATTTTGATTAGTTTTACTATCAGATTTGGGCTCACCTGCTTCTCTGGTGTGCATACAGCTGCTGGTACAGGGAAAGGACCGTGTCTACCAGCATTTTCAGTTCTTCAGCTGTGAAGGCAGGAACCTGCTCCCTGTACAGCGAGTCATCGCAGCTCCCAGAGGATGAGAACCATAGCAGAGAGATGGGGAGGTCTGTAGAAGTGCAGTTTCAGAAAGCAAGTGATTTGTATTGCAAATCACAAGACTAATATCCTGACCACATAGGCGGTCTTCTGTGCAGGTGGCCAAAGGGATAGGTCCACGTCAGTCGCATTTTCCGACTTTGTCGAATGGCTGCATTGCTGGCTGACACTCCGCCTATCACGTGTGTAATACTGTTGACAGTCTAGTAGCTGGGGTGGGCGGAGTCAGGTGGGCTGAGGGGAAGAGGAGGAGTTAGGACAGGAGGAGAGCAGATAGAGTAGGGACAGGGCTGAGACTGGATGCAGAGAATAAAGCTCCATTAATGACAACCAAGAGTGTCTGTGATTATTTGTAGCACGATGCTACAACTGGCGACGAGGGTGGGATGGGCATGAACCTAGCCCACAGAACCCCACAAGAGTGCCCTGTCTCATGCGGCGCCGAGAAGGAGAAAACGCCGCTGTGTGGAGCTGCCCCTGAGAGAAAAGCTAGCAGTAATAATAGGTGGCCCTATCCCTCCAGCAGTCGAGAGGGACCCAAGAGGGAGCCGAAGCACCGAGCGCTAAATTGCTCGAAGAAGAGACGCTGTTCACGCCGAAACGCGACTCACACGGGAAGCGTGTAAAACTGGTGAGCGCTGCACGAGCAGAAGTCGGGAGCCCACTCCGACTCTGCCAAGCCCCCAGAGTGAAAGAAAAGTGCCTCAGTGTGGAGGACATCGCCCCACGAAGGTCTGCTGCCAAGCGCTACTGAGCGCGTTGAAATTGGAGCCCGAGCGAGATCCGACGTCGGAAAACCTCACGCCGGATGCGTGAGTTTCGGCACGCCGCCGCCGAAGGAGCGCGGGACCCTGCAAAGTAAGGCAGGAGCCCACCCCAACCTCACCTGACTGCAGCAGTGACCGAAGGGAGCCGAATCTGGAGGGTGCAGCCCTTGAAAACGACTGCCGGTGAGTCCTGTGTGAAGGAACTGGGTCGAGTAAAGAGAGAGAAAGTAGTGCCTGCAGATAACTACGGCGGCCATCTTTGAGTCAGGCAACTGTTGTGACGTCTTCCCTGTGCAAACTGGAGGCGGCCATTTTGAGGTCAGGCGAGCCAAATTTAGCAACAAGCATTGCCGAATATACTAAGACAAGCATTGGCAGACCCAAGAAAACAAGCATTGGCAACCATAAAGAAGCAAGCATTGGCAAACGTAAAGAAACAAACACTGGCAAACACAAGTGGAAAGGCCACAAGAAGGAAACAAACATTGGCAAGAGTAAGTTACAGTGACGCAACAAGCACATGCAAATGCAAGAAGCAGTCTAAGAAAACAAGCATTGAGAAAGACAAAAAGAGGAATAGCGCAACAAGCATTGGCAAACGCGAGAGAACAAGCATTGGCATACGGAAAGCAACAAGCATTAGTAAACGTAAAAGACCAAACACTGGTAACTGCAAAAGAGCAAGCAGTGGCAAAGGTAACCTAACAAGCACGGGCGAGAGGCGAGATGTACAGCGCAACAAGCACAAGCACATGCAAATCCAAAACACCATAAGCACGAGACAGCACAAACCGAGCATACCAAGCACGGATGAATACAAGTTCCGAAGTCAGCGAGCACAAGCAAGTGCATATCCTGAATGCCCCAAGCAAATGCAAATCCCGAACGTAACAAACACGAGCTAAAGACAAGTACCAAAACAAACTTTCAGCACCACGCGGAGATAAACAATCAACAGTAAGAACAACTAAGGAGCTAAAATAATCCAGAAGCATGAGTAAACAAACATCAAGGAAGCATTCTCCCATCATTGAAACCACTGGATAACCTGTGCCAGGCCAAAAGAAACACAGGAATGAGATATCACTGGTGTCACGCATCGTCGCGGGAGAACCCCATGGTCAGGGAATCCAAACTTAACTCACTGAGACAGTCATACTAAGGGTGGACAGAACAAGAGTCACCCAGGTGTGGCGAACATTCCCAGAGTCAAAGGAAACGACCAGACACACGAACTCGACAGAAGAAGGTCAGCAAATAAGACGGGAAGCAAAGTGAACAAACCTGCGACGGTAGCAGACGGAAACTTTCCTTCCTCATGGCGGTGGTTACAACAACTCATCGGCCCAATCCCTGCCTTGAAGTACCGCCCCCAGTGACCCAGACTGACAGTCAGAGTTTGGGCCCCAAATGGGACCGGTGGCTGGAATCATTGGACGATTTTCTTGATGCGATCGGTGAACGAAGAGACAGAAAATGTCTGACACTACTTCTCCAGGTGATAGGTCACGAGGGCCGACGTTTGGTCAGAACATTCCCTGAAAAGGATACAGAGACCTATGAGAGACTCCAAAAGAAACTACATACCCATTTTCATGCACCGGTAGACGTGGATCATGCTCGTATCACCTTCACCACAGCCCGGCAGGAACCAGGAGAACCACTGCCTAAATTCATTGCCCGGCTGCAAAGATTGGTACCCGGCTGCTACTTCAATACCTTCACAAATTAAGAAGCCGTTCGACTTCGGATTATCGAAGGTTGCTCTAATGCAGACACAAAGCGCAAGATTCTTCAGGGGCAGTGGTCGCTAAAGAGAATCATCAGAGGGGCCGAGGTTGGAGTGCGGGTCAAAGCAAAAGACCTATCAAAATACAGACACTCGAACGCAAGACACATGGATGTCTGGAAAGAGACATCCCTCATGTCTGGGGGCAAGGCCCAGGAAACAAACAAAACCGAAAAGAGGGAGGGTGAAGGCAGATCAGAGCCAAGACGAAACAAGAGACAAAGCGTCATGGAACACTCCAAGTCAACAACTCAAAAGACCGGAATGAGTCAGGATTGCGATAGCGGCACTGATACAACCTTAAGGAGTCAGTCAACAGATGGTCATACTGACACAACCTCAAGGAGTTACTCAACCTCAAGGAGTCAGTCAACCGATGGTGAAAACGGTTATGACGCAGATGAAGTGTCAAGTGGGACAGATCACACCCATGGACGAGATGGCAGCCTGCCCAACAAAAGGGCAAGAAAGACAAACCACAGAAGACGGGACCAATCCCGTAAGCACCGGAAATCGGCACACAAACATCCCCAGGCATCCTCCCACTATTCACCAAAGTCTGTAGATGAGTCCGAGGAAGCATCAAGCAGTGAGACACATCACCCCAATGGCACGGATGTCAGTACACCCAACAAGCGAGAAGAAGAAACTAACCACATGAGGAGGGGTAAGCCACTCAGACACCGAAAAGGGAGAGGCATGTGCACTCAAGACACTTATGACAACGAGAAAACGGAGAAGAGACAATTGATGTCCCGTGAGAGGGGTAAAGACCAAATGTTCCAGGCTCAAACTAAAGAAGTAAACGTGTGGTTAGCAAACAACCTCTCCACCGCAATAACACAGAAGACACATAAAGAGACGTACCCAAAGGAATGTCCCGCAGATAGCTCCGACTCCAGGAGCATGTCATCCCAGACTATCAACTCAATAAACTTACCAGTCAAGACGCCCTCAAAGGAACGTTTTCAAAGGGAATCAGCGAACGACGCCTCTGATTCGGAAAGCATGTCTGTCCAATCACTCGGGTCAACAAAATCATGGTCCCGACCGCGTCCATGGCATCAATCACCCGAACGCACAATAGAACCAAAGGACAACATGTCATGTCAGTCATCACCATGTCAAGACATGAGTAATATACCGTCACCCCTGATGGGGTCAGCGAGGCTGACTCGAAGAACTGACGGAAGAAAACCAAAGAGATGGGACAGTATCTACCAGGTGTAAAAGGACTATCCTGTCACCCTGCGAGGAGGACCAAATGTGGTGACAGAGATGGGCTGTCACCGAATGAGAGAGAAACAGGTACATGACCGGTTGGTCAAGGGTTTTGCCAGACTCAAACACGAGTGGGAGAGACAAATAGAGGCAGCAAACGAGTCCAAGAATCAAGCCAAAACATCCACTTCAGATAGTACATTAACGTCTGGCATGCCTGACGGTAAACAGAAGAACAGTGCTGCTCCCAACCTAACAAGACAAAGAGAAATAACCTTAGAGGTGGGAGCTCAGAAGAGAATCAGAACATCGTCCACTCCTGAAGGAGATCGGTCATCGATAGAACAAGAGCCAGCAGCAGTCACACAACAAGAAAGAACTGCGGAACCGGAGAATAGGCAGCCCACACGCAATGGGTTGCATTCTCAAAGGTGCACTCCGGTAGTCAAGGATGCCTTAGTTAAGACAACGGAAAGATTGATCAAAGTCGGGACCGCCACGGATTCGACACTACTGATGCTTGAAGAACAGGCTGTCCGCCAACCCGTGTGGTGGATTGAAGAATTGCGAACACTGTGGAAATTAAGGAGCCGGTGACGAGCCTGACCAGTAATCCTGCACCTGAAGGACCTGACTATGGTCACATGGAAAACACAGGCCAGCAGGATGGGCCCTCACCAAGTGTATCGACTGGGACCATGTCTTTGCGACCACGTCGTGACATTCAGCCACCAAAGAGACTCATTGAAGAGATGGGCTGAAGCATTGTTTGTCTATTTTGTTTTATTAAGAAAGGGGGAGATGTAATACTGTTGACAGTCTAGTAGCTGGGGTGGGCGGAGTCAGGTGGGCTGAGGGGAAGAGGAGGAGTTAGGACAGGAGGAGAGCAGTTAGAGTAGGGACAGGGCTGAGACTGGATGTAGAGAATAAAGCTCCATTAATGACAACCAAGAGTGTCTGTGATTATTTGTAGCACGATGCTACAACGTGGTTCAGAACGAGGCGGTCCACGAGAACACATGTTCCATTACCAATGAAAGTTTACTTTGTCGGTTTTCTCTGTAGGCTGTCACAATCAGTGAGCCGCAACTGTCACTATAACACATCACAGCCTATGTCTGAATCCCCCTCGGTTTGGGACCTCCTACTGCGACTTTTCCATTACAGTTTGGTCGTTGCAAATACATTTGCCAATATTGTGGCTTTGGACTCCACCATGGCTGGATGCACAATATTGTGTGTTGAAGAAGCATCACAATGATTCTCCAACACTCCCATAAAAAAGTCATGTTGAAATGAACCTTACACACTCGTAGGCAGGATAAGCAAGTATGAAAACACAAACAACGGTATCAGGTTTACCTCTTTCTCTCAGGCAGTAAGCGACCTGTGTCCATTAACAGGTGTAAATACACCACAGAACATTGTTGAAAGCCACTGTCACCCAATGTGCGATCTGTGTGATGTTTATGTGGAGAGGGTGTTTGTGTTTGATGTACAGAATGCAACATTCACAGAGGGCTGGAACACTCAAATTTCAAGTACCCTACTGACGGATTGCAATTAAGTGGACCACTGTAAGAGATCTATGTGTTCTATACTTAAGTGTACATCTGCAGATTAATAAAGATGGACATTTTATATTGGCAGTGTATGTCATTGTTAGAAGGGCCGATCCCAGAGGGCCAGGATATGCTCTCCCGACCACTCCGTGACCCTCCTCTCCCAAGAGTATTGCCGAGTCTTAACGTGAGGTCCTCACCGGGGAGGACTTCGAGTCTAGGATCGTACACACGGAGCTCACAACACACGTATGAACGGACACCACACCGTTGATTTCAGTAAGCAAGTTCTTTATCACACAGTAGAGATTTAGGCAAAATGAACACGTATTTACAAGCGATCGAGGGATCGTAAAGTCTCAGTGGTAAGGAGGAGGGAAGCGGGGCAGTCTCAGTATTAGGCCAGTACGGAGCGTACCCTGCGCACAGCTCTCAATCCTCGAGCCGGGGGATATGGAAGATGGCGATCGTACTGGCTGCTCCACTCACTTCTTCTCGAACCAGGTCGTGTTGGTAGCGTCGATGGTCAAGCCGGACCAGAGTACTCCTCGAGCCGCGACGAGGTCAGCAGGGCTCGATCCGGAGTGAACAGATTGTCTGTCAGTTCTTGAGGAGCCAGGACCACGTCAGCAGGGCTCAGGGTGTTCAACGAATATCCTTAGAGTTCAAGGATGAGCCGCGACGAGGTCAGCAGGGCTCCGAGGTTCCAGTTCCTTCTTCACGAGGATGAGCCGCGTCAGCGTCAGCAGGGCTCGATAAGTTCCAAGTTTCAGTCTTTTCCCCAAGGGTTGAGACGCGATCAGATCAGCAGGGCTCTCTTGTCCAGGATACAACTGCCCGCTAGTTCTTGGACGGGCCTTGATATAGCGCGGTGGCCCTTTGATGTCCGGACCCTCGCAGGCGGAGATCTCATGCCTCGGGGCTGGTCGTCGGAGTGTTCCGTCGGTTGGCCCTTTGATCCTTTAGAAGATGCGTCCGGGAATTCCCAGACGCCCAGCAGGGTCTGGAGCCAGCTCTCGGGGAGGCCAAAGGTGTGATCGAAACCGGCCCACAGGGGAAGGTCAGAGGTGTGAGAGAAACCAGTCCCCCAGGGGAGGCCGGAGGTGCAATCGAAACTCCCGGCTCTTATCTCACTCAGGAAGCCCTTTACCCCCCAGCCGGGCATGGCGCGTCTGGAGCCTAAGTTTCGCCGGGGTGGGGTCAGGCAAGGCCTAGGAAGTCAGGGACCTCAGGAGGGGTAATGGCGGCCAGGGGCCCTGTGGGGTGATGCAGGTTCTGGGCGCTCGGTACCGGGAAGAGGGATGGCGGAATGCGGGGATGGTCGTCTGTTGGTAGGGTCGTGTACGGAGCGGGCGGACAGGGGACGGGACGACCAGGGGTTTCTGGGTGCAGGGCTAGGCTAACAGGGTGCTGAGGAACGGGGGGGAACCACGCCACGAGGCCAGGTCCAACACACGTCCCCCCCAGCTGAAAGGCAGAGAGAACTACCCATCCCCTTGGGGGTTCTCTTCACTGAGGCGGAAGAACCGGGACAGGCCGTCCGCGTTGGCGTGGTCAGCACTAGGCCGGTGCTCAACAGTGAAATCCATTCCCTGGAGGGAGATGGACCATAACAACAGTTTGGGGTTCTCCCCTCTCATTTGCATTAGCCACCGGAGGGGTGGATGGTCAGTTTGGACCCGGAAGTGAGTACCGAACAGGTAGGGCCTCAGCTTCTTCAGGGCCCAAACCACCGCGAAGGCCTACCGCTCGACGGTGCTCCACCTTGGCTCTCGAGGGAGTAACCTCCGGCTAATTAATGCCACTGGCTGGTCTAGGCCCTTTTCATTCATCTGAGACAGGACTGCTCCGATGCCATCCTCGGACGCGTCCGTTTGGACCACGAACTCTCGGGAGTAGTCGGGGGCCTGCAGTACGGGGGCTGTGCACATGGCGACTTTCAATGCTTCAAATGCCTCCTGGCAGGCGGGGGTCCAGCTAACTCTCTTCAGCTGCTTTTTGGAGGTCAATTCTGTGAGGGGGACTACGATGCTGCCATACCCCTTTATGAATCTTCGGTAGTACCCCGTGAGCCCCAGGAAAGCCCGCACTTCCGTCTGGGTCGTGGGGGCTTCCCAGGCAACGATCGCATCGATCTTGGGTTGGAGGGGGGCCACTAGGCTGCTCCCGACCTGGTGCCCCAGGTAGACCACTGACTCTTGTCCGATCTGACATTTACTGGCTTTGATGGTGAGACCCGCTCGACGCATGGCCATCAACACCTCGCAGAGGTGTTGTAGATGTTCGGCCCAGTGGGTGCTGAATACCGCGATATCATCTAGATACGCGGCACTGAATCCCTCCAACCCTGCCAGTACCTGGTTAACCAGCCTCTGGAAGGTAGCGGGGGCATTTTTCATTCCGAAGGGCATTACCCGGAAGTGGTAGTGGCCATCCGGGGTGGAGAAAGCGGATCTCTCCCTGGCCCCCTCCGTGAGTGCGATTTGCCAGTACCCGCAGGTCAAGTCGAAGGTGCTGAGATAGTGAGCAGACCCTAGGCGGTCAATGAGCTCGTCTGCTCGTGGAATAGGGTGAGCGTCGGTCCTGGTGACTGCGTTGACCCCACGGTAGTCCACACAGAATCTCAGCTCGGGAACAGCGCCGGGGCGGCCGCCTTTGGAACCAGGACCACGGGGCTGGCCCATGGACTGTCAGAGGCCTCGACCACTCCCAGGGCTAGCATCTTGGAGACTTCGGCCTTGATGCAGGCCCGGACTCTGTCAGGGAGGCGGTAGGCTCTGTGCCGTACCAGAGGGCTGTCCCCGGTGTCCACATTGTGGATGCACCAACCGATGACGCGGGGGACGAGGGAGAAAAGGTCAGAGAACTGTCCCAGTAACTGGCGACAGTCCTCACGTTGCTCGGGGGTGAGGGAGGAGGAGAGACTCGCTCCCTCTACGGAGCCATCTTTTTCCTTCGCACACAGGAGATCGGGGAGAGGCTCCATGTCCTCTTCCGCTCCGTCATCGGTGGCGAGGAGCAAACGCAACTCGGACCGCACAAAGTGGGGTTTGAGGCGGTTCACATGGAGGACCCTTAAGGGGTTCCGGGGGGACTGCACATCGATGAGATAGGTGACTTGGCTCTTGCGTTCCACCACTTTGAAGGGCCCACTTGTCCTGAAGGGCACAAGGTTCCACCGGGGCCATCACCCAAACCTGCTGGCATTCTGGTCATACCAACGTTTCATTTCTTCTTGGATTGCCTCGAGGCTTGCCTCAGCAAGCTCCCAGAACCTCTGAGTCTGGCTCCAGAGGGCCAGAATGTATCGAAACACATCTGGGGGTGGATCCTGGGGTGCCGCTTCCCAACCCTCCTTGACCAGGCTGAGGGGTCCACGGACGGGGTGCCCGTAGAGCAGCTCGAATGGGCTAAACCCCAAGGATTTCTGGGGGACTTCCCGGTAGGCGAACAGGAGGCAGGGTAGGAGGATGTCCCACTTGCGCCTCAGGGGCTCCTCGAAACCCATGATCATTCCCTTGAGGGTACGGTTGAATCGCTCAACCAGGCCGTTACCTTGGGGGTGGTATGGGGTGGTAAACTTGTACGTCACCCCACACTGTTGCCACAGGGACTTCATGTATTTGGAGATAAAGTTTCTTTCCTCGGTCGCTCACCACTTCTCGCGGGAATCCCACCCGGTAGAAAATCCCCATGAGGGCCCGCCCCACTACGGGGGCCGTCACCTTTCGGAGGGGAATGGCCTCGGGGTCCGGGTGGCATGATCCACCAGGACGAGGATGAACCGGTGACCTAAGGAGGTCCGGGGGTCCAGGGGCCCCACGATGTCTATTCCCCCCAATCAAAGGGGGTACGGACAACGGGGAAGTGTTGGAGAGGAGCCTTGCGCTTCCCTCCGCTCTTCCCGCTGGCCTGGCACGTGGGGCAGGACATGCAGTGGGTCTCCACATCGGCACGCATCCGGGGCCAATAAAAATGAGTGACCAGACGGTAATAGGTTTTGTCTTGTCCCAGGTGTCCCGTCAGGGGCACATCATGGGCCAGGTTCAGGAGGAAGCCGCGGAAACGTAGAGGTACGACCAGCACCCGGGCTGACCCTAGTTCTGCGGACTTCTGTTCACTATACAAGAGGCCATTTTCCCAGTAGACAAAGTGAGAGCCGGACTGGTCACCGGCAGCTTGGGCGGCGGCCTGCTGCCGCGGTCCAACTAGAGAAGGACAGGAGGTCTGCTCTTGGCAGAATTCCTCTCGGGAAGGTCCCCCTTCCTGGCGCCACTGGGCTAACTCCGGAAGGTCGTCCGAGTTCGGGGTCTGTTCGACGGGAGGGCCGAGGGGACCTGCGTCTGGGTCAATTTCTTCCCCGGGGGGGGTAGTTCGAGGACCTCGGGTCACTTGCTGCCCTCCGGGTTGTCAGAGACCGGGCAGGGGTCTCTGGTTCCACACCTCCGGGGGTGGACACTCTGGCGGTCATGGCTCGTGTGCTCACGCAGGCCCATTCGGGCAGGCCCACCATCTCTAGGTGAGTTCTGCGCTCTACCTGCTTCCACGGGGAGCTCTCCAGATCGTTGCCCAGTAGACAGTCCACGGGCATGTCGGTGCGGACAGCTACTCGCAAGTCACTGGAGACTCCTCCCCACTCAAACGGGACCTGCACTATTCGGCAGGTGCGGACGGAATTGTCGGCTGAGATCACCCTGCAGGAGGCGTGGGGTATAATTTGGTCTTCTGTGACCAGGTGACAGCGCACTGCGGTGATGCTGGCTCCTGTGTCTCGGAGGGCCCCTATGCGGTGCCCGTTGACGGTTACCTGTTGTCGGTACTTCTCAGTATTGTCGGGCAGGGGGGCTCCTGGGACCATTTCTCTATCCCCAAGGGAGACTAATGACATGGCTGCTGGTTCCCACCCCTCTGTGTCCTCTATCGCTTCCTCTTCTAGGGCCACTGTGGCTAGGTGGCGCGCGGGGGGACTCGCAGCCGCGGGTTTCTTGTTCAGGGGGCAATGGGCATCACTGGCATAATGCCCGGGTTGCTGACATCTGAAGCAGGCTATGCTGGCTTGGGGTCTCTGCCTGCCTGAGGGGGGCCCTGCTCTAGTCACGGGAGGAGAGCTTCCTGATTGGTTTTGGGGGGGCTACGCTGGGGCCCGGACTGGGACCCCCGCTGCCTACCTTGACCTCCCCCTCCTCTCTGGCGGGAAGATCCGTGTTCGTTTCGGCCATAGTCTCCCACGGGCCCCCTCGGGACTCGGCTGTTCACCCAACGATCTGCCTCGACAGCAAGCTTCCGTGGGTCTGTTAATTTGCTGTCCAGAGGTGCTGTCTCGATTCCACAAAGCAGTTTGTGGATGGGTGTTCATAGGCGATGAGTTCGAATAGTCCTTCAAAGGTGGTCATCTTGCTGCCCTTGGTCCACCCTTCCAAGGCCCGGCTGTAGAAATTCACGTATTCTACCCATGTGGTGCCGGGGATCTTTTTGCAGTCTCGGAACCGCTACCGATACATCTCCGGAGTGAGCCCATATCGGGACAGCAGAGCATCCTTCATATGTGTGTAAGAGGTCATGACGGTGGAGGGCAGGTCCAGCATGGTGTCTCTTCCCTCACTGAGGAAGCGCCCCCACAACCCGGCCCCCAATCCTTCTCGGGCACCCGGTGGGAGGTCATGGCGACCTCATACGCCTTGAACCACTGCTGGATGTCGTCCCCCTTGTAGTACTCTTTTACTACATCCCTGGGGATGTGTACTTTGAAACAAAAGGGTCAAATCGAGCACAATCCTAACAGGCATATGTACATGAGCAGATTAATAGGTCTCCTAGTTATTTCACAATATATGAAGATTCTCCAATAATGTGTACTTTGGCCTCCACAGGGGGAAGGCATTCTCGGTTCCCCGGGGGTCGGGGTCTTCACTTCTGGCTTTCAGTTCAAGTTCCTTCAAGCTGCGTTCATGCTCGAGCTGGAGTTTCTCCCCCTCATGCTCCCTCTGGAGCTTCTTTTCTTCTAGTTCCCCTTGTAACCGTAATTGTTCGATGGCCAGCTTTTTCTCGGCCAGCTTGAGCTCTCCTTCTATCTTAAGGCGCGCTAGCTCTAGCTCGTGGATTCAGGTTCCCTTTCGGTCTGTCATCTCCTCTGGTGACAGACCCCTTTCCGTGCTGGGACTCCATGCCAGGGAGTCTGTTCTCTCACATTTTGGGTGCTGGTTTCGGTCTGTGGCCCTCCTTCTCGGCCGTCTCCTTCTGGTGGGGGGAGGGGGCCCCGGACTCTACCGAGGCTGTCAGGACTTTCTGGAAGTCTTCTTTGGTGCATAAACCAGTGGTAGCGATGTGAAGGTCCTTGCAGAATTGTTTCAGTTCTCTATGGGTATAATCCTCCAAAAGGTCCTTTTGGAATGTGGGCTTCTCGCTTGTTCCGGTGGAACTCATGATCGTTCTTTCCTTCTGTTGTTCTTGTGTTCTTCGTTCGGGTAGTGTGTCAGTCGTTTTACTGTACGATCTCTAGACGTAGGCTCTTATCCCGTCGCTTGCCACCAATGTTAGAAGGGCCGGTCCCAGAGGGCCAGGATATGCTCTCCCAACCACTCCGCGATTCACCTCTCCCAAGAGTATTGCCGAGTCTTAACGTGAGGTCCTCACCGGGAGGACTTCGAGTCTAGGATCGTACACACGGAGCTGACGCCACACTTATGAACGGACACCACACCGTGGATTTCAGTAAGCAAGTTCTTTATCTCACAGAAGAGATTTAGGCAAAATGAACACGTATTTACAAGCGATCGAGGGATCGTAAAGTCTCAGTGGTAAGGAGGAGGGAAGCGGGGCAGTCTCAGTATTAGGCCAGTACGGAGCGTACCCTGCGCACAGCTCTCAATCCTCGAGCCGGGGGATACGGAAGATGGCGATCGTACTGGCTGCTCCACTCACTTCTTCTCGAACCAGGTCGTGTTGGTAGCGTCGATGGTCCAGCCGGACCAGAGTACTCCTCGAGCCGCGACGAGGTCAGCAGGGCTCGATCCGGAGTGAACAGATTGTCTGTCAGTTCTTGAGGAGCCAGGACCACGTCAGCAGGGCTCAGGGTGTTCAACGAATATCCTTAGAGTTCAAGGATGAGCCGCGACGAGGTCAGCAGGGCTCCGAGGTTCCAGTTCCTTCTTCACGAGGATGAGCCGCGACAGCGTCAGCAGGGCTCGATAAGTTCCAAGTTTCAGTCTTTTCCCCAAGGGTTGAGCCGCGATCAGATCAGCAGGGCTCTCTTGTCCAGGATACAACTGCCCGCTAGTTCTTGGACGGGCCTTGATATAGCGCAGTGGCCCTTTGATGTCTGGACCCTTGCAGGCGGAGATCTCATGCCTCGGGGATGTTCGTCGGAGTGTTCCGTCGGTTGGCCCTTTGATCCTTTAGAAGATGCGTCCGGGAATTCCCAGATGCCCAGCAGGGTCTGGAGCCAGCTCTCGGGGAGGCCAAAGGTGTGATCGAAACCGACCCACAGGGGAAGGCCAGAGGTGTGAGAGAAACCAGTTACCCAGGGGAGGCCGGAGGTGCAATCGAAACTCCTGGCTCTTATCTCACTCAGGAAGCCCTTTACCCCCCCAGCCGGGCATGACGCGTCTGGAGCCTAAGTTTCGCTGGGGCCGGGGTCAGGCAAGGCCTAGGGAGTCAAGGACCTCAGTTGGGGTAATGGCGGCCGGGGGCCCTGTGGGGTGATGCAGGTTCTGGGCGCCCGGTACCGGGAAGAGGGATGGCGGAATGCGGGGATGGTCGTTTGTTGGTAGGGTCGTGTAGGGAGCGGGGCGGACAGGGGACGGGACAACCAGGGGTTTCTGGGTGCAGGGCTAGGCTAACGGGGTGCTGAGAAACGGGGGGAACCACGCCACGAGGCCAGGTCCAACAGTCATTGTATGTAAAATACAGAAATCACAACATGACAGTGTCCACCATGGAACATTTGTCTGCATGACTGTTTATACACTCCACACATGGGTATCGGGGTGGAGCCAGAAGACAGCCTCCCATCTACAGGCCCTTTCCAGACCTCCAAACAATGGCAGATAGAGACGTGATCTGCAAAAAAAATCTCAGTAAGGTGACCATAAATGATTTGTGCCAGCAGTTGCCACCTTCATTGCATCCACATCACAACTATCCTACAATCACGGACACACAAAGTTAAGGTGATGGCAGTACTGCATTTCTTGGCCAGGGGGCCATTCCAGTATACAGCGGCAACATCTGGCAGAATGTCCCAGCCTATGTTCAGCAATGTACTTCGGGATGTACTGCAGGCATTGACCAAACAGCGACATCAAATTTCCCAAACATGAAGAATTAGGCAATATCAAAGCACATTTGTATGCATTTGGTCGAATCCCACGTGTGATTGGAGCAATTGATGGGACCCTTATCGCTTTATTTCCACCACTGGCCAATGAGCAGGTATATAGGAATAGGAAGCCCTTCTACTCAATCAATGTACAGGTGGTGTGTTTGGCAGGTACATATATTTCCCACATCGTTGCCAGATTTGCAGGATCAGCCCATTACTCCTACATTCTAGGGAACAGCGTAATACCCCATTTGATGACTCAACTACTTCCAGAGAGGACCTGGTTTGTTGGTAAGTGAGATTTTCACTTACATTTGTTGTGAGTGTTTTTGTGTGTCAATTTGATGAATCTTTGCTTGAACATTGAACTCATGTCTATCTTCCAAGTAGCAGACTCAGGATACCTCAACCAGCCATTGTTACTGACACCATTGCGGATTCCTGTCACCCCAGTAGAAGTCTGCTTCAATGAGGTCCATAGGAGAACAAGGCAGATAGTGGAGCAGGCCTTTGGTCTCCTGAAGGCCAGAACTCGCTGTCTTGAAACAACTGGTACAGCCCTACAATACTCACCTGGGAAGGTATGCCAGATCACTGTTGCCTGCTGCATGCTCCACCAACCGGTGATAAGGAAAAACATGCCTCTAATTGAAGATAAAGTAAACCAGCAGGAGCCACCGGGTGAGGATCAGGTACTGGGAAATCACGACAGTGGTGAGGAGGAAGTAGGTGTGACTTGCTACAACAGCTCATCAACAAACTCTTTTTCAAACTGCCGGGGGAAATGGCCGCTCACTAGCGGAGCTCCCTCACGACATTCCCTAAACATCCTTACATTCCAGTGTTGCCCCGAATTAAAATATCTGTGAAGACCGTTGAGTGTCCCCGGAGGACAGGAGGGTCGCCCAGCCGCGTTTGGACCGGGTCTGCTATGCGCAGCCACCGATCCGGTGCTGGACCAGAGTGCTGCTGTGGAGGACCGAGGTGTGGCCTGGAGGGCGCACGCCGCCCGACTCCACTGTTCTGCAGCTGTTGCAATTGGAGCTGGTCCTGTTCCCGCTGGATCGGCAATAGAGAAGTCCCTGGTGATTTGGGTACCAGGCCGGTGGCGCGTCAGTGGGCATATCGGCAGCCGGCTTGCTACTCTGACGGCCTGAAGGGGCCTAGTGGGGAATGCACGGAAGATTACCTGCTGTCCCAATCATCTCCCAGCTGGCCCTGGCCCCCGAAACAAATGCCGCGCAGCTGAGTGCGGTTTGCTGCCTCGGATTCCCTGCTGTGATGGTGCTGAGGCTGCGGCAGTCCTGACCACTGCGTGGCACCTATGGGGGCCGCTTTGACTCCAACTCCCGACTGCTCGTCCTCCTGCTTTGCGTGGCCGGATGTCCGCAGAGCGGCTGACTGCAAACTGCTGCCCCCTCACCATCTGCCATATGGTGAGGGGGAGTGAAGATCCATGTATCTATTGCACCTGGTGCACATAGCACCCATCACTGTCTCCTGGCCTTAATAGATGATGGCATGCGCTTCTTGCTCTCCTCCAGGCCGACGTGCTCAGTGCCTGGGACATATTTGTAAGACTCACCTTCCGCAGGTACACCGCCAAGAGCTACCATAGCTACCAGCATCACAGTGCGCGCTCAGGGCATAACTGATTTGAGCACCTGGGACACCGGGGCCGTACTGCAGCTCTACACCCCCTCTCTGGAGGGCACGCTTCAGTCACCTCTATCCCCGGCGCAATCTGGCTGGCGAAACCCGAAAGGCTGGTTTTTAGTTGGTTCCATAAGCAGGCGGCGGTGAGTAGCTAGCAGGACTCCTCCTTCATGCCCGGGCTGCGATTGAAGCGCCGACAACAGTATGGAGAGTGTCCGTAGTGGCCGCAACGTTCTCCAAATGAAGCTGGAAAAATATGCTTGGCAAAAGGGACAGCGAGACGCACAGACCTCTCCCACAGATTCTGGCAGCCATCACCACGGTGCGTACATCCCTAGAGGGCCGCATCGACACCGTCGCGACTGAGGTCTTGAGACGAAGGAGCATATCTCTGAGGTGGATTCCACTACCAAGGACCTGGTAGCTGACTCTGATCTGCTCAAACGCCAGGTTGTGGACCTGCAAGCCAACCAGGAACTGTTAACGCATCAGCTCGACGACTACGAGGGCCGTATGAGCAGCAACAACATGCGCATTTTGGGTGTGCCTGAACGGGCGGAGGGACGGGCCGCCGATCTCTTTGTTGAGAAGCTGATGTTACAACACCTCCAACCTAAGGGGCTATTCAACTACTTTTCGATTGAAAGGGCACACAGGGTGTCAGGTGGTAGACCAAAACCAGGAGCTCCGCCCTGTCCTCTCCTGGCGAGGGTTTTCAACTTTAGAGATCGGGATGTCATACTACACTAAGCAAGGGTAGGCCCACCAGTCACAATTCACAATAGCACGATCACTTTCTTTCCTGATTTTACGCTATGAGTGTAGAAACAACACCAAAGCTTTCTAGAGGTAAAACGAGCTCTGCATGGACAAGAGATTAAGTATGCAATGCTGTTCCTTGCAAAGCTACGTGTCGAAGAGGAAGGAAAAACCTGGTTCTTTTCCAGCCCTGAGGACGCATGGGATTGGCTTGAGGGATGGCGCACGGTCGAGAAGTAGACTCACAAGGATCGCCGAGGGAAGGGTCGTCAGCCACGGCCGGACGATCGTCAAAGACTCACAAAGCCTGATATCGTTGTTGTAGATGTCTCTCCGGGTCAGAGTCAAATGGAGGAGCGGTGAGACCCTGGAATTTCACAACTGCGATCCACACTGTACTCTGAGTGCTGCGCCTGCCATGTGTCGATTGCCTGAGTTCGCCTGCTGCGGATGCAGAAGACAACAGAGATGTAACTATGTGGGGGTTCTTATTGACTGGTATTATTTCACAGCCCTGCCTCTTCACTGGGGACAAGTGCTGGGGGCATACGTTTAGCTACAAAATGCTGTTATGGTAAGTAAGTAAGTACATTTTATTTGCATAGTTAATTAAAACCGTTGCAATACATACAAATATATATATTCATTAAAAGATCTGTCATGTACATGCATAAAACTTGTTCCTTCATAATGCTTATGTCTTTAAAACCATGTTAATAAAGCTTGCTAGTTTTGAACAACTATATCAGCATGATACCTTGTCAGTTTTTGTCTCCTGGTTTATAGGTTAACAATGTCTTCAAAGCTGCCTTGCGCATTGGCTTATGCTTTTTCTGGCTGGCTTCTTGATGTTTCCATTCCTGGCATTTTGCTTCTGCACAGGAACTTTACTGCTCTGCAATTCAATTGTGGATCACTAGGTGCGAAGCATGCCAACAGGGCTCACCTCCTTGTTCGAATCCCTCGTTGGTTAAACAATTGTTTCAACAGTTTCTTTCGTTCTTTACAGGAGCATAGTAAATGCAGCATATCTTCCTGAGCTGTTCCACATATTGCTGTTATGGGGAGTGGGGTGTGTACATGCTCCTACAAGTTTTCCAGGGTGGGCGAAAGGCACTCTGCAAGTTTGGGGAGGCGGGTGGTTCCTTGCCCGCCATGCAGGGAGGCAGGGAGTGGGGCGGATGTGGGTTTTTCAGGGGGTGGGGGGCTTTTGTTTGTTTTTACTTCCTTTTGTTGGGTCATTTGTGAGTTATTCGCAGTATTTCTCCGTCATGCATCCTATCCTGTGTTTTGCACAGAGGGTTTTTTCTTGGGAAGGATGGGGGGGTTGTTCTAGTGTGTATTGTTTTCTATTTTTTGGGTATGACAAATATGACTGGCTTCAAGGAAAGGCAATTACTGATCATATGCTTTTGGTATTTCTGTATATGAAGATTAAGTGGTCTACTAATGTGTCCCCCCCTTGGGGCAGTCAGGGGAGGCTCCCCCTTCAACTGAATGACCACACAATGGGGTGCGATGGGCACGACAACTAGACCGGGGCTCAAGCTGTGGTCGTGGAACATCAACGGGTTGGGAGACAAGATCAAATGGGATATAGTGCTCCAATTTGTGAAAAGACACAATTTGTGAAAAGACACACTTACAAGAGATGCATTTGCTTGGGAATGCTTGTCGCGATGCGGTTTCCAGCTAGTGGTACACTCTGCTTTGGGTTCTGGCTCCCGGGGAATGGGCATATTGGTCCAGAAATCCTTCCACATGACAATTTATTTATTTATTTTGAAAGTTTTATAGAGCACAGACAAGACCCTTGCGGGTATCAGAGCGCTTTACAGTAAATGTGTATAGGTATATCAAATATA
Source organism: Lissotriton helveticus (assembly GCF_964261635.1). NCBI lineage: Eukaryota > Metazoa > Chordata > Amphibia > Caudata > Salamandridae > Lissotriton > Lissotriton helveticus. The sequence continues at coordinate 1,187,599,611 of NC_136072.1, read as the reverse complement.
AAAATTAAGCAGGACCATAAGAATAACATCAGAAAGCTTAATAAACAAAAGGACAAATCAAACATTAAAGATAAACAGGACCGGGGAGGAGCTACGCTTGCAACCAAGATGGCCGTGTGAGCTCCCGGCTCCGCCGACCTCCGTTTTTCGCCGGATGATCCTGGCACATATCCTGATTTTACGCCCGACCTCCGGGTGGATGAATGGTTGCAGAGCTTAAAGGTTCAATCCCAAGAATTTTAATGGCTTGATTGACAAAGTTATACCATGGTCTAATTCCCGGCCTAGTCCAACTTGTGAGCCGGGGCCTCCAGTACTGGCTCTGCCGGGTTTCAGTTGAACAACATCAGCCGTGGAAGTCGACTTGGGTCCGGTCCCCCAGTGAAGCTTATCATTGTCCGATATTGATGGAGGTCGTTTGGTCTGGTTGACAACGTACGAGTGGTGACCGGACATGTTGGTAGCCCTGGGCGGGGGTCCCCGTCCCGGAGTCCCGGTTTGCCGTCCCCCAGGGTTCGGTGGATTGGAGTCCTCGCTCGCGGTAGCGAATTACAGATTGCTGTGATTTAATCTTCAAGTCGCCCTCTGCAACTGTCCGCTCCGCTCTTGCCTGTTCCCCCGGAGAAACCCGGGTCTCTGGGGAAGAGACCAGTGTGCGGATCCAGACCAGAAGGAGTGTGAGCCTACGCTGAAGGCCGTAATGGCCACTATCGGTGCACTGCATTCGTATATGGACGCCATTGTCTGCAAAATGATTGCTGGTGCAGTTGAGACGGGCGTGTGGGACCGGACTCGGATCCATTGCATGGCCCGGCACGAGCAGAATTTTCCATGGAGTATACTGAGACGGAGGATGGAGGCACCGAGCAGAAAGACATATTGACGCCCGTGGTCAGTGCTCAGCCACATACTTGCGAACTGGGAACTTTGAATGGATCGCTACAACCGATACTGCTGGCGTCTGAGATGGAACCGCTTATTTCCCCATTCTTGGGGACTTTGAGAAGCGACTTGTGGTTTGCAACTCTGTCTTTTCCCTCCCGGGCATTCTTACTACGTATACGGAGGGAACAACATTGCGTCCTGAGGTTGGTGAGGGAGAGTATGAGCGCTGTTGGGGTTCTCAAAGACTTGCTATTTTGGACCCATTCCAGACTGAACTTTTTTAACTCTTTTCAAATTTTGATTCTCCTGAAAATGCGGTGGTTCCACCAGACGGAGTTTGCAAGAAAGATCGTAAGGGCCAAGGATGAGATTGACTGTTTCGACCTGATATCATGACTTTAATGGAAACGGGATTTGCTACCATACAGCTTGTGGGAGGTTGGGTGGTACCTGTAAATTCCCCTATTTGTTTTGCCTGCGTATCCTGATGGTTTTCTCGACTGTACTGTAGGGGTTGTTTACTTCTGGCTGGGGGGAGGGGAGTCCGGGAGCCTGTTTGACAATTTCCTCCTCCATTTTTACTACCTTAGTATTAGTTAGTTGGGGCGACAGGCACACTGCTAGTTGGGGTTAGGCGATAGCCATATGCAGGGGTGCATGGTGGGGGGTGGTGTTTATTGTATTGTCTTTGTTTTTTTTTGTTTTTATGTCTTTGAATCCTACACATATCCTGACAATGGGTGCCTTCCTAAATGGTTATCCTGCTTGGTGGGCGGACGGGACCTGGGGGTCGTAATGTTTACATGGTTCTTACAATGTATGGCCTTTTAATTGTTGCGATCTGGGTACGGTCGCCATTTTGTCCACTGCTCATCTTCTTAAATCCTCCTGACACTCGAAAGTGATTCGAATACGATACTCCTGTTACCCATGGGTGGTGGACTTTTGAATAATGTCGTTTAGACAGGATTTGAAGTTATTGCATTCATACGGCCGCAATCCAGTATTATTTCATGCTTCAGCTTCTACCTTGGGGTTACCCGTCTATTTTTCGCCATATGTATGTATATTTGTTGTTCATTCCGTGAAGTAAGACACCTGTTGTTGATTTTTCCTGTGTTCTTCATTAATAAAAAGAAATATATAAAAAAAAGATAAACAGGACCATAATGAGTAGCAACAGATAGAATCACAGATAGAAGGACAAAGCAAATATGATGCAGAACCGGAACGGTCGGTCTGATGGGTAATGGTAGTACATTAATGATAAGAACGTCAAATAAATAGAACAGACTGAACATATAAAAAACAAAGCAGTGAGGTGCACAGCGAGGGCGAAACATGTGAATCATGGTATTGGCAAATATTGATTAGGTTGATAGGTAGGATGAATGGAGTGGGGGTTCTCCCAGTCACATGAGGCTATGTTTACGTAAATTTTGCCATAAGGATGCCTTTTACTTCCAGTTTTAAGGAAGAAGTGGAGGGGTTCAGTCTTATTTCTAGCGGAAGGGCATTCCATATCCCGGTGCCATTCCTGAAAAGGATCGGTATATACGTTTTTTTCTTGTTGAATTGTTGTGGTTTCAGAAGGAGGTTTTCCGCACTTCTTGTTGATCTTGATCCTCCAGATATTGTGTGTTTTTGTGTGAGATAGCTGGGTGCACTATGATGTAAGGCCTTGTGCGTCATGCAAGCTATTTCCAGGTGGATTCTGGCTTCAAATGGCAGCCAGTTTAAAGATTTTAGGTCTGGGGAGATGTGGGCCCTTCTTTTCAATCCAGTGATGAGTCTCGCTGCCGTGTTGGTAGAGGCTCTTAGGGGAACTGTAGTGGCTTTGGGGAGACCACATAACGAGACACTGCCATAGTCCAGCCGAGGTAGAACTAGAGCCTGAACCGCTAACTTGAAGTCATTGGGAGGTAGGAAGGGCTTCAGCTTCCTTAGAGTATTAATCTTAAAGTTTGCTCCCTTTGTTGCATTACTAATATGCTTCTGCATATTGAGGTTACAGTCCAGAGTTATACCCAGTGATTTCGCCGAATCCACAATGGTTGGTTGAACATTGAGGGCTGTAAGGTGTTTGATCAAGTTGTGCATTGTGGGGACTTTGGCGGGTGGGGCAATAAGGAGGAATTCCGTTTTTAAAGCATTCAGTTTGTGGTGATTCTCTGCCAGCTATGTTTGGGTGGTCTTAAGAGTATTGTTAAGCAAACTAATGTCGTCCAAGGAGTTGATCTTGAGGTAGAGTTGAGTGTTGTCTGCATACATGTGGAATTGCACGTTGGATGTTTGTAACAGATCGGTGAGTGGTTCCATGAAAAGGTTGAAGCGTGTAGGGGATAACTAGGAACCTTGTGGGACTAGCGTAACAGGAACTGGTTTGGACAGGGTGTTGTTGACCTTGAATTTTTGAGTCCGGTTATGCAGAAAAGAGGTAAACCATTTTAGCACTGATCCTGAGAGACCCATTCTGTGTTTCAACAGATCTATCAAGTGCTCGTTTTTGACCATGTCGAGCGTTGAGGAGAGGTCTAGTAGGATGAGGAGACATGCTTCGTTTTGATCAAGTAATTGAAGTGCATCATCAACGATGTGTGTCATGGCTGTTTCCGTGCTGTGGTTTGCATGGAAGCCGGATTGGTGTTTTTTTAGGAGGTTGAAGTGATCGATATGTTTTGTCAGTTGGTGTTGAACACATTTTTCCAGAAGTTTGGCCAGGGTGGGAATATTGGAGATTGGGCGGTAGTTGTTTAGGTCCGTTGGGTCAGCTGTGGGTTTCTTAAGGGAGTCAGGGATAAAACCTTGATGAAGTGAACTGTTGATGATCTTGGTCCAGAGGGGTAGTAGCAAAGGGGTAAGATATTTAACCACATTTGTGGGTAGAGGGTCAGTGAGGTGATTGGAAGGCTTCCGGGCATTGAGAAATGTGCCTATAGCTTCTTCAGAATAGGTGTAAAAGTATGACCATGTTGCCTCGTTTTTTAAGGTAAACTTTGATGGGATTTGTTGAGAAGCGATTGGGGGTAGAGGGGAGGTTTTGGTGAGCGGGCAAGAGTGAGAGATTAGGTCCTTGAGGAGATCCTTCTTGATGTTCTCAGTCTTTAGGTTAAAGTGGTTAGAAAAGTCCTCACTTGAGGGTTGTGGGTGAATTAGTTCTTATGGCCATTGAGGTTGGTCCTTAGATTGAGTTTTGATTAATTCAAAACGTTTTTGGGGTCGATTTCTTGCCTGGTCAAGTTGTTGGCTGAAGAAGTCTGCTTTAGTGCGTTTGACCTTTCGAAAATAAGCATTTCTCTTTCTTTTTAGAGTCATGGGGAGCTTGGCGGATGGTACTGATCTCCAGTTGCGTTAGGCTGTTCTGAGAGAACGTCTGTCCTCGTTAAGGAGACCGTTGAACCAGGGTTTAGAGTCTTTTGTGGAGACTCTCTTTTTTTTTTTTTAAATGTGTTTATTAAAGTTGCAGGGCAATCATATAGCAGTTACAGACATAATCAGATATTCTCATGGAGATTATTAATGTTAGAAACGTCCACTGCAGTATATAGGTTAAGGATACAATTTTCATAGAAACAGTTGAACAAACAACAAGTTAGGCATTAGTCAGTACAATCTAATAACATGTTCTCACTCATCAGCTTGTACCTGTAAGAGTAATCGTCGACATACTCGCCCAATCGGGGTATGGAAGGTCAATGCAGCATTGGGAGACAGTGCAAAAGGATACATATTAGACATAAATAGAATCAGATAGCAGACATCAGTAGGCGGTGGAACCAAATAACATCAAACAGTCAGCTAAGTCTAGGTGTAGCAAGCAGGAGTATATGTAAAAATTAATGCATCACGGTGCAGCCGGAGAACTCTGGAGATCCCCTGTTCGCCCAGTATCACTCACTCATGGCTCAGGGGTAGAAGTCCCAGAATCGGGGGCATGCGTGCTGTCTTTACTCCACCTCAAGAATGGTTCCCAGATATCTCTTGGACGGGAGGCAGTGGGCATGAGTTCCCAGTAATGACCTAGTTGCGTGTGCCCATACATCACATCTGCCAACCATGCAGTAAATGTGGGCAAGGTCTTGCGTCCCCATCTTATATCCACCTGTCGCCTTGCATATAAAAGCAGTAGGGCATGTCATTTCCGGTTGGCAGGCTCTGTGTCCATCACACCGCCTAGTAACCCAAGCACTGGGGAGGGATCATCTGTTCTTGTGAGGATTTGGTTAATTGCATTAAAAATTTCAGACCAATAGGTAGCGAGAGAAGGACAGCCCCAGGCCACATGTAGGAAGGAGGCGTGGTCAGCTCCACACTTCCAGCATCTAGCATCCTCTTTTATACCCATACGGTGTAGAGCAACTGGTGTGCGATAAAACCTGTGCAAGAATTTGAAGTGTATTAGTCTGAGTTTATAGTTGGGGGAGAGGTCTAACAATTGCTTGCAGCAGAAAGACCACTGGTCCTCTGTCAGGGGTTCATCCAGGTCAGCATTCCATGCACTCATAGAGGCCGGAACCACAACAGGGGCTTGTTCCTGCATAGAGTTATACAGGCGAGATACCAGTTTTTTGGGAGAGGCTCTGGCCAACACATTTTGCAGGGCAAGTAATTGCGGTGGTTCTTCTGGGAACTGGTCCCAGAACGCTTTACAGGATGATTTCAGTTTGTGGTAGGTGAATAAGTCCCTGAAAGACGGAGGTGTTCCATCATTTTCCGTCCTAGGTTCCTGAAACGTGCCATTGCGATACAGGTCAGCAAAGGTGTGCAATTGTGCACCATGAAGAGAAATCTCACCTCCACTTTCTGCCAAGCAAGGCAGCATGGGGTTACGCCTCAGGGGTATGGCTGGCGCATAGAGGAGAGGGAGTTTAGCTCTCTTCTGGAGTTCTCGCCACACCCAACGGAGAATATTTGCTGTATCAACATCCAGCGAAGGCCGCGGAGCTCCCTGATAGAGAGCAACACTCAGCGGTAGCGGAGCCACCAAATCTAACTCCACAGCAACATGCGGCTGATAGGGTGTTGGGTAAGCCCAGAAATGTATAAATTGGGCCTGTGCGCAGAGCGCATAGAGCTGCATGTCAGGTGCGCCCAGCCCTCCCTGTCGTAGTGGCAGTGACAAGAGAGCCCAGGAGAGTCTAGCTTGACTCCCAGCCCAGACCAATGTCAGCAAGTGAGATCTTAGACAGGTGAAGAAGTGTTTAGTGAGAGGAATTGGGATGTTGACAAAAAGGTAAAGAAACTTTGGCAGTACCACCATTTTAGCAAGTGCAATCCTCCCTGCCAGAGATAACGGGAGTTTCGTCCAGATAGCCACTTTGCTCTCGAGCCAGTCTACCGCTCTGCCAAAGTTCAATGACCAAACGTCCTGTATATTTCGGCTTATCCAAATGCCAAGATATTTAACTGCATCCACTTCCCAGCGTAGGGGGTAATCAGAGTTCACCTCGGGAGTCTTGTCCGTTAAGGGGAAGACAACCGATTTGGCCCTGTTAATGGACACGCCAGCCAGTCCACCAAATCTCACGAATTCCCGAAGCAGGGGATTCAAATTGTCGGCTGGGTTGCGGATGTATAGGGTGACATCATCCGCATACAAGGAAATCAGCAAACTACGAGTGCTGAATCCTATGCCTTCTGCGGTATGGTGCTGTCTAATCCTCGCTGCAAGGGGTTCCATTGCTAGGGCAAATAGCAACGGAGACAGGGGGCAGCCCTGTCTCGTGCCGCGCGATATGTCAAAGGGCTCAGAAAGTAGACCATTCACTCTCACTCTCGCTTTGGGCTTAGTGTATAGGAGCCGTATCAGATTTATAAATAAAGGGCTGAATCCCATTCGTTCCAGTATCCGAAAGAGGTAAGGCCTTTCAAGTGAATCGAAGGCTTTTGTGGCGTCTAAAAAGAGCACAGCAGCCTGTTCATCAGGGTGGAGGTAGTGGAGTACCGAGAAAATGGTTCGTAGGTTATGTGAAGTCGCTCGTCCCGGTATAAAACCGGATTGGTCCGGGAGGGCAATCATTGGGAGGAACGGTTGCAGCCTGTCAGCTATTATCTTCGCGTATATTTTCACGTCCACATTGATGAGGGATAAAGGCCTATAAGAATCCAGTGACTGGCTATCCTTATCTGGTTTTAAAAGCGTAATGATTAGGGCTTCACGCATTGACTCTGGCAGGATTCCTGCCTCCAGTGCCTCAGTCAAGACGGCATGAAGGCGCGGAGCAAGTTCGTCTGCGTACGTTTTATAAAATGCCGTAGTGAGCCCGTCGGGTCCAGGGGCCTTATTCAATGGGAGTCCTTTAATGACTTTAACTATGTCTTGGATTGTGACTGGAAGGTCCATATATTGACGATGGACATTATTGAACCATACCAGGGCTATGGAATCTAAGTATGCGTTAAGGGAGTCCAGTGTCATCATGTGTTGGGACTTATATAAGTTGGAGTAGAAGGATGTGAATGTTTTGGCGACCTCCTCCTGACCTATAACTACGTCACCTGCAGGATTAGTAATAGAGTGGATGTATGTGGTTGGTGCAGTAGTTGAAATGAGTCGGGCCAGAGTTCTGCTAGGTCTGTCACCCTCGCCATACCTCCGAGCTTCAGCTTGTTTGCCGAGAAACTTTAGTTCTCGTTGTGCCTCCTCTATGAAGTCTAAAAGTTTAGCTTTCATTTGTGTAGCAAGGTCGGGCGAAGGGCATTCACAAAAGCGTGCCTCTAACTCTTTAAGCTCTTCTTCCAACCCTCGCAAGGTGTGTCGGATTGCTTTAAGGATGCCCGCCTGTCGTGCTATACACTGCCCCCGTATGACAACTTTGAACGCATCCCATAGTATCGCTTCTGTGGACACAGAACCAGCGTTACTTTCAAAATAGTGTGTGATATCAGTTCGAATCTCTTCCGTAAAGGCCACGTCTAGCAGCGCATGCGGCGGTAGGCGCCAGGTAAAGGCGCGGGTGGGTATACCTGGAATCTGGATTTGTAAAAGGCATGGGGCATGGTCCGATAGTGATCTGGCCCGACTGCACACATCCACAGTCCACGTAGCAACATCCTGTGACACCAGCCAGAAGTCTAGCCGTGACCAGGCCGGATGGTGGCTCGATATGCACGTTCCCTCCCTAGCGTGTGGATGTCTCACCCTCCATATATCTAGTAATGCGCCCTCTGTGATAATATCTGTCAGTGCTTTGCTTGCGTGTGGGTGTAGCGGTCTAGGTGCGCCCTTACGATCTAAAGAATCATTCAGCACAGTGTTGAAGTCCCCTCCCCATATAATCGTGGAGCAGTTTGCCAGCAATATCTGAGCCCATAGTGATCTAAAGAAGTCTGGGTCATCGACATTTGGTCCATAAACCGTCACCAGTACCACCGGTTTCCCCAGTAGGGTTCCGTGTACCACTACATATCTACCATCCGTGTCAATATGCACTGTATGTTCCCTCCAGTCTAAGCCTTTACGTATTAGTATAGCCGCTCCACGGGCATAATTGGAATATATGGCGGAATATATGGAGCCCCATCTGGAATGTTTAAGTCTCGGGGACGGCGCCGAGTTGACATGTGTCTCCTGTAGGAAACAAATATCTATGCTGTGACGCACAAGATATCCATGCATCAGTCTTGCCTTCCTGTTATCATTTAGACCACGGATGTTCCAAGTCAATATCTTCGTCACCTCCATCAATCTACAGGCAGTCTCTCAGTTGTGTAAGTAAGTCGACCCACCTCAAACATAAGTGTGATATCATCACAAACATTTAGCCATGCATTGCAGTACTGACCAAGTGCCAAACATTCCAACAACCCCAGCCTCCCCCCTCCCACACCAACCCCCCAATTAGGTTGTGATAAATTCCCACCCGAATTATGCATACCCTAAGTATAACTAACAGTTGCAAACAATGGGAGACACCCCTTAGAGGCGCGGTGTCCCGAGCATACACCCCTGCTTACACTGGGTGGCTGTGTTATCACATTCTGACTTGCAGGCAACCTAGAAGTAAATGTAATAAGGGTGTACAAGCCCACCTACGAGGCATACTGTCAACACCAGCATATAAAATTACTTGTGCCAGAATAGGCCTATCATAGAGTACATGCAGTGTAGGTCTTCACGGGACCACGTAGAGCATAAAGAAGCCGAATTCACCAGGGTGAGGGAGCAAAGTAAGTAGCACAAAAGGAATTAACGATCATGGAGTCGGTAAAGTCAATCATTGTCGCTTAAGCGGTTCTCTGCATCCTCTAGTTGCGTCGATTTCCTCTTAGACCTGGCTCCACATATCTGTTTCGCAAATTTCAGAGCGGATTTAGCATCAGTAAAGTAGTTTGTGGTGCCTTCATGTATTATCCTCAGTTTCGCCGGGTATAAGAGTGAGTAAGGGATTTCCGCTTGTAACAGAAGACGCTTAGCCGGTAAAAACTCCTTACGCGCTGCCTGCACTAAAGGGGTAAAGTCGGGGTAAAAAGAGACAGCGTTACCTTTATGAGTGATCTTCCACTTCTCCTGTGCGAGGCGCAGTATCAAACCTCTATCCTGAAAATTGAGCAGCTTTACCAGGATAGGTCGCGGCGGCGCTCCCACTGGTGGTTTCTTACCCAGTGATCTATGTGCCCTTTCAACAGTAAACACTGGCGACAGGTGTGGGTCAAAGAGTTCGTGTAGCAAATCCGAAATGAACACCTCCATCTTCCCGATGGCTGTGGTCTCTGGAATTCCGGTTATGCGGACATTGCATCTCCGAGAGCGCGCTTCCAAATCGTCCGCCTTGGCGCGTAGCATCTCAATCTCCCGTTCCATGCTAGTGATGTGCTGTTTGGTTTCCTGTTGGAACTCGCAGCATTCCGTGTTACGATTCTCTAAGCAGTCCAGCCGCGTCTCATGGGTGTCAACTTGGGTCTTCACAGATTCCAATTGGGATGTCATGGTGTCCAGCTTGGTATCTATGCTCTTGAGGCTGGAGCGTACTTCTAGCAGCAGCGCCTTGACGTCAATGTCCTGATCAGCCCCTTGCAAGTTTGCTTCTGCAGTCTCAGATTCTGGATCAGTCTGCTTTGCCTGGCGCCGCTGCTCAAACGTTAATTTGGGTTGGCGGGGGTCCCCTTTACCCATCTTAAGTGCTCTCGTGGGGTTCCTTTCACGCACCCACAAGTTGCAGTCGCAGAGAGTCTGGCGTGGTCAGGAGATCGTTTAGGTATTGTAGAGGCGCAGTTGATGGTGGTCGTCTTATACCCAGGTGGAGTATGTGCGGTCAGTGAGATCGGGCAGCAAGTATATCAGTAGGTAACTGCGCAATGCACGCTCAGGATAGTGGTCGCGCTGGAGTGCAGTCACAGCGGGGGTTCCATTATGACCAGTTAATCATGGGCATGAGATAGCGCGCGTTTGTGCACCGTTGCGCCGTCTAACCGCCCAACAGTCGACGTCGCAGACCTCAGATTACAAGTATACGTGGCGGGATCGCGCACAGTCTTTCCGGGGCCAAGGCAGACGTCAGGCGAGTGTTTGACGCGTCCCCCGCTGCCTCTCCGCACTCACAGCCACCTGAAGCGATTTTAACTTACACCCTCAGCGCAGTGTAGCAGCGCCACAGCAGATTGGGCACTCCAGGCGCCCCTCGGATCAACAGCGGCAGCGCAGCTCACCTTCTCAAGTGCAATGAGGATTCAGCAGCTTCGTCAGTCAAGGCAGCATGCGCTCAAGCCCAGGTGCCCCGGTCAGCACGAGACGCAGATGATGCAAGTCGGGGAAGCCGGGCCGCCCTCACAGAGCGCCAATGTGCATACAGATGATCCCAAGTCAAAATGGCGGCGCGCTCCGGTCTGCGAGTGGCCGGCAAATAGGGACTCCTCAGAGCAGCACCGCAGCCCCAGGGATGTCGCTGCAGAGATGAGCGTCCCGACGATACCTCGTTCCGTTTTCCGACCGCCTGTGATCAGGTCAGGAGCACGTCGCATTCAGGCCACCGCAGCATCGGGTGAAAGTTGGTGCATGCAGCGGAGCAGGGCAGCACAGCAGGCGGACCGTAGCGCAGCTGCACCTCGGCGGGAGTTCCGAGGTGGAAAGTGGTCGAATTAGGCACTCCTGGGCTCCGAGAATTGGTGTGCCGGTGCCGTCAGCTGCCCGCCACCCTCCGGTGTATCGTGGATCAAGATGCCTCGCAAACAAGGTAGGATGCTTCAGGATTAATGACACAGCCGGCGGAGCTCGCTTACCAAGCGGCCATTTCGCTGCTCGGTCGGCCACGCCCCCCTTTTGTGGAGACTCTCTTTAGTTGCAGGGGGAGAACATTTGTTAATTATCGAACTCATGGAGTTTAGGTTAGTGGTTGGTGAGATCAATTACGTTGGAAGTTCAAGCAGGGGGTAGAAGTAGATTCTGGCTAGAGGTGGGTAACATGTTTGTGTGGAGCTTTTTCCAATCTCTTTTCCATACTTTAGGTTTTGTGGCTTGGGCCGAGTTCAGTTTGACTGTTTCCTTGATAAAGAAGGTGATGATGTGATGGTCAGACCAATCACAAGGGAGGATCGACTCCAGATGGGTGGAATCACTCTTAGAGATTATTAAGTCTAAGATTGCGCCTGTATTGTGTGTCGGGCTGTTGCACAGTTGGTTGAGGTCTAAGGCGTTGAGGAAGTTTTTGAGGCTGTTGACCACTGTATCGTTGGGGTCATTCCAGTGGGATGTATGTCATTACCACGCATGCTTTCACAACGCATGCCTTTACCACGCAAGTTTTACAACGCAAGTCGTTACAACGACTTGCGTTGGGGGGTGCTGGATAGTGAGTAGTTTAATTTACTATTCCAACTCCAGTCCCCGTGGATAGTAGGGAAGGTGTTGGATAGGAAATTAAATTATTCCCTATCCTAGAGCGCCCCCCAGCGCAAGTCGATGTAATGACTTACGTTGTAATAGTTGCGTGGTAATGGTATCTCGTTGTAATAGTTGCGTTGTAATGGTTGTTCACCTTCCAGTGGAGGTTAAAGTCACCCAGGAAGATTTGTGTATTACGTCGACCGGTGTGTGTTGTGATCAGATCCATGAGGTGTTCTGTGAAAAAGAGGTTGTCACCAGGTGGGTGATAGATGATGTGAAGCGAGTGGACAGGTTTACTATTACTGTTGATGTCGAGGCTGATGTATTCACAAGAAGGGAGTAACGAGGGTATAGCTCTGTTTATGGTGATGTTGCTCCGGTGTATGCATGCAATACCACCTCCAATCTGACCAGACCTGTCTAGTCTGATGACGTCATAGTTAGGGGGTACTAGGATGTCGATGAGGGGCGAGGAAGATTCTGTAAGCCATGCTAATGGGGATAAGTAAGTAGAAAAGGTGAAGTTGGAGCGGGATAGGTTGAGCTGTAGGGAGTCGATGTTTGTTGTGGTGTTGTGAGGTGTGACTGGGTTGGGGCGAGAGATGATGAGGGGAGGGATAGAGGGGGAGGATGGGTGGGGAGCTATGGTCAAGCCTAGAGTGGTATCCATAGATATGTGAGGTACGAAAGTGGTCTCGGCCATGATGGGTAGGGGGAGCGTGAGATGTTTCGGTGCGGTGCTACTAGGTGTATAAGTGGGGGTGGACGTCCGGGTAGCGGAAGCAGATGAATCAGAAGCCTGAGATGGACGGGAGGGAGGGTTGGGGGGAAGCCAAAGATGGATAGGGCTACATCATCCCTAATAGTGTTGGTGTGGGTGTAGGTGGGTAGTGAGGCAGTTTGCGGATTGTCCACTTGTTCTTTAGTGATGGGGAAGATGTTGTCTAGGAGGTTTAAACTACGGTCAGTGGCTTGTATGAGGATAGTACCGTTGTTATAGATAGTGATTGTTGCTGTAGCTTGAAAGAGTTGGGAAGGGGCAATATAAATAGCTAGACCATGTGCCGATTTTCTTGTGGCAGAAATAGGAAAAGTGGCAAGGAGTACTTTCCTCCATTGTGCTCTCCGTTTTGTGTGGAAGATGATGTCAATGGTTGAGTGTCCGTTGCGTGGTGAGAAGTAGGGATCAGCGAAGAGAGTTTCAGGGTGTGATTTGATAATGCTGTGTTTGAACCGTTTGGCCAATTTTTTTGAGAAGCCAGGGGGAGAGATGATGTTGTGTGTGTGAATGCCTGTGAGTTCCATGGTATGAGTGGGCAGGTGGGAGAGGGTGATAAAGCACTAGAGAGACTCTGGAACGCTGGGGCCAGAGGGGTCCTGAGAGAGAGTAAGGGGGAGGAGGGAAAGACGGAAGCAAAGCGGTCAGAAACAGCGGATGAGAATAGTTACTAATGGGCTAGGGGGATACGGGGATAGGGAATGGGTTGACATGAAATGTGAGATGTGTGGCATTTGGTTGAATGACAGAAAAGGGAGAGGAGGGGGAGCTTAGGGAGGGTAGCCGGAAGTGGTGGGAGTGAGGGGGGACAGAAAAGTGAGGGAGGGGGAAGTAAGTTGAGTAAAGGTTAAGGTGACCAGAGGCTAGGGCAAAGAGGGAAAGGCAGACTAGGATGGCTGACTAATTTGAGGCAAGTAATGTGATGGAGGTTTGGGCGGTCTGAGACGTGGGGGGGGAGTAGGTCGAAACTGGGTGAAGGTGTCCAGAGGCTAGAGCAATGGGGGTAGGTCAGGCAAAGATGGCCTAATTCTAGAAGCAAATAGTGTGGTGGAAGTTTGGGCGGTCTGAATAATGAATAATGAGGGAGGGGGACGGAAGTCGATTAAGGGTTAGGGTGTCCCGAGGCTAGTGCACTGAGGGTAAGTCGGGCTAGGTGGCCGACTTGTTAGAAGCAAATATTAAGGAATCCTCTATTAGTTTCCTTACAGGAGGAAAAGTAAGTCAGACTAAGATGGCCGACTTCTTAGACGTAGATACTAGTTAGACCTCTGTTAGTTACCTTTAAAGAGGAAAAAGTTAGCCCACTCACATTTTAGGGGGAGATCAAAACACTGTTTCGCTAGTGATTCGCTAGAAATAACAGTGTAGGAAGGTGGATATCTGACTATGGTTGCCCCCAACTTTTTGCCTGGTGTTTTGCTGGTTTTTGACTTAGTTGGCCTGGGATCCTGCTATTCAGGACCCCAGGCTTCCTGCTCTCTCTGTTAAAATGGATTCCATGTACCTTAGGTACATATCTAATTGGATACTGGGTCACCTTATCAGTCCCTGTACAGTGTACCTTAGGTACCCAGGACATAGGTGCACTCAGGGCCTACCAGGGGCTGAAGCATGTATTATGCCACCCCTGGCTGGCCATCTAAATCTAACACAACTGGCTGCATGACAGCTGGGGCAAGGTGGTGTAAACACCCTTTGCTGTAGATATAGTATACCTATATCTAACCCTAAAATGGACACATATATTCCTATCAGTCACTCCTATGGAAGGCCTTATCAATCCTGAAGGCAGAGTGCTTGGAATTATGTGAGATGGTGCTCTGGCATGAGCTGAGCCCATTTGCAGCTTGCGGAACCAAGTCCTAATAGCTGTTCCATGATAACGCTATACCATATACTCGTAAGTGCATCATCAACCTCGCGGTTAAATGCTAACTCTGGTATAACATTATCAAAACATGTCGAGTAAGGTGTCATACGATTTGGAATACTACCCCCTCGCCAATTCTGGCGACTGGGGTAGCATTCCACCCTTCTAGAGGGACACGACATGTATGTAACTGTGAACCCCGGTTAAAGTTAACTCGAGCCTCAGCATCACAAAATGGATGCTGCCACCACAGACACAAGTCTGACCTCCTGCTGCTGGGAGTCCTTCCAGCGAGGATGGCTTGGACAAAGGGTTTCCTGCCTTGGGAGGTGCTAGCACCACCCCAGACAGGATTTTGTGTATTGGGGAGGATAGGCCTGAAAGGAATGAGACATGCCTGGGGCACACAAGGTGCCCTGTGCATACACCGGTTCAAACCAGTTGCTGGGGCATCCCAGCCCCAGCTCTGGCGGGAAACCGGACAAAGGATAGGGGGTGTAGCCACCCCCCTTCCTGGTCCCACCCAGGGGAGGGACCTAGTCAGTAGTGCAGCCCCCTTTAGGAGAATAAAGGTAGGAGCTGGTCCCATTCCAAATTAGATTATCCTGAACTATTCAACAAGAAGAAACTCTGGCCTTTGACGTTCTGCTCCACAGAAGACTGAAGAATCTCCCTTGTGGACAAGGAGTGTCCACCCTGCAACTGCAGGCACCATCAAGCGTCCAGCGGCTTCACTTTGTCGTCTTCCCTCGAGGATCCAGACTTCAGAGCCCGACGAGACCCGGATTCCCAGACCTCTCCGACCTCTACCTACATCTGCAGCAAAGCTGAAACCCGTGGGTGCGACGAGATACGTGGGACCGGCCATCTTGAACGAACCTGCACTTCGCTTCCAGCACGACTCCCGAGGTAAACTCAACCAAGTGCTTTGGGGACTAAGAAGCCCCAGCCCCGAGCAGCCCCTGCACCGAAGATCAGCCCTCCAGCATCCACGAGATCTGCGTGGGGCCCTTCTGCTTGTTTGCTGCTCGACGCGTTGTCTGGTCACTTGCCGGCTGGCTAGTGGCCTCCTAGACGACGAACCTTTGAATCTTCACTGCTGGTCTGGTTGCTCCAGACTGGCCCATGCTCCCTTCCAAAAGAGGGGCACCCCGGACTCTCCTAGTCCGCTCCAGACGCTTTCTCCACTCACCGCGTGGGTTGCCTTTGCCAAGGCCTGTTGACGCCGATTCCGGATCCAACACCGCCGACAGAGAGAGCCTGCGTGGGACAGCTCGTGCCTCCATCCTGGTCATCGAAGACACCTCCTGGTCCACGTGGCTGCAGAGTCAAGCGTCCACTCTTCACCTGATCGCGACAACGACATCTGGTTCCTTCCTGGTTCCACTCCAGTCACTGGCTAGTGACTGTGAACATTGTCCCCTCTGCTTTCAGGTCTCCTTCTTCACCGATCCACCCTTGGATCGCACCGGACATCTTCCTCCTGGTCGCCTGCAGCATCTTTTCTTTCAGGCTCCATTGACTTCAGCGCGAGAACCCGACACACTTTGGCACCTATGCACCCGCAGCCCGTGGGTGAGGTAACGAGAGCTTTTCGGTGCTCAAGGGTAGTCTAACTGTCCTAGTGTCCAATTCCACAGTCGTTGTTGTCCTACCTTGTCAGGATTGTCCGTACTTACCTTTTTACTTGAACTGTACTGTCCATAGACGTTGTTACGCATCTCGCGTGTGAGTTCACACTCTGCACACGCGTTCCGTGGGCCTCCTATTACTTACCTGAAGTTAGTGTAGCGTGGTCCCATCGATCCTACAGCCTCTGGACAGCTCCATTCCTTTTATCGACTCTCACATTCCACTTACTTAGTATATGGTTTGTCGTGCCCCTAGGGCACCATTGTAATTTTGTGCAACTTGTGGTATTTTTCGTAAGAGATTGTCATGTGCTTAGCCCTCTGACCTCATAAAGAGTTCAGAGGTGTTGTTATTAATAAATATACTGTTTATTTTCATAACAAACTGTGTGGTGTCCTTTCATCTAGTATTCAAGGGGTTATATTGTGGTAAAACAGTTGGCTTCACATGCCAAAAGAGTTTAGCCTAAGACTGCTTTGTCCATGCTACCATTAGGATAGCTGGTCTATAAGGTTGACTTACAACCAATCACCATAAGGGTTGTTTGGACTGATACAAGGTGATCACTAGAACTAGTGAGCATCATATATCAGGCCAACTTCTCACAAACAGTAGAGTGAAAAACAAAGAAAATAGCGTGAGATTACAACTACCTCAATCCTAGGGAAATGTCTGAGGCTGTATCTGGAGCAGCTTCACTTTAATTGATTTATTAGCGCATTTGAGGCGTGATGGACCTTGTTTTCAATAAAGCGAGGGGGCAAAATCACAGTGTTTACCCTCTTCATGCTGTTCCTTTGAGTAGGGACATCTGTGATAAACAAAACACGTATTTTCCGCTTTGTTTAGAGACTACACAGGAGGGGGCGGGGTCGCGCCGACAATCAGGACCGAGTCTCCTTATTACGTGGGTACCGTCCGTTGGCCTCACCGTCGCTCGTTGCCGAAAAGGGAGAGATAGAAGGGACTGTGTTGAGATGGCTCTGAGCCCTCCTGGGCACCAGCAGGATGCCACTTCCTCCAAGCACCGCCGATATGCAGAGGACCCAAGCCCGAAGCAAGCAGCCAAGTCCTGGTACAGGACTCTGCGGCGGCCCCGCTGCAGTTGATATTGATGTGGGGTGGAGCGCTGTGTCCGAAGCGAGCAGCCCAACCCCCGCTCGACACTCCGGTCTGAGAGGGGGAATCGCCGGGTCTAAGGCGAATCAATCCGATCTGGTGCTGATGGACTCCTGGGAGCCGGGGGCTGCCTAAGATGGGGGAAGCTGCTCCGTCATCCGTTGTGCCCATGCACTGACCTGCTAATACGCTCCGTTGCTCATAGGGTGAACGACAGACCGCTCGGAGCTAGAAGGGGGAAGCTGCTCCGTCGTCCAACACCCTAGGTAGATTTGTTGCCTCATCTGGTACCTGGGAGGGGCGCATACCCAATCTCCTTTCTGTCTATGTGCCACCAGGATTACACACCCAAGCCTTTACAGGCCTCGGGGACCCCCTCTTAGCCTTGCCGGTAGTATTGATTGGGGGCGACTTCTTTTTTATTTTTATTTATTTAAAGAGTTTTGTATAGGGCGAACGTGACCCTTAGGTATCAGAGTGCTTCACATTACATGAGGTAGGTTAGCAATACATTTTGCATAGATGACGTTTCACAATGATATGAGGTAGGTAATTATGCAGCAATAAGTATTAACATAAGTATAAACAGACATGTTAGATAAAGTTTGGTATCAAGGAGTACTGAAACTTCCAATACCAAAGGTTCTGTCATGTATTTTCCACGTGAAGTCTTCCTTCCTAAACCAGGTGAAGAATAGTACCGTCCGATGTTCTCTCCAGTATCGCTGGCGATTTTCTCTTTTCTTACATTGCTGTTCTGTTTGGTAACTCCTAGGTTATGGTGTTAGTGATGCCCTATCTTGACTATGGTAGGAGCTTACTCATTAGGAAGATCTTAGCTTCCCTTTTACATGTTGCTGTGTTTCGGATTTTCCTTTGGAAGGAGTGAGTTCCATATTCCGGGGGCTGCTCCTGAGAAAGCTCTATCATTTGTTTTCTTCTTTCTGAAGATAGGTGGTCTCAGCAACAGCTCCTTAGCACTCCTGGCAGGTCTGCTTCCACCTGATAACTCAATTTATTTTCTGGGCCAAGTATCTTGGTGTGTTGTAATGTAGCGCTTTGTGGGTAATACATGCCATTTTTAGTTGAATCCTGGCTTCGTACGGTAGCCAGTTTAACGCTTTCAATTGTTGAGAGATATGGTCGAATTTCCTCGATCCGGCGATGAGTCTTGCAGCTGCATGGAGACATGCTTTTAGAGGTCCTGTGGAGATTTTAGGTAGACCTGCTAAGGTTGTACAGGCCCTATGCAAATATTTAAATTGGACCAGCCTGAGACGCACCGCGATAGCAGTCCCTCACGGGGACTCCAAGGCTTCCCTCCAGTCATCCTAATCTAGGGGTCCAACGTCCCCTTCCCAGGCTTCCTTCAGTGTGTGTAGAGTAGAGGAACAATGGGTGACGAGGGTTTGGTAAATACGTGAGACCTTCTTGTCTCCAAGATCCCCCATAAAGACGTTCGCTTCCAGGGGGCTAAACTCCGGTAGCGAGTCCAGGCCCACCAGGCTGGGCTCAAGCGCGTGGCGTAACTGCAGATATTTGAAAAATTGGGTATTGGGCATTTGGAACTCGTCCCTCAGCTCCTGAAACGATTTGAGGGCTACTCCGAACACAACGTTTCCCAGCGAAGAGATCCCTATAGAATCCCATCCGCCAAACCCTGCCAGCGCGGCCAAAGCGGGGAGCCGCCCATTACGCCACAGAGGAGTCTCCGCCGTCAATCTGCCCCACCAGCCCATGCGACGCAGCGCCTGTCGCCATATCACAAAGACCACTTGCGTGGCACGAGGCAACTGCCTCCTCAGTGCGGCTGAGTACAAGAGCGTATGCAAGGTGTTAGCTCCCATCAAGGAGCGCTCTAATGCATAAGCCGGATCCTCCCTATCTCCGTACCACCAGTCATTCAACACCAACAAGTGGGAGGCCTGGTAGTATGACAGCACATCGGACGTTGCGAGGCCACCACAGTAGGTGGACAGAAAGCAGGTACGCAATGCCACCCTGGCTGCACCTCCCACCCACAAGAAGCGTCCCAGCACTGAATTAACTTGCCGGAACCACTCGGGTGCGACCAGGTGCGGATGATTCTGCAGCTGGTACAGGAGGCGCGAGAGTGCAACCATTTTGAAGATTGCAGACCTGCCATAAATGGTGAGGGGCATGCGGGACCACGTTTTAATGTCCGACTGGACCTTTTCCCACACCGGCAGGATGTTGCGCTCCCAAGAGAAATAAATTCAATAAACCGGGAAGGTTTACTAATCAGCAAAAGCAAAACAAACAGTATCAATCGCAATGTATTTGTGTCCAAATTCTCCACTAGAGCAATCAATATCAGAAAGATAATTACAAAACGATGGGAACTACTACAAAATGACGAGGATCTCAAAAATTTATTTCAATCCAAACCAATCTTTGCGTACACAAGAAGTCGTAATTTACAGGAATATTTGAAATCAACCACGAAACTGAGTGATACCAACTACAAAGGAATGCGCAAATGCAACAATTGTGTACACTGCAACAACGTGATGCAACAAAACTTTGTGACTCATCCGAGAACGGGAGAGAAAATAAGTTTGAAACTCACAGCGGATTGTAATTCTAGTTTTGTACTTTACTGCATCAAATGTCCATGTGGACTCATGTACATTGGCAAAACTGAAAGAAAATTGAAAATAAGAATCAGCGAGCACAAGAGCATGATACGTAACAAAAACACTAAATCAAATTTGGCAGCTCATTGGATAAGCAACAACCACAATATTTCCCAAGTACGATTCATGGCTGTGGAAAAGATCGAATCACGAGAAGGAATGGACAGTCGCAAATTGTTATCTCAAAGAGAAGTAATGTTAATTAAGAAATTCCAAACGATGGAACCGTTAGGGTTAAATGACAAATTGGACCTTGCATGCTTTTTGTGAATAATTTAACTGTTTTTCAGAATAATGACAAGCTGCAATGAACTTTAACACTAGCACTAAGCACTGTAAAATTGGGTAATTATTTAATGTAACTGTTATTTTCACAACAAGCACATACACACTTCATCCAAGTTCTTTTTGTTCCATTACATCATGGCAGCACGTTGAGTAGTGCAGTTTATCGAGCATCAGCCCGTTTTTTCGTTTCCATTCGGATCGCACCATTCTCCATTATCTATACTTGTATTTCGACAAGTAAGATGGTAAGATGGCCGACACTTTAGCCCATTAGTTTTCAGTCCGCCTTCTAGCTTTAGTATCCACATCGCTGGCGCAAACATTAGCGTGCACCTGGCACAATCATTTTACCTCCGGTATTGAGCACAGACCCAAAGACCGCGTTTTAAAGAAACGAGAGAGTATATTAATTCCTCACGGTAAGCTCACTCCTAACAATATGTTTCTATAGTTTAAATTTAGAGTGAACTCCATCACTCACACGCCAGCCGTTTACTTACACAAATATCACGTTTCCTTTCATAAACGCTGAAGCATCGTTCATGAAAAGCAGGTAACTTGACGGTGAAGTTGTGCTAGTTTACCAAGAAGTTTCATAATACCCATAGTCCTCTAACACATATTCCCCTCATGTTCTATGCAGATACTCAATCAGAACAAAGCTTTTTTAATGCACAAAGTATACCACTACAACTTCAAGCTCTACCAATTCCGTGAGTTTTTGAGAACATATTATTACCCTGTATGTGTGGTTAAATTGTATCATAGGCAGCATTGCATACTCAGTGAGATTCAAGTACCTCTAGAATGTTAAGGATGTGACATTGATAGAGCGCGCGAGGCCACCCGACCAATAGTTTTCGCCATTTCCGGCTTCAGGGCCCATATACCTTTCAAATCACCATATACATCGATCAGGTGACTTCACGAGCTCTACCAAGTTGTGTGTGTGTGTTCCCTGCTAATAATTTTCAGTGCACCCGACTTACCATCCACCGATGCGGGTACCTAATGACCACAATGAATCAGGGAGCTAGCTGTAAAAGAAAGGCAGCAAAATACAAACCCAACCAATAACATTCAAATACTGTTTAAATGACCACGGACAACTGGAAGTTTTAAAATGTTTATCTAAATTCAATATTTTCTTGCATGAGGTACAGTAAAATAAGGCAATCAATAACCAAGATAACATAAATCATATAGGCATAAAGAAATAATGACAGGGTAATCATTCAAATGTAATATGAAATGCAGATGGGAAATATTATAAAATCTCAGAAATGTTTAAGCATGGACATTTTATGCATGAATAACTATGGGAGGGCCTATAAAGAGTAGCACGCTTCACTTAAGGTGAATGGGCCTTTGAACAATCTAGGTAATGAAGTTCTAGACCATATCATAAAATTACAGACTGCAATGCAAAATATAATTTCTAACCAGTGAGAAGACATAGGAACAAAACCTCACGGAAAAATATGTAATTAACTTTCAATAGAGTACTGTACTTTTGACTCATCATCAAGAAATAAAACTATTGCATTAAATGTTAGCTACATTGACACAGTCACAAGAGCAGTGGCACGAGCAGTACCACATGATAAGCACAGCTATGAATTACGCATGCGCATAACTTTCCCTCCACTTCTGCAGACGCGTCAGGACACGTGAGTGTGGCTGACGCATGCGCAGTAACTAAAATACAAGCGGCGGCCATATTAAAGGACACAGATTAAATTCATTAGAAATACACATAGGCAAGCTTCGGGAACTTTGCCTAAACAAAAATAAATGTTAGTAAAACATACGCTTTGTTACCTTATTACACATAAACGAGGTTCTTGACTTCGGCAAGCCGCAAAATATGCGAAGCTTTGCTTCATCAACATAACTGGTAATAACAAAGTGATATTGTTGAAAATGTCGATATCAGTACACATACATTGATGTCTGTTTTTGTAAATACAACCTGAGCGCACAATCATTTAGCAATAGAATGTACTCGTATGAGCAAGGTGAACTCAAATCTTAGTAGTGGCTTATGTTTAGAGGCTAATAGCTAACTAGTTTAAAAAATTGAAACATACAGCTAATGTTTATGCACAATTTTTTACAGAGGCCCCTGAGGAAGGGACAATGGTCCCGAAATGCATCGGGCCAATGAAATAAATGAAGGATTTAATTGAAGGTTATGATGATAACCCTAAAATACACATGCCTGTATGAAGCTAAATACAAAACATGAACTATTAAAGCATAAAAAAGCCATAAAGAAAAATGAGATGAATCTGAATGCAGAAGATTGCTTTTTCATAAATATTGGTTTTTGAAAATAAATGCAATTATTGAAAATAAACTTTGAACTTTTGGAATAATTGGAGTAACTACAGAAAAGGAGGAAATACTACCAAATCAGAGCTGTGCGCTAGGTAGGGTCGTGATCGCGCTATCACGTACCACTTCAAAAATAATTACTCAACTAAGGGACAGGCAGCCCTTAATTACCAAGCAGCACGCCACAGAAGGACTCATAGACAAACAAAACCACAAAGAAAAGGTTTTTTCAGCAAATTGAATTAAAGGAGTGCCAACGGCCTACCTCAATCTTAATGCTCCCAAGAGATCGCCATAGACTCTGACAGGAACACGCCAAGATACAGCATGCCTCCAACTGCTACCTGCAAAGCCGATGCCCAAGAGCCCGCATACGCCCCGTCTCCCAACACCCACAGGGTGGACTTACGAGGGTTAAGATAAAGACCCGACACCTCGCCAAATATGCGCATAATTTCTAACACCCGAGGGCCCGATCTATCCAAGTCCGTGAGGAAAAAGAGGACGTCGTCCGCATAGAGTGCGATCCTGTCCGTGAGTCCCCGGCCCCACTGAAAGCCGCACAGCTGTGCGTCGATTCGCACCCAGGAGGCCAAGGGCTCCATAGCCAGCGCAAACAGGTACGGGGATAGCGGGCAACCTTGGCGGGTCCCCCGACCGATTGGGAACTTCTCGGAGACCGCCCCAGAGACTCGCACGGACGCTGTGATGTCGGTGTATAGCAGCTTGAGATAGGAAATAAAGACCGGTCCCAGGTTAAGATGGGGCAGGAGCGCAAACAGGTAGGCCCAGCTCACGGAGTCAAACGCCCTGTCAATATCTGCCAGTAGTAGGGCTGCCCTCTCTCCCGTGGCCCCCATCGCGTCCACTGCCGTCTGCGCCCGCCGAATATTGTGTCGCGTTGCCCTGCGCGGCATAAAGCCCACCTGATCCGGGTGGACCAGATCCGCTACATAAGGGAGAAGACGGTTCGCCAGTGCCTTAGCTAGCAGCTTAGCTTTGATGTTAAGCAAGGAGATAGGGCGGTAGGAGTCATGGCGATCCGGCGGCCTGCCCGGTTTTTGAAACAACACCACTTCTGCATGGCGCCAGCCGGCTGGCAACCTCCCCAGTTCCCGCGCCGCTTCCAAAACGGCCCTGTAGTGGGACCCTAATTGGAGGTGGAATTTCTTATAAAACTCGCACTGGAAGCCACTCGGCCCAGGAGCTTTCCCGGGATTGAGCTGACCTAGCGCATCACCAAATTCCTCCGCTGTGAGAGGGAGGTCCAGTGCCGCCCGCGTATCATCAGAGACGGTTTTCGGGGGCAAATCAGCAATAAATTGATCCACTTCAGCGGCCGGAAGACAGTCCCGCGGCGGGTATTGCCCCGCGTAATATCGAGCAAAGCTAGCCGCCAGCTCTACTGGATCCGTCAAGGTGACCCCGGCATCATACGTGAGTCCCGGCAGCGTCAGTGGCTGCAGGGTACGCTGGCACAGCCTATGGATCATAGTGCTGGACTTGTCTCCCCATTGATAAACCCTACTTCGCGTGGCCAGCCACGCCTGCCGGGCCTCATCCAGCAAAACGGACGCGTAGGACTGCTGTGCCTGCAAGAGTAGCCGCACCACCACATCGTCTCCCCCACCTTGACACAGCCGCTCAAGAACCTCCACGCGTGCAGCGGCAGCTACTATGGCTTCCTTACATCGGCGACGGGCCGCCGTACACCACGCGATGTCAACTCCCCGCAACGTGGGCTTCATGGCCTCCCAGACCACCGGCACGTCCACAAATGGCCCCCAGGTTTTCTTGCCAATAATGGGCGATCGCCCCCAGCATATGCTGCACGTAGTCAGCCTGCTGGAGATGCCATGAAGACATCCGCCACCTAAAGGGTTGTCTCTTCCTGCACAGCTCAACATCCACAGCCACTGGGGAGTGGTCAGATAGCCCCCTGGGCAAAATGTCCGCCCCACGCACTGTGCTCAGGAACGCACCGGGCACAAATATACAATCCAGGCGCGAGAAGGAGCCATGCACAGCTGAAACGTAGGTATACTCACGAACTTTAGCATGCAAGTGTCGCCACACATCAATCCAACCCAGCCCGTCCACCATTGCACTCAGCCGGGTGGGGGCAACCATAGTCTGAGTCTCCTGCGGTCTCCGACGGTCCATACTCACATCCATAACATCATTCCAATCACCTCCTAGTACAGCCAGGGACTCCGGGATCTCCGCCCACACCTCAAACAGCCTCTCAGCCAGGGACCACTGCAATGGGGGAGGCGCATATATACTCCCAAGCACAACAGATTCTGAACCCACCATTCCCTTCACAAAGATGAACCGACCCAGCGGGTCAAGCCACTGCCTCTCATGCACATAAGCCAGTCTGCGGTGGACCAATATGGCGACCCCCCTAGAGCCCCTGGTAAACCCAGCGTGATAGACCTGGTGGTAGCCAAAGAGCTGTAAACTAAGCACTTTCGTCCCCATCATATGGGTCTCTTGTAGCAATAGGACGTCTGCAGCTTCTGTCTTGCCCCAACGTAGATTTGCCCCCCGCTTGATTTTATCCAGCATCCCTCTGACATTCCAACTCAATATATGCATGGACGCCCTAGGGGGTCCCGGAGGGGATGCATCAGCCATAATCCCAAGGAACACCAGACCAAAGCAACCAGTAACAGGCCCGGGTAAACCACACAATCAGAAATGAAGCAGTAGAAATCACGTGCAACCCCCACCAACCCCCCCACCCATCCTCCCCCGGGGACGCCCCCCTCAACTCCCCATCCCCCTCCCTCCACCCCCCCCCTATACCTCATAGAACACTGAAGTACCTGTCGCGGCATGGGTAACATTGGGCACAAAACAGAGCGCCCAAGGCCAACCATACCAATGGATCCCAACTACCCACTCAACTAGGAAGAACCCCCCCCTCCAACTCCCTCCCTCGTAGGAGACAAGAAGCCCCTGCATATAAGCTCCCCGAACCCCACCCCATAGCCTCTAACAATCATGGAGAGGCCATGCAAACAGTCATTATGTGCTCAGTCCTCGGCTGTCCGATCAGTGGAGGGCAGCCCTCCGAGTACCCCCGGCAGGGGGCCAAGATAATCTCACACCCCAGCGTCCATCAATGTTCCTTTCCGGAGTGGTCAGAGTCGGCAGTTGTCCCATCCTGTGCTTCACTGCGAGAGGAGGAGCGCTTTCGCGACCTAGATCTCCTGTGCCGCTTGCTCCGGACAGTTTGGTCGCCTCGCTCCTGCGACGAGCCCCGCGACGAACCCAGGTTCAAGCCCGGCTGGGCATGTAGCCGGACCCTCACCGTCTCGTCAGTCCATCTGAAGACCTCCTCTGGGGTATCAAAGAAGTGGGTCCGTGACTGAAACACCACCCGCAGGCGGGCCGGATAGAGTAAGGAATACTGGAGTTTCAGGCCCCTCAGTTTCGCCTTGGCCGCAATAAAGGAGTGGCGTTGTTGTTGTACCATTTTTGTATAGTCCGGAAAGATCATGATCTTCTGGTTCTCGAACGTGAGCTGATCCTTAGCCCTCGCCTCCCGTAGGATGGTGTCTTTATCATGAAAGTTCAGAATCCTGGCAATCACCGGCCGAGGCCGCTCCCCTGCAGGCGGCTTCTGTGTTAGAGCCCTGTGCGCCCGTTCTATCACAAAACATCACAACAAAACATCCGGGGGGAGCCAGCTCTCCAGCCACTGGGATAAGAAGTGTTCCATGTTCCCTTTCTCGGCAAGTAATTGAATGTTGGTCACTGGGCGGAAGTTATTAGGATCTGCCGGGTCCGCTGTACATTTTTTGATAATGGGGACGACTTGACCTGTTTTGAGGCACTCTGGAAGGATCCCTTGGGATAGAGATGCATTTATTATTTTTGTCCATATTGGTATGACGATATGGCTGATTGCTTTCATGCATTTTGAGGGGCAAGGGTCATTTTAGTGGTTATTAGGTCTGATGTCTAAGAGTGTTTTGTCGATGGTATTTTGGTCGTATAGTTGGAAGGTATCCCACTGAGTCTTGTTTTTTGCCTTATTATGGTCGATTTTCGAGTTGTTATCGATCTGTAAGAGTGGTTGGTTAGGGAGGTTGTCCGGTGGTCTTCTGAGCTCCATTTCTAGAGTATTGGCCTTGGTGTTGAAGAATGTTGAGAATTCCTCACAGCTCAGTTGCGTTTTTGTAGTTTCTTGGGCAGATTTGTCCAACTTTTTGGATTGTTGCTTTAATATCTCGAATAGTTTTCGTGGTCTGTTTTTGGCGTTATCCAGTTCTGATCTAATAAATTCCTTTTTGGAGTTGAGGATCTTTTTGTTGTATTAATTTCTGATTTTTCTGAGGGATTTCAATTCGGAGGATGATGGGTGTTGTCTCCATTTTCTTTCAGCAAGTCTTAGTTTCCACCTTTCTTCATTCAGAGTCCCGTTAAACCATGGATTTTTAACCTTCTCTGTGACTCTTTTCATTTTTAGTGGCATGGTTGCATTGACTATATTAGTTACTGATGTAGTGTAATGTTCCATTAGATCCATTACATCCTGCAGGTTTTTGGGTGGATTTAGGTCCTTCTCATAACTTTCTACTAGTAGTTCAATGTTTTGAGTTTTTAGTGTCTTGAGTCCACTTTTTAAGTTTGGTAGGTTGCTTGGCCTTGCTCTTTTTCACGTTGGGTATCATGAAGGTTATGGCATTGTGATCCGACCAGTTGCATGGAACAATTGATTGTATTGACGTTGTGAGAAGTTGGCCTGGTATATAATGTTCACTATTCTAGTGAGCACCTTGCACCAGTCCCAACAACCCTTATGGTGATGGTTGTAAAGTCAACCTTATAGAACAGCTATCCTAGTGGTAGCATGGACAAAAGCAGTCTTAGGCTAAACTCAAGAGGGCATGTTAAGCCAGCTGTTTTACCATATGCAATCCCTTTAATACCAAATGAAAGGACACCACACAGGTTGTATATTCAAAATATATATGTGTTATTTCTAAATCAATCGTCTGAACTCTTTATGAGGGCAGAGGCACAAGCGCATAACAAGAAACTTAATATAACATACAATAAGTTGCACAAATATGGATAGGCCCTGGTGGCCCGCTAAACTATATACTAAAATAGTAGTATAAGAACCACGTCATGAACAATGGTAAGGCCTAGGTCCTTGGGAATCGCTGGGGCTACAATGGACTAACAGTTGTTTGGGAGCAGGAGGCCCACGGGATGTGTGTGCAGTGTCTAATTGCGCACGCGTGCACACATAGAAGTCAAAGGGTGCGTAAAGTTACAAAGTTAAAGAATTAGGAGTCTTCCGACTGGACTAGAAGCTAACTGCTTGAAACTAGGACACTAGGAGAGTTAACCTTCACAGGAGAACAGCAGTACTCGCGTTACCTCACCCACAGGAAGCAGGTGCATAGGTCCCAAAGTGTGTCGGGTTTCGTTGTGGAGTTCTATGAAGCCTTGGAGAAAAGATGCTGCAGGCGACCAGGAGAGAAGAGTCCGGTTGGATCCAAGGGTGGATCAAGAATGAAGAGTACCTGAAAGCAGAGGGGACAGAGTCTGGGTCACTAGCCAGTGACCAGGAAGGAACCAGGAAGGAACCAGGCGGTATTGGGAAGCAATCAGGTGATGTCGTGAAGCTTGTCTCTGCAGCCACGTGGACCAGGAGGTATCGACGACGACCAGGAGCTGGATACGGACTGTCCCACAAAGGCTCTCGCTGTCGGAGGTGTCGGTTCTCGATTCGGAGTCAACAGGCCTTGACAAATGCAACCCACGCAGGAATCGAAGATGACTTCTTACTATGGCCAGCAAGGACTCCTTCACAGGGCAGGAAAGGCCAGTCTCGAGCAACCAGACCAGTGGTGTAGATTTTGGGTTTCGTCGTCACAGAGGCAACTAGCCAACTGGCAAGTGACCGGACAGACGCGTCGAGCAGGAAAATGCAAAAGGGCCCCATGCAGCACTCGGTGAGTGTGGAGAGGTGATCTTCGGTGCAGTTGGTGCTCGGGGCTGGGGCTTCTCAATCCCCAATGCATAACTTCGAGGGTGCCTCAAAAGTTGCACGGAAAGCAATGCGCTGGCTTTCCAAGATGGCCGGTCCCACGTCTCTTGTCGCCTCCATGGGTCTCAGCTTTGCTGTGGCTGTGGATCGGGCTATTGGATGTCTGGAAGTCTGGGTCTTGTCAGGCTCTGTGTTCACGCTCCGGCGGGAGCAACGACAAAGCAAACCGTTGAGCGCTTGATGGTGCCTGCTTGCACAGGGTGGTCACTCCTTGACCACAAGGGAGATTCTTCAGTCTTCTACATCGAGTAGGATGTCGGAGGTCCAGAGTTTTGTATCAGAGTTTCAGTCAGGATATATCTAAAGTCTAAGGACACAGCTCCTACCTATATACCAAATCTAGGGGCTGGATTACCTGCTAGGTCCCTCCTATGGGTGGGACCCAGGAAGGGGGTGGTTACACCCCTTTCCCTTGTCCAGTTTTGTGCCAGAGCTGGGGCTGGAGTGACACAGCACCTGTTTGAACTGGACTATGCATGGGACACCTTGTGTGCCCCAGGCAGTGTCTCATTTCATTCAGCCGTTCCTGCCCCAATTCACTATAGCCTGTCTGGGGTGGTGCTAGCACCTCCCTGTGACAGGAAACCTATTGTTCAAGCATCCCTCGCTGGAAGGACTCCCAGCAGCAGGAGGTCAGACTTGTGTCTGTGGCAGCAGCATCCATTTTGTGATGCTCAGGCTTTGGTTAACTTTAACCGGGATTAATGGAAGTAACATGTCTTCTCCCTCTAGAAGGGTGGAATGCTACCCCCGTCGCCAGAACTGGCGAGGGGGTAGTATTCCAAAGTGTATGAAACCTTACACGACATGTTTTGATAAAGCCTAACCAAAGATAGCATTGAACCGCGAGGTTCATAATGCACTTAAGAGTATATGGGATGGCATTATCCTAGAACAGCTATAAGGACATGGTTCCAAAAGCTGCAGAAAGGCTCAGCTCATGCTAGAGCACCATCTCACATAAAACCAAGCACTCTGCCTTCAGGATTGTTAAGGCCTGCCATAGGAGTGACTTATAGGTGTATATGTGTCCAGATATAAGGTTAGACATAGTAATACTATATCTAAGCAAGGGGTGATTACACGACCTTGCCCCAGCTGAGTGATCAGCCAGTTGTGTCAGTTTGGATGGCCAGCCAGGGGTGGCAAAAGATATGCTGCAGCCCCTGGCAGGCCTTGGGTGCACCTATGCCCTGGGTACCTATAGTACACTGTACAGGGACTCATAAGAGTGACCCAAATCCCAATTGGTGATGTACCTAAAGTACATGGTGTGAATTTAGAGAGAGAACAGCAGGGCTGTGGGTCTGATTAGCAGGCCCACAGCCACATTAAGTCGAAAACCAGTGAAGCAAAAAGCAAAAAATGAGGTGACCATACGAAAGCAGACCCTACTCTCCTACAGACGTATCCATATTTCTCGATATTATCCAGTCCAGTGTAGCTCCTTTTGAGTGTGTTGGCTGTGTGCAGGCTTGGGTGAGGTTAAGTTCCGACAAAAAGTCTTTGAGAGCGTTGACCTGTTTGTCATTATTGTCGTCCCAGTGTAAATTAAAGTCACCTAGGAATATGTTATTGGTGTGAGTGTTAGAGTTAGCCGTTATGATCTCCATCAATTGGTCTATGAAAAGTGCATCGTCTCCTGGAGGGTGGTATACTGCATGCAGATTACACCTTTGATTGTCTGCTGATCTTATATTGAGACCTAGATATTCACATGATTCGAGTGGTTCAGATTGTATTTGGCTGACTTCTATGTCTGACCGGTGGATGCATGCTACACCACCTCCTGCCTTTTTTAGTCTATCTAATCTCATGATGTTGTACTGAGGGGGCACTAGAAGATCCATGACTGGGGACGAGGATTCCGAGCGCCATGTTAGGATTGTCAAGTCAATCTCCTGGCTAATGATGAGGACAGCGATGTCTGATGCATGTTTTGCTGCCATTGGCAGTTAAGTGGTAGCAATATCAGAGGTTTCCCTGAGCTGCTATGATTCTGCTTTTGTGAATCGGTGGTTAGCTGGATGTGATGTAAGTTGTTAGGGTTGGGTTTCCTTTCATTATGTCTTGATGTTCTATTAGTACTGTTCCAATTTCCTCGACCTCTACTGCAATCCGTAGGCTCATAAGCCCGGAGTAAGGCTTGTGTTTCCTCTTCCGATAAGTAACTACTGTTCCTGTCTGGTCGCAGATGCCTCTCTGATAATGGCCTGGCCATCTCATTGCTCTTTCATTGTGATATATGTGTTAATTATTTAATGTGTTCGACTTTGGAGTTGAATTGTATTCTCTCGGACTCTCTTGACTGGTGGCCCCAGAAGGCCATGCCACCCTCCCGTACGCGGATCCATAGCTTTCTTGGGGCAATGGGCCTGGTAGATGCCTGGAGGAGTCTGCACCCGGCCGCACAGCAATACACTTTCTACTCAGGTGCTCACCGTAGGATGTCCTGTATAGACTATGTATTGACGCTCGCACACCAACTTAACTGCATGAAGGAATTACAGCACTTGCCCACGGGATCTCCGACCACTCCCCTATCCTATGTCGCCTGGAGGTGGGGGAGCCCACAGTTGGCCGTACAGCCCCAATCAGATATCTTACAACCCTCCCCATTCAGAGACAAGTTCTTAAGTGAGTCAGAGAGATATGGCAGAGATTGCCCATTAAAGTCAAGGAATATACCAACTTGGTGACTGAGGCTGCCAAGTCGCACTATCGGACCACACTCAGCAGAATCTATGAAGTCGGTGGCAAGGCTGGCAAACTGTTAGCTTGGCTACATCATAGCGATTAGGCCCGTCGAGTTGTGGTTGTTCTACAGACGGATTCTGACTCGCGCCTCACTGTCCCCAGGACATAGCGGATGCATTCAGCTAATATTACCAGTCACCCTATACATCTCAAACTCTGCACACGGAGGAGGAGGCTTCCTCGCTATTGCTGGATATTGCTTTGCCCTCGCTCACTGATGAGGAGAGTTCCAAGCCTGACCTGGACATCACAGTCAAGGAGGTCGAAAAAGCCATCCACGACCTGCGATGAGTTAGGCTTCGGGCTGTAGTACTGAAAATCCAAACTCGTATAACCATTCAGACGCAAGAATAAAACTTCATCGTACCACGATAAATTTAGTATCAAAAGACCGAGAATGGCGAGTACATTATGCACAAACATTTTCATCGCATTCGAAGGTTGCTTTCACCTCGAAATCATCACTTATACCCTGAACCCCTGGCTTCCATTTTGTATACGGCAGCCATTTTGTATGTTGCCCTTCACATAGGCTTAATCCAATATCATAAGGACAACCACTCCTTGATTGACTTTTTCGTGACCTGGGCAGGTTTAAACCATCGCCCCAGGCCAACCCATTTGGTCAGTTCCTCTCCCAGTGGCCGGTCAAGATAGCATCTAGGCGCACCCGGCCATAAAGCCCCTTCATCACATTCTCACCCTGCCGAATCTTGCCCATACCTGACCCCGCTCCTTCTTTCCTACTTGTTTTATGATGAGAACGTGCTCATTCTATTGGGGAACACCGATATCTGATTGAAATACCGGACCTTGCCGAGTAATTTATTATGTACCAGACAAACGAAATGTGAGCTTGTCATCATAACTCTGTTACTTATTTGTGGTCGAAATATGTGAATAGTATCCTGAAAATCTAGGAATGTTTGCCTGAAGCTTATTATTTTGTATAAGAAGAGAAACCTGACTTCGTGATTTGGAAGCAGTCTCCTGAGAACATACTTCCATGTGTTGTACTTCTAGGACACTTGTTACCTTGGTTGCAGCCAATAAACCGATCTTTGACTTCACCTAGAAGACTCTGAGTTTCTGTGGTCTGAAGCAGGAAAAGGACTCGAGGTCTTTGGGTGTGTATTCCCTGACACCGCTGGGTTACCGGTTAAGCACCGGTTCTGAAAAACCCAGTACCTCAGTTGGCGCCCAACGTTTGGGGCGATTCCAGCGGTACCGGTCCAGCCAGAGGTTCGTGAGGAGCTTCGTGTGAAAATTCCGGAGGAAGGCCGCCACTTCAACGACCCCTGCATGTCGACGTGGTCCGAAGGTCTTTGCTGCGAAGTTCCCCGCTTCCCGACGGCTACAAAAGACTGCTGCCCTGGCTATCGCCCTGATTTGGACCCTTGAAGTTTGGTAGAGCGAAACACTAAGACGAGTCTTCTAGTGACGTCATCGACATTTCAGTTAAGTATAAGTGGAGCGTCTCCCAGTCCTTAGTTGGTCTTAGTTTTGGGTATCCTTTGGGAAAGTTTTGTGTTGGTACTTGCAAGCACCAAAACCGAAGGACTCGTGTATTCACGAGAAATATCGTAATCGATAATCCTTTGACGTTTGGAACTAGACTAGAGACAGAGATGCCTAGTCTTAGACTTGGAAATTTGTTTTGTCTCGGTGGTAATAATAGGGACTCCCGATTGGAGGACTCATGTCCGGTTCCTCCGGTTGGAACTCCAACTTACGAGTTATATGTGAAACATGGGGTAGGCCCCATCACCTACAACGAAGTATGGATTAAATACACCAGGAAAGATGGTGTTTTAAAATGGCCCCAATATGGTAGCTTTGAAACCGAAATCCTAGATCACCTTGAAGTTAAACTCTTTAAAAAGAAAGCCCGGCCGGCGATGTTTGACTCTTTCCGCCTATGGCATAAAGAGGCCAAATAGAAGGAAATTAAATTAGAGAAGAAAAATAAGAGAGAAGGGAATATTTCAGTAATACAAGCTGCTATGCGGTTTAAAGACAAAGAAGAGGTACAGATGAGTGAGCAGTTGCACAGGCAGCGCAAAATGGCAATAGATAAATGCTATCCAGTTTTGCCGTCTCTTCAGCAAGAGACAGCCAAAGAACATGAAAAAGACCCATTAATGTCGCATTTATTAAGTTCACCACCCCCCTATGTGCAAACAGCCACGGCGCCTCCGCAACCCTTAGTTGCGCCGCCCATGGTCGTTATGCCTGCCTTTCTTCAGCACCCACCAGCTGTTCTTCAGCTGGCTTCCGCTCCTCCGGTGCAGCCTCCTCAAGGCACACCGGCTACATCTACTTCGCTTACACCTTCTATGACTTTGCCTAATGCATCTTCGATCTCTCATAATGTCCCGTCTGCTATTGCCTCTACTTCAGCCTTATCTCACACTGTTTTTCCACCCGTTCCTCCCTCACTTTCACCTTCCGTTTGGCATAAAATGGCCAGCATTGTAACTAACATTCCTTCACCCCTTTTTCGGTCGCCTAAAACGACCCCTAACACGGAACGAAGACAGTTGCGAAGTCAACTGCCTGACTACCAAGAGAGAGATGTATTGAATCGTTTAGCTCATAAATGGATCATAGATACTGTAAAGTATGACGTTGAATCTGTCACGAAAGTCTTCCTTCAGTGGGAAGCACCGACACAAAGATATGTTTTTGAACAAATGTGCGTTTTTCTCGGTGAGGATTTGGAAGATAATGATTTAGAAAGTAACCCGCAGGAGTTGTGTCATGTACGGTTCAAGTTTGGAGAAGGAATGATCGTAGGTCCCGATGTCCAAAAAGCGGTTGAGGTATTGTTGTCTTATCGGAGTAAAGGGAACACTTCTGGTTCACAGTCTAAGCGCGATACACCTAGGAAAAAGGCACGACAGTATCCCATGAGAGAAGTCCCTCCGCAATGGAGGGAGGGTGACACATCTGTTGAACCTCCTATTCCGCCACACTTTCAGCGTGTATGGGTACATGTCCCATGGAAGCGTGCTGAAGTTTTAGCACTTAAACAGACATTACCAGATCCGCGTAAGAATCCTGCAGGGTATTACAAGGAATTGTCGCAGACTGCTGGGTCATGTATAATGAACTTAGCCGATATCGATATGTTATTTGGGAACGTTGTTCCACAGCCTTTATGGAGTAAGATTCGTCATTCAGATCATGATCAGGAATTAGGCGATTCATGGGCCAATATCGCTGCTGTAGATGCCCGACAAGTTGGTGGTGCTAAACCAGAGCCATTGATAGCAGAACTTCCTGGTAAAATAGTTGATTACATGAAAACGATAATGCCTGCAACACGTGTGAATTGGGATAAGTTATCTGCATGTAAACAGAAGAAAGACGAGACTGTCTCAGATTTCTTCACCAGGTTCGAAGAAACGTTTGTCGATCACAGTGGCCAAGACATGACCACAGAAGGTGGTCAGCGATTATTTGTCGATAAGTTTGTGCACAATCTGCTTCCAGAATTGTGTAAAAAGTTAAAAGATTCGGAGAGTTCTTGGGCTATCTCCTCTTCAGCACAGATATTAGCCACTGCGCAATATTACGAGAATAGAGACAAAGATGAGAAAGATAGAGTAGAAAAGAAAACTAGAGAACTAAAGACGAAGGTTTTACTGCAGCAAGCCTATCCGCCACGTGGTGGTGGTAATGGCCAGAATAACGGTGGTCAGAACACCTATCAGAATAACTATCAGCAGCCACAACAGTATCAAGGGAACTCACAAAGAGTCGAGTATAATCAGCCACGTGTCAATATCGGTCCCAACCAGTGTTCATATTGCAAGGAGGAAGGTCATTTTAAGTATAGTTGCCCTATCTTGTCACAACGTGCGAATGGTGTTTCGAACGCAAGAGGTAAAGGCATTCAGCAAGCACCTAGAGGTAGAGGACGTGGAAACGTCCCCCAGAATGCGCAGTCTCTTCCACCACAGAATTCTATGAATAAATTCGATCAGCAGAACCACGCATCTGGTAGGACAGCTCAGTACTATATAGATGATTACTATACAGAAGGCGAGCAATGGAGCAGTAATGATTGCTAGGACAGCCATAGACAAAGAGAGGGAGTTGTTTCAGTTCCAGTAGATCAGAGTGGACCATACGTTGAGGTGATCACATCAGGTGTGTCAGAACCTTTTCTCTTGGATACTGGTGCTACAAAGAGTTCTATTATGCACCCCAAACTCCCTGGCGCACCTTTGTCTGGCGAAACGAACGTTTCTGTAGGTTTTTCTGGCGCCCCGGTTAGGAACCCGATTTCTGACCCGTTGTCTCTTTCTGTTGGTCCTTGTGAATTCGAAGCACCCCTCATTCTGACAACAGGTTGTGGTGAAAACTTGCTAGGATTGGATTTGTTAAAGAGATTGTATGCAACTTTGTACTGTTCTCCGTCAGGAGTACAACTTACTTTAGGTAAGACTAAGAAAGTAGTTTCTCCCATGTTTTTGTCGAGAGATGCACTCCCAGCAGAATTGTCATTTCTCCCAGATATTCTTTGGGCCACTGGTCCAAATGATGTAGGTCTTTTAGAAATACCACCATATGTTGTAACATTGAAAGCCAATGTTAAAATGCCACGAATTCCGCAATACCGAATATCTAGTGAGGGTGAAAAAGCTTTGCTAGCGATCGTTCACGAGTTAATTGAAAAAGATGTGATTGAAGAAACAAGAGGTAACGTTTGCAATAGTCCCGTTCTACCTGTTTTAAAACGAACTGACCCATCTCAGCCACCGGTGTACAGATTCGTGATCGATCTCAGAGAGGTGAATAAAATAGTTGTGCCACAATTTCCAGTTGTCCCCGACATCACTACATTATTGACTATGATTCCAGTTTCTGCCACGTGGTTTTCGGTGATTGACCTGAAGAATGCTTTCTTCAGCATCCCGATCGCCGAGGAGAGCAGGGATATTTTTTCCTTCAGTTTAGGAGGACGAAGTTTCCGCTTTAAACGCGCTCATCAGGGCTACTGTGAAAGTCCGTCAATATACAGTCAAGCTCTAAAAACGCAGCTTGATACAATTGTTTTGCCAAAAGGTACTACTCTTGTACAGTACGTCGACGATTTGCTTATAGCTGTGGATACTGAGGGAATTTGCAAGAAAGCAACCAAATCACTGTTACACCATCTGTGCGATTTGCATCATAAGGTGTCACTTTCCAAGCTTCAATACTGTCGACAAGAAGTGACCTACTTAGGTCATCTCTTATCGAAGGAGGGAAGGAAACTGACCCCAGAAAGAATTCAGGCAATAGCGAAATTGAGTGTGCCAAGAACACAGAAAGAAGTGTGTGCTTTCTTGGGCATTACATCATATTGCAGACAATGGATCCCTAATTTTTCGTTATTAGCCAAACCCTTGGTGGCGTTAACGTGTAAAGATACACCCAATCCCGTCCCTTGGTCTGAAGAGTGTCAAACGAGTTTTTCCGAATTACGCACAGCCTTATGTTCGGCTCCTGTGTTGGGTAACCCCAACTACAGTAAGCCTTTTACACTGTATGTCCATGAGAAGGATGGTTGTGCATTGTCAGTCCTGACTCAGTTGTTTGGGAACAAACAGCGTCCATGTGCTTACTTTTCCTCGACTCTGGATCCAGTGGCTAGAGCATTGCCTAGTTGTTTAAGAGCCACAGCAGCAGCAGCTGTTTCTATTCGACAGTCTGCTGGCCTGGTCATGAATAATACACTAATCGTGATGGTCCCACATGCAGTAGACACATTGTTAAATAGAACCAAGACACAGCATTTAACCAGTGCTCGATTGTCAGGGTACGAACTGACTTTGCTAGCAAGTCATGTGCACATTCAAAGGTGCAACACCCTTAACCCAGCCACGTTATTACCATTCATAGAAGAATCAGATGTTTCAGAACAGCATGATTGTCTTTATAGAACAGAGGAAGAGACAAAAGGAAGAGTAGACCTTTTCGACACTCCTCTTGCTGAATGTGATGGTACATTGTGGGTGGATGGTTCATGTTTCAAGCTTCCGAATGGCGATACGACTGCAGCATATGCTGTCACGACTTTGCACACGATTATTGAAGCTACACGCATCCCACACAATTCAGCTCAGGCAGCGGAGCTAATTGCACTCACGAGAGCATGTGTGTTGTCGAAAGGAATGAAAGTAACTGTCTACACCGACAGCCAGTACGCGTTCGGCGTGGCCCATAGTTTTGGACGATTTTGGAAAGAACGTGGATTTCTGACTTCGCATGGAACTAAAATTAAGCATGGTCAGTTGATAAATGAGCTTCTAGAATCACTGACTTTGCCCTTACAAGTAGCGATTGTGAAATGTAGCGCTCACAAGAAAGTGACTGATGATGTGGGTCGTGGAAATGCGTTCGCTGATGAAACAGCTAAAGAAACTGCGAAGAATGTGATGAGCCGAATGTATGTTACAGGACCTGCAAGATGGGTTGGTGACATAGGAATGTGTGAAGACACGATAGAGAGTGTGAAGTCTATTCAAGCTGAAGCTACAGAGAAAGAGTTGAGTACGTGGAGAGAAAGTTCGGGTAGAATGGATGCGAGTGGTTGCTGGATTGAATTATCAGAGCATCAGAGATGGTTGTTACCCGATGCATATGTGCTTGCAGTAGTCACAATGGCTCATGGTATGGCTCATATCAGCGTGAAAGGGATTTGCAAGTTGCTGGCTCCAGTATGGGAGAATTCAGGGATTCCCAAGTGTGCAGAAAACGTGGTCAAGAATTGCATGGTGTGTCTGCAACACAATCCTGGTAGGGAAACCCCAACTCCAGCTGGTCATTTTGCACCTCCTACGTATCCGTTCGAGGTTTTGCAGCTAGATTTCATCCATATGGAAAGGTGCAACAGTTTAAAATATGTGCTCGTTGTTGTTTGTGCCTTCTCGAGATGGATAGAAGCATATCCCCTGAAAGACAATACTGCCCTGTCCACAGCGAAAGCCCTTGTGAAAGAGTACTTCCCTAAATTCGGAATGCCCAGAATGGTCTGGTCTGATAATGGGAGTGAATTTGTGGGTCGTGTGATGAAGAGAGTGTGTGAAGGATTAGGTATCCGGCAGAAGTTCCACGCTGCAAATCACCCCCAATCAGCTGGATTAGTAGAATGCTACAACGGCACTCTTAAGTTAAAATTGGCCAAAATTCAAGCGAGCACAGGTCTTAAATGGCCTGACGCTCTACCCTTAGCACTCCTATCCACCAGAATGACTGTGCATTCGCGAGTGAAACTCAGCCCCTACGAAATTATTTTCGGCCGCCCGGCCAACATATGGGGAGTGCCTAGGCCCAAAAAGTTTAGCGAGCTCGAGCACCCCGTTCTACTTGACTATCTGTAGGAATTGACGGCTAAATTGCGAGTTTTACATCAACAGGTCAACGACACCCTGCCTCCGGTCTCTGAGACTCCGGGACACAACATTGACCCTGGATCCTGGGTACTGGTGCGAAACTTCCAGAGGACCAGAAACGACCAGCCCAGGTGGACACGGCCACACCTTGTCCTTCTCTCTACAAGATCGGCAGTGCGAGTGGAAGGGAAAAAGGCCTGGATCCACGGGGTCCACTGCAAGAAGGTACCTCTTCCTCTGCCATATGACCAGTGGGTCCAGGAAGGTGTCGGCGACTCAGAAACAGACACAGTACCTCGGTTCATACCTTTCAGTGATGCACAAGTAAAAGGAACTAACTCTGAGCGCGAAAACGAGAACATTCTTCAGGAAGGTGTGCCACCGTCAAAACGATTGAACACTTCAGAGCCTGAACTGTTGTTCCAGGACAACACAGTACCGGGAAGACAAAGATACGATTTGAGACCAAGAAATACGAACTAATAAATTAAACTTCTTTTTCCACTTTAAGAGAAAAAAACCTATGGACTAATAAAAGATAATTTTTTTCCCTCCAAATACTATTTTTGAAAAGGCAGCTCCTCCATCAGAAGAAAACGTGCTCATTTTTTTTTTTCGAACCGCCATCCGGGTTCCGCTGCTAGGGCCGCGGTTGCCTAAAAAGTCTTTTGGGTGCAGCTAACAACGTTAGGTCGGGAGTTCTGGTTGGTCTAAGGGAGTTACCCTGGACTGACAGAAGCATCTTTTAGCAGAATCAACCTACCACCGCGGGCAGCACTCTAGAGAGGATGGAGTTTTCTGAAATGGAGAGGCCTGCCAAACAAACGAACTCTAGACGCCAGTTGTGTACAGTGACGACAAGAAAAAGTTTTCTAATAATGTGCATTTGTATGATATCCAGTATGATGATATTTCTGATAGGATTCTCTCTTCGTGTGACACTCGCACCACCTGCATCCCCTACACCTCCTCCTACTACTGTTTCCCCTCATTCTTTCCACTCCCTTCCTGGCCATGAATCCCACAGGAGATTAGAATTCATTAATAACTCCTTCATTCAGCTCCTGCACCAGCACCAGTTAGTAATGAACACAACTAACTGTTGGGTATGTGGACTTATGCCTCACACGACGGATAAAGGTATCCCTTATCTAGTTCTACCTTTCAGTCATAATGGTTCCGTGTGGGCATACAGAACGATGTTCATATATGCACGAGAAATCCAACCACTACGGTCTGTAAAAGACAACCTCAAGACTAGCGCCCTAGTAAAAGGCATAGTTGACATGATTAAGGAAGTAACTTCTTATGAAAATACCCCTAATGACGAGATACTTGCATATGTAGGTTGGAACGTGACCGGATATGGAGCTACTTTAAGTGAGAAACAGCAAGCGAAGAAATCTTCCCCGATCTGGATTGTACCCCATCAAGGTAACTTGTGTCTGCAAGGCATTGGCAGGAATCCCAGAGCTCAGTTAGGGAGAAGTATCTGTACAGAAACATATATTTTTGGGTCTCAGACTTCCCCTGCGTTTTTAGCAGCTAAGGGTACTTATTTCATCTGTCATGATAGAGCCTATACATGGTTGCCCCCTGACTTCTCGGGCTCATGTTTCGTTTCATTCCTGTTACCTCCCACCTACACAGCAGTGGCGGATTACCACAGGACAAGGGTAGTTAGAGGTGTCTTGAGTAAAGAAGACACTGCAGGTCAAGAATTTGGGGATTTTGCAAGAGGTTTTCTGCCGTTCTGGGGACCCATGGTAAACAGCAGGGACATAAGGCAATTGACAAGGGTAGTTGAGGCTACCGTGATTGAAACTACTGGTGCCCTTAGTAATCTGACTGCTGAGCTCCAGTCGGATCGTCTTATGACCCTTCAGAACAGGGTTGCTTTAGACGTCATACTTGCAGACCGAGGTGGGGTATGCAGATTGATCCAATCTAGTTGCTGCATTTTTATCCCAGATAACGCTCCGACGGTGTACCAAGCCATCTACAAACTGCATAAGATTTCCGAATCTATTCATGTGGATAAAGGAGATTGGTCATTAATGGGATGGTTCTGGGAACTAATATCCAGCTGGGGATGGAAAATCCTGATGGTCATTGGGATGGTCTTAGCCATCCTTTTCCTGTTCTGTCTCTGTGTACAGTGTGCTCCTGTAATAGGTGGCCTTTGTGTCACATCATGTATAAGGAAACCTGTATCAAGAGACGAGCTAAGTACTAGGATGATGTTACAGCAACACCTCAAGGACTTTAGGAATATCGACCTAAACTCAGATTAGCATGAGAGTAGGTTAAATTGCCTATGTAAGGGCAAAAGGAGGGTTTGTAGTACTGAAAATCCAAACTCGTATAACCATTCAGACGCAAGAATAAAACTTCATCGTACCACGATAAATTTAGTATCAAAAGACCGAGAATGGCGAGTACATTATGCACAAACATTTTCATCGCATTCGAAGGTTGCTTTCACCTCGAAATTATCACTTATACCCTGAACCCCTGGCTTCCATTTTGTATACGGCAGCCATTTTGTATGTTGCCCTTCACATAGGCTTAATCCAATATCATAAGGACAAGCACTCCTTGATTGACTTTTTCGTGACCTGGGCAGGTTTAAACCATCGCCCCAGGCCAACCCATTTGGTCAGTTCCTCTCCCAGTGGCCGGTCAAGATAGCATCTAGGCGCACCCCGCCATAAAGCCCCTTCATCACATTCTCACCCTGCCGAATCTTGCCCACACCTGACCCCGCTCCTTCTTTCCTACTTGTTTTATGATGAGAACGTGCTCATTCTATTGGGGAACACCGATATCTGATTGAAATACCGGACCTTGCCGAGTAATTTATTATGTACCAGACAAACAAAATGTGAGCTTGTCATCATAACTCTGTTACTTATTTGTGGTCGAAATATGTGAATAGTATCCTGAAAATCTAGGAATGTTTGCCTGAAGCTTATTATTTTGTATAGGAAGAGAAACCTGACTTCGTGATTTGGAAGCAGTCTCCTGAGAACATACTTCCATGTGTTGTACTTCTAGGACACTTGTTACCTTGGTTGCAGCCAATAAACCGATCTTTGACTTCACCTAGAAGACTCTGAGTTTCTGTGGTCTGAATCAGGAAAAGGACTCGAGGTCTTTGGGTGTGTATTCCCTGACACCGCTGGGTTACCGGTTAAGCACCGGTTCTGAAAAACCCAGTACCTCAGGGCCCCAATGACTTGCCCATTGAATTATTTAAGCTCACTACAAGCAAGACAGCACCCTACCACACCGAAATGTTCCGTGACAGCAAGAATGGGGGGATTTTTCCCGAGGATCAGCGGCTGGCCATTATCGTAGTCATTCATAAAGTGGGCAAGCCGAGTAACAAATGTTCCTCCTACAGACCCAACTTGCTGCTCAACTGCGAAGCAAAAATCCTTGTGAAGGTCCTTGCCTCCTGTCTGCTCTGGGTCATTACCCATCTGGTCTACCCGGAACAAGTCGGGATCTATGCCCGCTAGAAACACCTCCCTCAACTTGCGCAGGCTCCACGAAGTACTGTGCCGTTCCGACACAGTTAGAGAGGACGCCGTTGTGGTTTCTCTTGACACTGCTTCAGCATTTGATACTATCGAGTGGCCTTATATGTTTGCTGTCCTTTGCAAATTGGGCTTTAGGCCCAAGTTTACGAGCTGGGTTTGACTTCTGTACCAACAGCCGCTCGCCCAAGTAGTGGTTAAAAACGGAAAATCTCCAGATTTCACTCCTAGTAGGGGCACCAGGAAGGGATGCCTCTTGTCCCCGCTTCTTTTTGCCCTGGCCCTCGAGCCTCTGGCAATGTGGGTCTGCAAAGGGGGCCTCAAATCTACGTCCAGCTGGGAAGAGCATATATCGCTGTATGCGGATGACATTTTGCTCTATCTGGCATCCCCGGATGGATCCCTTAATGTGGTCCTGGACATATTCCATGTGTTTGGCAGATATGCTGGATATTTTATAAACTGGACCAAATCAGTGTTATATGCCCTCAATGGAAAGAGACATGCGTTTCCTCGGGGATATCAACTGGCGGAAGCTACTGACAGCTTCAAATACCTGGGGATCTGGGTCTCTAAAGATCCATCTAGATTTTATGATCGCAATCTTCTGCTGCCTCTCATACGTCTTAAAGCTGACATCCTACAATATAAATTGCTTCCGCTATCTCTTTTGGGGCATGCGGCCCTGTTCACAATTATGTCCCTTCCCAGGTTCGTATATGCTCTTCATAATACTCCACACCCCGTTGCACCCGCGTACTTTAAAGAAATCAATTGTATTATATAGGACCTGCTGTAGGAGAGTAAGCTACCTTGTATCGCGACACACAAGCTCACGCTGGGGTGGTTTGATGGGGGCATCGGACTTCCAGACATAGGGAGGTACTATTGGGCATCACATCTAACAGCGATTAACCAATGTATGTACAGGCCACAGGGCGATCCAGGCTTCCAGATCGACAGATGACTCCTCCTGGGATTCAACTTTGAAGGGGCCCTTTATGTACAGTCGTTGAAACCTGCCCTGACTGGCCCAACTGGACATGCGGTACAGGTGTGGAATGCAGCTACCAAACGTTTGGGATGGAAGGGGAAACGTACACAGGCCACACCACTCTGGTATAGCGAGTGATTGGGCAGGCTGATTCGTTCGAGGGGGTTTGATCGCTGGGACTTTATTGGTATATCCAAGGTGGGTGATTAGTGGAAATCAGGTGAGGTAGTCTCTTTTCCTTGGCTGCAGCAGGAATACAAGTTAGCGCAATTGGAACACTACAGGTATCTCCAAATTAGGCATCCCCTACTTGAGGTTCTCCCTAAAGTTAGTGAACTTTCGAGTACTCCCCGCTTGAGGATAGAGTATTAAATAGCGACCTGCCGGAGAAGGCCATATCAATCATTTACAAACAACTGGTTAACAGCATGGCAGATCCCCTGACTCACCTGAGGGCTAAATGGGACCACAACGTAGCAGGATTAGATGACGGTGAGTGGCTGGCGGCGGTGGCCTCCCCGTGAGGTGGCCATCTCTTCCAGGCTCCGCCTGGTGCAGTTGAAACTTCTCCATAGATCCTATCGGTCTGGGTCAGTGTTGGTTCATATGGGATATGGCTCAGACAGTTACTGTGTAAGGCGGTGTGGGCAGGATGGAACCTTCGTCCATACACTTTGGGATATTGGGATGTGGTAGCGAACCTTATGAAAGAAGTGCTGGGGCAGAAATAGACTGTAACATTACATTGGCCCTCCTAACCATCTGGGGCCCTACCAACCTAAACTCCAGGGAGCACATGTGGGTTACTGTCAGGTTTTACCTTCAGGGTCTTCAGATTTGTACTGATGCTCGAATGGAGTCCTCCTCTCGACCGTCCCAAGTCCGGAATATAAAATACACGCGGACTAGTGAGACACTCAAGTGAGGGAAGGAAAGGGTAGGAACAGCAAGGAGGGAGATCTGTGGATGACACAACAAAGGATACAGTCACTATCCTGCTCTAGAAACAATACACAGAAAAGTGAAATACCACTACATTACATATGTATTGTACGTATTGATCTACTTGTAAAGTAAAAGAAGGATGTATCCATACTAGAAGTGAGAAGAGGGTGGTTGCAATCTTCTTGCGTGAACTACCGGAAAGAAGGCAAACAATTATGGAGAAAAAAAAGCCTGTCACCGCATAACATTTAAGCACATTAGTCCCCAGGGTGTAACTTTCTCCCCCTACCTAACCTATGGTACATGCAGAATAGCCATGCATGCAAAGCAGGGTCGTCCTGCTCCCCCTCTGAGACTCTCTCTCTCCTAGGAAAAGAAACAAGGCATACAGCCAAACGTGAAAAGTAAAGAAGGCACTAATACAATTCTTTCTTTGTATAATGCCATTGTAGAGCGGACATAGTTTTGTCAATATTCATGTGCAAACAACAATGAAAATCCCAATCCTCAGTTGAAGTAACCTTCAGTGTTACTCTGATCACTGAGTTGGTCTTTTAGGTGTGGAACCAATCCTGGCTTGTAATCCACACCAACTGTCAACGTTCAGCAAGGTATTCCATATCCACTGCAGCAGCTCACAAGAATAAACCCCAAAACTCCCCGCATGAGACCCCAAAGGAGGCTAGTCTTGCCAACAGAGAGTACAGGTACAGCAGAGGGAGTTTATGTGAATCGGGCTACTCAATACTCCTCTGCATGAGACTGCGGAAAGCGAATCTCCTCCAACAGAGGAGTGTACTGAATACAAATCCCTTCAGACAACATGCACACAATGCT
The DNA here is from genome assembly GCF_964261635.1 of Lissotriton helveticus. Classification (NCBI taxonomy): domain Eukaryota; kingdom Metazoa; phylum Chordata; class Amphibia; order Caudata; family Salamandridae; genus Lissotriton; species Lissotriton helveticus. The sequence continues at coordinate 1,187,554,690 of NC_136072.1, read as the reverse complement.
CCTCTGCATGAAACGCCGAATGCGGTGGTTTCAGCCAACAGAGGATCAGCCCACGACGGTGCCGGAGAACTTGGCCAAGAAAAACGGGCACAAAGCTAGCGAGGAAAATATCCAGAAAGTGCCCAAGGCACTCTTATCCCACCAGTTCCTTTGGTAATGAGACCGCAGACTGCTATGGATCCGTCAGGATAATCGGCAGCTTCTTCCCTTCCCAACTGCTGCTATATCTGGGTCCAACGAGCGTTGGGGTCACGTGGGACGTGACTCCCGTTTCGCCTGCCGGGAATTGTAGTTTTCGGCAGTCGGGCTTTCTATTGTCCGTACAGGCACTGGCAGGCAGCGTTTACCGGCTTAATTCCTGACAGTTACCCTGGGAGGACTGGGGCAAAGATATGGACTGGTGTATGGTCACGGAAAAGTCCATCTAGGAAGCCAGGGGGTGCCCGAATAAATAGACGCAAGTCTGGGGACAATGAAACATTCACAGAGGAGGGATATGTGAACCTCCAAGATCGAGAGAATATATTATAAATGGGATCTGAATATGTCTCAAGGGGGATTGAAATTATTGTTTTGTGATCGCTATGTCTTAAGTAACTTTTGTAGAGTAACAGTATCGCCAATGTACATGAAACATGATTTTTTTCATCGATCATGCCTTGCTTTCTTTTTTTCTTTTTTATATTTTTTATTAACAACACGACAATTATTTTAAAACAATATTTTTAAATAAAACTTCTTTTCATGACGGTGAGTATGCACGGAGATGTATTTCCAATTCTACAGTCCTTGCTGTTGTAACTATGAGGACTATGTGTATGCACTTATCAGAGTGTAGGACAAGTCTGATAATGTTTGTGCACAACAGGTTTTAGAAATGTTTGCTGTTACATGCACACTGTATTATTCATGCCTAATAGTGTGAAAAGTAACATTGTCTGGCTGAAGTGTAAGTTTATGCTCACTTGTGAGGCATAATTTCTCTGTGCTAATCTTGGTTCATGTTTTGTTTCAGTGAACTTTGCCATGTCATCAACTGAGGGGATTGTCGGAGCTCTGCCATCACCAGGCATATGATGCTGTGTCAGAGTCAAACCTGGACATGGAATGTTCCTAGGAATGTCTATCACAGACTTTAAACACACAGATCTGTAATGACACCTGCTTGTAAATTGATGGAATGGAAGTTGCTACAACACCAATGAACTTATTTCACATCTTGTTATTTGTTTTGCAATATGTGTAGCATCATGTGCTCCAAGGCAATGTGGTTGTGGGGACAGACCAGGATACTTTTCCTTCACATCACCTATGTCACCCATGTGTTAGAAATGAATGTAGCTGTAGATGTGTGTCATCATTGTATGTCACAGTGCAAGTGCCACACCACGGACGTATGCTTGTAACATCCCTAAAGATGCAACAAACCTGGTTTGGATGGGACCTGTTCTTACCGATCAGTAGTACTGGCCTGTTTACTTTTATTTTCTCTACTTATTATGGATGGCATTTATGGTGTCCGGGATCTAGTACCAGGTGTTGCTGTAAGTTCAATTTGGTGTTTCACATTAAAGTTTACATTGTCAGCTGTTACTCCTCCAAAGTTGTTGTTTTTTAATAGTACATGAGAAATTAGGTGTGGCACAAATTTTTGTGTGGGATATCAACTTGTGATTGTTTGTACAATCGACTAGCTGTGATTAGGTACTGTAGACATAGGATTGTATGTTACAGTGCATGTATATGTCTATCTTGTGGTGCCATTTTGAGTGAGTTTGTTGCACTTAAGTTACAATTTATATGTCCTTGTTTTCATAAGTTGATGAAACTTTTATCAGAGAAATCACATGGTAATTACAACAATTTGCAATAGATACCAAATCAATACTAGCTTATGTTATGCCTTTGACAAGTGGTGTTGTTGTTCATAAATGGTGATTAGCTGAGAGACCACATCATGGATGAGAACCAAAAATATAAATGGAGTGAAGTTGTCAGTGTTGTTGGTTGAAATCCTACAGATCAATGCCACAGTTATCAGAGTCCAAAGTCCAACAGTGTACTTCTATTTGAGGTGGAACCATTGGTATATATAGGCAACAAATTGAACGTTTAACGCACATAGAAGGAAATCAGGGGCAACGTTTATTCCTGACTGGGGTTTGTGCATTGCCATCTGACACTCCTGTAGTTTTCCTAGGACGTCCCACCCCACATCGACGGGGGGCGATCCCCAACTGCATGCTTCAGGGGTACGGAGGATTCTCCGTCTGGCTCACCGTCCCTCTCTTTGGATTGCGCAGATGTTGAGGGGACAGATGTAGTTGTCCCACAGGGAGGGGTAATTGTGTGTGAAAATGCCTGGCAGAGGGTGGTACTGATGTCCCTCAGCACCCAATGACCTCGTCCATTTGGTCATTGTGTCGTTCTAGGCGTGCAGTTGTTTGATGTCCCAAAGTTCTTGAAAAACCTGGCTCATTGCTCCCTGGTAGCCCTCATAGGCATCCATTACTCTGGAGAGGTTGGCCTGGGCAACTGTGGCACCAACTGTTGGCCGCCATGGGCCCACACGTCCACTCCCACCACCCCTACCCCACGGGCTGGCACGGGCTTGCCTGCATAGTTGAACCAGCTCCTCCATCCTCATTGATTATGTGTGTCTACTCCAGAGTAGACTGTGTTGCACGGTGATGTTGTGTCCCATGGTAGATTGTGTGTCTGCTGGGCTAGGGGTCAGCTGTGAGTTAGCAGAGGTGGGAGATGTCCCAGTGGACCCTGCTGGACATACTGGTGCCATCTGCTGAGCCAAACCTGATGGTCCAGGGTCCTCCTCCTAGTTCAAGTGTTCTGGAGAGTCATCTTCGCGGTAGAGCTCATTCAGGGTTGGAGTCAGACGCTGGCTGGTTTCGTCATTCAGCTTGGAGATGTTCACTGATTGCCCTGTTGGTACAGATTAAGTGTGGGCAGGGCAGAGCACGCGGGCACTGGATAGCAGTGGCACAGGGCCCAAAGCATCTAATACCAGCAAAAACACATGAGGCAACAGCAAAAAATGGAAGGGAGACCCACGCCAATGGTGCCAGGTCTAACAGTGATCCACTTGCAATGTTTATGCTTGATTGTTCAATCGTCTGTCAATGTATGAGAAGGAACAAGCAATGCCAACTTGTAATGTTTATGCTCCCTTGTTTGATTGCCTGTTAATGTATGAGAAGGAACCAGCATTGCCCATTGATTATGTTTATGCTTGTTTGTTCGATGGTCTGTCAGGAGATGAGAAAAGAAACAAGCATTATCCTTGTTACCTAATCAGGGATTGCTCTAATTGGAAATGTTTTACACATCCCCAGCCTGTGTAACATGTATAAATAACCTTGCAGATAGTTGTACAATGTCCACTCTTTTCATCGCAATCCTGGCGCTTTGAATATGCATGCACACACACACATCAATAATAAATATGAGATACTTCAGCAGACCTCCGACAACTGGCCTCTTTGTTTGTAAGGTGGTGACTAAAGGGATGGAAATTCCACAATTGGCAACCATGAAGGGACCTCGTCGAGAGACATCCAACAGGTTTAAAAAAACTGTGGTCATGGAGGTACGACCTGGGACCGACTGATCTTGGGGGACCCTGCAATTTAGGAGACAGAATTTCTCAAGCAGCTGCCATATGAAGTCTCAAAAAGGGCTTCCTGACAACAGGATTTCCCCAGCGAAGGTCCCCGGACTGATCCTTTCGCAGTAGGTGTTATGTCTCAAAGACCAATGGCCAGACATCAACAGACTGAAACAATTGGTGAGATTGTTCTGTTCCATTGACTGATATCATTGGTAGATTGATATTATTGGTATTGGTATAGACCGGTTATATTGGTATTGGCTGGTATTGTCGACAGTAATGGGTACTAGTTGTACTATAATGAAGAAATTCATTTCTAAGTGTTGTTGTTGTACAAGTTAAAAAAACATGGAGTGTCCGTGAATTTATACAACAAATTATGGACTAAGTAAACTAAAGAAAATGAGGAATTGTAGTACCCTCATAATGCAACTTTTGATCTTGCAAAACTGCAGTACTTACAAGAATGCTTGATGCAAAGAAAAGTACGTCCTGCAATGTTGGACGTTTTAAAAAAATGGGAGAATTATGTGCGCACCTTGGAAAAGAAGGAAAAAATAGATAGAGAGATCAGAAAAAGCTAGAACAAGCTAAAGCATCGGAATACAATGCTAGGAGAATACAGGAAAACATAGACCAAATAAATTGGGAATATTAAATCAAGACAGAGAACTGTTTTGTATTATTAAAAGAGAAAAAGGGCAAAAATGAAGAAGACCTCTTTTTAACAGACTTTTTGGATAAACTATCCACTCATAATATGGCTGGACAACCTGTACCCTAGTACCGCAACAACAATTCCACTACTGGTGTAGATCACTTTGATCGCTCCCACGACACCTCCTCCACCTATTTCTATAGTGCCAAATGTTAGTCAGAGTACCCCTAATACTGGGGTACCGGTGAGTCCATAGATAGGGTCTATTATTGTTAATACCCCCATATTACAGGCAGTTGGAGGGTCTGTCCACTCCCAGTCTGATGACTCTCCTCAATGGTCACCCCTTTTACAGTGGTCCTCATGTAAATATAAGACACCCATGGGACGTTCCTCATAGGATGAAGGCACACCAATGAGTACGCATACTCAATAAGATAAGCAAGACATGAAAATATTTTGGGAAATGGTTCATGAATGGACGGAAAAAGGAGTAGTAACAAAGTAACATGCATTTAATACATTCTACCAGATACATACAAGAACTAAAAATGATGTTCTTTATTTATGGCACATCCCCTAATTAATTTATTTAGTGAATTAGAGACATGAACGAGCAGTAGTGGAGAGACCCCACAGGAATTAAGACAATTATAGATGAACAGTGATGTTTCCACTTTGTCTGAGCACAAATGTGAAGATTGGGTTGAACAATGGTATGCGTGGCATGTATGTGCTTCCCGTCAACTTTTGGAAATTCCAGACTTAGACTATAGTAGTGAGGAGGAGGTTGTTAGTGCAGTGAAAATGTTGAGAATGAGGGAAATACATCCTTTGCCCAATCCGCTGGACAAGTAAACCCTGTCCCACAGTTTGCTCATAGCCTTGGACAAAGACAGAATTAATGGCAAAAAAAGGATCTCCTTGATCCTAGAAAAGACCCCAAAAGATCTATGACAATTTGGAACAAGTCATTAATATTGCCCTCATGACTCACAAAGACATCGATATGTTGCTTTACTATGTTGTGACTCCGGAAATATGGGATGAGGTGAGACAGAATGACCACGCACAACTGAACATAGGGCCCTATTAGGATGGCGGACAGACCTGCGTCCGTCCGCCACCCCCAAGGAAGAGGGACCGTCCGCATGGGCAGCGGCGGCCCCTCCATGGCAATTAGCACGTGACCGCCACCCTGGCGGTCACATCCCCTACATTTAACATTGCGGCGGATGCTGCTTCAAGCAGCACCCGCCGCAAGGTTAAAAAGTGCATGTTGACCTTTGCATGCAGGAAGCGGGAGGCACCGCACGCAAAGGTACCCCCATGTGCAAACCCCACCCCCCTTCACCCCTGGGGGCCCGCAACGGGTCCCCAAAGAAAAGACCGTATGCCATTCCACTCCAGAAATGCCGTTGTGGAAAGGCATAGAACCGCCGCCATCCTAATATGCCTGGCGGTGTCTGATAGACACCGCAAGCCATGTTAGAGCTTTTCCGCCACGGTCGGAAGGCGACCGCGGCGGAAAAGCTGCGGACGGAAAAAATATCCCCCCGCCATCCTAATCTGAAGGGGGGTATTTCTTCAGTCCGCAGCGGTTAATCCGCATCTTCCGGCCCGGCGGTGGCTTCCGCCGGCCCGGAGGATGCGGATTATCCGCAATCATAATCGGCCCCATAGTTTGGGCTAACTTAGAACGAGATGATAGACATAGACACGAAGGAGATCTGCCCCCGTGAAGTATTTTGTGGTTGCCTCAACTATTAATTAGGAGATTGCAATTGATATTGCCTTGAGAAAAGGTAGATTGCGATAAATTAACAGCATGTAAACAAAAGGAGAGTGAGGAAGTAACAGATTTCTTTAGTAGAGTTGAAGAAACATTCAAGGCTTACAGTGTACAGAATCTAACAACAGTAGCAATAATTATAATAAGTGTTAATAATTTATTGACTGATTTGGGAGACAGTATAAAAATATATGAGAGTAGGTGGACAGCAAAGAGTCTCACAGAGTTATTAACAATAGCTTGTTATTACGAGAATAAAAGAAATACTGAAAAGAGGAAAACGATAAGAAAATGAAAGAGGTTAAAATTGATGCAGCAGGCATATTAAGAAATAGGCTGATTGCAGGGATGTGGAAGTACTGTGAGGGCAAGAGGAAGTAGTAGAGAGAGGGGCGGAGAGCAATCAGCTTCACCGCCACAGGGAACTGGGATAGGCTGTAATACTTTTACCTATTGCTTTCAAGAAGGGCACTGGAAGAGTGAATGTCCTTCTCTTCAAGGAAGAGAACAAGTGCTACAAACAGAATTAATGAGAGGCAGGGGCAGAGGAAGAGGCCGAGGACAGACAAGCACAGACAATGTAGGACACTACAACTGCAAATTGTTTTGATGAATGTAATAACGCTTTTCACGGACAAGACTACTTGGATTATGATGATTATTGTGAATGGAGTGAATAGGGAGGACCGAGAGAGAGAGAGAGGAGCGAGTACCACCATCTGTAGACCAGTCTGGTCCATATGTCAAGATGAAAGTTAATGCTGAAAAGCATACGCTACTAATACCTCTATTCCCGTCCATAGATTCAAAATTGTGGCCATTTTCGGCTTCACATGGACGTAAGGTGTTGCTATCAAAATTGCAATATTGTCAACAGGAGATCACCTCCTGTCGAAAGGGGTAAGAAGACTATCACCTGATCTCATTAAGGTACTTCAAAACATACCCCAACCTACCACACAAAAAGACGTACATGCCGTTTTAGGCATTGTTTAATTGTGTAGACAATGGATAGCAAATTTTTCCTTGATAGCAATGAATTTACTGTCCTTAACACATAAAGACATATCTGATCCAGTTCCAAGGCATGCTGAACATCAACATAGCTGTATCACCCTGAAAGAAGCTCTTTCTAATGCACCTGCTTTAGGTACCCCTGACTATATTAAACAGTTAGTTTTATTTTTGCATGAAAAAGTTGGCTGTGCTTTAGCTCTACAAACACAAAAACAAGGAGAGAAGAACAGGCCATGTGCCTATTTTTGTCTCAACATTGGATCCGGTAGCTAGAGGCCTACCAAACTGCTTTTGAAATATTGCTACGGCAGAAGCTGCCTATAAACAGGTTGATTCAATCATTTTGGGATACGAGGTTACAGTATATGTACCTAATTCAGTTGACATACTATTGAATAAACAAAAACACAACAATTAACTAATGACAGACTGATGCAATACGACTCTGATGGCCCCAAATGTCACTCTGGAACGATGTACCACAATGAACCCAGCCACTTGGATGCCTCTTCCTTTGGAGCAGGATGAAGTACAGCATGACTGTGGGATTGTTTCTGAAATTGAGACAAAGGGTCAAGTGGACCTTGTGGATGTACCAAAGCCGATTGTTGATGGTACTTTGTAGATGGCTCTTGTCTAACAAAACCGGATGGGACTATCTCAGCTGCCTATGCGATTACCACCAATTATATTGTAGTTGAGACCTGTAGAATGAAACATACATCAGGCTATTGTGAACATGCCTAACATAGCCCAACAGGTACATGAGTTTGTCAATGAAGATGTTTCCTCCCTTTGGGATCATATTGTCTCATTTGTCACTAGCTGGGGTTGGACATTATTGACAATATTAGTTGTGATAGGGAGTATATTGTTTGGTTTGTGTCTGTGCATACAACACTTGCCAATATGTTGTGGTCTGCTGGCAACAATTTGCCACCCTTCTCTAACATCTTTATGCCAGACGAATGCAGCAATGGTTCAACAGGAAGAAGTTTTTATGTTAATGCAAATAGATGAAAAATGATTCTCCAGTTAAATAGTTAACAAAACCACTGAGTGCACGTTGATGTTTTGGGTTAGATAATACTGCAATGTTCAGAACTAATGTTCTAAGGGTCGATTGTGAAAAACACATTTTTAATTTTGTTATTTTGAACATCAGTTCTTCCATTTTGTATTTTTCAGAGATGTTGAATCATGAACTTTGGTGCCTTTCTTCTGTTGTTTCAAGTCAGCACACAGACTTGTTTTGCTCCTATCTTTACATACCTGGTGTTGACATACTTGCTCTCTACCCGTCTGAGGCTTATCCGTAATCCATTTGCAGTGTTTATTCTAGAATGTTCAATTGTCTGTCAATCTATGAGAAGGAACAAGCAATGTCCAATTGTAATGTTTATGCTCTTTTGTTCGATTGTCTGTCAATGTAAGAGAAGAAACCAGCAATGCCCGCTAATAATGTTTATGCTTGTTTGTTCGATTGTCTGTCAGGAGTTGAGAAAAGAAATAAGCCTTATCCTGGTTACCTAATCATGGGTTGTTCCTTTTGTAAATGTTTTACACATCCCCAACATGTGCAACATGTATAAATAACCTTGCAGATCTTTGTACTCTGTCCACTCTTTTCATAGCTATTCTGGTGCTGTGAATATGTGCACCTGAGCGTCAATAATACATATGAGATACTTTGGCAGACCTTCGACTACTGGCCTCTTTATTTGTAAGGTAAAGACTAAAGGAATGCAATTTCCACAATATACCAAGTGATAGTGATTGTGTTGTGTTAATAAATAGACGTCTTTTTCATAAACACTGTATGGTTCTTTCTCACCAAATCTACACTCCTGATTAAATGTGATAAAACAAGCTGCTTTACACTCCTTCAAGATAAGCCTGAAGGATGTTCTCCACAGCTACTCCATTGAGAGCTTTTAAGGTTATCAAGACCACTAAAGAAGGTGATCTTTCATCATCTGGATGCCTATGTAGAGACGTCTGGCCTTCTACATCTGGTGCAGTCCGGCTTTTGGGCAACCTATAGTACCGAGGCAGCGCTAGTGGAGGTGGGTGAGGCGATTAGGGAGTGCCTGGATGCGGGCGGTAGAGCGGCCCTGATTTTACTGGACCTCTCTGCCGCCTTCGATACGGTGCCCCACCATCTACTCCTTGCTCGCCTTTCTAACGTAGGCGTTGTTGGCGCCGCCTGGCATTGGGTTAAATCTTTTCTGGAAGAGCATTCCCAACAGGTATGGATGCCCCCCTTCTCCTCTACGGCCAAGAAATTGCTCACGGGGGTCCCACAGGGATCTACTCTGAGCCCGCTGCTTTTTAATATCTACTTGATTGCGCTGGCAGAGGAATTGGGTGCAAAAATAATTGCATACGCAGACGATACTCAGCTTCTATTCACGTGGGAGGATTCTGACTCATCCACGGACCTTGCTCGGAACTGTCTCTCTGCTGTATTTAGATGGTTGGCACAGGCACAACTCAAGTGCAACGAGGACAAGTCCGAGATTCTTTTATTTGGCCAGTTTCCGTCCACCTTCAGGGTGTCGTTATGGCCCTCTGATTATCCTTGTCCTAACTCGGTGGGCGCCTCTCCCAAAAATCTGAGGGGTCTGGTTTGAGAAGGATTTGCGATTTGGGGTGCAAATCAAGAAAAACTCACTGGAGTCTGCTTTGGCACATTTAAAGCACTGAGAAGGTTTGTTCCTCTGCTTCCAAGATCGGCCAAGGAGATGGTCCTGCGGGCTCTTATCCTTTCCCGCTTAGACTACGCCTATGCTCTGTATGTCGGTATCCCTGGGTACCTATTACATAAGCTTCAGATCATACAGAATGGTGCGGCGAGACTCCGGTTTAACATCTCTGGAAGGTCTAGCGTCAAACAGCAATTACGTGACCTGCATTTGCTGCCTGTGGCCTAGAGAGTACAATTTGAGCCTCTCGTTCTGGCTCACAGAGCTCTGCATGAGCTGGGACCATTGTACATTAGAAAGCATTTCTCCTTTTATAACCCTAATAGACCGTTGCGCTCTGCCTCCCTTAGACGGATGGCGATCCCACGTTTCCGCAGAATGCGGCTGGGGGGGCCAGTCTTTGTCTGTTAAAGCAGCTACCTTCTGGAATTCTTTGCCTTTGTCATTACGGCAGACTCAAAGCCTCACACTGTTTAAAAAGCAACTGAAAACCTTCCTCTTCAAGCAGCTTTGTTAACGGGCTCCATCCAATCAGTTCACTGTTATACTTCGCGCCAGGACACTCTGGAGTATTAGTGCGCGCTACAAGTTTACTATAACATATAACATAACTAAAATCACCTTAAGGGTTGCCTGTATTAATGCAAGGTGTATTACTCCTTTCGGTGTGCACCATACACTAAACCAGCCTCATACAGCGCCCGGCCTCGAACATGCCACCTGCACCCAGCCGCCCCGTGTGCTGCTGGTGGTGCACTGTTGGTGCTGAACTGAACCTCGCCCAATACTGACCTTAACTTCTGAAGACTGGTCTTGTAAGTCGATGTTATCCCTATGTATGCTGAATGTTTTCTTCCCCCATAGGTTAATATTGCAAGGTCCATTTTTTAAACTTTAAAGTATTTCTATTGAAAAACGTATTTACCTATGACAAACTTCTGTGGATATGCAAAATAAATATAACCAAGTACTATTTTTTATAAATTGGTCTCGTATTTATTCATTGAGTGTGTGGCTCATTTATTGCCACTGTGTGTACAATTGCTTACCATTGCCTTCTGAAAAGCCTAACTTCTTGCCCACACTACTACAACAGAGAGCATTAGTATTATCTACTTGGGCTTCTTGGGACCCACTGGGCTCTCTGCACATTGTACCTCATGTTGGTATAGTATATACAGAGCCAGCTTCCTACAGTGAGGGAGAGGACATGTAAGTCTGGGTGACTGGAGGGAGATGGAGAGGAGATCCAGGCCTGTAGGAGTGACATCACCTAACAGGGAGAGGTGTATAACAAACAGGCCTGAAAGAGTAACATTAGAGAGGGCAAACGTATGAAGGTTAGGGGAGTAGGACGTAAGTCTTAAGTGAGTGAGATCACAGAGGAGGGTGAGAGAAGATCCAGGGCTGTGAGGGTGATATCCCCAGGAGGGAAGGATCCAAGACTGGGGAAGAGACATCACAGATCAGGGAGAGGTAGGAGATAAAAGCCTGGGGAAGTGAAATCACAGAGGACAGGATACGTAAGCTTGGGTCCTGACATTATAGAGAAGGGAGGAGACTAACTGGACACGCTGGTCTTGAAAAGTGAAATTACAGAGCTGGGGTGCTACGCAGCCCTTGGCTGGACTAATTTACGCCTGTCAAGAATACTTCCATGATGGATGGATGACGTTACAACGCAGGCTATTACAATGCCTGCCTTTACAACGCGGTTTTTACATCGCAATCCATTACAACGCATAGCGCTTTGGGGTGCTGGACAGTGAATAGTTTAATTTACTATTCCAACTCCAGTTCCCGTGGACACTAGGGAAGTTGTTGGATAGTAAATTAAACGTATTCCCTATCCTAGAGCGCCCCCCAGTGCAATGCGTTGTAATGGTTTGCGTTGTAATGACCGCCTTGTAATGGTAGTGCGTTGTAAAGGTTTTGTTGTAAAGGTTGTTCACCTTCCAGGATGGAGTGCCAGAGTAAAGGGCACAAGCAGGGCAGAGGGAGGGTTTGGAGACAGAGAGGTGAGGTGTGTCAGAGAACAGGAGGCAGAGTGTAGGTTAGGGAGTGCCCTGGAGAGTTACTAGATGAAGGAGTATGGAGTGTCCGAAGGGGCGATGGAAAGGCAGGCATGAAGGGAAAGAAGAGCAGAGACTTCAACTTTCCCAGTCTATGCTGATTCGCTGCTCCAGGACCTATTTGTTTCTGTGCTTCAAGTCCTGTTCATTCATTATTTTAAAAAAAGCTGGAGTACAAGAACCCCACAGAAAAGAAAAGCCTGGACAAGATAAGCTGTTCACACATAGACCTGGGAAATGAGAGACTTTGTGGAGAGGGCTGTGGTGTGTCAGAGGAAGGAGAGGTGAAGAGTGTCAGTTTATGGTGTGTCAAGAAAGGGAGAGACTCACTCTTTTTGCTATAACATATTCGCCCTTTCTTTTAGGCGAATTGGTGGTAACAGCAATGGTGGAAACTGGTTAATGGTAATTATCTGTCAAACAGTACACAGGGGGTAAGGATTAGATGGGAAAACGACATCGCTGTAGGGTTTTGATGGATCCGTACATCGATTACACCCCAACCAGTCTTGGACTGAGACAGCATGTCTACTTCCCATATTCCATTCTTCCCTGTCCATGGGTCTGATGGATTAAGCCATGGTGGAGATGAGGAACATAAAAAAGAAAAAAAAGAAAAGAAAGGGAGAGACGTGAAGAATCAGGCATGGGAGTAGCATAGGGTATCGAGGCACGGAGTATGTTAAAGGAAGGGGGGAAAGTGGCATGGGGACAGTGAGATGGCATTAGGTAAATGGACAGGGAGAGTCTGGAAAGGAATGGGACGCTGTGTCAGGACTCCGCCATCCTTTAACGTGTTTTGACTGTCTGGTGAGGTGGATGCAGAATAGTCTTCGGGAGGACTCCGCTGCTGATTTTAGGCACTATTTTGTAAATAAATATTTCCTTTCTGCGCACGTTTTGTTGTCAATGTGGGCAAATAATATTGGAATGAATTAAGAAATAAAGAATTAAGAGTGGGAGAGTGTAGGAAGGTAGATCCCTGACTATGGTTGCCCCCAACTTTTTGCCTGGTGTTTTGCTGGTTTTCTGACTTAGTTGACCTGGGGCCCTGCTATTCAGGACCCCAGGCCTACTGCTCTCTCTGTAAAATGGATTCCATGTACCTTAGGTACATATCTAATTGGATACTGAGTCACCTTATCAGTCCCTGTACAGTGTACCTTAGGTACCCAGGGCCTAGGTGTACCCAGGGCCTACCAGGGGCTGCAGCATGTATTATGCCACCCCTGGCTGGCCATCCAAATCTGACACAACTGGCTGCACGACAGCTGGGGCAAGGTGGTGTAATCACCCTTTGCTTTAGATATAGTATACCTATATCTAACCCTAAAATGGACACACAGATCTCCTATCAGTCACTCCTATGGCAGGCCTTGACAATCCTGAAGGCAGAGTGCTTGGAATCGTGTGAGATAGTGCTCTGGCATGAGCTGAGCCTGTCTGCGTCTTTCGGGATCCATCCCTTAGCCGTTTCCATGATATCGCATACCATATACTCTTAAGTGCATTATAATCCTCGCGGTTATATGCCAACTCTGGTATCGCTTTATCAAAACATGTCGAGTAAGGTGTCATACGAATTGGAATACTAACCCCTCACCAATTCTGGCGACGGGGTTAGCATTCCACCCTTCTAGAGGGACACGACATGTATGTAACCTGTAACCCCGGTTAAAGTCAGACATAGCCTTAGCTCCACAAAATGGATGCTGCCACCGAGACACAAGTCTGCCCTCCTGCTGCTGGGAGTCCTCCCAGAGCAGGAGGCAAGGACAAAGGGTTTCCTGTCAGGGGCGGTGCCAGCACCGTCCCAGACAGGATTTTGTGTATCCTAGGTAGGCAGGGCTTTAGAGGAAGGTGACTGCAAGTGGCACCCCGGTGCTCACTGTGCATAGGCCGGCTGAAACCAGTTCCAGGGGCACTCCAGCCCCTGGCCTGGGGAAAGCCCGCCAAAGGAGAGGGGTGTAACCACCCCCCTCCTAGTCCCACCCATAGGGCAGGACTTAGTCGCGTGCCAGCCCCCTTTTCCAGGATAAAGGTAGGAACTGGCCCCCTTCCAAATCAGATCATCTTTGAATCCTGAAACTACTTTCTGCAAGAAGGAACTCAAGACTCTTCTCAAGATTTCTCCCTTGTGACTAAGGAGTAGTCACCCTGCAGCAGCAGGCACCAACCAAGCATCGCGGTTTGTTGCCAGTCTCTCCTTCGGATCAAGACTGCTCCAGCACGACGAGAACCGGCTTCCCTGGCACCTCTGACCTCAACCTGCATCATCAGCCCAGCTGTGATCCGTGGGTGTGACGAGACCTCGAGGGACCGGCCATCTTCAGAACTGCACGACGCTTGTCCAGCATGACGCCTGAGTGACCCTCGACTGAGTGCCTTGGGGTAAGAGAAGCCCCGACCCTGAGCAGCTCCAGCACCGAAGTTCAGCCCCCCTGCATCCACGAGATCGGCGTGGGGCCCTTCTGCTCTTTGCTGCTCACCGCGTTGTCCAGGTCGCTTGCCCGTTGGCTAGTGGCCCTCTCACGACGCTCCACGACGACAACTACTGCTGGTCTGGTTGCTCCAGACTAGCCCTTGCTCCCCTCCAAAAGAGGAGCACCCTGGACCCTCCTGGTCCACTCAAGACGCCATTTTAGGTCCACCGCGTGGGCCTTGCATTTGCCAAGACTTGTTGCCCAATCCTGGGTTCAGCGACGTCGACAGCAAGAACCTTCGTGGGACAGCTCGCACCTCCATCCTGGTCGCCGACAACGCCTCCTGGTCCGAGAGACTGCAGAGCCCAGCAGCGCCCACTCACCTGACTGCGGTGACTTCGCCCGGTGCCATCCTGGTGCCCACTTAATCACTGGCTAGTGATTCAGAACTTGGTCCCCTCTGCTTTCAGGTCTTCTTCTTCCCTGATCCAGGCTTGGATCACTCCGAACTTTCTTCACTGGCCGCCTGCCAGCAACTCTTTCTTCAGGCTCCTGGATCTTCAACGAGGGTTTCCGACGCAACTTCAACCCTATGCAGCCGCAGCCCCTGGGCTAGGTAACCTGAGTACTCCGGTGCTCCAGCATAGTCCAACACCCTAAGTGTTTGGATCCACTCTTGTTTTCGACCCACCTAGTCGGGTTCGCCCGAGAACAGTAACTTTGCAACTGCTAGCCTCCATAGACTTTTTCCCGCCTTACGCGTGAGAGTTCCCACTCTGCACACGACGTCCACAGGCCTCCTGCATCTAATCCCAGTGTTTAGAATTGTAGGCCTAGCGATTCCTAAGTCTAGAAACGTACTATTTACCTGCTAGCAAGTTCGCATTCCACTAACTGTGTATATGGTTTTTCGTGCCCCTAGGGCATTTGTGTAAATTGTGCGACTTAAAGTATTTTCTTAAGAGTTTTGTATTGTGCTTAGCTCCCTGACTCATAAAGAGTTCAGGGTAGTCTTGTTATAAATAAATATCTGTTTATTTTCATAACAACTTGTGTGGTGTCCTTTCACTTGGTGTTCAAGGGGTAATGTGATGGTAAAACAGCTGGCTTAACACGCCCTCTAGAGTCTTAGCCTTAGACTGCTCGTATCCATGCTACTAGGATAGCTGGTCTATAAGGTTGACTTACAACCAATCATCAATAAGGGTTGTTTGGACTGATACATAGTGATCACTAGAATAGTGAGCACTGCATATCAGGCCAACTTCTCACAGAGAGGTGGCAAATTATATGTTTTGCAGCTGCCATTACTTTGTCATAAAAACGTTGCACTGATGGGGTAACTGGTATTGGGAAGTGCACGTTAGTGCCGCCGTGCCATACCAAATCCTCTTTTAACTTGATCCTTACGAAATAAACATTTTATTGACATATGTGATGGAGAGATTGCAATTAGCGCTGTACAATTCTAAATGGCAAAATATGTCCATTATTATCTCTTTAATGCAACTGTGGGAGATCTTGCAAATCCTATTTTCCGCATGGCATTGCTGCCTCTCTTTCCCTGACCCTTCTGCAAGGCCTCGCTGCCTCTCCATCCCTGACCCTTCTGCATGGCCCTGCTGCCTCTCTTTCCCTGACCCTTCTGCATGGCATTGCTGCCTCTCTTTCCCTGACCCTTCTGCATGGCATTGCTGCCTCTCTATCCCTGACCCTTCTGCATGGCATGGCTGCCTCTCTATCCCTGCCCCTTCTGCATGGCCCTGCTGCCTCTCTATCCCTGCCCCTTCTGTTTGGCCCTGCTGCCTCTCTATCCCTGACCCTTCTGCATGACCCTGCTGCCTCTTTATCCCTGACCCTTCTGCATGGCCCTGCTGCCTCTCTATCCCTGACCCTTCTGCATGGCCCTGCTGCCTCACTATCCCTGACCCTTCTGCATGGTCCTGCTGCCTCTCTATCCCTGACCCTTCTGCATGGCCCTGCTGCCTCTCTATCCCTGACCCTTCTGCATGGCCCTGCTGCCTCTCTATCCCTGACCCTTCTGCATGGCCCTGCTGCCTCTCTATCCCTGACCCTTCTGCATGGTCCTGCTGCCTCTCTATCCCTGACCCTTCTGCATGGCCTCGCTGCCTCTCTTTCCCTGTCCCTTCTGCATGGCCTCGCTGCCTCTCTTTCCCTGTCCCTTCTGCATGGCCCTGCTGCCTCTCTATCCCTGACCCTTCTGCATGGCAATGCTGCCTCTCTATCCCTGACCCTTCTGCATGGCATGGCTGCCTCTCTATCCCTGACCCTTCTGCATGGCATGGCTGCCTCTCTATCCCTGACCCTTTTGCATGGCCCTGCTGCCTCTCTATCCCTGACCCTTCTGCATGGTCCTGCTGCCTCTCTATCCCTGACCCTTCTGCATGGCATGGCTGCCTCTCTATCCCTGACCCTTCTGCATGGCCCTGCTGCCTCTCTATCCCTGACCCTTCTGCATGGCCCTGCTGCCTCTCTATCCCTGACCCTTCTGCATGGCCCTGCTGCCTCTCTATCCCTGACCCTTCTGCATGGCCCTGCTGCCTCTCTCTCCCTGACCCTTCTGCATGGCATGGCTGCCTCTCTATCCCTGACCCTTCTGCATGGCCCTGCTGCCTCTCTATCCCTGACCCTTCTGCATGGCATGGCAGCCTCTCTATCCCTGACCCTTCTGCATGGCAATGCTGCCTCTCTATCCCTGACCCTTCTGCATGGCATGGCAGCCTCTCTATCCCTGACCCTTCTGCATGGCATGGCTGCCTCTCTATCCCTGACCCTTCTGCATGGCATGGCTGCCTCTCTATCCCTGACCCTTCTGCATGGCCCTGCTGCCTCTCTATCCCTGACCCTTCTGCATGGTCCTGCTGCCTCTCTATCCCTGACCCTTCTGCATGGCATGGCTGCCTCTCTATCCCTGACCCTTCTGCATGGCCCTGCTGCCTCTCTATCCCTGACCCTTCTGCATGGCCCTGCTGCCTCTCTATCCCTGACCCTTCTGCATGGCCCTGCTGCCTCTCTATCCCTGACCCTTCTGCATGGCCCTGCTGCCTCTCTCTCCCTGACCCTTCTGCATGGCATGGCTGCCTCTCTATCCCTGACCCTTCTGCATGGCCCTGCTGCCTCTCTATCCCTGACCCTTCTGCATGGCATGGCAGCCTCTCTATCCCTGACCCTTCTGCATGGCAATGCTGCCTCTCTATCCCTGACCCTTCTGCATGGCATGGCAGCCTCTCTATCCCTGACCCTTCTGCATGGCATGGCTGCCTCTCTATCCCTGACCCTTCCGCATGGCCCTGCTGCCTCTCTATCCCTGCCCCTTCTGTTTGGCCCTGCTGCCTCTCTATCCCTGACCCTTCTGCATGGCCTTGCTGCCTCTCTATCCCTGACCCTTCTGCATGGCCCTGCTGCCTCTATCCCTGACCCTTCTGCATGGCCCTGCTGCCTCTCTATCCCGGACCCTTCTGCTTGGCCCTGCTGCCTCTCTATCCCTGACCCTTCTGCATGGCCCTGCTGCCTCTCTATCCCGGACCCTTCTGCTTGGCCCTGCTGCCTCTCTATCCCTGACCCTTCTGCATGGCCTTGCTGCCTCTCTATCCCTGACCCTTCTGCATGGCCCTGCTGCCTCTATCCCTGACCCTTCTGCATGGCAATGCTGCCTCTCTATCCCTGACTCTTCTGCATGACCCTGCTGCCTCTCTATCCCTGACCCTTCTGCATGGCCCTGCTGCCTCTATCCCTGACCCTTCTGCATGTCCCTGCTGCCTCTCTATCCCTGACCCTTCTGCATGGTCCTGCTGCCTCTCTATCCCTGACCCTTCTGCATGGCATTGCTGCCTCTCTATCCCTGACCCTTCTGCATGGCCCTGCTGCCTCTCTATCCCTGACCCTTCTGCATGGCCCTGCTGCCTCTCTATCCCTGACCCTTCTGCATGACCCTGCTTCCTCTCTATCCCCGACCCTTCTGCATGGTCCTGCTGCCTCTCTATCCCTGACCCTTCTGCATGTCCCTGCTGCCTCTCTATCCCTGACCCTTCTGCATGGCATGGCTGCCTCTCTATCCCTGACCCTTCTGCATGGCCCTGCTGCCTCTCTATCCCTGACCCTTCTGCATGGCATGGCTGCCTCTCTATCCCTGACCCTTCTGCATGTCCCTGCTGCCTCTCTATCCCTGACCCTTCTGCATGGTCCTGCTGCCTCTCTATCCCTGACCCTTCTGCATGGCCCTGCTTCCTCTCTATCCCCGACCCTTCTGTTTGGCAATGCTGCCTCTCTATCCCTGACCCTTCTGCATGGCATGGCTGCCTCTCTATCCCTGACCCTTCTGCATGGCCCTGCTGCCTCTCTATCCTTCTGCATGGTCCTGCTGCCTCTCTATCCCTGACCCTTCTGCATGGTCCTGCTGCCTCTCTATCCCTGACCCTTCTGCATGGTCCTGCTGCCTCTCTATCCCTGACCCTTCTGCATGGCCCTGCTGCCTCTCTATCCCTGACCCTTCTGCATGGTCCTGCTGCCTCTCTATCCCTGACCCTTCTGCATGGCCCTGCTGCCTCTCTATCCCTGACCCTTCTGCATGGCATGGCTGCCTCTCTATCCCTGACCCTTTTGCATGGCCCTGCTGCCTCTCTATCCCTGACCCTTCTGCATGGTCCTGCTGCCTCTCTATCCCTGACCCTTCTGCATGGCATGGCTGCCTCTCTATCCCTGACCCTTCTGCATGGCATGGCTGCCTCTCTATCCCTGACCCTTCTGCATGGCCCTGCTGCCTCTATCCCAGACCCTTCTGCATGTCCCTGCTGCCTCTCTATCCCTGACCCTTCTGCATGGCATGGCTGCCTCTCTATCCCTGACCCTTCTGCATGGCATGGCTGCCTCTCTATCCCTGACCCTTCTGCATGGCATTGCTGCCTCTCTATCCCTGACCCTTCTGCATGGCAATGCTGCCTCTCTATCCCTGACCCTTCTGCATGGTCCTGCTGCCTCTCTATCCCTGACCCTTCTGCATGGTCCTGCTGCCTCTCTATCCCTGACCCTTCTGCATGGCCCTGCTTCCTCTCTATCCCCGACCCTTCTGTTTGGCAATGCTTCCTCTCTTTGGCTGATCATTCTGCAACTCTTTCCCTAACCTTCTCACGTTGAAAGCTCCGTACAACTCTCTAGCACCCCACCCTCACATGGCCAGGATGCTCCCTCTTTCTGCAATGACTTCCCCCTTCCGTTCCCTTCTCTAGCCCCATCCGTTCCGCGCTTACGCACTTCCTCCAAACACCCGCCAATCCGCAGCCTCGGACGCCCAGCTCTCGGCCAATGAGCGACGGAGGGCGGGTCATTGCCTTTCGGTTTCGCACGTGCTCCGCGCCAGGGTCAATTCGACGTGCGCAGTGCAGTGAAGTGCTTCGTCCGTTACGTTGTATTCTTCCGCGAGGAGCTCCGCGGCGGAAGGGCAACCGGCGCCGTGGGCGAGGCAACGTGCGTCGCACTCACCGCTGAGACCAGCGCACTCAGCGTCCGGTAAAAGGGCGCGGCTGCAGGCCTCCTCCCCGGGCACCCCTGCCGGGACTCTTTGAGCCGCGGAGGGATCCGAGCTGGGGCGCGCTCGCGCGGAGCGGAAGTGCGACGAATCTACTGCGGGGCAACGGCCGAAGGAGACGGAGAGCCGCGTGTGAGGAGCCCGGGACGGCAGCAAGGGTGAGGAGGAGCCCCCAGGAGGGCGGGCCCCCGTGTGTGCTGAGGGGGGAGACTCCCGGAGGGGTGCCAAACACAGGGGGGTTGTTACTGCTGGAGAGGGGCCCCTGGTGGTGTTGGAAGCGAAGAGGGGTCCCTGGGAGGTTTGGTAGCGATGAGAGGTCCAAGGGTAGGAGGGGCCCCTGGGGGTGTTGGAAGCGAGGAGGGGGCCCCTGGGGGTGTTGGAAGCGAGGAGGGGGCCCCTGGGGGTGTTGGAAACGAGGCGGAGCCCCTGGGGGTGTCGGGGTCCCTGGGAGGTTTGGTAGCGATGAGAGGTCCAAGGGTAGGAGGGGCCCCTGGGGGTGTTGGAAGCGAAGAGGGGTCCCTGGGAGGTTTGGTAGCGATGAGAGGTCCAAGGGTAGGAGGGGCCCCTGGGGGTGTTGGAAGCGAGGAGGGGTCCCTGGGAGGTTTGGTAGCCATGAGAGGTCCAAGGGTGGGAGGGGCCCCTGGGGGTGTTGGAAGCGAGGAGGGGTCCCTGGGAGGTTTGGTAGCGATGAGAGGTCCAAGGGTAGGAGGGGCCCCTGGGGGTGTTGGAAGCGGAGAGGGGTCCCTGGGAGGTTTGGTAGCGATGAGAGGTCCAAGGGTAGGAGGGGCCCCTGGGGGTGTTGGAAGCGAGGAGGGGTCCCTGGGAGGTTTGGTAGCCATGAGAGGTCCAAGGGTGGGAGGGGCCCCTGGGGGTGTTGGAAGCGAGGAGGGGTCCCTGGGAGGTTTGGTAGCGATGAGAGGTCCAAGGGTAGGAGGGGCCCCTGGGGGTGTTGGAAGCGAGGAGGGGTCCCTGGGAGGTTTGGTAGCGATGAGAGGTCCAAGGGTAGGAGGGGCCCCTGGGGGTGTTGGAAGCGAGGAGGGGTCCCTGGGAGGTTTGGTAGCGATGAGAGGTCCAAGGGTAGGAGGGGCCCCTGGGGGTGTTGGAAGCGGAGAGGGGTCCCTGGGAGGTTTGGTAGCGATGAGAGGTCCAAGGGTAGGAGGGGCCCCTGGGGGTGTTGGAAGCGAGGAGGGGTCCCTGGGAGGTTTGGTAGCGATGAGAGGTCCAAGGGTAGGAGGGGCCCCTGGGGGTGTTGGAAGCGAGGAGGGGTCCCTGGGAGGTTTGGTAGCGATGAGAGGTCCAAGGGTAGGAGGGGCCCCTGGGGGTGTTGGAAGCGAGGAGGGGTCCCTGGGAGGTTTGGTAGCGATGAGAGGTCCAAGGGTAGGAGGGGCCCCTGGGGGTGTTGGAAGCGGAGAGGGGTCCCTGGGAGGTTTGGTAGCGATGAGAGGTCCAAGGGTAGGAGGGGCCCCTGGGGGTGTTGGAAGCGGAGAGGGGTCCCTGGGAGGTTTGGTAGCGATGAGAGGTCCAAGGGTAGGAGGGGCCCCTGGGGGTGTTGGAAGCGAGGAGGGGTCCCTGGGAGGTTTGGTAGCCATGAGAGGTCCAAGGGTAGGAGGGGTCCCTGGGGGTGTTGGAAGCGAGGAGGGGTCCCTGGGAGGTTTGGTAGCGATGAGAGGTCCAAGGGTAGGAGGGGCCCCTGGGGGTGTTGGAAGCGAGGAGGGGTCCCTGGGAGGTTTGGTAGCGATGAGAGGTCCAAGGGTAGGAGGGGCCCCTGGGGGTGTTGGAAGCGAGGAGGGGTCCCTGGGAGGTTTGGTAGCGATGAGAGGTCCAAGGGTAGGAGGGGCCCTTGGGGGTGTTGGAAGCGGAGAGGGGTCCCTGGGAGGTTTGGTAGCGATGAGAGGTCCAAGGGTAGGAGGGGCCCCTGGGGGTGTTGGAAGCGAGGAGGGGTCCCTGGGAGGTTTGGTAGCGATGAGAGGTCCAAGGGTAGGAGGGGCCCCTGGGGGTGTTGGAAGCGAGGAGGGGTCCCTGGGAGGTTTGGTAGCCATGAGAGGTCCAAGGGTAGGAGGGGCCCCTGGGGGTGTTGGAAGCGAGGAGGGGTCCCTGGGAGGTTTGGTAGCGATGAGAGGTCCAAGGGTAGGAGGGGCCCCTGGGGGTGTTGGAAGCGGAGAGGGGTCCCTGGGAGGTTTGGTAGCGATGAGAGGTCCAAGGGTAGGAGGGGCCCCTGGGGGTGTTGGAAGCGAGGAGGGGTCCCTGGGAGGTTTGGTAGCGATGAGAGGTCCAAGGGTAGGAGGGGCCCCTGGGGGTGTTGGAAGCGAGGAGGGGTCCCTGGGAGGTTTGGTAGCCATGAGAGGTCCAAGGGTAGGAGGGGCCCCTGGGGGTGTTGGAAGCGAGGAGGGGTCCCTGGGAGGTTTGGTAGCCATGAGAGGTCCAAGGGTGGGAGGGGCCCCTGGGGGTGTTGGAAGCGAGGAGGGGTCCCTGGGAGGTTTGGTAGCGATGAGAGGTCCAAGGGTAGGAGGGGCCCCTGGGGGTGTTGGAAGCGGAGAGGGGTCCCTGGGAGGTTTGGTAGCGATGAGAGGTCCAAGGGTAGGAGGGGCCCCTGGGGGTGTTGGAAGCGAGGAGGGGTCCCTGGGAGGTTTGGTAGCCATGAGAGGTCCAAGGGTGGGAGGGGCCCCTGGGGGTGTTGGAAGCGAGGAGGGGTCCCTGGGAGGTTTGGTAGCGATGAGAGGTCCAAGGGTAGGAGGGGCCCCTGGGGGTGTTGGAAGCGAGGAGGGGTCCCTGGGAGGTTTGGTAGCGATGAGAGGTCCAAGGGTAGGAGGGGCCCCTGGGGGTGTTGGAAGCGAGGAGGGGTCCCTGGGAGGTTTGGTAGCGATGAGAGGTCCAAGGGTAGGAGGGGCCCCTGGGGGTGTTGGAAGCGGAGAGGGGTCCCTGGGAGGTTTGGTAGCGATGAGAGGTCCAAGGGTAGGAGGGGCCCCTGGGGGTGTTGGAAGCGAGGAGGGGTCCCTGGGAGGTTTGGTAGCGATGAGAGGTCCAAGGGTAGGAGGGGCCCCTGGGGGTGTTGGAAGCGAGGAGGGGTCCCTGGGAGGTTTGGTAGCGATGAGAGGTCCAAGGGTAGGAGGGGCCCCTGGGGGTGTTGGAAGCGAGGAGGGGTCCCTGGGAGGTTTGGTAGCGATGAGAGGTCCAAGGGTAGGAGGGGCCCCTGGGGGTGTTGGAAGCGGAGAGGGGTCCCTGGGAGGTTTGGTAGCGATGAGAGGTCCAAGGGTAGGAGGGGCCCCTGGGGGTGTTGGAAGCGAGGAGGGGTCCCTGGGAGGTTTGGTAGCCATGAGAGGTCCAAGGGTAGGAGGGGCCCCTGGGGGTGTTGGAAGCGAGGAGGGGTCCCTGGGAGGTTTGGTAGCGATGAGAGGTCCAAGGGTAGGAGGGGCCCCTGGGGGTGTTGGAAGCGAGGAGGGGTCCCTGGGAGGTTTGGTAGCCATGAGAGGTCCAAGGGTGGGAGGGGCCCCTGGGGGTGTTGGAAGCGAGGAGGGGTCCCTGGGAGGTTTGGTAGCGATGAGAGGTCCAAGGGTAGGAGGGGCCCCTGGGGGTGTTGGAAGCGAGGAGGGGTCCCTGGGAGGTTTGGTAGCGATGAGAGGTCCAAGGGTAGGAGGGGCCCCTGGGGGTGTTGGAAGCGAGGAGGGGTCCCTGGGAGGTTTGGTAGCGATGAGAGGTCCAAGGGTAGGAGGGGCCCCTGGGGGTGTTGGAAGCGGAGAGGGGTCCCTGGGAGGTTTGGTAGCGATGAGAGGTCCAAGGGTAGGAGGGGCCCCTGGGGGTGTTGGAAGCGAGGAGGGGTCCCTGGGAGGTTTGGTAGCCATGAGAGGTCCAAGGGTAGGAGGGGTCCCTGGGGGTGTTGGAAGCGAGGAGGGGTCCCTGGGAGGTTTGGTAGCGATGAGAGGTCCAAGGGTAGGAGGGGCCCCTGGGGGTGTTGGAAGCGAGGAGGGGTCCCTGGGAGGTTTGGTAGCGATGAGAGGTCCAAGGGTAGGAGGGGCCCCTGGGGGTGTTGGAAGCGAGGAGGGGTCCCTGGGAGGTTTGGTAGCGATGAGAGGTCCAAGGGTAGGAGGGGCCCTTGGGGGTGTTGGAAGCGGAGAGGGGTCCCTGGGAGGTTTGGTAGCGATGAGAGGTCCAAGGGTAGGAGGGGCCCCTGGGGGTGTTGGAAGCGAGGAGGGGTCCCTGGGAGGTTTGGTAGCGATGAGAGGTCCAAGGGTAGGAGGGGCCCCTGGGGGTGTTGGAAGCGAGGAGGGGTCCCTGGGAGGTTTGGTAGCCATGAGAGGTCCAAGGGTAGGAGGGGCCCCTGGGGGTGTTGGAAGCGAGGAGGGGTCCCTGGGAGGTTTGGTAGCGATGAGAGGTCCAAGGGTAGGAGGGGCCCCTGGGGGTGTTGGAAGCGGAGAGGGGTCCCTGGGAGGTTTGGTAGCGATGAGAGGTCCAAGGGTAGGAGGGGCCCCTGGGGGTGTTGGAAGCGAGGAGGGGTCCCTGGGAGGTTTGGTAGCGATGAGAGGTCCAAGGGTAGGAGGGGCCCCTGGGGGTGTTGGAAGCGAGGAGGGGTCCCTGGGAGGTTTGGTAGCCATGAGAGGTCCAAGGGTGGGAGGGGTCTGGGGGTCAGGGACCCGTTCCGGTTTGGGATGAATAGAGGAGGGGGCCCTTGAGCACAGAAGAGGGGCCCACGGGGGTCGGTGAGCAGGGCCCGTTGAGGGTTGGAAGGAGTATAGAAGGGCCGCTAGGCTTTAGGACCAGAGAGGAGGGGCCCGCGGGGAGCAGGGGCCCGTTCGGGAAGAGCAGAGGAGGGCCCCGCGGGAGGCTAGGAGCAGGGGCCCGTTTGGGGAGCAGAGGAGGGCCCCGCGGGAGGCTAGGAGCAGAGGAGGGCCCCGCGGCGAGAAGAGTGCGAGCCGGGATAGTGGACTGGATGACCGGGAGGAGTGTGGGGAAGGGGCCCGATGTGGGTCTAGACGAGCGAAGGGGGCAGGGCGGCGAGCAGCCACACCACCGTGAGTGGTGGTGGTAATATGCATTTGTGGATTCATTAACATGTATTTGAACAATAAAACGACATTATAACTTCATATTCACAAAAACAGACTTGACCAAATCCTGTTTTAAGCGGCCACAGCGTACAATTTCGTAAGGTTAACTTTTACAAAACCATTATCTACACAATTAACCACTTGACCCAGTTAACAACAATAGCAGCAGAGCCACCGTGGGTGGAGGGCACGAGAGAGAGACGGCTGGAGCCAGCGCACGAGGCCGGCGGAGAAGGGGCTTCCCTGGGTTATATGGAGCAGGAGGGACTGGCCTTGAGGAGTAGAGTGGGCGCTGGGACCGAGAGCTCAGGGTGGAGCAGAAGGGACTGGCCTCGAGAGGAGTAAGAGTGGGCACTGGGACCGAGAGCTCAGGGTGGAGCAGGAGGGACTGGCCTTGAGGAGTAGAGTGGGCGCTGGGACCGAGAGCTCAGGGTGGAGAAGAAGGGACTGGCCTCGAGAGGAGTAAGAGTGGGCACTGGGACCGAGAGCTCAGGGTGGAGAAGAAGGGACTGGCCTTGAGGAGTAGAGTGGGCACTGGGACCGAGAGCTCAGGGTGGGGAAGGGACTGGCCTTGAGAGGAGTAAGAGTGGGCGCTGGGACGGAGAGCTCAGGGTGGAGCAGAAGGGACTGGCCTTGAGGAGTAAGAGTGGGCACTGGGACCGAGAGCTCAGGGTGGAGCAGAAGGGACTGGCCTTGAGGAGTAAGAGTGGGCACTGGGACCGAGAGCTCAGGGTGGAGCAGAAGGGACTGGCCTTGAGAGGAGTAGAGTGGGCGCTGGGACCGAGAGCTCAGGGTGGAGCAGGAGGGACTGGCCTCGAGAGGAGTAAGAGTGGGCACTGGGACCGAGAGCTCAGGGTGGAGCAGAAGGGACTGGCTTTGAGAGGAGTAAGAGTGGGCACTGGGACCGAGAGCTCAGGGTGGAGCAGAAGGGACTGGCCTTGAGAGGAGTAGAGTGGGCACTGGGACCGAGAGCTCAGGGTGGAGAAGAAGGGACTGGCTTTGAGAGGAGTAAGAGTGGGCACTGGGACCGAGAGCTCAGGGTGGAGCAGAAGGGACTGGCTTTGAGAGGAGTAAGAGTGGGCACTGGGACGGAGAGCTCAGGGTGGAGCAGAAGGGACTGGCTTTGAGAGGTGTAAGAGTGGGCACTGGGACCGAGAGCTCAGGGTGGAGCAGGAGGGACTGGCCTCGAGAGGAGTAAGAGTGGGCACTGGGACCGAGAGCTCAGGGTGGAGCAGAAGGGACTGGCCTTGAGAGGAGTAAGAGTGGGCGCTGGGACCGAGAGCTCAGGGTGGAGCAGAAGGGACTGGCCTTGAGAGGAGTAAGAGTGGGCACTGGGACCGAGAGCTCAGGGTGGAGCAGAAGGGACTGGCCTTGAGAGGAGTAAGAGTGGGCGCTGGGACCGAGAGCTCAGGGTGGAGAAGAAGGGACTGGCCTTGAGAGGAGTAAGAGTGGGCACTGGGACCGAGAGCTCAGGGTGGAGCAGAAGGGACTGGCCTTGAGGAGTAAGAGTGGGCACTGGGACCGAGAGCTCAGGGTGGAGCAGAAGGGACTGGCTTTGAGAGGAGTAAGAGTGGGCACTGGGACCGAGAGCTCAGGGTGGAGAAGAAGGGACTGGCTTTGAGAGGAGTAAGAGTGGGCACTGGGACCGAGAGCTCAGGGTGGAGCAGGAGGGAGTGGCCTTGAGAGGAGTAAGAGTGGGCGCTGGGACCGAGAGCTCAGGGTGGAGCAGAAGGGACTGGCCTTGAGAGGAGTAAGAGTGGGCACTGGGACGGAGAGCTCAGGGTGGAGCAGAAGGGAGTGGCCTTGAGAGGAGTAAGAGTGGGCACTGGAACCGAGAGCTCAGGGTGGAGCAGAAGAGACTGGCCTTGAGAGGAGTAAGAGTGGGCGCTGGGACGGAGAGCTCAGGGTGGAGCAGAAGGGACTGGCGTTGAGAGGAGTAAGAGTGGGCACTGGGACCGAGAGCTCAGGGTGGAGCAGAAGGGACTGGCCTTGAGGAGTAAGAGTGGGCACTGGGACCGAGAGCTCAGGGTGGAGCAGGAGGGACTGGCCTCGAGAGGAGTAAGAGTGGGCACTGGGACCGAGAGCTCAGGGTGGAGCAGAATGGACTGGCCTTGAGAGGAGTAAGAGTGGGCGCTGGGACCGAGAGCTCAGGGTGGAGCAGAAGGGACTGGCCTTGAGAGGAGTAAGAGTGGGCACTGGGACCGAGAGCTCAGGGTGGAGCAGAAGGGACTGGCCTTGAGAGGAGTAAGAGTGGGCGCTGGGACCGAGAGCTCAGGGTGGAGCAGAAGGGACTGGCCTTGAGAGGAGTAAGAGTGGGCACTGGGACCGAGAGCTCAGGGTGGAGCAGAAGGGACTGGCCTTGAGAGGAGTAGAGTGGGCACTGGGACGGAGAGCTCAGGGTGGAGCAGAAGGGACTGGCCTTGAGAGGAGTAGAGTGGGCACTGGGACCGAGAGCTCAGGGTGGAGAAGAAGGGACTGGCCTTGAGAGGGGTAAGAGTGGGCACTGGGACCGAGAGCTCAGGGTGGAGCAGAAGGGACTGGCCTTGAGAGGAGTAAGAGTGGGCGCTGGGACCGAGAGCTCAGGGTGGAGAAGAAGGGAGTGGCCTTGAGAGGAGTAAGAGTGGGCACTGGGATCGAGAGCTCAGGGTAGAGCAGGAGGGACTGGCCTTGAGAGGAGTAGAGTGGGCACTGGGACCGAGAGCTCAGGGTGGAGCAGAAGGGACTGGCCTTGAGAGGAGTAAGAGTGGGCGCTGGGACCGAGAGCTCAGGGTGGAGCAGAAGGGACTGGCCTTGAGGAGTAAGAGTGGGCACTGGGACCGAGAGCTCAGGGTGGAGCAGAAGGGACTGGCCTTGAGAGGAGTAAGAGTGGGCACTGGGACCGAGAGCTCAGGGTGGAGAAGAAGGGACTGGCGTTGAGAGGAGTAAGAGTGGGCACTGGGACCGAGAGCTCAGGGTGGAGCAGAAGGGACTGGCTTTGAGAGGAGTAAGAGTGGGCACTGGGACCGAGAGCTCAGGGTGGAGCAGAAGGGACTGGCCTTGAGAGGAGTAAGAGTGGGCGCTGGGACCGAGAGCTCAGGGTGGAGCAGGAGGGAGTGGCCTTGAGAGGAGTAGAGTGGGCGCTGGGACGGAGAGCTCAGGGTGGAGCAGAAGGGACTGGCCTTGAGAGGAGTAAGAGTGGGCACTGGGACCGAGAGCTCAGGGTGGGGAAGGGACTGGCCTTGAGAGGAGTAAGAGTGGGCACTAGGACCGAGAGCTCAGGGTGGAGCAGAAGGGACTGGCCTTGAGGAGTAAGAGTGGGCACTGGGACCGAGAGCTCAGGGTGGAGCAGGAGGGACTGGCCTTGAGAGGGGTAAGAGTGGGCACTGGGACCGAGAGCTCAGGATGGAGCAGAAGGGACTGGCCTTGAGGAGTAAGAGTGGGCACTGGGACCGAGAGCTCAGGGTGGAGCAGGAGGGACTGGCCTTGAGAGGGGTAAGAGTGGGCACTGGGACCGAGAGCTCAGGGTGGAGCAGAAGGGACTGGCCTTGAGAGGAGTAAGAGTGGGCACTGGGACCGAGAGCTCAGGGTGGAGCAGAAGGGACTGGCCTTGAGGAGTAAGAGTGGGCACTGGGACCGAGAGCTCAGGGTGGAGCAGGAGGGACTGGCCTCGAGAGGAGTAAGAGTGGGCACTGGGACCGAGAGCTCAGGGTGGAGCAGAATGGACTGGCCTTGAGAGGAGTAAGAGTGGGCGCTGGGACCGAGAGCTCAGGGTGGAGCAGAAGGGACTGGCCTTGAGAGGAGTAAGAGTGGGCACTGGGACCGAGAGCTCAGGGTGGAGCAGAAGGGACTGGCCTTGAGAGGAGTAAGAGTGGGCACTGGGACCGAGAGCTCAGGGTGGAGCAGAAGAGACTGGCCTTGAGAGGAGTAAGAGTGGGCACTGGGACCGAGAGCTCAGGGTGAAGCAGAAGGGACTGGCCTTGAGAGGAGTAGAGTGGGCACTGGGACCGAGAGCTCAGGGTGGAGCAGAAGGGACTGGCCTTGAGAGGAGTAGAGTGGGCACTGGGACCGAGAGCTCAGGGTGGAGAAGAAGGGACTGGCCTTGAGAGGGGTAAGAGTGGGCACTGGGACCGAGAGCTCAGGGTGGAGCAGAAGGGACTGGCCTTGAGAGGAGTAAGAGTGGGCGCTGGGACCGAGAGCTCAGGGTAGAGCAGGAGGGACTGGCCTTGAGAGGAGTAGAGTGGGCACTGGGACCGAGAGCTCAGGGTGGAGCAGAAGGGACTGGCCTTGAGAGGAGTAAGAGTGGGCGCTGGGACCGAGAGCTCAGGGTGGAGCAGAAGGGACTGGCCTTGAGAGGAGTAAGAGTGGGCACTGGGACCGAGAGCTCAGGGTGGAGAAGAAGGGACTGGCGTTGAGAGGAGTAAGAGTGGGCACTGGGACCGAGAGCTCAGGGTGGAGCAGAAGGGACTGGCTTTGAGAGGAGTAAGAGTGGGCACTGGGACCGAGAGCTCAGGGTGGAGCAGAAGGGACTGGCCTTGAGAGGAGTAAGAGTGGGCGCTGGGACCGAGAGCTCAGGGTGGAGCAGGAGGGAGTGGCCTTGAGAGGAGTAGAGTGGGCGCTGGGACGGAGAGCTCAGGGTGGAGCAGAAGGGACTGGCCTTGAGAGGAGTAAGAGTGGGCACTGGGACCGAGAGCTCAGGGTGGGGAAGGGACTGGCCTTGAGAGGAGTAAGAGTGGGCACTAGGACCGAGAGCTCAGGGTGGAGCAGAAGGGACTGGCCTTGAGGAGTAAGAGTGGGCACTGGGACCGAGAGCTCAGGGTGGAGCAGGAGGGACTGGCCTTGAGAGGGGTAAGAGTGGGCACTGGGACCGAGAGCTCAGGATGGAGCAGAAGGGACTGGCCTTGAGGAGTAAGAGTGGGCACTGGGACCGAGAGCTCAGGGTGGAGCAGGAGGGACTGGCCTTGAGAGGGGTAAGAGTGGGCACTGGGACCGAGAGCTCAGGGTGGAGCAGAAGGGACTGGCCTTGAGAGGAGTAAGAGTGGGCACTGGGACCGAGAGCTCAGGGTGGAGCAGAAGGGACTGGCCTTGAGAGGAGTAAGAGTGGGCACTGGGACCGAGAGCTCAGGGTGGAGCAGAAGGGACTGGCCTTGAGAGGAGTAAGAGTGGGCACTGGCACCGAGAGCTCAGGGTGGAGCAGCAGGGACTGGCCTCGAGGAGTAAGAGTGGGCACTGGGACCGAGAGCTCAGGGTGGAGCAGGAGGGACTGGCCTTGAGGAGTAAGAGTGGGCACTGGGACCGAGAGCTCAGGGTGGAGCAGAAGGGACTGGCCTTGAGAGGAGTAAGAGTGGGCGCTGGGACCGAGAGCTCAGGGTGGAGAAGAAGGGACTGGCCTTGAGAGGAGTAAGAGTGGGCGCTGGGACCGAGAGCTCAGGATGGAGCAGAAGGGACTGGCCTTGAGGAGTAAGAGTGGGCACTGGGACCGAGAGCTCAGGGTGGAGCAGGAGGGACTGGCCTTGAGAGGGGTAAGAGTGGGCACTGGGACCGAGAGCTCAGGGTGGAGCAGAAGGGACTGGCCTTGAGAGGAGTAAGAGTGGGCGCTGGGACGGAGAGCTCAGGGTGGAGCAGAAGGGACTGGCCTTGAGAGGAGTAGAGTGGGCACTGGGACCGAGAGCTCAGGGTGGAGAAGAAGGGACTGGCCTTGAGAGGGGTAAGAGTGGGCACTGGGACCGAGAGCTCAGGGTGGAGCAGAAGGGACTGGCCTTGAGAGGAGTAAGAGTGGGCACTGGGACCGAGAGCTCAGGGTGGAGCAGAAGGGACTGGCCTCGAGAGAAGTAGAGTGGGCACTGGGACCGAGAGCTCAGGGTGGAGCAGAAGGGACTGGCCTTGAGAGGAGTAAGAGTGGGCGCTGGGACCGAGAGCTCAGGATGGAGCAGAAGGGACTGGCCTTGAGGAGTAAGAGTGGGCACTGGGACCGAGAGCTCAGGGTGGAGCAGGAGGGACTGGCTTTGAGAGGAGTAAGAGTGGGCACTGGGACCGAGAGCTCAGGGTGGAGCAGGAGGGACTGGCTTTGAGAGGAGTAAGAGTGGGCACTGGGACCGAGAGCTCAGGGTGGAGCAGAAGGGACTGGCTTTGAGAGGAGTAAGAGTGGGCGCTGGGACCGAGAGCTCAGGGTGGAGCAGGAGGGACTGGCCTTGAGAGGGGTAAGAGTGGGCACTGGGACCGAGAGCTCAGGGTGGAGCAGAAGGGACTGGCCTTGAGAGGAGTAGAGTGGGCACTGGGACCGAGAGCTCAGGGTGGAGCAGAAGGGACTGGCCTTGAGAGGAGTAAGAGTGGGCACTGGGACCGAGAGCTCAGGGTGGAGCAGAAGGGACTGGCCTCGAGAGAAGTAGAGTGGGCACTGGGACCGAGAGCTCAGGGTGGAGCAGAAGGGACTGGCCTTGAGAGGAGTAAGAGTGGGCACTGGGACTGAGAGCTCAGGGTGGAGCAGGAGGGACTGGCCTTGAGGAGTAAGAGTGGGCACTGGGACCGAGAGCTCAGGGTGGAGCAGAAGGGACTGGCCTCGAGAGGAGTAAGAGTGGGCACTGGGACCGAGAGCTCAGGGTGGAGCAGGAGGGACTGGCCTTGAGAGGAGTAAGAGTGGGCACTGGGACTGAGAGCTCAGGGTGGAGCAGGAGGGACTGGCCTTGAGGAGTAAGAGTGGGCACTGGGACCGAGAGCTCAGGGTGGAGCAGAAGGGACTGGCCTCGAGAGGAGTAAGAGTGGGCACTGGGACCGAGAGCTCAGGGTGGAGCAGGAGGGACTGGCCTTGAGGAGTAAGAGTGGGCACTGGGACCGAGAGCTCAGGGTGGAGCAGAAGGGACTGGCCTTGAGAGGAGTAAGAGTGGGCGCTGGGACCGAGAGCTCAGGGTGGAGAAGAAGGGACTGGCCTTGAGAGGAGTAAGAGTGGGCGCTGGGACCGAGAGCTCAGGGTGAAGAAGAAGGGACTGGCCTCGAGAGGAGTAAGAGTGGGCACTGGGACCGAGAGCTCAGGGTGGAGCAGAAGGGACTGGCCTTGAGAGGAGTAAGAGTGGGCACTGGGACCGAGAGCTCAGGGTGGAGCAGAAGGGACTGGCCTTGAGAGGAGTAAGAGTGGGCGCTGGGACCGAGAGCTCAGGGTGGAGCAGAAGGGACTGGCCTTGAGAGGAGTAGAGTGGGCACTGGGACCGAGAGCTCAGGGTGGAGCAGAAGGGACTGGCCTTGAGAGGAGTAGAGTGGGCACTGGGACCGAGAGCTCAGGGTGGAGAAGAAGGGACTGGCCTTGAGAGGGGTAAGAGTGGGCACTGGGACCGAGAGCTCAGGGTGGAGCAGAAGGGACTGGCCTTGAGAGGAGTAAGAGTGGGCACTGGGACCGAGAGCTCAGGGTGGAGCAGAAGGGACTGGCCTTGAGAGAAGTAGAGTGGGCACTGGGACCGAGAGCTCAGGGTGGAGCAGAAGGGACTGGCCTTGAGAGGAGTAAGAGTGGGCGCTGGGACCGAGAGCTCAGGATGGAGCAGAAGGGACTGGCCTTGAGGAGTAAGAGTGGGCACTGGGACCGAGAGCTCAGGGTGGAGCAGGAGGGACTGGCTTTGAGAGGAGTAAGAGTGGGCACTGGGACCGAGAGCTCAGGGTGGAGCAGGAGGGACTGGCTTTGAGAGGAGTAAGAGTGGGCACTGGGACCGAGAGCTCAGGGTGGAGCAGAAGGGACTGGCTTTGAGAGGAGTAAGAGTGGGCGCTGGGACCGAGAGCTCAGGGTGGAGCAGGAGGGACTGGCCTTGAGAGGGGTAAGAGTGGGCACTGGGACCGAGAGCTCAGGGTGGAGCAGAAGGGACTGGCCTTGAGAGGAGTAGAGTGGGCACTGGGACCGAGAGCTCAGGGTGGAGCAGAAGGGACTGGCCTTGAGAGGAGTAAGAGTGGGCACTGGGACCGAGAGCTCAGGGTGGAGCAGAAGGGACTGGCCTCGAGAGAAGTAGAGTGGGCACTGGGACCGAGAGCTCAGGGTGGAGCAGAAGGGACTGGCCTTGAGAGGAGTAAGAGTGGGCACTGGGACCGAGAGCTCAGGGTGGAGCAGAAGGGACTGGCCTTGAGAGGAGTAAGAGTGGGCACTGGGACCGAGAGCTCAGGGTGGAGCAGAAGGGACTGGCCTCGAGAGGAGTAAGAGTGGGCACTGGGACCGAGAGCTCAGGGTGGAGCAGGAGGGACTGGCCTTGAGGAGTAAGAGTGGGCACTTGGACCGAGAGCTCAGGGTGGAGCAGAAGGGACTGGCCTTGAGAGGAGTAAGAGTGGGCGCTGGGACCGAGAGCTCAGGGTGGAGCAGAAGGGACTGGCCTTGAGAGGAGTAAGAGTGGGCACTGGGACCGAGAGCTCAGGGTGGAGCAGAAGGGACTGGCCTCGAGAGGAGTAAGAGTGGGCGCTGGGACCGAGAGCTCAGGGTGGAGAAGAAGGGACTGGCCTTGAGAGGAGTAAGAGTGGGCACTGGGACCGAGAGCTCAGGGTGGGGCAGAAGGGACTGGCCTCGAGAGGAGTAAGAGTGGGCACTGGGACGGAGAGCTCAGGGTGGAGCAGAAGGGACTGGCCTTGAGAGGAGTAGGAGTGGGCGCTGGGACGGAGAGCTCAGGGTGGAGCAGAAGGGACTGGCCTTGAGAGGGGTAAGAGTGGGCACTGGGACCGAGAGCTCAGGGTGGAGCAGAAGGGACTGGCCTTGAGAGGAGTAAGAGTGGGCGCTGGGACCGAGAGCTCAGGATGGAGCAGAAGGGACTGGCCTTGAGAGGAGTAAGAGTGGGCGCTGGGACCGAGAGCTCAGGATGGAGCAGAAGGGACTGGCCTTGAGGAGTAAGAGTGGGCACTGGGACCGAGAGCTCAGGGTGGAGAAGAAGGGACTGGCCTTGAGAGGAGTAAGAGTGGGCACTGGGACCGAGAGCTCAGGGTGGAGCAGAAGGGACTGGCCTTGAGAGGAGTAAGAGTGGGCACTGGGACCGAGAGCTCAGGGTGGAGCAGAAGGGACTGGCCTTGAAAGGAGTAAGAGTGGGCACTGGGACCGAGAGCTCAGGGTGGAGCAGAAGGGACTGGCCTTGAGAGGAGTAAGAGTGGGCACTGGGACCGAGAGCTCAGGGTGGAGCAGAAGGGACTGGCCTCGAGAGGAGTAAGAGTGGGCACTGGGACCGAGAGCTCAGGGTGGAGCAGGAGGGACTGGCCTTGAGGAGTAAGAGTGGGCACTGGGACCGAGAGCTCAGGGTGGAGCAGAAGGGACTGGCCTTGAGAGGAGTAAGAGTGGGCGCTGGGACCGAGAGCTCATGGTGGAGAAGGGACTGGCCTTGAGAGGAGTAAGAGTGGGCGCTGGGACCGAGAGCTCAGGGTGGAGAAGAAGGGACTGGCCTTGAGAGGAGTAAGAGTGGGCACTGGGACCGAGAGCTCAGGGTGGAGCAGAAGGGACTGGCCTTGAGAGGAGTAAGAGTGGGCACTGGGACCGAGAGCTCAGGGTGGAGCAGGAGGGACTGGCCTTGAGGAGTAAGAGTGGGCACTGGGACCGAGAGCTCAGGGTGGAGCAGAAGGGACTGGCCTTGAGAGGAGTAAGAGTGGGCACTGGGATCGAGAGCTCAGGGTGGAGCAGGAGGGACTGGCCTTGAGAGGAGTAGAGTGGGCACTGGGACCGAGAGCTCAGGGTGGAGCAGAAGGGACTGGCCTCGAGAGAAGTAGAGTGGGCACTGGGACCGAGAGCTCAGGGTGGAGCAGAAGGGACTGGCCTTGAGAGGAGTAAGAGTGGGCACTGGGACCGAGAGCTCAGGGTGGAGCAGAAGGGACTGGCCTTGAGAGGAGTAAGAGTGGGCACTGGGACCGAGAGCTCAGGGTGGAGCAGGAGGGACTGGCCTTGAGAGGAGTAAGAGTGGGCACTGGGACCGAGAGCTCAGGGTGGAGCAGAAGGGACTGGCCTCGAGAGAAGTAGAGTGGGCACTGGGACCGAGAGCTCAGGGTGGAGCAGAAGGGACTGGCCTTGAGAGGAGTAAGAGTGGGCACTGGGACCGAGAGCTCAGGGTGGAGCAGAAGGGACTGGCCTCGAGAGAAGTAGAGTGGGCACTGGGACCGAGAGCTCAGGGTGGAGCAGAAGGGACTGGCCTTGAGAGGAGTAAGAGTGGGCACTGGGACCGAGAGCTCAGGGTGGAGCAGAAGGGACTGGCCTTGAGAGGAGTAAGAGTGGGCACTGGGACCGAGAGCTCAGGGTGGAGCAGGAGGGACTGGCCTTGAGAGGAGTAAGAGTGGGCACTGGGACGGAGAGCTCAGGGTGGAGAAGAAGGGACTGGCCTTGAGAGGGGTAAGAGTGGGCACTGGGACCGAGAGCTTAGGGTGGAGCAGAAGGGACTGGCCTTGAGAGGAGTAAGAGTGGGCACTGGGACCGAGAGCTCAGGGTGGAGCAGAAGGGACTGGCCTCGAGAGAAGTAGAGTGGGCACTGGGCCGAGAGCTCAGGGTGGAGCAGAAGGGACTGGCCTTGAGAGGAGTAAGAGTGGGCACTGGGACCGAGAGCTCAGGGTGGAGCAGAAGGGACTGGCCTTGAGAGGAGTAAGAGTGGGCACTGGGACCGAGAGCTCAGGGTGGAGCAGAAGGGACTGGCCTCGAGAGAAGTAGAGTGGGCACTGGGACCGAGAGCTCAGGGTGGAGCAGAAGGGACTGGCCTTGAGAGGAGTAAGAGTGGGCACTGGGACCGAGAGCTCAGGGTGGAGCAGAAGGGACTGGCCTTGAGAGGAGTAAGAGTGGGCACTGGGACCGAGAGCTCAGGGTGGAGCAGGAGGGACTGGCCTTGAGAGGAGTAAGAGTGGGCACTGGGACGGAGAGCTCAGGGTGGAGAAGAAGGGACTGGCCTTGAGAGGGGTAAGAGTGGGCACTGGGACCGAGAGCTTAGGGTGGAGCAGAAGGGACTGGCCTTGAGAGGAGTAAGAGTGGGCACTGGGACCGAGAGCTCAGGGTGGAGCAGGAGGGACTGGCCTTGAGAGGAGTAAGAGTGGGCACTGGGACGGAGAGCTCAGGGTGGAGCAGAAGGGACTGGCCTTGAGAGGAGTAAGAGTGGGCGCTGGGACCGAGAGCTCAGGGTGGGGCAGAAGGGAGTGGCCTTGAGAGGAGTAAGAGTGGGCGCTGGGACGGAGAGCTCAGGGTGGAGCAGAAGGGACTGGCCTCGAGAGGAGTAAGAGTGGGCACTGGGACCGAGAGCTCAGGGTGGAGAAGAAGGGACTGGCCTTGAGGAGTAGAGTGGGCACTGGGACCGAGAGCTCAGGGTGGAGCAGAAGGGACTGGCCTCGAGAGGAGTAAGAGTGGGCACTGGGACCGAGAGCTCAGGGTGGAGCAGGAGGGACTGGCCTCGAGAGGAGTAAGAGTGGGCGCTGGGACGGAGAGCTCAGGGTGGAGCAGAAGGGACTGGCCTCGAGAGGAGTAAGAGTGGGCACTGGGACGGAGAGCTCAGGGTGGTGCAGAAGGGACTGGCGTTGAGAGGAGTAAGAGTGGGCACTGGGACCGAGAGCTCAGGGTGGAGAAGAAGGGACTGGCCTTGAGGAGTAGAGTGGGCACTGGGACCGAGAGCTCAGGGTGGAGCAGAAGGGACTGGCCTCGAGAGGAGTAAGAGTGGGCGCTGGGACGGAGAGCTCAGGGTGGAGAAGAAGGGACTGGCGTTGAGAGGAGTAAGAGTGGGCACTGGGACCGAGAGCTCAGGGTGGAGCAGAAGGGACTGGCTTTGAGAGGAGTAAGAGTGGGCACTGGGACCGAGAGCTCAGGGTGGAGCAGAAGGGACTGGCTTTGAGAGGAGTAAGAGTGGGCACTGGGACGGAGAGCTCAGGGTGGAGCAGAAGGGACTGGCCTTGAGAGGGGTAAGAGTGGGCACTGGGACCGAGAGCTCAGGGTGGAGCAGAAGGGACTGGCCTTGAGAGGAGTAAGAGTGGGCACTGGGACCGAGAGCTCAGGGTGGAGCAGAAGGGACTGGCCTTGAGAGGAGTAGAGTGGGCACTGGGACTGAGAGCTCAGGGTGGAGCAGAAGGGACTGGCCTTGAGAGGAGTAGAGTGGGCACTGGGACCGAGAGCTCAGGGTGGAGCAGAAGGGACTGGCCTTGAGAGGAGTAGAGTGGGCACTGGGACCGAGAGCTCAGGGTGGAGCAGAAGGGACTGGCCTCGAGAGGAGTAAGAGTGGGCGCTGGGACGGAGAGCTCAGGGTGGAGAAGAAGGGACTGGCGTTGAGAGGAGTAAGAGTGGGCGCTGGGACTGAGAGCTCAGGGTGGAGCAGAAGGGACTGGCCTTGAGAGGAGTAGAGTGGGCACTGGGACCGAGAGCTCAGGGTGGAGCAGGAGGGACTGGCCTTGAGAGGAGTAAGAGTGGGCACTGGGACGGAGAGCTCAGGGTGGAGCAGAAGGGACTGGCCTTGAGAGGAGTAAGAGTGGGCACTGGGACGGAGAGCTCAGGGTGGAGCAGGAGGGACTGGCGTTGAGAGGAGTAAGAGTGGGCACTGGGACCGAGAGCTCAGGGTGGAGAAGGGACTGGCCTTGAGAGGGGTAAGAGTGGGCACTGGGACGGAGAGCTCAGGGTGGAGCAGAAGAGACTGGCCTTGAGAGGAGTAGAGTGGGCACTGGGACTGAGAGCTCAGGGTGGAGCAGAAGGGACTGGCGTTGAGAGGAGTAGAGTGGGCACTGGGACGGAGAGCTCAGGGTGGAGAAGATGAGACTAGCCTTGAGAGGCGTAGGGAATTATTATCCAAGAGAACAGTCTAAAGGGAGAGGACCAGAGAAGACGGGGCCCAGTGTAGGCTGAACAGACATCCCCAATTTGCCCAAACGTGCATTTTTTTGAACGGTCGTTCCAGCACTTTTCAATTCTATAACTACGTGTCCCAGTTTTGAGGGATGGTCTTAGCTCCCACATTAAGTAGAATGTTATCAGGCTCGGATTTCCACCGCCTTAATCACACCAGGGACACAATTGTCTTCAAAAAGACACCCGTCATGTCTACACCTCAATAATGCAGCACAGCGGGTTTTAAAGGGCGAATCGGTTTCCCAGAAGCACCTCTACTCAGGCTCGGCCTGCTGTTAGTACTCATTGCAACAGTAAGGGTAGACTGACTAGTCTAATCTGCTAGAGGTTTGCACAATTCTCTCTGAATTCAGAAAACGACATTTTCAATTTACAATAGCATTCGAAAAGAGAATATGTCATTACAGGTTGGTCAACTTTCCACCCCCACTTTCTTCTGAGAAAAACATACTATAGCTTTCTTTTTTTTTTTCTCGTTTTCTCTCTGGTACTTATAATCGTGTTTTACATTTTTAAAATTGGACTAGGTGTACAAAAGAAAGGCAAAGGAAACTGGAATGAATGAGTTTAAGTGCAATTGGAGTCATCGTGAGATGTTTTATACCTAGCTTGATCGTTTTGAGATCCACCTATGTGTACAGCTGAAATAAACTCACCTTGACTTAAACCAACCGGTTTGAAGAAGATATTTATTTCATTTGGTTACGTTTCTCTCGTGCTGGCTCACCGACTGCATAAAGGCATTTTTGACGTCGATTTTCAACCAGGTGGTGCTCCCATCCGTGTCGTTTCTGCCCGCTCCTTGGAACACCTTTGACGACGGGCCCTGTTGGCTGCTCTCCACACTGCCGGTGCCCTCCGGGACGTGTCTTTTGGGCAGTGGTCGAAGTGGGGGGGAAAAGTAGGGGAACTGTGGGCGGAGCATCAAAGGGCAGGAATAACCAGTGGATTGGGTCAGTGGGCGGAGTCAGAAATGTTGCGGAAAGAGCAAAATATCCCACTTTTTTGTATTTTTTCCCATTTTACTAATTTAACCTATGAATACACATATTTATTTAAGGCTTAATATGAGTTATTGACATGAAAATACATTCACAAAGTGGGATATGTTTACAATCCAAGAATGTCTCATATATGCTTAAAAATTGAATCACATGCCATTTGTCTCCCAGCCATGGAGTTTCTGTCTACAGCACATCTCCCTTTTTCCACAAGAGCAGTTCAAACATGAATGGCAAAATATCCTAGTTTGCAAAATATTTTCCACATAACAATGGCTTTGCCATATTTTCCACATAATACATCATCCGCTGCATAATCTGATGATTTTACCTAATACATTGTTTATAGCTCAAAAGTTACAAAAAAGTGACTTGTGTTGCTGCAAAGTGGATGTCCCTTTGCAAAGGTTGACTGGTCACCTTTCTCACTGCTGCATTTGTATGTTCCACTGGTAATAAGGCAAAATCTTTGCCGAGACTGTTAGCTTGTGCAAAAATTTAAAAATAAAGTATCAGAAAATGTACAGCACCACTAATACCAGTGTGTGGTGTCAGAGCACTTTACATCACACACATTACACCGGGACAATCATTCCTAAGTGTGAAAATCACTGTATAGGAATTGTTACAGAAGACCAAGGACAACAATGTGTAGGAGTCTCATGACAACCATACTAGTAGGCAGCATAGTTTAATAGTGATTAGTCTGGAGAAACACAAACTCAGAATTTAAAACGTAATACCATGGTTGGTGGTTCTTTTTAATAATCAGAATTGTTTTCTATCCAAATGAACCCTTTTTTTTGCAACACTAGGATAATCAAAGACTGGGGAAAAACCATAACGCTCTAATTTATACCTTGCAATTTGCATGCAGCTCTTACATGACGGTTAATAGCTCATTGTTTTATGTTAGGATTTTAATTTATTAACTGCAAGTAACAATAGGATCTCTCTGACAAAATCAGGAACCCACTGACCTATTTACATTATGTGCACTTTGTGATCTGCATCATACATGTTCTTAGCGGCAGGTACGTTAAACCTCTGAGCTTCCTTTCCATGAGTCAAAAACTTCCACTAGATAAAACACCACCTCTCTCTACTAAGAACATTAATCACTGGAGTTATCATAACATTATCTTTGTTGCCGAAAATTGTTGGAGGCCAGGAAGAAGGCAGCAAGTGCTTTTAAAACCATATTATGCTTACAAACACGGCGCCCCCACCTGAAGTCAGCACCCGTGCGGTCACATTGCCCTGGAGCACCATGCTCAAGGGTCCTGTGACCTCAGTGGCAGTCACTGTCACTCAATGGTGTGCTGCTTAATAGTCCTGCCCGCAAGACTGGAGGTGAACTTCATGGATTTTGGTGGACAGCCCTTCAAGGTCAACCCACACCTGCCACCGCTAGGGTCCACTTGCTGGTGCTGCGACACTAGGTCTTCTAAGGTCTTGCATGGAATGTGCTCCCTCAGGAGAGTGGTCTTGGAGCCTGGTCATTAAGGCTGAACCTGGTTCCCCAGTTCCAAATCAAGCACCTCTGACCATAGTGCCACATCCTGTCCCCCACTGAACACCATACTGTCCCACTTAGAGAAACTTGCACTGCACTGACCCGCTATAAACAACTGGATGTGACTTAATTCAAATTGCGCACTAGACAAGAGCAATATGCTGCCTACAAAAATTAAACATTCTAGAAAAAGCAAATACTCATAGGGAATGCAAGATTAAGTAAATCATGTGAAATGTAGGCAGTAACAACATGGTTACCTTTTTCCTTTTACACTCATTATTCAGAAATTAGTGAGTGCTTTTACATAAAAAGTTAAGGCCATGACTACAGGGCCCGGAATGGACCCGTTTCAGTGCCCATTGCGTATATCTTTTCAAAACATAGGCAGTATGGTTTAAAGAAACCACATTGGTGAACACACAGCCGCTGTACTCCTTTTGTTTTCCCATTCACCCATCAAACCGGTATTTCAGTACCTCCAGGAAAGGTGCACTTTCCCACCAAGGGAAAACAATGTTGAGAGAGGAGAAAACACAAGTAGCGCTTCACTGGGAAACACTGTAAAGTGGCGCTAATGTGTTTAGGTGGGAATACATCAATATGGTCACCTTGCAACCACTCTGTCTTGCTTTAATTAGTTGGCTATCTATTTTTAATATTTGGAAAGTTTTATTTCTCTCCACCCCGAGACTGCACTTAGATTTTGAAAAATCTGAGTAAAGGACAATCAGCTAGATTCATGAAGCCAAATGGCGTTCGCAATAGCTGCGAATTCGCAATTGCGCTCGCAATTTGAAGGGAAGGAATTCAAGAAACCCAAACAACTAAAATAGCGAATTCGCTATTAAATTGGCAGAATTTAGGAGGATGGGCATTTGCGAATCGGAAATAGCGAGAAGCCATGGATTCTGCAAATTCAATAGCAA
Organism: Lissotriton helveticus; assembly: GCF_964261635.1. Taxonomy (NCBI): domain Eukaryota; kingdom Metazoa; phylum Chordata; class Amphibia; order Caudata; family Salamandridae; genus Lissotriton; species Lissotriton helveticus. Next base: position 1,187,513,590 of record NC_136072.1, on the reverse strand, counting down.
AGTCGCAATAAAGTCTCAATTGATATTCATGAAAAATCGCTAAAAGCGAAAAATGAGAAAATCGCTATTTGCGACGCGCAAATTAAGAAGAAATCAAACCAGTACTGATTTTTTATTTTTTTTTTACAAAAAACAGTTGGGTCACTCCCAACAGGTGCAGGGCTGATCAAACACATTTAAGGACATGCAGCTGGAGCCTGGTGATTCCCACAATGCCTGGACTTTACATGCTGGTGAGGCGGCGTAGGCTGCAGCGAGCTGCACGCAACAGACGGAGGATACAGGAGCGGATATTCCGCCTGCGGGTCACCCTTCTGGGCCAAACCAGGGAGCAAATCTATGCCAAGTACCGCCTGAGTGGGGCCTTGATAATCAAGCTCATCCGGGACCTAGACCCCCTGATGCAGCACCCTACAAAGAGGACCAATGCCGTGCCCACACATGTGCAGGTATTGTGCTGCCTGCACCTCCTGGCCTCCGGAAGCTTCCAGGGGATGGTCGCAGTTGCAGGGGGGGTATCCCAGCCCACCATGTCCTGCTGCCTAAGGAGTTTCCTGGAGGCAATGCTGACCCGGCTACACCACTAAATATCATTCCCCACCAGCCAACAGGACCTCAATGATACTAAGCTGCAATTTTACAATGTAGCTCAATTCCCACACGTCATTGGATGTATTGACTGTACGCACGTCCATATTTGCCCACCTGCTGAGACGGAGTACATGTACCGCACCCGGAAAAGCTACCACTCCCTCAACATCCAGATGGTGTGCAATGCCAAAACAATAATCACGGACATTGTGGCACAGTACTCAGGGAGCACACATGACTCCTTCATCTTCAGGCACAGCGGCATCCGCACACGACTGGCCAGGGGAGACTTTGGGGAAGGACACCTACTAGGTAAGTACACATGCCCCAAATCTGTACGTTGTGATCATGTAGCTGCGCAGAACATGCACTCACCCTCTGCTCCTTACATACAGGTGACAGCGGCTATGCTCTCCGTGAATACCTCCTCACCCCATACCTCAATCCTGCAACTCCACAGCAACGGCGATTTAATGCATCACACATTCGCACAAGGAACTGTATTGAGAGGACATTTGGCCTGTTGAAAAGCAGGTTCCGCATACTGCACAAGACAGGTGGGGCCATGAAATACGATCCTGAGGTCTGCTGCCGCATCGTGGCCGTGTGTGCGATCCTTCACAACATTGCTACCAAGCGCAGGATCCCTGTTGACATCTCTGGCAGTGAGTCGGAAGGGGACAACCGCCCACCTCCACATGTGCGTCATGCACGTGGGGAAAATCCTGCTGAAGGACACAGGCGCCGCAACCACATCACCATTAACTGTTTCTAGTGCACCCACTCGCCACACCCATTACTTGACTCCTGCATGTGGACATTAAGAATTACATGAGTCAGATTAGGTAGTAAAACCAATTGTATTTATTAAATCACAATAAACTTGCCATTCAGGTAACTTGTACATCACTGACATATTGCGCCATGTGCCTGTCCTTCAGGAGGGCATGCTTGTACCGGCAGCATGGCCCCTCAAATCAATGTCAATGGCGCCTCCGGGCAGATGCTCCCAGCCTCCTATCCCCATCGTCCTCCTGATTAGGACGTGAGGCAGCAGAGGGCCTGCTGCTGCGGCGGGGTGCTACCACCGGAGGGATGGACTGGCCGCTATGGCTGGATGTAGCCTCACTTGTGTCATCCTCCCCGGCCATGGTTGGCAGCCTGCATGGCCTGGACTGCAGTAGCCACATGCTCTATAGCTGTCGCAACGTCCTGGCAGCACTGGACCATTTGGACCTGCATTGCCAAGGAGCGTCGCGAGAGCTGTGAGGTAGCGTTGCCGATGATGTAATTCGAGCGCGTGTACGCCGACAGGCGGGTCAGCAGTTGGCGGTGTCTGCGGCGATTGAGTTCCCGCTGCCTGTTAATGGCCTGTGTGTTGGCCTCCATGGCAGCTGTCATCCGCTCAGACATCAAAGCAACATTTCGGGCTGTTTTGTCCAGTTGCAGGTGGGTGGCCCCAAGATGACGTGCCTGTGTCTGGTGCACATGCAGCATCCTGCGCTCGATGGATAGGCCACCTGCTTGCAGATTTAGCCCCCTACCAGCACGGGAAATGTTGGAGCGCTGACCCCTCACCAGTCCGCTGCACTGGCTCCTCACAGCCGCAGGGCGGCGGGTTGGTTGGCGAACTGGAGCTGGTGTAGGTTGTCCCACTGGGGACTCTGTGACAGGCAGTGCTACTGCAGCGCGTGCTGGCACAGGGGTGTCACTGGCCACAGGGGCAGGTGGTGTGATGAGCGCCGGTGCGGGAGCTTGCACAGATGGTCCGGGCTGTGGGTAGAGATTTGCGTCTCCCTCTGTGTCCTCCGTGATGTCCATGACCAGGCCATCGCTGTCAGTGCTTGGGACATCTGCGCCACCTGTGATGTAAAGTGGACGTTGATTAGTGACATGTTTCGTACCCATTTGGACTTCCTACATGCATGCAGACTACCATTCCCTGACTGGCTGTAGGATTGACTCACTAAACATGTGTGGCTTAAAAGGGCAAGATGGTAAATGTGGTCAGACTACATGTCCCACAATGCATTAGGGCTTTAGTGGTGTGCTTTGGCTGCATGACTGGGCTTTGATATGGGAGGCTCTGGAGTATTGGACATTGTTAGGGGACAGGGGGTCGCAGTCGCATGGCACTTACCTGGTGTGTCCTGTGTGGGTCGGGAGGAGTCAAGCTGTGTCACACCCACGCATGCCTGTGGATTAATTGTGTCCTCCACTCGGTCCTCCAGTGGCGTATTCGGTGGGACAGTGGGCTCCCCTCCACCTGTCGCCACACGCTCACCCAGCCTCTCCGCTATCCTCTCCTTTGACCTCCCTCTTAGGTCATACCACCGTTTTTTGAGTTCGTCCACGGAGCGCTGGGTCACCCCCACAGAGTTAACTTTTGCGCGGATGCGCAACCATAGCTGCCTTTTGTCCGCCTCGGCCACCCTCCTCGAATCTTTGCCAAACAGGCGATTGTAGTCCTTGCAGACTCCTATCAGGAACTCAAGCTCCTGCTCTGAAAATGTTATCTTTATTTTGCGCCCACTAGCAGATCCAGCTGCAGCTTCCTCAGTCATGCTTGACACTGGGGTGTATCCTGCACAAATCCTGTAGGCACACTGGAGGGGACCTCTGAATGTGATGCTCCCTGTACAGGCTCTCCCTGCTGAATGAGGGCGGAACCTGCCTACTTCCTGGTTGTGATGTCATCACTGGGCTCAAGATGCGACTTCCCGTTTTGCGATCTCGCTATTTGCGATATCGCAATTTCAGAACGGATTTCGGCCGGTTATCCGAATATTTAGCGTTTTTCAGCAAATCGCAATCGGCGATTGCGGCCGATTGCGATTCGCATTTTTTTCTCTCATTTTTTCATGAAGGCCAATCTGCGATTCCTTATTTGCGATTCGCTTTTTCTCGCAATTAAGGAATCGCAGATTGGGACATTGATGAATCTAGCTGTATGTTTCCAGCAAAAATGTTTTTTTTTTTTTTGATCCATTTCAAAGGGGAGCAAATAAACGAAAGGAGTAAAGAGAAGGTAATACCCATTTCTTGAAGTCTAGGCTTTTAGCTAACTGAAGAGAAGCAATACAGAAAGAGGGAAGAGGGCAAACCAAGAAGGGGGGGAGCAGCTACCAGCAGCAGGAGAACTGGACACTGTCCTTGTCTTCTGTGGGCATGAAGGAAAAGACTAAGTCCTTTTCCTTCCCTGCCCGTTCCGCCCGCCCACAAAAGCCAAGGCTTAACTATCGGCCTTGGCAATTTCTGCCATCCGGGAGGCAGGGTCGGATTGGGATGAAAAAGTGGCCCGTGCACCCCAAAAAAAAGTGGCCCACAATTGCAGTTCGCAAACCTTCATGGCTAAAAAGGCATCCGTTTCGAGTCAGATTTGTTTTTAAATTGAAAAGTTAATAAAAACTTTAGTGTTTCTTGTTCTCTGCTCTCATTCCATTGCACAGTATTTAAATGAAACTCCTAACCTCAATCTGAGAAAACTGGCAGCAGGCACCGAGGCTTGTCTGCCTGATGGACCTGAGGCGTGTCTGTTTGATCCTTTTGACCTGCTGTGGGGGACAAAAGCTTCCTCCTCTCACTGGCGACTTGTTAATTGCACTGCTGAAAAGACCACCTCTCTCAAAGGCTCACACACACCTTCTGGCCCCCCCCCCTATGAAAGAGGTGCACCAGGTGAGGTCTATTGTAATTCCACAAGTAGCAATTAATGGCATCCTCAAATTACCCTTAAGCTGGAAAAGGTTGGAAAGTTGAACCCAGTTATACAGGGTTGCTTGAGCCACAAACTAAGATAAGCGGCCACGCGCTTGCCTCTGCCACAGGACCCTCCGGCACGATTGTCCGCCCTGCCACTCCGACCCTGCTGGGAGGCATGTTTAAAATAAGAAAGTAGGGGAACGGAATCTGTGAAATTCGAGAAGTAGGGGCACGCCGTGCCCTGCCCACTTCAACCACTGCTTTTGGGCAACCCAGATTTTACAGCAGTGTTGAAGTGGGCCAAAGGCTCTTCCTGTGACGCGACGACACAGCCTTACTCATCGCGTTGACGCTTGGTGGCTATCTTGCTACTGATTGAAAGTTTAGGTCAGGCGTGCCTGATCTCATCGCCACGTGTCATGTTTTCACTCCTGGTCAAGTGAAAGAACGTCAGTTCCTGATTTCAGCACCATGTCGTACATTGATTCTCCCTGCAGCCATTTTAAGTGGAGGCCAAAGACATTTTCAACGTAGTTCACCTGCACTTCAGGTGAAAGGCACACTTGCGGTTATAATTCCTCAGTAAAGCAGTGCTTTGCCGATGACAGGCACATCTCATCTTTGTCCAACTTTACGGCAGCATTTTGCCTGTAGGATTCGGTTACAGGCACACCTTTAAGTACATTTGGTATTCAACATAGTTTCCTGAGATGGACATAGCACGCAAAGGTATTATCGTAGGCTGCGTATACCCTCTGTGCTAAGCACACCATTTTTACGTTTATTTAATCTTCATGGCAATGTGCATTTGTAGTAGTTTACTAGTCCAACAAACTGTTTGGCTTCGTCCGATTTGGCTTTCTCTTAACATCAGGACATGCCAAGAAGCACTGGAAGTATGCATGAGGGACGACTCATCCCAGATGGCGACTCGCTTTGTAAAATTTATGTCTGAAATTAACTTTTTGTTACCACTAGATAACCAAGAATGAACTCTAATTCCCAAAATCAATTTTCCCTTTCTTATGTGCTTACTGCTTTTATTAGAATTTGATTTGTGTTTTTTTCTTAACTTTTAACTAGTGTCTGTATAAATTGCAATGATTTTAATTAATTATGCAAATACAACTCTTACATTTCTTGGTTACCCATTTATATGGTTATTCATTGCTTTAATTTCCTGATTTACATTTATTTATTCACTTTGTGTGATAATGTCCACTTCAAATTTGGGGGTGAGCGCAGGCAGTAATTCTCCCATTACAGGTATGCAGCAATCTGACTCAACCTCCACCCTTTCTGACTCAATCAGCCAAACTTGTAATTTAATCGACAGGTTGTTTGCCGTAGATTCTACAGGCTACAATCCTACACACAAATTTGCCTTATCATATGGAAGTCTTGTTCACGCAGCGTATTTTTGACAGTATGCCAATTATACCGGCACCTTTGGGTGATGGCCAATGGAACATTTGCCTTGAGGCGGTTGTTGGATTTTACTAACAGTTAGCTGATGAACCTAACATTATGCTGAAAAGTGTTTTTTTCAGACGAAAGCAATTTCCAGAGGATAATGTGGAAGAATGTGTAGGAAAGTAGGAGCTGCTGTAAGAAAGTGGCTCTATATACACTGGACCAAAGTAAGGTACAGTGTGTATTGAGTCCCCAGTCCAGTTAAAGTTAGATATAACCTTACTCTCTAAAGTGGTAGCTTGGTCGAGCAGTAAGGCAGTATCAGAGGACAGTGTAAAGCATTTGTTGTACACACTCAGCAAAAGGTTTCACACACTCAAGAACTGAACTCTATCTAGCCCAATTGATTTATATCACAAGATATAGTTTTATTTTAGAACCAACAGGTATCAAAATATACTTTTCTCAAAATGAGTGACTTTAGGTAATTACTTTGCAAAAAGGCAGTAGACTTCGTAAGTACACTAGCGACAGTGGTTGCAATAGGCAACACAATTTCAAACACAATTTAACATTGAGCTCAATGGGTTTTCTACATAAATGCGGTTGATTGCTTTAAGGATTACTTTTCTAACCACAGGACTGGATCCTGGATTCAGTCCTGGGACATAAGCTGTAAACAGTTAAGTAAAAGCGTGTTGGTTACAGTTGTGATTTTCAAAAAATATAAATGTATTTTCAAAGTTGACACTTTGAAACTTTACAGTGAAAACCAAGCAATGTTATCCTATGGGAGGAAATTCAAGTCACAGGTAAAGTAGGTTCTTGTTACTTTTGTAATCCAGAGCTGCACTCCTCAGTTCAGCACTGGGACCTCTACCTAAGACAGGTAAGTAATTACGTTTGGTAATTGGTACGATTTTTAAAGAATATTTGTAGTTTGCAAAAATCAACACTTGAAAGAAATTTCACAGAAAAAACAGTCAATGGTTTCCTATAGAAGAAAATGCAGGTAACTGGTAAATACAGTTAGGATTTTTTTTGCGGTTCAATACTGGGCTAAAAGGTACAGTACTGTGTTCTCTCCTGATCACAGGTGAGTAATTAGGAATTCGTTATTCCGCTGATTTTAGATGAATATTTTAAAGTTTCAAAACTCCACACTTAGAAGTAATTTCAAGTGAAACCAGTCAATGTTAACCTATGGAAGGAAAGTGAGTTGTCAGCTTTTAGGTAAGTACTCGACTGGTGGAGTTAAGGTTCTGGGCATAGACTCCGGGGGGGGGGGGGGGGGGAGAGGAGGCTGTCTCCCAGTGTCGGAAAGGTACAGTAGTTACACCATCAGTGGCACAGGGGCAGTCTGGTGTAGAGAGAGTAGGCCCAATGCAATCAAATGGAGGGTAGGGGACCTTTGGTTGGTGGCTGCAAGCAAGCAGGCCACATGGCTGTGGGAGCTGGGCTCCTGGTCACTTACTCAGGGCAAGTGGGGAAGTAGAGTAGGGTAGGTGTTGCACTTCCAGCGGCACTCAGGCATCGGGGTGCAGGGTGCTTTTGAGCCGTCGGGCGCTCAGTTATCCAATAGGAAAGTTAAAAAGTGAACAAAGCCTGCAGACTCGGGGACTGAGATTCTTCACGTGCGACCACTACTTCGAGAAGTTGGGATCTTGGAGAAGAGGTAGGTACCCCAAAGGAAGTCACAGGGAGCCTCAGGGCGCCGGGTGCAGAGGTGTCTTTTGGTGTCTGGAAATCTTACCCTCAGCTGGTTGTGGTTGGAGGGGTCCCTGGTTCTGAGGCTGCAGGTGTCTGGTTCGTCGAGGAGGGTCTGTGAGCACTGGACTTTAGGTCCCAGTCGCCGAGGGGACGTTCTCGTGGTCTTTGCTCACTCAGGCACAGGCCGGGCTTGGCGGGTGCAGTGTGTGCTGGATTCGTGGTTCCTGGCTGGCACCAGGGGTATTGCTGTTTGAGCAGAACCACTTCTCGTGGGAGTCCCAGTCTTTTGGAAGGTTTAAAACGGGCAGGTCCTCTGGGGTTTTCGAGGTTGCTGTCCACAGGAGACGGAGTTTCGCAGGAGCAGGTTCAAGGATCAACAGGTATGTAGGGTTCTGGGGCCAAGTCACGGGGTGGCGTCCTTTTGCTAGCAGCTGCACAGCAGGTAGTCTTGTTTCTTGTTGCAATCGGGATCTGGGGAAGGAAGGTTCAGGGTGCCCCTAAATACTAAATTTAGGGGTGTTACAGGTAGGGCAAGGGCAGGGAGGTGGGTACACCTCCTAGCCTGCTCCTTTCCTGTTGGAGGGGGGCAAGAGCCTAGCTGAGATTGGGCAGGGCTCCCAATCTTCAAGATGGCCGTCGCCTGGAGTTATGCTTCACCTCGCCTCTCCCACCTGAGGGGTGGGGTTGGCATAGGCTGGCACACCCCCTTTCCTCACAAAGGGGTTTCCCGCCGTTCTTCCTGCCAGAGTGGGGGTCAGAACCGGTGGGGGCCAGTTGCTGAGTACAGCAAGCGACCTGAAGAAGCTCACAAAGGCGGTATGCTTTTGAAGCTTTTCCTGCCCATCATGGGATAGGAGGCTTGGCACCATGTCCCAGGAAGTGCATTGTTTCAGGCCCCGAGAACGGCAGGCTCTTGACCCAGGGGTCCAGAAACATGTCTGGTTGTGGCAGCCTCGGTAGCCACACACTCAGGACACTGGGAGTTGGTTAGGTTTCAGGGGGCATGCATTTTACATTAAATTCCACACTGGCATCAGTGCGCGTTTAATGTGCTGAGAAGTTTGATATCAAACTTCTCAGTCTTCAGTGAAACCATCATGGTGCTGTGGAGTTCGTAATGACGACCTCCCAGCACCATATACTCTTAATGGCAGCACTGCATTTACAGTGCTTAGGAATGGCCCTGGGTACTGTAGGGGCACAGGCTCATGCACCTGTGCCCACACCACTGGCATAGGGTACCCAGCTAGAGGGATGACTGATGTATGCCAGGGCAGTGAGCTTGTGGGCGTGGCACCCAGGGATGGGTGCCATGTCGAGACTGTTTAGTTCTGTACTTAGACACTCAGCCTACAAAGGCAGTATGTGGGTGTCGGGCACAGGGCCCCTAACAGTGGCACAATAAGTGCTGCAGCCCTTAGGGGTCTTCTCTGGTCACCATGCCCTGGGTACCTAGGGTACCATTTACTAGGGTCTGACAGGTGACCAGAGATGCCAATTGGGTCTTAGTTTCAACACAGTTTTAGGGAAGGAACACAGGCCCTGGGCACCTGGTTGGCAGGAGCCCAGGGCACACTCAGTCAAAGCACATCAGCAATTCAGCAAAAAGTGGGGGCATACCTATGCAAGGAAGATGGCACTTTCTCACATCTGCTTCTTATGGTTACCCCCACTTTTTACTGATGTGATGCTGTTTTTGACTAGTCTTACTGGGATCCTGCTAATCCGGATCCCAGTCTATCTGCTTTCTCCTTAGACTGTTCTGTTGCATACTTGGTTACACCCCAGATTGAATACTAGGGTACCCATGTCAGTCTCTAGTATATGGTACCCATGTATCCAGGGCATAGGTACCCCAGCGGTCTCGCATGGACTGCAGCATGTATTATGCCACCCAGGAGAGACCATTCAAAATGGAACTACAGGCTTGCCATTGCAGACTGTGTAAGCTTGTCCATTCACCACTTACGAAAGATATAGGTTTACTATTTCTAAGGGTCACTGCACTTAAAACTGTGGCATCCCTCTAGCAGGCCTTTACAATCCTGAGGTGAGGGTTCTTTGGCTCTAAGTGAGAGGGTGCCCCTGCATGAGCAGGGCACCCCTGCAGCCTATGGAATCCATTCTCCCGGGTTGTCATTGAAGCAGCCACATATTATATAGAGCGGTATTGTGTGACAGCACAATGCAAATCTCTAAACAGCTGCAACGAATCCGATCATGTTTGGTGTCAAACATGTTGGAATCATTATTTTTTACTATTTTTATTACGGTGTGGGGGTATGATTTCAAGCACTGGAAGAGTCCTCCGTTGGGCTTGGTGTTCCTGGTACCAGCCTACTAGTCCTGGACAGCACAAAATGGTTGCTGCCCACCAGAGACACATTTCTGCCCTCCTGCTGCTGAGCCAAGCTCGAGCAGGGGAAGGCAGAACAATAGGCATCCTGTCACAGAGAAGTTTGACCACCTCCTAGACAGGGTTTAGTGTATTAGGGCTGGGTGGGTGCGCTTGCCAGCACCTGAAAGTCTGCATGAAGGAACATATGGTGTCCCTGTGCATAGTCCCGTTCAAACAAGTCCTGGGAGCCCTTGGCTCCCGCCGCTCTGGCGCGTAACTGGACAAAGGACAGGGAAGCCTCCCCCTCCCCCGCCCCCTTGACCAGACTCTCCCTGGGAGGGTCCCCCGACTCTTCCTAACTCACTCCTTGGGGTACTTTGGCCTACCTGGGTGTAGGTCCCTTGATTAGCATGGACAAGATTCAGACATGAAACCACTCCACTTCTACACTCTGGGCACCCAGGACTTTGTTTGGGCCTGAATGCGTCTCCCTTTCAATCTGCTACATCATCTGTACCTGTGCCCGATACTGGATCCGTGCAGGACCTATGGAGAATCCAAGACACATGAAGATAATCTTCCTGGAAGTGAATGAGTAACTTCCCTGCATTTGCAGGCACTGCAACACTGCTGACCGGTTTGCTGATCCCAAGCTCCTGCGCACTCTAAAGGGATCAACAATGCAGGCGGTGGTTATCTATGTCTCCTAAAGCTCGAGCTGCCTTCTCACCAAGATTGAGGTCAGAATCCCTTGTGGGGGCTGCATTAACTGAACCCCTGTGCACTGCATACTTTTTCAAGTGCATATGCTTGTCCAAGTAGCTCTAACCTCCGGCAACTCCTTCCTCCAAGATCCTCAGCCGCACTGTCTCGTGGGCACAGTGGCCTGCTCCTTTTGGTGAGGTGCTAGAGGCCCTCTTGCGATGCCTGTGCCTCTGACTTGTGGGTCCAATTTAGGGTTATCTTTGTTTTCCTTGCGCTCTCCTGAGTGCTCAGGGCCTGCCCTGACCCACCTGCTTGTTGTCTCCTGGACCTTGCTGGTTCCAACAGAGCACGTTCTTGACTTCCTGTGTGGGTTGCATTTGCCAAGGCTTCTTGGTGCTCCCGCCGGACACCGACCCCCTCAGCACTACACCCTTCTTGGGACAGCTTGCATCAGTCTGGAGCGCATGGTCCTCACAGCTGCAGAGTTAAGGTCACGGTCATCCTTACTGAAGCACCCATCATCGGAGGCCATTAGTCTTCCAAGTCTTCTGGTCACCCCTTAGTGACATAGACTCAGTCCCCTCTGCTTTCAGGTACTCCTCTCTCTTCAAGAATCCACGTTTGGATTCCTCCGGACACTTTCTCCTCTTCAAGCAGCAGCACTTTCCTGAAGTCCTCAATGGGGTTCGACGGTTGTTTCCAATGCCACTTCACACCTATGCACCTGGCTTCCCTGGGATATGTAACTTGGGTACCATGGTATCCACGGGTGTGGTGTCTCTCCAACCTGTCTTCCCCGGGGTTTCTTCAGGGTCCACTTGGAAGGGTCCCTAACCTTTAAAATTACAACCACGACTTGCACTTAGACTTGTAAGAAGCACTCAGTTGTGTTCCCATACTGCACTAGCTCTCTGTGGGGTCCCTATCTACTTACCTTGGGTGATTCTGTGGGTCCCCAGCAATTCTACGTCCTCTTAACATTGTCCTGACTTGAGTCGTGGTTCTTATACCACTTAGTTTATGGTTGCGCCACCCCACCCCCCCCCCCTTCCGGGCCCACTGTGTATTAGTGTTATTTACTGAAATTTCTTTGCTAAAGTATTGTGTTCTTTGTGTCTATCTCCATGTAGGAGATACAGTAAAGTACTAGTGTTCTATAGTAAATACATATATTTATACATACTTTGTGTGCTTCCTTTTCATTCAATCTATACTATAAGATTGCATTCCGGTAAAACAAGCTTCTTTACACTCCTTCAAGACTAAGCCTGAAGGCTGCTCCCCACAGCTACCTCTAGGATAGCTTTCCAAGGTTGTCTTCAATCACCATAAGGGTTGTCTGGACTGGTGCAAGGTGCCGACTTACATTAGTGGACATTATATAACAGGCCAGCCTCTCACAGTATGTATTTCTCCAAGAGTTCTGACGTTCACTTGTAAGTTTGGTCCCAATTTAGACACCTACATTTGTGACCAAATTGTTTTTAATTGTAACTCCAGGAAAATACAGGAGGGACTTCTAAGTTGTAGGAACCCAACACTTAACGGAGGTGCTGGATTTAGTAAAGAACATTGAAAGGTCTCTGATTTCTTCATAATTATTACATCCAGATCTGCTATAGTTAATGTTGCATCCACAGAAAGGTACACTGAGGTAGTAGGCGATTAGTTCTGAAGGTAAATAATTAAAAACCTTAAACAAGAAAGTCTTTGGCTCTTGTTACAGGTGGGGTTCTAAAACCCATCTTAGTAACCTTCCTAGTTGTTCAGCTATTGGAAAAAAAATTAACACTGGAAAAAAATTGGTCATTTTCATAGGCTGTGCAGGAGTTCGAAACAGTAAAAGTGGGAAATGTTGACATAGATGTGGTGGGTTGTGTTGACAATTAATCACTTAAAGGTGACTGTTCCGGAGGTGAAGAGAGCTAACCTATTTGGTCGCTAGGAGAAATTGTGGCTGAGACTATCTCACAGAGTAGGTTGGAAGCGAGACATTAGGAAGGTGGGGGAATTCCTCCTTTTGGAAAAAGTGCCCTCACATTTCCATGCGGATGTCATGGTTTATCGGACGTTGCCCCTCATGGGGGTGGTGCTGCAGTCCCACATTGGCCTAGCAAGAGGGCTCTTTCTCGGTTATTTTCGGAGAGACGCCGCAGTGGTGAGTGCGGGTGTGTGGGGGAAAGAAAAGTGAAATCAAACTACTCCACTGGTACCCTAAAAAACTATACCCTGGGGTCCTTGTAGTATGGTTAAGACAGATGACAAGCGAAGGCCTCTAGATTAATTCTATCAGAGGGGTGAGTATTTTCCTTCTGTTTTATTGTCGACAAATGATAGTTGAATCAGTTAGGCTGACGTTTCTTGCCTTTAAATAGGTCCCTAATAGATCCCTTGTCTTTCATCAGGACTGTGCTAAAAGTAAGAAGTTAAAAATAGGAATCTGAGACTACGACACCAAGTATCCCACTTGTACCCATGTTCAGGTTTTTTAGGCGGCAGTGCACCGAGAGGAACACCCACTAGGAGTTCCAAAATCCAGCCTAGAAAGAAAAGAAAAAAGGGCAACATTTTGTTGGAGAGATGGTCATAGCACTCATTAGTATTGTGAAAAAATAGTGCGTTTCACTCATACACTACATTCATGTCATGAATGGGGCAAGTATGCATGCTGTCACATTCTTACCCCAGTTGCTAGGAACCGGCTATGCAGTGCTCACACACACACCGCAATATCAATGCCCACAGTTTGTCGCTTGATGCAGAATTCACAGCACCTCAACACAGGTGCTGTGTAGAAGAGTCAGCAAGTTGGTGTGCGCAAACTGATGTGTATCCACATTCATGATAAGAGCAAAATGACAAGTCTGTGATGTCTATCGAAATGGCCTGGGAGCTGTGATTGGGGGTGCAGTCCGTTAAATACACCTGCTATGACACTTCCAGTAACTAAGTTATTCCGGTGTGAGTAAACGCGTCAGAACTAATCGTGAGACAGACAAATAGCCATACATCTTACCCCACCAGTAGTTAAGGCTGCCCTTATTGGCATTTAGCATGGAATAAAGAGTACTACCTGCAATTGATATGGTGGAAAATGAGCGATAGGCGAATATGGCCAAGAGCATACCTCTTTCGATGTGCAAGCCAGATGGAAAATACTCACTGAACCTCTCCTGCAATGCAGCATATTACCTGCCCTCCACTGCTTGAATGCCGGTGGGAGACCGTAAACGCTGCTTCCATATGTGTGCCACGCCTGTGCGTCCCCTCGGAGAGCCAGGTGACGCGGGGGAGTGGAACGCGGTGTCACACACAGCTGCGTACGAGCGTTTGTTTTGTACTGGCCATATTGGGTGTAGGAATGCCCCAATATCTTCAGGGTTAAACAAACAGTGTTGAACGGCTGGCCCCATTAAAAGTATGTATTCGAGGAAAATTTGAAATGTGTGTGCATAAATAAAGAAATATTGGCAGAAATGTCGCCCAGAATAATTGGTCTGTGCGAGTGTATCTTAGTACAGCGGTGTATCCTGACGGCCATATTGGGTGTAGGAATGCACCAATATCTTCAGAGTTAACCAAACTGAGTGGTTAATGTCTGGCCACTTTAAAAGTATTTATTCAAGTTCAATTTGAAATGTATAGCATGAGTAAACCAAGACATATTGGCAGAGATGTCGGCCAGGGTAATTGATCCGTGCAAGTGTATCGAAGTAAGATGGTGGTAGAGGTATAATATTAATACAATAGAGGTAAGACCCAAGTTTAATTATCCTGGCCTAGACACAACGTAGTGGAAAAGGGGGTGTTGTGATGTCCATGTTGTATGTATGAATTCCAGTCTGTTTACTGAGTTTAAAAAATAAATAATTGCCAGGGAGTTGCTACAGTAGCCATGTTCAGGATGATTGATGGTCTGTGATTGAGAGTAATGCATATTCACACAAGTGTGGTGTCGATATTGAAACGAGATGCATATACACTCAAGAATGGGTGGAGACCGGGGATGGCTGGCAAACCAAGGAAACAGGTTGAGGGTAATTGCTGCAGGACAGCCTCACACTAGCAATCAGTGGTGCGGAGGGCTCTTGTATGGTCCAGGTGTCTAGAAATGTTCAGGGTAATGTAGGTGTTAAATGATAGGGGCGACCTAAGGTTGGAGTGTAGATCAATTGATAAATTCAGCCCAGTGGATGTCATCATTGAGGCCTCTAGTATTTTTCTGTAGGGGAAACACCCAGTGTTTTTGTTGTGTGAAGAGGGTTCTTGCTGTCCAGTTGGGATTGGACTCAGTAACGGTCCACCTTAGACTGTCAGGTGTGTGGCTGGTCTAAAAAAGTGACAGTTACCTGGTGTTTGTCTTCTTACATCGAATAGTGCTTTTATGTTCACTAATCCGGACCATGACCGGTCTCGTGGTCATACCCACATACTGCAGATTACAGGGAGTCCTAATGAGGTATTCACAATTTTTGGTGTTACAATTGGTATGTTTCTTTTGGTGCCAAGGTTGTTGGAGACCCAGATCTATGTGTTAAGTTTTCGTATTTCGGTGGCACACACCGCAGGACTCGCAAGGAAAATGTCCTTCTACTGGAGGAAGAGCCCATAGTTGGTTGTCATAGTCAGTTGGGGTATTGGGCGCGTGTACAGGTAAATCCCTCAAATTCTGGGTATGTTTGAAGGCAAACAAGGGGGTAGGCCCTGGGGAGAAACTGCACGTCTGTAATATGCCCCAATGCTTTTTAATCACTTTTTGTATCCTATTAGAGCTGAGGGTAAATGTGGTGACACACGTGAGGGTGTTAGTTGGTATCTTAAACCTGCTTTCCAAGAGGCTCTCTGTGGTTATTCCTGACCCTCTTGTATGCTTGACGTATCACTTTTTAAAATTTATTTTTTTAACTTATTGGCATTTTGTTGAACAATAAACGGTACAGTGCATCCTTGTTACAGGAAGCATCTATGTTGGGACATGCGATTATACATAGGTGGTTTATCAATACACAATCACCCCTGTGCGTTTCTAGTATCTTTGTCCATATTTCTATAAAGGTCACACTTATCACATGTTGTCCTCTCTTTGGTCTTTCAGTTGCTGACATCTGACAATGGTTCCTCTAGTGGGGGCTCACACATATAGCCTCGGAAAGCATTCAATTTTTTGGGGCCTCCCCTGCGTATAAAAACAGATTTTTCTGTCACCATTGCATTATCCATATCGTGACACCATTGGTGATGGCTAGGAGTCTCTCGATTCCCAATGCTGTGCTATATTACGCTTTGCCAATGTCATCCCTAGTGTTGCCCAGTCTCGAGTTGTATGAATGAGGTCTGTAGGTTCCCAAATGTTGAGAAGGCATCTTTTGGGTTCTGGCAAAACCTCAACTTCTGTGACCTGTGAGATAGTATGCGTAACCGCCTCCCAATATGGTGAGTTTTGGACAGTCTCAGATTGTGTAAAAAAAGGTGCCTTTTGTGCCGCATTGTCAGTGGTGTGTCTGTAGAGCCCAGTTTATGCATAAGTGTTCGGGTGTACTTAGTGCGATGCAGAATTTTTTATTGTTTCAGTTTCGACGTAATCGCTACCTCTTTGGGGGGATGCAATTGCCTACTGCCAGACACTCCTTGAGGGCAATTGTGGGGTCCGGCTGGTTGTTTATTATTTTGCTGTAGGTTTGGGAGATGGCTTTGTTATTTAAATATTTGGTTACGAGTCTGTCTTCTAGCGGCGAGGCTTCTGGTAATTGTGTGCCTGGTGGAATCACTCCCATTAATTAGCTCATGTCTAATCTGCATGTATCAAAAGGCTTCTGTTGTCGCCAGATCATAGTTAGTCTGTAATTAGGCGAATGAGATAATCACCTTTCTTTCAGATCTCTCCCACCCTCGAGATGCCCATCAGATCCCACTAGCGTAATCCCTTGGTATTTCGTAATTTACCCGTAAGGGCGTGGCTTGTGTTATGACTCCGTCCTATTCCAATGCTCGTTGTGCCTCAAACCAGATCTAGACGGTGTGTGCTGTTGGGCCAGTGAGCACCGTCCGCCTAGATTTATTATATAATGTCCCTAATAAACCCTCAGCCTCTAGGCAGTGTCTATCCATTCAAAACGCTGGTTCGTCTTGTGGTGTGTAGCCACTGGTTTATTATGGTGAGCTGCAATACCCAGTAGTATGTTATATTTGGGAGGGCAATACCTCCATCATACCAGCCTCTTACTAGTTTGTGTGCGGTTATATGAGCTGACCTTCCGTCCCAGAATAGATTGGTAAATTCGGTGTTTAGTGCAGTACAGTATGCTGGGGAGACCGGGAACGGTGTACTCTGCAGGGCATATAAGAATCTGAGATGTGCCATCATTTTAAAGAGGGCAGCGCTTCCCAACAAGGCGAGCGGTAGTGATCGCCAGTGTTTGACAACCGCGCTAGAGGCTGTGAAAGGTTCTCGGCAACAAAGCGTGCTGTATGATTTTTATATATATATATATATATATATATATATATATATATATATAGGGGTCTTTCACTTTTTGCAGGAAAATTGAAATATATATATATTTCAATTTTCCTGCAAAAAGTGAGACCCCAATATATTTATATATATATAAATTATAAAATTCTAAAATATATATTTCAATTTTCCTGCAAAAAGTGAAAGACCCCAATATATTTATATATATATATATTATAAAATTATAAAATATATATTTCAATTTTCCTGCAAAAAGTGAAAGACCCCAATATATATATATATATATATATATATATATATATATATATATATATATATATATACATCAACAAAGTTCGCCAGTCCCCCAGCCTGCTTGCGGGCTCGAGCGGGGAGGCGACCCCCTATTAATTTCACTGCTGCTCTGTCGGTTAGGAAAGAAGTCAGCTCGAGCCCAAGTCCATTAAGCGTGAAGTTTATTAATCACACAGGATGCCAAAAAACACAGGTGTTTTTTGGCATCCTGTGTGATTTATAAACTTCACGCTTAATGGACTTGGGCTCGAGCTGACTTCTTTCCTAACCGACAGAGCAGCAGTGAAAATATATATATATATATATATATATATATATATATATATATATATCATACAGCACGCTTTGTTGCCGAGAACCTTTCACAGCCTCTAGCGCGGTTGTCAAACACTGGCGATCACTACCGCTCACCTTGTTTAAATACTTAAGAAAAAAAAAAAAATATATATATAATTTATTTCCTAAGTATTTAAATCCCTCAACGGCCAGTGTCGTATCCATGCCGCTCAGGGTTCCAACGAAAAGAGGAGTGGTGACAGGGTGCAGCCATGTCTCCTCCCTCTACCCAGGGAGAAGTCTGCCGATATGCGGCCATTTACCCACCTGCATCAGGGGTTTCGTGTATAGCAGCTGTACCCACACGCAGAATTTTTGGCCGAATCCCAAGTGGCAGAGTTCCGCAAACAGGAAGGGCCATTCAACCAAGTCAAACGCCATACGGGCGTCTAGAGACAGTATGATGACGTCTTCCTCAAAAGTGTCTCTGCGCGCCATGATGCTGTGCAATAGTCTTGGATTCAGTACTGTATTGCGGTTTAGCATGAATCCGGATCGATCCGGGTGAATTAGTCTTGTGAGATATGGTTGTAGCCTGTTGGAAGGGGCAATCTCCGAGGGCCAGGTTGTGCTCACCCAGACACCCCAAGATCTACCTCTCCCACAGAACTTGCCGAGTCTTGATTGTGAGGTCCTCGCCGGGGAGGCCTTTGGGTTTGGGATCGTACACACTGAGCTCACACCACACTACGAACAGACACCACACCGTTGGGTTTTAGGAACAAGTTCTTTATATAAGCAAGTAATGAAGGAAGCACTCTTATATACACAGTGGCAACAGGACCACAAAGTCTCTGAGGATTCGGGAAGGGGTAAGCGGGATAGTCTTTTAGTCTCTGGGTCAGTACGAGGCGTACCCCACGCACAGCTCTCAATCCTCGAGCCGGGGGGTACGGGATGGTGGTCGTACTGGCTGCCTCACCTTTGTCGAGTCGGCCGGTCGTGATGGTGGTCTCGATGGTCCAGCCGGACCAGAGTACTCCTCGAGCCGCGACGAGGTCAGCAGGGCTCGGATGGTCTTAGGGGTCGAGCCGCGACAGCGTCAGCAGGGCTCCGGTGGTCTTTAGAGATCGAGCCGCGACAGCGTCAGCAGGGCTCCGGTGGTTCAGTTCCTTAAGGCGAAGAAGGAGCCGCGACAGCGTCAGCAGGGCTCAGAGGTTCCCGGTGAGTCTTCTTAGGGTCAGCCGCGATCAGATCGGCAGGCTTCAGGTCCAAGATACAACTGCCCGCTAGTTGTCAGGCGGGCCCAGTTATAGTCCTTTGGCTCTTTGATCTCCGGACCCTCGCAGGCAGAGGTCTCCGGCCCTGGGGGCTGGTCGTTGGCGAGGTCCGGCGGTTGGCTCTTTGATCCCTTTGAAAGATGGGTCCGGGAATTCCCAGACGCCCAGCGGGTCTAGAGCCAGCCCTTGGGGAGGCCAGAGGGGTGATCGAAACTGGCCCACAGGCGAGGGCCAAAGGTGTGACAGAAACCAGCCCCTCAGGGGAGGCGGGAGGTGCCATCGAAACTCCCTGGCTTATCTCACTCGGGGAGCCCTTTACCCCCCAGCCGGGACTGGCGCGCCTTTGGAGTCTGGGCTTCGCTGGGGCCGGGGTCACGCTAGGCCTAGGGAGACAGGGATGTCGGGAAGGGAAGGTGGCGTCCGGGCCTTGTGGGGCAGGCATGGTTAGGCACTCGGAGCCGGGCAAGGAGCGGGAAAGGCAGGCCTGGTCAAGGTTCTCGGGGGATCTAGGTGTCCCTGGGTAGGACGACCAGGCTCGGGTTGCAGGCTACACTAACGGGGTGGCTGCGCAGGGGACTCAGGGTACAGGCCTACGCTCACAGGGTGTGGAGGCACAGAGGTGAACCACGCCACGAGGCCGGGTCCAACACGCGTCCCCCCCCCCCCCAGCTGAAGCCGGGGAGAACTACCCATCCTCTTGGGGGTTCTCTTCGCTGAGGCGGAAGAATCGGGACAGGCCGTCAGCGTTGGCGTGGTCCGCGCTTGGCCGGTGTTAGACAGTGAAGTCCATCCCCTGGAGGGAGATGGACCAGCGCAGCAATTTGGGATTCTCCCCTCATCTGCATTAGCCACCGGAAAGGTCGGTGGTCGGTCTGGACCCGGAAGTGAGTACCGAACAGGTAGGGCCTCAGCTTCTTCAGGGCCCAAACTACCGCGAAGGCCTCCCGCTCGATGGTGCTCCACCTTTGTTCTCGAGGGAGTAGCCTCCGGCTAATGAATGCCACTGGGTGGTCTAGGCCGTTCTCATTCACCTGGGACAGGACGGCTCCGATGCCATGCTCGGACGCGTCCGTCTGGACTACAAACTCTCGTGAGTAGTCGGGGGGGGGGGCCTGCAAGATGGGGGCAGTGCACATGGCGTCTTTTAACGTTTCGAACGCCTCTTGGCAGGCGGGGGTCCAGCTGACTTTCTTCGGCT
Organism: Lissotriton helveticus; assembly: GCF_964261635.1. NCBI lineage: Eukaryota > Metazoa > Chordata > Amphibia > Caudata > Salamandridae > Lissotriton > Lissotriton helveticus. The sequence continues at coordinate 1,187,493,608 of NC_136072.1, read as the reverse complement.
GGTTTTTGGAGGTTAACTCCGTGAGGGGGGCTGCGATGCTGCCGTAACTCTTGATGAACCGGCGGTAGTACCCCATGAGCCCTAGAAACGCCCGCACTTCCGTCTGGGTCGTGGGGGCCTCCCAGGCCACGATTGCATCGATCTTGGGCTGGAGGGGGGCTACGAGGCCGCTTCCGACCTGGTGCCCGAGGTAGATTACCGACCCTTGTCCGATCTGGCACTTGCTTGCCTTAATGGTGAGACCGGCCCTTCTCAGGGTCGTCCGCACCGCCCAGAGGTGCTGGAGGTGCTCGGGCCAGTGGGAACTGTACACTGCGATATCGTCCAGATACGCAGCGCTGAACTCCTCCAACCCCGCCAATACCTCAGCCTCTGGAAGGTGGTGGGGGCGTTCTTCATCCCGAAGGGCATCACCCGGAAATGGTAGTGACCATCCGGGGTGGAAAAAGCGGATCTTTCCTTTGCTCCCTCGGTGAGGGCGATCTGCCAGTATCCACTGGTCAGGTTGAACGTGCTAAGGAAGCGAGCAGCCCCGAGGCGATCGATAAGCTCGTCGGCTTGGGGGATGGGATGAGCATCGGTTCTGGTGACTGCGTTGAGCCCGCGGTAGTCAACGCAGAACCTCAGCTCGGGAACAGCACCGGGGGTGGCTGCCTTCGGAACCAGGAACATGGGGCTAGCCCATGGGCTGTCAGAGGCTTCGACCACCCCGAGAGCTAGCATCTTGGATACCTCGGCCTTGATACAGGCCCGGACTCGGTCAGGGACGCGGTAGGCTCGGTGCCGTACCGGTGGGCTGTCCCCGGTGTCCACGTCGGGACGCTCCAGTTGGTGACGCCGGGGGTGAGGGAGAAGAGGTCCGAGAACTGTCCCAACAACTGGCGACAGTCCTCGCGCTGCTTGGGAGAGAGGGAGGAGGAGAGACTCACTCCCTCTACGGAGCCGTCTTTCTCTCTGGTACACAGGAGATCGGGGAGAGGCTCCGTTTCTTCTTCTTCCCCATCGTCCGTGGCGAGGAGCAAGCTCAACTCGGACCGGGCGAAGTGGGGCTTAAGGCGGTTCACGTGAAGGACCCGCAAGGGGTTCCTGGGGGACTCTACATCGATGAGGTAGGTCACCTGACTCTTGCGCTCTACCACCTTGAAGGGCCCTGTCCACTTGTCTTGCAGGGCACAGGGCTCTACGGGGGCCATAACCCAGACCTGCTGTCCGGGCTGAAACTCGACCAGAGTGGCATTTTGGTCATACCACCGTTTCATTTCTTCTTGGCTGGCTTCGAGGTTTGCCTCGGCCAGCTCTCGGGAACTTCCTCGTCTGGTTCCGGAGGGCCAAAATGTATCGAAACACATCGGGAGGGGGCTCTGGGGCCGCCGTCTCAGGGGTCCCCGGACGGGGTGCCCGTAGAGCAGTTCGAAGGGGCTGAACCCCAGGGAATTCTGGGGAACTTCGCGGTACGCAAAGAGGAAACAGGGAAGGAGGACGTCCCACTTACGCCTCAGGGGCTCTTCGAGTCCCATGATCATTCCCTTGAGGGTCCGGTTGAAGCGTTCCACCAGGCCGTTACCCTGGGGGTGATATAGGGTGGTGAACTTGTACGTCACCCCACATTGTCGCCATAGGAACTTCATGTATTTCGAGATGAAGTTGGTCCCTCGGTCACTGACGACCTCTCGAGGGAATCCCACCCGGGAGAAGATGGCCATGAGGGCCCGCCCCACTACGGGGGCGGGGCGGTCACCGTTCGGAGGGGAACGGCTTCGGGGTATCGGGTGGCATGGTCTACCAGCACCAGGATAAAGCGGTGCCCCAAGGAGGTTCGGGGGTCGAGTGGGCCCACAATGTCGATTCCCACTCTCTCAAAGGGGGTACTGACCACGGGGAAGGGTTGGAGAGGAGCCTTGCGCTTCCCTCCGCTCTTTCCGCTGGACTGACAAGTGGGGCAGGATTTACAGTGGGCCTCCACATCGGAGCGCATGCCCGGCCAGTAGAAGTGGGAGACCAGGCGCTGGTACGTTTTGTCTTGTCCCAGGTGTCCCGCCAGGGGCACGTCATGGGCCAGGTTCAGGAGAAAGCCGCGGAAGCGTAGGGGGACCACCAGCACTCGGTCGGACCCTAGCTCGGTGGACTTTTGCTCGCTGTATAATAGGCCGTTTTCCCAATAGATAAAGTGGGAGCCGGCCTGGGCGGCGGCCTGCAGCCGCGGCCCCACCAGGGATGGGCAGGATGTCTGCTCTAGGCAGAACTCTTCTCGGGACGGTCCCCCTTCCTGGCGCCATTGGGCCAGCTCAGGAAGGTCGTCCAAGCTCTGGGTCGGTTCGACGTCGGGGCCGATGGGCCCTGCGTCGAGGGGGAAGCTCTCCCCGGGGAATAGCTCAGGGGTCTCAAAGGGTTCAGGGACCTCGGGGTCCTCGGGGGTCGCCGGGGGCCGCCTCTAAGGTCACCCCTTCGGGGCGGTCCTTCGGGCGGTCATCGACCGGGTACTCACACAGGCCCACTCGGGTAGGCCCACCATCTCTAAGTGGGTCCTTTTCTCAACCCGCTGCCATGGGGAGCTCTCTAGATCGTTGCCGAGCAGGCAGTCCACCGGCATGTCGGAGCGGACCGCCACTCGTAACTCTCCAGAGACGCCCCCCCACTCGAACGGGACTTGAGCTATCCGGCAGGTGCGGACGGAGTTATCGGCTGCGATCACCCTGCAGGAGATGTGGGGAACAATCTGGGCTTCGGTGACGAGGTGCCGTTTGACGGCGGTGATACTGGCCCCAGTGTCTCGGAGCGCCCCTATGTGATGGCCGTTGATAGTCACCTGCTGCCGGTATTTCTCTGTGTTGTCGGGTAGCGGAGCTCCGGGGACCATCTCCCTATCACCCAAGGAGACTAACATCATAGCTGCGGGTTCAGCTCCCTCGAACTCTTCCTCCCCCTCCTCTTCTAGGGCTACGGAGGTGATGTGGCGCACTGGGGGCCCTGCAGCGGCAGGCTTGTGGAACAAGGGGCAGCGGGGGTCATTGGCATAGTGCCCGGGTTTCTGGCAATGGTAGCAGGCTTGGCTGACCCGGGGCCCTGGCCTAGCTGGGGGAAACCCTGCGCGCGCTGTGGGAGGCGAGGTACCTGGGTGGACTGCGCGGGGACCCTACCTGGGAATCCCTCTGTCTATTCTGACCCCCTCCTCCCCTCGGGCGGGATGGTCCTTGTTCGTTTCGGCCAGTGTCCCCCCGGGCCCCCGGGGTACTCTGGTGCTCACCCAGCGATCGGCCTCGACGGCCAGCTTCCGGGGGTCGGCCAACTTGCTGTCCAGGAGGTGCTGTCGGAGTTCCACAAAGCAATTCAGGGACAAGTGCTCATACGCAATGAGGTCGATGAGCCCCTCGAAGGTGGATACTTTGCTGCCCTTGATCCACCCTTCCAGGGCCCGGCTGTAGAAATTGACCTATTCTACCCACGTGGTGCCGGGGATCTTCTTGCATTCTCTGAAGCGTTGGCGGTACATTTCTGGAGTGAGCCCGTACCTTGTGAGGAGGGCCTCTTTCATGTGGCTGTAGGAGGTCTGTTCGGCAGACGGTAGGTCGAGTAGGGTGTCTCTCCCCTCACTCAGGAATCGACCCCACAGCCCGGCTCCCCAATCTTTCTGTGGAACTCGGTGTGAGGTCATAGCTACCTCGTAGGACTTGAACCATTGCTGGATGTCATCGTTTTTATAATATTCTTTGACCACATCCTTGGGGATGTGGACCTTGGGTTCCACTGGGGGACCAGACTCTCGGGTCGCTGCTGTTTGGTTGCCTTCGTTCCGGGCCTTTAGTTCGATTTCCAATATGCTGCGCTCGTGCTCCAGCTGGAGCTTCTTTCCGTCATGTTCTCGCTGGAGCTTCTTCTCCTCCAGTTCTCCTTGCAGCCGCAGCTGCTCGATGGCTAGCTTCTTCTCGGCCAGCTTGAGTTCTCCTTCCATTTTCAAACGGGCTAGTTCTAGCTCGTGGTTTCGGTTGCGTTCTCGGTCGGTCATCTCTTCTCGAGACAGACCTCTCTCGGGGCTGTAAGTCCGCGTCGGGGACTCTGCTTTTTCTTGCTCTGGGGCGTGGGTTTCGATCAGGGGTGCTCCCCCTCCATCGGCTTCCGTCGGTGCTGGAGGTTGGGCTCCGGTCTCCACCCAGGCTGTTAGAGCTTGTTGGAAGTCCTCTTTGGTGTTTAATCCCGTTGACGGGATATGGAGATCTTTGCAAAATTGCTTGAGCTCACGGTGCGAATAGTCTCCCAGAAGCTCCATCTGGAAGGTGGTCTTGTCGGTAGTGACGCTCATGGCTGCTCTTTGTTCGGGTAGTGTGTCAGTACTGTACGATCCCTAGACGTAGGTTCTTATCCCACCGCTGCCACCAATGTTGGAAGGGGCAATCTCCGAGGGCCAGGTTGTGCTCACCCAGACACCCCAAGATCCACCTCTCCCACAGAACTTGCCGAGTCTTGATTGTGAGGTCCTCGCCGGGGAGGCCTTTGGGTTTGGGATCGTACACACTGAGCTCACACCACACTACGAACAGACACCACACCGTTGGGTTTTAGGAACAAGTTCTTTATATAAGCAAGTAATGAAGGAAGCACTCTTATATACACAGTGGCAACAGGACCACAAAGTCTCTGAGGATTCGGGAAGGGGGAAGCGGGACAGTCTTTTAGTCTCTGGGTCAGTACGAGGCGTACCCCACGCACAGCTCTCAATCCTCGAGCCGGGGGGTACGGGATGGTGGTCGTACTGGCTGCCTCCCCTTCGTCGAGTCGGCCCGGTCGTGATGGTGGTCTCGATGGTCCAGCCGGACCAGAGTACTCCTCGAGCCGCGACGAGGTCAGCAGGGCTCGATCGGGAGAGGTTCGTGAGAGCCGCGACAGCGTCAGCAGGGTTTGGATGGTCTTAGGGGTCGAGCCGCGACAGCGTCAGCAGGGCTCCGGTGGTCTTTAGAGATCGAGCCGCGACAGCGTCAGCAGGGCTCCGGTGGTTCAGTTCCTTAAGGCGAAGAAGGAGCCGCGACAGCAGGGCTCAGAGTTTCCCGGTGAGTCTTCTTAGGGTCAGCCGCGATCAGATCGGCAGGCTTCAGGTCCAAGATACAACTGCCCGCTAGTTGTCAGGCGGGCCCAGTTATAGTCCTTTGGCTCTTTGATCTCCGGACCCTCGCAGGCAGAGGTCTCCTGCCCGGGGGGGGCTGGTCATTGGTGAGGTCCGGCGGTTGGCTCTTTGATCCCTTTGAAAGATGGGTCCGGGAATTCCCAGACGCCCAGCGGGTCTGGAGCCAGCCCTCGGGGAGGCCAGAGGGGTGATCGAAACTGGCCCACAGGGGAGGGCCAAAGGTGTGACAGAAACCAGCCCCTCAGGGGAGGCGGGAGGTGCCATCGAAACTCCCTGGCTTATCTCACTCGGGGAGCCCTTCACCCCCCAGCCGGGACTGGCGCGCCTTTGGAGTCTGGGCTTCGCTGGGGCCGGGGTCACGCTAGGCCTAGGGAGACAGGGATGTCTGGAAGGGAAGGTGGCGTCCGGGCCTTGTGGGGCAGGCATGGTTAGGCGCTCGGAGCCGGGCGAGGAGTGGGAAAGGCAGGCCTGGTCAAGGTTCTCGGGGGATCTAGGTGTCCCTGGGTAGGACGACCAGGCTCGGGTTGCAGGCTACACTAACGGGGTGGCTGCGCAGGGGACTCAGGGTACAGGCCTACGCTCACAGGGTGTGGAGGGACAGAGGTGAACCACGCCACGAGGCCGGGTCCAACATAGCCACATAGCCAATGCTTTAGCAAATATCTTAGCTTCTGCATTTATCAAGGAAATTGGTCTGTCGGATCTGTGTTCCTGCAGCAGTTTGCCTGGCTTGTATATTACGACTATCGTTGCTAGGAGCTGGGTTCCTTGGTAGTTCTCCCGTCTCTAAACTATCTTCATACATATTGAGCAGGTGTGGTGTGAGCTGTATCGCCGCTCTTATAAAGTTCCACAGGGATACCGTTAGGCTCCAGAGCTTTACCCGTATGAAGTGCACCTATGGCTAGTGAGTTCGTCACTGGTTAGATCAGCCTCTAGAGCCTGCGCCGCCTCCTGCGGTAATGTGGTCATTTTTATATCTTAAATGAAATCTAGGTTTTCTTATATTGTTGCTGCGGCCATTGGTGTATATGCTTGTTTAAAGTGGGTCGCTAATGTGTCTACTATTTGTTGCGAGTCTGTGGTGTATAGTCCCATTCTCCATCTGAAGCTGTGCCACCCATCTGTTCTCCCTGCTTTCTGTCCAGCCAAAAGTTTTCCCGCTTTGTCACCTAGGTCATATAGTGTGTTGTGTACTGGTATGTCTAGATTTAAGCATCTTCCCATGCATATGCCTTGTATTCTTGTTGCAGTAAGTGTAGCTTATGTCGTGCTTTCATTGGTGTCTATAGCGTGGGCAAAATTCTGCCTGAAATACTTCCTGTTCCAAGGCCTCTATCAGCTGCCGCTGGACCTTTTTAGGTCTCGCCTGGTGATGCAGCGCGAAAGCGCTGTCTCTAGCGAGATCTTTTGTCGTCGACTTGCCTCGGAAGGGAGACAAGACGTTCACACGCCGGGTGAATGGAGCTCGTGAACACCACGTACCATCTCCTGTCCCCCTTCTGTCCTCGCAAGCCACATGCAATATATATATATTTTTTTTGTGCGCACTCGAGCTCCACGCGCGGCATGGTTTACATGTGCATGCTGCCTCACCCCACTTACTGGCTCTGCGCTGCTCCTTGGCTGATCTCAGTCTCCAGCTGGTCACTGCAGCAACAGGCGGGGCTCCGTCTTACTCACAGGAGCCCCGACTGAAATCCTGCTTTGGCCGCACCGCTCCCGCCGGACTTTCTGTACTTGTTTTTTTTGTTGCTTTGGCTGCCCCCTCGCATGGTGTCTCCTCTTTTGGCGTTTCAGGACACGAGATTGCACGCGCTCCTCCTTTCGCTTTTGCTTGTTTTTAGATGTAAGTGTTGACCACTCCTTTCCCCAGTGTACATTTAAGTCGATGGGCACAACTAATGCATTATGAAGTAGTTTCAAGTCAGTTTTGTTCAGTTAATTTTTCACTGTCCTCTGATCATTCTTCATGTTCATCCTTGACACGCCTTCGTTTCTTTGTTCCTTTCCGATATCATCTTTCTCTATTTGCTTATTCCTCTGCTGCTTTCCCACTTCCTATACTTTATTTCTTTTATATTTAGTTTTGCCTTTGTTTCTATTACTTTTTTCCGTACTACTTTGTATCTGTCGTTTTATTCCTTATTCTTTAACCTGTAATGAAAGCCTAAACAGCATTACATTGAATTTCCTTCATTGCTATCCGCAGGCATAACATTTAATCTTCCTTCGGTGTCCGAACTGTGATTCCAAAATAAATGACGAGAGGTAAAAACAGAAGTGGTAAAGATTTGGATGCTTGATAGGATATGATCTGTTTACACATACTCGCTATCGTATGATATGTACATGCCAGAACATCAACTACCGGAAACTTTGTGAAGTTAGATATGGCTTACTGTGCTTAACTCCACATTTACCTGCTTTAAAGATAAATTTTTATGTATATATTGTCAGATCATATGTAGAGTTACATGTAGTTAACATAGTCACCTTCACAATTTAATTTTCTGGGGCCTTGTCACCAAGTGCGCCAGCTCATGCAGAGCCCCAGATTTGTTGCGCACACACGCATACTACCGCACGCATACCCGCGCACACACCCACACACACACCCACACGCAACACTGCCCACGATTCTGGGCTACCTGATGTTTGTCTCTCGACGTTGCCGCCTTTGTGGGTTGGTGTTTCTGTTTCGGTCCTTGTCCTCTGGGTCCCTTAGACGGGCGCCATCCTTCGAGCCAGTCTCGGGCTTCCTCCGGGTTCATGAAGAATCAGCTTCTTCCTTCACCCTCAGCTTTGCCTGGAACAGCATAGCTTATTTAAGTTTCCGATGTCTCAGCATCTTCTTTACGTCTATAAAATTGCAGCGCTGCTTGGTCACTGCTGCTGTGTAGACAGGGTAAAGGGACACTGTACAGTTGTTCACGTGCAGTCAGTGGGGGGGGGCAACTGGCTGCCTGCAGAATTGTATTCCGATCCCCAAAGTTAAATATACATGCTAGTATGGGTCTGGGGGGCTCTTTCCACCGAGAAAAAGCTGGGTGGTCCACGTGGTTTCAGTCTGCTTTTGACTAGATCTTCCACGAAGAGGTCCAAGGCCGGCCCTATGATGATCCCTGGGACTCCCGACCAGGCGTATATTGTTGCACCTAGATCTGCCTTCCTGGTCGTCAAGCTTGACCGCCATCTGTTTAGTTGTAAGTTCCAGTTGTCGCACCGGTCTTTGTAAAGCTGCTGTCTGTGGAGAGAACCGCTGTGGTGTTCTCTATCTCTGTAATCCGGGAGTTCATTTTTGAGACATCGGCGAGGAGTAGGGTAATATCAGTGTGATAGTACCGATAGAGGATTGTACCTGGGTCAGGGTGGTCATTATGTCCTGCAGAGTGATTTCTTTAGGTTTGTCAAGCTGTTGGGCGCCACCACTGTGTGCCAGCGCCACTGGTTTGTCCGGCTGCTCTTTGTGAAATGTATATTTATCCAGTTTATTACTTTGGACTGTGTTGTCCACGGCCACCCATGATGTCTTGAACACTAGGAATCACAGTAGGGCACTGGGGGGGAGGGGTGGGGAGGGGGGGGGGGGAGGGGGGGGGATTGGAAATAGTAATCGCCGCTGCCTATCCGCAGGAGTTCCTCCATGTGCAGCCTTTAAAGTTTCCTGCGTTCCTTCCACGCCTCTTCCCCAATGGTTGTCAGTACATTTGCTTTGCCACTGCTCTGATGTGATTCGCGCCTTGTTATCGCCACGCAGTCCGGACCCTGTCATGGGGATGAGCCTTGCATTTACACTGTGTTAAGTTGGCATGAGCTTATTAGAAGTTTAAACTCCATTTTTCCTTTCTGCTGGCTTTGCACACATTATTATAAATGTTTAGAGTTTAGCAGAGTGTTTTGCTTCACACAAGAATGTTTTTCTATATCCGCAGCCCTTCTTGGTAAGCTTTGTCTCAACAGTGAGTGCCGAGGCCTTCAAGGTTATTTCAACACAGTGGTTGTTGTTCGGACTGATGAGCGCACTTTCTAGTCATAACATATTTGCAGCAGTGGCCACCTCTGATTTTGGCGCGTTTAATAGTGCGCTGCGTAGGCATGCACACACTTGGAGAACATTTGCATGCAGAGAGCTGGTGCAGAAACTGATGTGGTCCATTTCTGCTAGGACCAGAGGTATGGGGCCGCCCTTGTAATCCCAAGAGACCTTCTGTAGATATAAAATAACCTACTAGCAAGGGAGGGTTAGATATAGGTGAATTCTGACCTGTTTCCTTTTAGCATTGTAACATGCTTTCTCCCTTTGTATTTTATAGCATAGTAATCTTGTTGCTTATAATATGTTTGCTTGTATTAGCTAAGATACTGCGAATGAGAACACAGCTGTTGGACCCGGCCTCGTGGCGTGGTTCGCCTCTGTCCCTCCACACCCTGTGAGCGTAGGCCTGTGCCCCGAGTCCCCTGCGCAGCCTCCCCGTTAGTGTAGCCTGCATCCCGAGCCTGGTCGTCCTACTCCAGTTAAACCTAGATCCCCCTAGAACCTCAACCAGGCCTGCCTTTCCCGCTGCGCGCCCGGCTCCGAGCGCCTAACCTTGCATGCCCCACAAGGCCCGGACGCCATCTTCCCTTCCCGACATCCCTGTCTCCCTGGGCCGAGCGTGACCCCGGCCCCAGCGAACCCCAGACTCCAAAGGCGCGCCAGTCCCGGCTGGGGGGTAAAGGGCTCCCCGAGTGAGATAAGCCAGGGAGTTTTGCTGGCACCTCCGGCCTCCCCTGAGGGCTGGTTTCTGTCACACCTTTGGCCCTCCCCTGTGGGCCAGTTTCGATCACCCCTCTGGCCTCCCCGAGTGCTGGCTCCATACCCGCTGGGCGTCTGGGAATTCCCGGACCCATCTTTCAAAGGGATCAAAGAGCCAACCGCCGGACCTCACCAATGACCAGCCCCCCCCCCCCCCCCGGGCAGGAGACCTCTGCCTGCGAGGGTCCGGAGATCAAAGAGCCAAAGGACTATAACTGGGCCCGCCTGACAACTAGCGGGCAGTTGTATCTTGGACCTGAAGCCCTGCTGATCTGATCGCGGCTGACCCTAAGAAGACTCATCCTGAACCTCTGAGCCCTGCTGACGCTGTCGCGGCTCAAGCTGAACTTGTAACCATCAGAGCCCTGCTGACGCTGTCGCGGCTCAAGCTGAACTTGTAACCATCAGAGCCCTGCTGACGCTGTCGCGGCTCAAGCTGAACCTGCAACCATCGGAGCCCTGTGGACGCTGTCGCGGCTCAAGCCGAACTTGCAACCATCGGAGCCCTGCGGACACTGTCGCGGCTCGACCTCTAAGACCACCTGAGCCCTGCTGATGCGGCTCCTCACGAACTTCTCCAGAGCGAGCCCTGCTGACCTCGTCGCGGCTCGAGGAGTACTCTGGTCCGGCTGGACCATCGAGACCACCCTCACAACCGAGCCGACTCGACTGAGGTGAGGCAGCCAGTACGACCATCATCCCGTACCCCCCCGGCTCGAGGATTGAGAGCTGTGCGTAGGGTACGTCGCGTACTGACCCAGAGACTAAAAGACTGTCCCGCTTCCCCCTTCCCGAACTCTCCGAGACTTTGTGGTCCCTTGACCACTGTGTATACAAGAGTGCTTCCTTCGTTATTTGCTATATAAAGAACTTGTTACTAGAATCCAACGGTGTGGTGTCTGTTCGTAGTGTGGTGTGAGCTCAGTGTGTACGATCCTAGACCCGAAGTCCTCCCCGGTGGGGACCTCCCAATCAAGACTCGGCAAGTTCTGTGGGAGAGGTGGATCTTAGGGTGACCGGGTGAGCATAACCTGGCCCTCGGAGATCGCCCCCTTCCAACATTGGTGGCAGCGTCGCGATAAGAACCTACGTCTAGGGATCGTACAGCACTGACATACTACCCGAACGAAGAGCAACCATGAGCCTCACGAGCGACAAGACCACCTTCCAGATGGAGCTGCTGGGAGACTATTCGCACCGTGAGCTCAAGCAATTCTGCAAAGATCTCCGTATCCCGTCAACGAGATTAAACACCAAAGAGGACTTTCAACAAGCTCTAACAGCCTGGGTGGAGACCGGAGCCCAACCTCCAGCACCGACAGAAGCCGATGGAGGGGGAGCCCCACTGATCGAAACCTACGCCCCAGAGCAAGAAAGAGCAGAGTCCCCGACGCGGACTCACAGCACGGAGAGAGGGTCTATCTCGAGAAGAGATGACCGACCGAGAACGCAACCGAAGCCACGAGCTAGAACTAGCCCGGTTGAAGATGGAGGTAGAACTCAAGCTGGCCGAGAAAAAGCTAGCCATTGAGCAGCTACGGCTGCAAGGAGAACTGGAGGAGAAGAAACTCCAACGAGAACATGACGGAAAGAAGCTCCAGCTGGAGCACGAGCGCAGCGTATTGGAAATAGAACTCAAGGCCCGGAACGAAGGCAACAAAACAGCAGCGACCTGAGTCTGTTCCCCCAGTGGAACCCAAGGTCCACATCCCCAAGGATGTGGTCAAAGAATATTATAAAAACGATGACATCCAGCAATGGTTCAAGGCCTACGAGGTAGCTATGACCTCCCACCGAGTTCCGCAGAAAGATTAAGGAGCCGGGCTGTGGGGTCGATTCCTGAGTGAGGGGAGAGACACCCTACCGTCTGCCGAACAGACCTCCTACAGCCACATGAAAGAGGCCCTCCTCACACGGTACGGGCTCACCCCAAAAATGTACCGCCAACGCTTCCTAGAATGCAGGAAGAGCCCCGGCACCACATGGGTAGAATATGTCAACTTCTACAGTTGGGCCCTGGAAGGGTGGATCAAGGGCAGCAAGGTGTCCACCTTCGAGGGGCTCATTGACCTTATTGCCTACGAACATTTGTCCCTGAATTGCTTTGTGGAACTCCGACAGCACCTCCTGGACAGCAAGTTGGCTGACCCCCGGAAGCTGGCCGTCGAGGCCGATCGCTGGGTGAGCACCAGAGTCGCCCGGGGGAGATTCTGGCCGAAATGAACAGGGATCGTCCCGCCAGAGGGGAGGGGGGAATCAGAATAGACAGAGGGGTTCCCAGGTAGGATCCCCGCGTAGTCCCCCCAGAAACCAGCCCGGCACCTCGCCTCGCACAGCGCGCGCAGGGTTTCCCCCCAGCTAAGCCAGGGCCCCGAGTCAGCCAAGCCTGCTACCATTGCCAGAAACCCGGGCACTATGCCAATGACCCCCGCTGCCCCTTGTTCCAGAAGCCTGCCGCTGCGGGGCTCCCAGTGCGCCACATCACCTCAGTAGCCCTAGAAGAGGAGGGGGAAGAGGAGTTCGAGGGAGCAGACCCCGCAGCTATGATGTTAGTCTCCCTGGGTGATAGGGAGATGGTCCCCGGAGCTCCCCTACCCGACAACACAGAGAAATACCGATAGCAGGTGACTGTCAATGGCCATCACATAGGGGCGCTCCGAGACACTGGGGCCAGTATCACCGCCGTCAAACGGCACCTAGTCACCGAAGCCCAGATTGTTCCCCACATCTCCTGCAGGGTGATCGCAGCTGATAACTCCGTCCGCACCTGCCGGATAGCTCAAGTCCCGTTTGAATGGGGGGGCGTCTCTGGGGAGTTACGAGTGGCAGTCCGCTCCGACATGCCTGTGGACTGCCTGCTCGGCAACGATCTAGAGAGCTCCCCATGGCAGCGGGTGGAGAAAAGGACCCACTTAGAGATGGTGGGCCTACCCGAGTGGGCCTGTGTGAGTACCCGGTCGATGACCGCCCGAAGGACCACCCCCGAAGTGGCGACCTTGGAGGCGGCACCGGCGAACCCCGAGGTCCCTGAATCCTTTGAGACCCCTGAGCGGTTCCCCAGGGAGAGCTTCCCCCCCGACGCAGGTCCCCTCAGCCCTGGGGTCGAACCGACCCCGTGCTTGGACGACCTTCCTGAGCTGGCCCAATGGCGCCAGGAAGGGGGACCATCCCGAGAAGAATTCTGCCTAGAGCAGACAGCCTGTCCATCCTTGGTGGGGCCGCGGCAGCAGGCCGCCGCCCAGGCCGCCGGTGACCCGTCTGGCTCCCACTTTGTCTATTGGGAAAACGGCCTCTTATACAGCGAGCAAAAGTCCGCCGAACTAGGGTCCGGCCGAGTGCTGGTGGTCCCCCTACGCTTCCGCGGCTTTCTCCTGAACCTGGCCCATGACGTGCCCCTGGCGGGACACCTGGGACAAGACAAAACGTATCAGCGCCTGGTCACCCACTTCTACTGGCCGGGCATGCGCTCCGATGTGGAGGCCCACTGTAAGTCCTGCCCCACTTGTCAGTCCAGCGGAAAGAGCGGAGGGAAGCGCAAGGCTCCTCTCCAACCCTTCCCCGTGGTCAGTACCCCCTTTGAGAGGGTGGGAATCAACATTGTGGGCCCCCTCGACCCCCGGACCTCCTTGGGGCACCGCTTTATCCTTGTCTTGGTGGACCATGCCACCCGATAACCCGAAGCCATTCCCCTCCGAACGGTGACCGCCCCCGTAGTGGGGCGGGCCCTCATGGCCATCTTCTCCCGGGTGGGATTCCCCCGAGAAGTCGTCAGCGACCGAGGGACCAACTTCATCTCGAAATACATGAAGTCCCTTTGGCAACAATGTGGGGTGACGTACAAGTTCACCACCCCATATCACCCCCAGGGTAACGGTCTGGTGGAACGCTTCAACCGGACCCTCAAAGGAATGATCATGGGACTCGAAGAGCCCCTGAGGCGTAAGTGGGACGTCCTCCTTCCCTGTCTCCTCTTCGCATACCGCGAAGTCCCCCAGAAGTCCCTGGGGTTCAGCCCCTTCGAGCTGCTCTACGGGCACCCCGTCCGGGGACCCCTCACCCTGGTCAAGGAAGGGTGGGAGACGGCGGCCCCAGAGCCCCCTCCCGATGTGTTTCGATACATTTTGGCCCTCCGGAACCAGACGAAGTTCCGAGAGCTGGCCGAGGCAAACCTCGAGGCCAGCCAAGAAGAAATGAAACGGTGATATGACCAAAATGCCACTCTGGTCGAGTTTCAGCCCGGACAGCGGGTCTGGGTGATGGCCCCCGTGGAGCCCTGTGCCCTGCAAGACAAGTGGACAGGGCCCTTCAAGGTGGTAGAACGCAAGAGTCAGGTGACTTATCTCATCGACGTGGAGTCCCCCCGGAACCCCTTGCGGGTCCTTCACGTAAACCGCCTCAAACCCCACTTCGCCCGATCCGAGTTGAGCTTACTCCTCGACACGGACGATGGGGAAGAAGAAGAAACGGAGCCTCTCCCCGATCTCCTGTCCACAAAAGAAAAAGATGGCTCCGTAGAGGGGGTGAGTCTCTCCTCCTCCCTCTCTCCTGAGCAGCGAGAGGACTGTCACCAGTTACTGGGACAATTCTCAGACCTTTTCTCCCTCACCCCCGGCGTCACCAACTGGTGCGTCCACGACGTGGATACCGGGGACAGCCCACCGGTACGGCACAGAGCCTACCGCGTCCCTGACCGAGTCCGGGCCTGCATCAAGGCCGAGGTATCGAAGATGTTAGCTCTCGGGGTGGTCGAAGTCTCTGACAGCCCATGGGCTAGCCCCGTGGTCCTGGTTCCGAAGGCAGCCGCCCCCGATGCTGTTCCCGAGCTAAGGTTCTGCGTTGACTACCGCGGGCTCAACGCAGTCACCAGAACCGATGCTCATCCCATCCCCCGAGCAGACGAGCTTATTGATCGCCTCGGGGCTGCTCGCTTCCTTAGCACGTTCGACCTGACCAGTGGGTACTGGCAGATCGCCCTCACTGAGGGAGCAAAGGAAAGATCCGCTTTCTCCACCCCGGATGGTCACTACCATTTCCGGGTGATGCCCTTTGGAATGAAGAACGCCCCAGCCACCTTCCAGCGACTGGTGAACCAGGTCCTGGCGGGGTTGGAGGAGTTCAGCGCTGCGTATCTGGACGATATCGCAGTCTACAGTTCCCACTGGCCTGAGCACCTCCAGCACCTCTGGGCGGTGCTGACCGCCCTGAGGAGGGCGGGTCTCACCATTAAGGCAAGCAAGTGCCAGATCGGACAAGGGTCTGTAATCTACCTCGGGCACCAGGTCGGAAGCGGCCTCGTAGCCCCCCTCCAGCCCAAGATCGATGCCATCGTGGCCTGGGAGGCCCCCCCGACCCAGACGGAAGTGCGGGCGTTTCTAGGACTCACGGAGTATACCGCCGGTTCATCAAGAGTTACGGCAGCATCGTAGCCCCCCTCACGGAGTTGACCTCCAAAAACCAGCCGAAGAAAGTCAGCTGGACCTCCGCCTGCCAAGAGGCGTTCGAAACGTTGAAAGACGCCATGTGCACTGCCCCCATCCTACAGGCCCCCGACTACTCACGAGAGTTTGTAGTCCAGACGGACGTGTCCGAGCATGGCATCGGAGCTGTCCTGTCCCAGGTGAACGAGAACGGCCTAGACCAACCAGTGGCATTCATTAGCCGGAGGCTACTCCCTCGAGAACAAAGGTGGAGCACCATCGAGCGGGAGGCCTTTGCGGTGGTTTGGGCCCTGAAGAAGCTGAGACCCTACCTGTTCGGTACTCACTTCCGGGTCCAGACTAACCACCGACCTCTCCGGTGGCTAATGCAGATGAGAGGGGAGAACCCCAAATTGCTGCGCTGGTCCATCTCCCTCCAGGGGATGGACTTCACTGTTGAACACCGGCCTGGCTCTGACCAAGCCAACGCTCTGTCCAGATTCTTCCGCCTCAGCGAAGAGAACCCCCAAGAGGATGGGTAGTTCTCCCCGCCTTCAGCTGGGGGGGACGCGTGTTGGACCCGGCCTCGTGGCGTGGTTCGCCTCTGTCCCTCCACACCCTGTGAGCGTAGGCCTATGCCCCGAGTCCCCTGCGCAGCCTCCCCGTTAGTGTAGCCTGCACCCCGAGCCTGGTCGTCCTACTCCAGTTAAACCTAGATCCCCCTAGAACCTCGACCAGGCCTGCCTTTCCCGCGCCCGGCTCCGAGCGCCTAACCTTGCATGCCCCACAAGGCCCGGACGCCATCTTCCCTTCCAGACATCCCTGTCTCCCTGGGCCGAGCGTGACCCCGGCCCCAGCGAACCCCAGACTCCAAAGGCGCGCCAGTCCCGGCTGGAGGGGTAAAGGGCTCCCCGAGTGAGATAAGCCAGGGAGTTTCGCTGGCACCTCCGGCCTCCCCTGAGGGCTGGTTTCTGTCACACCTTTGGCCCTCCCCTGTGGGCCAGTTTCGATCACCCCTCTGGCCTCCCCGAGTGCTGGCTCCAGACCCGCTGGGCGTCTGGGAATTCCCGGACCCATCTTTCAAAGGGATCAAAGAGCCAACCGCCGGACCTCACCAATGACCAGCCCCCCCCCGGGCAGGAGACCTCTGCCTGCGAGGGTCCGGAGATCAAAGAGCCAAAGGACTATAACTGGGCCCGCCGACAACTAGCGGGCAGTTGTATCTTGGACCTGAAGCCCTGCTGATCTGATCGCGGCTGACCCTAAGAAGACTCATCCTGAACCTCTGAGCCCTGCTGACGCTGTCGCGGCTCAAGCTGAACTTGTAACCATCAGAGCCCTGCTGACGCTGTCGCGGCTCAAGCTGAACCTGCAACCATCGGAGCCCTGCGGACGCTGTCGCGGCTCAAGCCGAACTTGCAACCATCGGAGCCCTGCGGACGCTGTCGCGGCTCCTCACGAACTTCTCCAGAGCGAGCCCTGCTGACCTCGTCGCGGCTCGAGGAGTACTCTGGTCCGGCTGGACCATCGAGACCACCCTCACAACCGAGCCGACTCGACGGAGGTGAGGCAGCCAGTACGACCATCATCCCGTACCCCCCGGCTCGAGGATTGAGAACTGTGCGTAGGGTACGTCGCGTACTGACCCAGAGACTAAAAGACTGTCCCGCTTCCCCCTTCCCGAACCCTCCGAGACTTTGTGGTCCCTTGACCACTGTGTATACAAGAGTGCTTCCTTCGTTATTTGCTATATAAAGAACTTGTTACTAGAATCCAACTGTGTGGTGTCTGTTCGTAGTGTGGTGTGAGCTCAGTGTGTACGATCCTAGACCCGAAGTCCTCCCCGGTGGGGACCTCCCAATCAAGACTCGGCAAGTTCTGTGGGAGAGGTGGATCTTAGGGTGACCGGGTGAGCATAACCTGGCCCTCGGAGATCGCCCCCTTCCAACAACGGCATTAGAAATAAATATTTCGCACTTGCTCGTGTCTCCTTTTACTCCCTGTTTTGGACTGGTTTGAGAGTATAACGAAAGAGTGTTCATGTGTTCCACATTGCCTGAGGTATTCGAAGTTCCATGTTCTGGGTTGTCTAATCATTGGTGTTATGGAAGAACCAATGAGACACTGATTGCTAGTCTGGTAGGGGGTTTTGGCTACGAAGGTGAGTTTTGGTACACCCTAATTCACTGATGTTCCAAGTCTCTATGCACAGTTCTGTGTATGAGCAGAATCTCTGCTACGTGGCGCCCAACGTTGGTGGTCTTATTACATGATGCTGGATTAGTACTTCATTCAGTCCTTAACCCACTTTTTACTATGACCAAGCCTGACGGTTTGTACCGTTTGGTATTGGATTACCGGCATTTAAACTTGCATTGCCGTACCTGTGCAGTACAAAATACTCACTGCTCTGCTTTAGTGGATGGTCTTGTATGTAAAAGGTTTAAAACCACACTTAACATATCCAAGTTTTTTTGCCCACAATCTCTCTGGTCTAAGACCAGTTTTACCAGTGGTGGCAAACAACGGCAATTTAAACGCCTGGCCATGGGCTATAAGAATAGTCCGGGTGTATTTGCTGCCCGCATTGTCTCTCTTGGAGAGAGTGTACCCAGATGCGTGTTTTTATGTGGATGACCTCTATCTCAGACGATGAAATTTGGGCTCATCTGTGTCCCGTTGACCGCATAATTTGTAACTTTGCAGACTTCGGTTACAAATTCAACCTTGCACGTCTCACATTGCAGAGTACACAGTGTTGTTCCTGGGCTACAAGCTCAACAATGAAGGTCGAGGATTGGCTCCTCACTTCTTGGAGAAATGCACACAGCTGCGCACTCCTACATTACAGTCCTTGCTGTTTTTTTAAAAATTTTGGGCATACTTACATACCCGAATATGCCCAGCGTATCAAGCCTTTGTATTCTTTGATACAATCTACTTTTACCAAATCATGCTGGCTGCCTGAACATTCAGCCATTTTGCAATCTTTGCAGGCTGATCTAAATTCTTACTGACTCATGATAACCACACCAACCTGGTGATAAGAATAATTCCTGGGGGTGGTGGGTTTCACTTACCTTACTTTCAGCGAAGGTGACACAGTTCCTATTGCTTACAAGTCACACTTGTACACTTCGACTGAAATGCGGTTTTCTACTGTGGAGAAAGTTTTGACAGCAGTGCAAATGGCCATTCTTAAGGAACGTGCACTGTCGCTGGGAAAACGCATGTTGGTTGTTACCCCGTATCCTGCCCTAGAGACAGTGACGAAAGCCAGTGTACCAAATTTTAAAGCTTTGCACCCATGGTGGATACAATGGGCAGCATCATTGACGTCTCCGGATGTCACGTTTATTTTTGATTCCTTCTTACAGTTGCAAGAGTTTTTGCAGTATGAGTTTGTTCATCCTGCGCCATTGACTATGCGGCCTTTGGAGGATTTCCATTGTATCCTTTATACTGATGGTTCAGCGCATGTTGCGCATGGGTCTAAACACAAATGTCTCAGCTTGTGCCATTGTGGTAGGTACCATGGTGAATGATGAATTCAAGTCCAATGTCGTGCATACCCAGACATTAGGGGACTGTACCGCACAATTAGCAGAGCTCTGTGCTCTGATGCTTGCATTGGAGTACGCTGATCTTGGTGTGACGACTCATATTGTTAGTGATTCTTACTACTTTGTTCAGTTTTACAATGAAAACCTGTTTTGGGTTCAGAATGATTTTCGTGATTCCAAAGGTAGCACGATAAAACATAAAATGATCTTGGTTCGAGTGGCTGAGCTTAAAGAGCATTTGCCACCCGTGTATGTAATTCACACTCTGTCATCAGCGCGTGAGAGTTCATGCTGTTGGCAATAGTTTGGCCGATGAGGCCGCAAAAACAGCAGTCTACAGATTTGGTTGCAGCAGTTACACGTTCCAAAAGTAAGATTGATGAAATCTTGGCGGCTGTAGCCGCTGCTGAGAAGGGAAGTTAATATCCTAAGGGTTTCTATTCGAAGTATTCATATCACTTAAGTCCTGATAAAGTTCCTTATGTGAAAATACCGGACGTTAGTGAAAGACTGATTCCCACACTGATTACAGCTGCTCACGAGGGTGTTGCGTCTATGCATTCAGGCGTTCCGGCTACTGTATATCAGTTACGTTTCTGGTGGCGGGGACTGTACAAACAGACGCCCGATTATGTCCTTCAATGTGACATTTGCCAGCAGATTAAGCCTTCAACTGCTACGCGTC
Organism: Lissotriton helveticus; assembly: GCF_964261635.1. Lineage (NCBI taxonomy): Eukaryota > Metazoa > Chordata > Amphibia > Caudata > Salamandridae > Lissotriton > Lissotriton helveticus. Next base: position 1,187,474,029 of record NC_136072.1, on the reverse strand, counting down.
CGCCCCAGACACAGTTGTACATTTCTAACAAACCACTTGGTTGTGTTTATTTAGATCACTGCGGTACTTTTTCCTCTGATACTGTGTACAAGTACATCTTAGTTGCAGTTGATTCTTGCACCTGCTTTGTGTGGGTGTGGCCACACCGCAGTGCTGATTCTCGAACTGTCATAAGAGACTTACGTGTCTTTGTAGGGATTTTTGCCTGTGGCACCTTCCATTAGGATCAGGGTCCTGCTTTCGCCTCGAAGGCGTATAAAGATGCCATGACTTTGTTGGGGGTCCAAGTCAAGTTTTCATCTCCATACAGACCTGAGGGTAATAGTGTTGTGGAACGAATGAACCGGGATTTAAAGCAGTCTGTTGTAAACGTATCTAGGACCCTATTTAAATATTCCCGATTTATGCCCTTATGTGGTTATAACAAATCATATCCTTATAAAGGCATAAGCATCATATCCATATTTAGTCATAGCCAATGCAGTCCAAATACGGCAAGGCTACTCCCATAGACTCCTAGAAAGCACAATGCATTCTTAAACAAACCAAGCCTCCAGCAGCCCGGGTATTCCCCCTGCTTCTGTATTGATTTGTCCTAGAACTCCTGGAGTCCTAAAAAGAACTGAGAGTTCTCAGTGACATCTTATGTCCAACCTTACATCAATCTCTGCACCTTCCAGGTATAAATATACCAGCAGCTGCCCTAACAAAACACACGGTGGTTTGGAGAAGATCAGCTATCTACTAGCCCAATGCCCTGCTCTGGCAAGTGCCGAAGGAAGCCAACCCTCCCATTGACGCACTGAGAGAGATGCTGTCTTTTCTCCTGCCGAGAAATCCAGCTCCAGTGTTTCCAGTCTCCCTTGCGGGTTGCTGGGAGATCGAGTCCTGAGAGAGAGATACAAGACCTCCTTCATTCTATAACCAAGGTACGGAGCTGATTAGACCCTTAGAGAATTCTTGGTTCAGATTCTTGGCAAAAACTATCTTAACTTAAACTGCAGCTCACTTACTCCTTCCCACGTACTAGGCTTAGGTTAGGTACACTGGGGTAGGCGTATTTTAGAAGCACCAGTTGAGTAAGTTTAGTCATGGTTTTATATATGTATATATTTTATCTATTTTAAACACCGTATGGCTCAGAAACCATACCATGCTTTTACAGTATTATTTTATAATACTCCTTTTACTGTACGCACTTTACTTTATAACAAGTATTGCAATTGTGGCAACTCACTTCTCTTGCATGAAAAAGAAGACTGTTCAATAAAACACCACTTTTATTGAAAACGCCCGTCTCTATTTCTCTGCGCTTCTGGTGAAACTAAGCATGCACGATTGACTGAGTGAAATAGTTATCTATTGTTTCCGCGACTCTGGAGATATACTCCTTATTCTGGAGGGAGCAAAGTTGTCATGTTTATGCGGTTGTCAGAAACTAATCCCTTCTTGTCTATTCAGGAAAGTTAACATCTTCTTTACTCGAAAGTTTCTAGTGACCTCTGAGCTAGCTGGCATTCATAATTAACATATTCAATAGAGACCTAGTCGACCTCCGTCCTACGTCTAAACCTCAGTCCTACGTCTAAACTATCGTTTGTTATTCCAATGCGCAGAACCTGTTGGGACAGCTAGTTATAGGCACTGGCAGGAACTGGCTGGCCCACCTAAATAGCGTGCAACGTGCGCTTAATAATCTCCCTAGAAGGTCTCTGGGTGGGAGGACCCCATTTGAAATGCTCTTTGTTATCAAAATGTTCGTCCCGGACCTTGATGGTCTAGACCAGGCTGCGGTTGCTGCCCCCTTTGACGTAGATGATTATTGTCCTGTTTTACAGAATCTACAAGAGACGAGAGACCGTCTTGCAAAAGAACACTTGCCCTCCACATCTGATGCTGTGTTGCAGATTCCGGTAGTTGGCTGGCTACCCCAGGTTGGATAACTGGTTCGAGAGAAGATCGACAACAAGAAAGAGTTTGGTCCCTCAAATCGAGGTCCAGTTCCAGTGCTTGCCGTGAAGGGCACAAGAACAGTCATTTTACCACCACTTCAAGGTCGTAAAGAACAACGGTACATCTCCATTGACAATGTCAAACTACAGAGTGGCCGATTCTTCTTAGTCTCCTCAGTCTCTGCAGTCTCATCCATCGATTTTGAGGAATTCTGTTTTGGCCCCGGCTCCTAACCCCAGGCCTGACGTTGCCTTCGAGATGCCTGCAGTTTCAAGTCCTTTAAGTTCTCCATCTGATGATCACCTTGATGAGACTGAATATATATTTACCCCACTGACTTATCGGTGCCTGATTTGCAAACCTGTTTGGCTACGGATGTAGGAGAGTAGGGCCTGCTATCCTATGGTCACCCCAAATTTTTGCTTTTTGCTTCACTGGTTTATGACTTAATGTGGCTGTGGGCCTGCTAATCAGACCCACAGCCTGCTGTTCTCTCTAAATTGTAACCCATGTACTTTAGGTGCATAACGAAATTGGAACTGGTTCACCTTATTGGCCCCTGTAACAGTGTACCCAGGGCATAGGTGCTTCCAAGGCCTACTAGGGGCTGCAGCATGTATTGTGCCACCCCTGGCCTGGCCTCCATATTTGACACAACTGGCTGAACATTCAGCTGGGGTAAGTCGGTGTAACCACCCCTTACTTAGGTGTAGTATGCCTATACCTAACCTAAAATGGACACATATGTTCCTATCAGTCACTCCTATGGAAGGCCTCATCAATCCTGGAGGCAGAGTGCTTGGAAATATGTGAGATGGTGCTCTGGCATGAGCTGAGCCTGTCTGCAGCTTTCGGAACCATGTCCTTTAGCTGTTCCATGATATTGCCATACCATATACTCTTAAGTGCATTATAATCCTCGCGGTTAAATGCTATCTTAGGTTTGGCTTTATCAAAACATGTCGAGTAAGGTGTCATACGAATTGGAATACTACCCCCTCGCCAGTTCTGGCGACGGGGGTAGCATTCCACCCTTCTAGAGGGACACAACATGTACCTAGCCTGAACCCCGGTTAAAGTTAAACAGAGCCTTAGCATCCCAAAATGGATGCTGCCACCACAGACACAAGTCTGACCTCCTGCTGCTGGGAGTCCTTCCAGCGAGGGCAGCTTGGACAAAGGGTTTCCTGCCTGGGGAGGTGCTAGCACCACCCCAGACAGGATTTTGTGTATTGGGTAGGACAGGGCTGAATAGAATCAGACATGCCTGGGGCACACAAGGTGTCCCTGTGCATAGGCCAGTTCAAACCGGTGCTGGGGCTTTCCAGCCCCAGTCCTGGCGCGAAACTGGACAAAGGAAAGGGGGTGTAACCACCCCCCTTCCTGGTTCCACCCAGAGGAGGGACCTAGTAGGTGATCCGGCCCCCCAGATTCGAATAAGAGTGGGAGCTGTGTCCTGAGACTTCAGATCATCCTGAATCAACTTGAAATACAGAAGAAGACTGGACTTCGACATTCTGCTGCACAGAAGACTGAAGAGAATCTCCCTTGTGGCCAAGGAGTGACCACCCTGTGAACACAGGCACCAACCAGCAACTCGACGTCTGCTTTGCCGCCGCCTCCCGCCGGAGCCCGAGCCCAGAGCCTGACAAGACCCAGACTCCCAGACTTCTCACCGCCCGATCCACAGTCCCTGCAAAGAAGGGACCCGTGGAGGCACCGAGAGACGTGGGACCGGACCTCTTGGAAGACCCCCGAAACGCTGACTGCGCAGCATCAGAGGCACCCTCGACGCTGTGCTTTGGGGTTTGAGAAGCCCCAACCTCTAGCAGCCCTTGCACCGAAGATCAGCCCCCCAGCATCTCCACGATCTGCGTGGGGCCCTTTTGCATCGTGCCACTCGACGCGCCTAACCGTCCACCTGCCACGCGGCTAGTGGCCATTTTGGCGACGAAACCTACGACTTTCACTGCGGGTCTGGTTGCTCCAGACTTGCCCATGCTCCTGTAAAAAGGAGCCCCTGCTCTGACCTTGCTGGTCCGAGTAACAAGCCTTTTTCGATTCCTGCGTGGCTTGCATTAGCCAAGGCCTGTTTGCTTCAATCAAGTTGCCGACACCGCCAACAGCGAGAAGCCTGCGTGGGACAGCTCGTGATCGACTCCTGGACGTCTTCGACCCCTCGTGTCCACGTGGCTGCAGAAAGAAGCTACACCTCGACGCCTGTTTGCATCCGACATCGCCTGGTTCCACTCTGGTTCCTCGGTAGTCACTGGCTAGTGACTTTGAACATTGTCCCCTCTGCTTTCAGGTCTTCACCTCTTCAGATCCACCGGAACTCTTCACATCGAGCCGCCTGCAGCATCTTCAGCTCCAAGCACCATCGACCTGCGTGACGGAACCCGACACTACTTCGACCCTATGCACCCGCTTCCTGTGGGTGAGGTAACTCAGCTCCGCCGGTGTTCCCACACTGGTACACACCTCTAGTGTCTGTGTCTGAAGTTTCATCCTTCTAGGTCACTCGGAAGGTTCCTTTCTAACTAACTTTGTACTTTTTACGCACCATAGACTTTGCATTGGTGAGTGCGTGCACTTTAAACACTGCACCCGAGTCCCGCGGGCCTTTTCCGACTTCTTCACTGTTAGTCCCGAACAGCTCCAGCGATTCCCCAGGCCCTAGGCCTCTTCACTTTCCCCATAGTGGTTCTTATACCACTATTTTAGTATATGGTTTAGGTGGCCCCTAGGGCTCATCCATAATTGTGCAACTTTTGTGTATTTTAACTGTGTTTTGTTTTAACGCATTTGCTTCTGTGCTCATAAAGAGTATCAGGGATATTTGTAGTAATAAATCCATATATGTTTTCAATATATATCTGTGTGGTGTCCTTTCATTTGGTATTCAAGGGATTGTGTATGGTAAAACAGCTTGCTTCACATGCCTTTACAGAGTTTAGCCTAAGACTGCTTAGTCCATGCTACCCCTAGGATAGCTTGTCTATAAGGTTGACTTTACAACCTGCACCATAAGGGTTGCTTGGCATGATACAAGGTGATCACTAGAACTAGTGAGCATCATATACCAGGCCAACTTCTCACAACGGAGTCCAGATTTTCATTTGACACTGACTCTCGCACATCGAAGACTCGTTCAAAAATCTAAATTTTTGCATCCTGGTTTAAAAAACATTTTTTGATTCCTCCTTGGACCTACATTTGGTTGGTGCTTTTTTCGATTTAGCTGTTCATGTCTATTAGATTTGTGGTGTATTTTTTCCGTCTTTTCAACGGACACTATGTTGAAAAGATAACATGCATTCGACATTTTAATAGAACACTGGCTCCCCATTCCTCATCACACAGATTGAAGAAGGACCTGGCTTTTGTCAACAGAACTGCTAGGCCCGTCTTAGATGGGATTGTGTGGGATGCTATTAGATTTCAAATTCACGGGCCCACAGAGGTTATTAATGTCCTAAGGGTTTCTATGGGGATGTGATTAAACAAAATATACCTTCTGATGATTGGGATGTTCAGGCCGTGGAAGCTTTGTTTTCTGATTTACAATATTAGGCTGCCTTTGATGCTGAAGATTTGTATTTAGATTCCGCAAATTATGGTGATTTGTTTTGTTATCAACACTTTGGCAATCACTACTTGCATAAGGCTAACACCAGGAGGAATATGGTTAATTATACACAATGGGAACTTTGTCCCGCTCCTGTACAAGGCAGTTCCAAGTCTTTTAAAGAGGTTCACTTATTTGACTGATTTTAATCATTCAAATCCCAATGCATTTTATTTTAAAATGACCGAAAAATCCACTCCAAAGTTAGACTTACCCACACAAAATTATTGTATTCAAAGTCCTTTTTAGACCAATTGGCTGGTGGGGGCTACGAGTTGTGGAAAGATACTGTTGATCTTAAATCTGTGTGGGGTCCTAAAGATTGGCAAGTTCAAAGCACAGAGGCTTTGCATCGTGCATGCCTCATCCCGAACCAAATGTTGTTTCTGAAGTCTACGATTTCACAAACTACTTGCTTTGGATTGGCTACTACTAAAAAATTAAATGCTCCTTTTCCTGAATTGGAAGAATATTCCAGTTTGAATAATAATACCGAGTTTTCTATCAGAGAATTACAGACTCTGTTACTGAATTCTACCTTTAACATATCCAGTTTGGGTCCTAAGGGGTTGTTGCTGTGGCACAAAAGTGCTGATTCATGCCAGCATCGTTTTCTGGGTTAAGCTTCAGGCTACACACAGGTCAGGGTGGATCCCCATTTTGAAAGTGGACATTCTGTGACTATCTATTCTGTAGGCAAATTAGGTTAGAGTTGGCTCAAATATTCCACTTTGGGGTCAGTTAAGCTGCATTTATCCAAATTGACTGACTGTTGATCTGAATGATTTTGCGAAGGGCCCGGCTTCCGGCAGATCTAAAAGATTGATATATGCTATTTACAACGAAGTCTGGAAACTGTCTCAAATTGAGGCGGCTTCCCGCATTAGAGCTATAGATCAAGAAAAATTTAGAAAACGTGATAGCAGTTGTAGACAACAGCATTAACACGCTTTCTTCCAGCATTTACACATTAGATAATCTTGTTTAATCTGTTGATATTGTGCAAGAAGATGTTTGTTCTGTACCATGGTCAAAATCAATTGTGTTGTATTATGCAGTTTGCCTGGACCTTGCAGACCTTAAAATCGGGAAAAGTGCCATGGCACTACATGAACACTTCATCATTATTTGCTCCGTTTAATTTGACTGACAAGCAACGTTTTATGTCAATGAAATATGCAACATTTTCTATATTACACATTGAAAAGTTAGAACCGTTACCTTTTTCTGTGGCCAAAACAAATTCTGCAACGTGGCTTATCCACGGATTGATAACTTTACCTTTTCCCCTTTTCAAGTTTGAGACCTGTATGAAGTACTACGCAATAGGCAGATTTGAACCTCTGGGCACCGCTTATCTTCATGAAGATTATTCACTACCATTTACCTATAGGTGCCTTAGGGAGGGAAAAGAGGTTTACTTGAATGGTGAAGATTGCGCTACAACACCAGATCACTCATTAATTTGTAGTAATATCCAATTACATGGCTGTGTTGTAACCAGAACGAGCCAAATTTAGCCTGTATTTTGAAAGGTACACGGCACCTGCTATCCTAGCCACATTCACATTACTGGCGAAGGGGAGTTATTTACTTTTAAATAATGAAGATTGTTGTGGGATGGTAGCCGGAATTCCTTACATGGTTACGGTCAGTGAGTGTGTAGTTTGTTTTGAAAATGTAATGTTTCCTCCTCCGCATGGGAAGCTTGATGTTTCCATCTGGCTGACGATTCCGACCTTGAAAGCAGAGTTCAACAAGATGAGTCGTATAAGAGAATTCTATTGTCCCCGAAAGAAGTCTCCCTCACATCTGCTCGTGAAACATTTATCCTTCACGTAGCAAACACGGAGGTGCATGCTTTAATAAATACGGATTTGCCCTTGCATTTCGGTGCGTTAATTCACACTATCTTTAATGCATCCTCCACCACAGGGCTGGCTCACTTTTTTAAAGTTGTTAGCCGTGGCTTTGTGACTTCTTTTCAAACTATATTTAATGTGTTCCTGCCATTCTTTCATTCAAATTTTTTTCAGCCTGTTTAGTGGATTTCCCTTAATGCTGGCTCTGGTAGCAGGCGTACTTCTGTTTTGTTTATTTCAAAATGGATGCACGTCCTGTGTTGGGAGAAGATCAGTCACGACTGTTGCTGCTCCGCAACCTAATGCTTGAATATTATGGAGCGCTGCCTCTTGCTACTTTGATTGTGGCTTATGGATTATCGTTTCAATTTTCTTTTTTCACATGTGTCCAGCCTGTCTTTCATTACCTGAGTTGCGATTTCGACTGGGCCCTTGATTTGTGTCTCTGCAATACGGTGTCTCCCAATGCGGATTATGATCAGCTTATGAGCCCCTTAGTTGCTCAAGAATTGCTTTGTTCTGACGGAGGGATTATGGCCTTTGCAGCGATGCATGGAGTCCTGGGACGTTGGAATGTTTTCGCAGCGGCGCGAGATTTCTTGGCACGCAGCTTCATTGAAGAAACACCGAGTTGCCCTCTGATGGTGCTAGAGGCTCCAGTAATTGAGGAACATGTATGTTCTTTCCTTTTGCTGAATTGGATGGCTGAATTGTTTTCAGATGAAGACAATGACTTCCTATTGGAGGCTGTTGCTACACATTTTGCAAATACATTGTTGGAATGAGATGTGTTATCGCTTCTCTCTCTCTCACATGACCGAGGTCACATGTTGGACATCGGATATATTTTTTTAAAACTGTTTTTCTCGATTTCACTTTTTTTCCACACAGCCCTTATTGGCTTCCGTATTTCAGTTGCTAATATTGACAAATTATGGAATTTGTTCCCATTTTTTTTCACTGTCTGAGGGGAAATGCGGTAGTGGAAAGAAAAAAACGTGACATGAAGCAATCTATAACAGCTAGGGTATTAGGTTTGGGTGACGGGTGGGTCAAACATCTAAATAGTGTCCAAAGAAGTTTTAATAATCTGCCAAGAAATTCTCTGCGGGGAATCACTCCATATGAATTATTTGGTACCAGAATGCTTATCCAGGACCTTGATTGTCGCACTTCAGTGGTGGAAGAGAAACACTTTGATATCAAAGACCCTTTGGCTGTTTTACAGGACTTGAATGAAACAAGAAGTCTGAGTAACACAACACAAAGCCAGACGACCACTGAAGAACAACCACCTGTCCCAGAAAGACCTGTCTGGATTCCAAAGATTGGGGATCTAGTCGGGAAAAAGATCGCGGTGAAGGAATTTGGGCCTTCTTATAGAAAAGCAGTACCTGTCTTTGCAATTCTTGGAACAAGATCAGTGCCACTTGCTAGTAAAAGGGAGAACAGAACAGTATCAATTGACCTGGTAAAACCACATCATGTGACCGATTAGTAGGCCCAGTGGAGTCCCAAGAAGTAGCAGACGACCAAATCTGGCTACTATTCCAGAGGTTCAAACTGAAAGACTTATCACCTTTGATAAACCTACAGTGATAAAAGGACTAAGCAACAAATCTATGGAACTCGTCCCTCTTGATACCCAAATATCAGTTCGTCAAGAAACTCCTGTCTACAATGATGTAGCATCTGACTATACAAACATGTCAAAGGAGGAAGCAACTCCAGTGATTTCAAAGAATCCGGATGCAATACCAACTATTAACAGAACTGCCTTTGGCTGTTTTATCAACTTCGATAACTTTTCGGAGGATCCCAGTGAACCTGAAACCACGCCAGTTAATAAAACTTTCAAAGAAAATAATAACAGAACTCTTTCATCAACTTGAGAAAACATATCTGGTTTCACCATGGGTTGAATTGTGGATAGGATTGGGTGTACTTTTTTTTTTTTTTTACTACTATGGCTCATTCTTGTTTTAAGTTTGGGACAAATGATAGATGGAAATATAGTACAATGGACACAGTAAGTAAGAACATCAACTTATTCCTGCATCCTTACAAATCCATCTCATCGTGAGCGAAGAGACCTGTCATCAGCGAACATCACAGCCGTTCCTATACCTGGTGGTATAGCATGGGACTTAACTGACTATGACATTTTGGGCCCGGTGGAACTGTTGAAAATTCCACACCAGTTCAAGGTTTCTTTAAGTGATTTTGTTTCATAAAGCACCTTTTCAGATGATTGGGACTTTGAAACTGTTAATAATATGATGTCAGACTTAGAAATGTCAGCAAAATTTCAAAAACATGAACACTTGGAAGGTTCAACAACTTATGAAGAACTGTATTACTATCATTTTGGTCACCATTATTTGCACAAATCTGTAAATCCTAGACATGTTTTTTCTTACAATCAATGGGAATATTGTCAAACGCCGCCAAAAGGCAGCTCTAAAAAATGTTATGACAAATTTCCATACTTTACAGGTTTTAATGTCACAAACCCAGAAACGTTTTATTTTAAAAATATAAATAAGACTAGAATGAAAACCATGTTGACCAATACTAAAATTTATTCTGCAAACTTTTATGCTCAGCTGTCTACATTAGGGTTTAACTTTTGGAAAGACAACATCGAGACACAAACTGTCTGGGGCACAACAAAATGGCAGGTGCAGGGTTTTAGAAACCTTGTTCAGAGCCTACATTATACCAGAACAAATTATATTTTTGAACGACACCGTTCAACAAACATCATGTCTTGGCTTAGCTAAGATAAAAGATTTAAACAAACCGTCCGTACCTAAGGCCACACTTGACAGTAATGGCACTGCAGATGAGGTAGATGTAAAACAGATTTTAAAACACAACAGAACCAATCCTGATTGGAAACTATGGTTAATCTGACCCATAGACACAAATAACTGTCAAGATAAATTCCTGAACAAAACACAGGGGTTCAAGATGAACAGGCCAGATCCAAGGTACTCCTAGAGACCACATCCAGGGATAGTCATCACATAGAGTGTAGGAAAACTATGCCTTGATTGGCTACAGAAATCCACACTCCCAGAAATTAAACACTTGACTTTACTTAAAGAAGGCGTTGGCTTGTGAGACTTCTTACTCTGGCCTCGCAAACAACGACAAAAAGTTTCATATATGCCGGTATATACGCTGCGTACAACGAAGCTTGGAAAATAACGCAAATGGAAACTGCAGAAAAAATACGAGAAATTGATTGTATTAATTTAGAGAAAGCACTCTCTGTAGTGGACAATGGGTTAACTATTCCGTCCTCCAGAATTTATTCTTTGGACCGCATTGTATCATCTGCCATTTACATAATAGAACAAGATTTGCTAATGTTACAACATGGCCAGTCTCGATTGCGTTATATAATGCTACTAGGCTGGACGTTGCAAAATCTCCGTTCAGACTATGTGCCATGGCGTCGAATCAATACCACGTCATAGTTTACTGTCTTTAACCTTACAGATAAACAAATCTCTCTGGCACAAAGAGGAGCAGACTATACGGTGCTGAGCATTGGAAAAACTGGAAAGATTACCATTGACAGTTTCTGATAAAACTGTAGTTGAATGGATAATACATGGCACCATCTCGATTCCAGTGGCGATTTTCCAATTTCAGTATTGTCTACAGCATATACCAGCAGGCCTGTATGAAAGGTTGGGTAAAGGATACATTAAGTCAACCTGGTCTTTGCCATATACACACAAATGGAGTGGTGGAAAGGAGGTATTTTCTTAGTACAAAGAATTGTAAAAATTCACTAAGCAGTACACTTTTATGTGAAGGTATTAATTTACATGGAGCCTGCAAAGGTTCTTTAAATAACCTTTCTTGCCACATGCACGGTACTCCAGCGGCCGTGATAGAACCAATTTTTAGGCAGCTTTCCAATGGGAGCTACGTTCTGCTCAACGATCACAGCTGTTGTGGTATGTTGCCAGGAAGAGCCTATCTGGTTAGTGTGTCAGCCAGGGTCACTTGTATGCAAGTATTGTATCCTAAGAGTACTACAGACAGGGAGCCAGCGTTATGGCCTTCACTGAAAATCTCATATACGAATTGATACTTTAAGCAGAATGAAAGCCATTCTTTTCCAAAAAACTGTGCCACTGACCTAGTCTAGTGAAACGTATGATCTGCAAGTTGCAAGGACTTCTGCAGAGATACATGCATTATTATCAACACACTGCCCAGTACATTTCGCAGAAATGTTAGGTCAAATCTTAAACATGTCTGATACCAGCGGCATCACACATGTATTTAAGACTATCTTTTCGGGACTGTTGGCACCCTTTGAAGCATTCCTAGGCATTTTTCCAAATTTTGTGCACTCTGTGTTCGGCGGTCTGCCTCTCATTTTGGGCCTCGTAGCAGGAATTCTATTTTTATTTCTCCTGCTCCGATATGGCAAGTCCAGTCACCAACGATACCCAGACTACCATGGAACAAGCTCTCCTAGCGATGCAGTATCATGAAAGGATTACACAGATTCTTGGCTTGGCTCGTTTAAGAGATCTGAATACCACTTGGTTCCTTTCATTCAGACCAATCTGGCAAGATTGCATCTTACCTGTTCTACGATGCCTGCTTTGCGGAGAAGAATGCGTGTTGGACATCTGTCTTGCACTTCCATCAGCACTGCCAACGGATGTTGAAGCCTTGCTAGGGCCGGTAACGACTCATGCATCGTGTTTTCCCCCAACGGCTGCCAATCCTGATGACTGCATTTATTGAGATCTCACCAGCAAATTCAGCTCTTGGTGGGGTAGGTGGAACAGGCTCACAGGTACCATCTACATCGAACATTGCTAATGCGACTGACTCTGACGGTGATGCTTCACATCTATGCACATTTGACCTACTTGATGAAGTAGTTCCACTTTCACCAACTATGGTGGACGGTTTCTTTGCCAGCTTATTTATTTATTATTTATTTATTACTGACATTAATTGAGCGCGAACGAATACCCGTAGGCGTCTCGGCTCTAGACTAATCAGATGTCTTTCCCCAGAGCATAAAGACTAAGGCAAGTCGCTAAGCCGTGTCACTGGTTAAACAGCCAAGTCTTTAATCTCTTTCGAAACTGCAGGAGTGAGGGACTGGTTCTAATGTGTTGTGGCAGGGTATTCCATATTTTAGGAGCCGCAACTGAGAAGCGGCGATCGCCCCAGGAGACCGTTTTAGATCGTGGAAGCACTAATTGGTTAAGAGATATGGATCGGAGCTGTCTGGTCGGTTTGTAGGGAATCAGCTGGTCCTTGAGGGGGCGCGGTCCTTGGTCGTGAAGTGCCTTATAGACTATGCACAGTGATTTAAACTTGATCCTGTTTTGGATCGTCAGCCAGTGGTATGTCCGTGTGGTATCAGAGATGGGTGCGCACTTAGGTGTTCCAGACAGTAGACGTGCTGCTGCATTCTGTATTGTCTGCAGCTTTTTAGTTACCCTGGTTTGTGAATTTAGAAAAAGTGCATTGCAATAGTCTAAGGATGATAAAACCAAGGAGCTGACCAATGTTTTGGCAGCTGCATCTGGCAGATAAGGGGTGATTTTCCTTATCATTCTGAGTTTATAATGGGCTGTGGCCGCTACTTTGTTCGCATGTGTCATAAAATTAAGATGATCATCGAAGGTTACTCCCAGGTTCCTGACCTTGGGGGTTGGGCTCGGAGGAGGGCCGAAGGCTGGTGGCCACCAGGTTGCCGACCAGATCGGGGAGAGGGGTCCAAAAATGACCACCTCCGTTTTAGCGGAGTTGAGCTTCAGGCAGTTACCTGCCATCCACTCTCCAATAGCCATCATTCCATTTTGGAAGCGTTCTGCCACCTCCAGCCCGTCACCTTTAATGGCCAACACCATTTGCGTGTCATCTGCGTATGAGGTTAGGCTCATCCAGTATGCTTTGACCACACTAGCAAGGTCCGACACATAGATGTTAAATAGTGTCTGACTAAGGGATGAGCCTTGAGGGACCCCACACGGTAGTGACAGTTTGGCTGATTGGTAAGGCCCCAGTGTGACCGCCTGCGTTCTATCTGCCAGGAAGGAGGAGAGCAAGTCTCTCGCAGTGTGGTGAACGCCCATCCTTCCGACACGGTCGACCAAGGTCTTGTTGGTCGACCGTGTCGAAGGCTGCCGAGAGATCGAGCAATACAAGTAGTGCTGTCCCTCCCTGGTCACGGATGATTCTGATGTCATCTGCCGCTTTGATAAGGGCGGTTTCCGTACCATGATACTTACGGAAACCGTAAGTATCATCTAATAGATGATTTTTCTCTAGATGCTCTGATAACTGCTGGTTCATAGCTTTTTCCGTCACTTTAGCTAAGAAAGGGAGGCTTGCTATGGGCCTTTAGTTCTTTAATTCCTCCTTGTCTAGCCTAGGTTTCTTCAGCAGAGGCTTAACCAGTGTGTTTTTTAATGAATCTGGATATGTCCCTGAACTCCGTATCGTATTACAAACAAGAGTGATGACCGGAATAGTTGTGTCCAGCACCATAGCAAGTACTGAGGTAGGGCAGGGGTCCAACGCCGATCCCGTTTTGATAGACACCACAATGGCCTTAGTTTGATCAGTGGTCAGAGATTTAAAACTGGTTAAGGTGTTTCCTGAGTACATATGGGGGGGAGGAAGCTCTGCTGAAATTAGTCGTTGAGGTAAATGCTTGGTATATATCATTTACCTTGGAGAAGAAGAACTCTGATAGTGCGTCGCAGAGTGATTGTGACTGAGCAGGATTGAGCTCTGGAGTATTACCAGATAAAGTTTTAGTGATGTCAAACAGTTGCCTGCTTGAGTTTTTAGCTTTTTTGATTTGCTCCGAAAAAAGTTTTTTGGGCTGCGATAATCATGGTTTTGTAGGTAGCCAATGATTCTTTATATTTAATCTTACTTTCGATGTCATAAGCTCTACGCCATTGTCTTTCCCTATTCCTTGTTAATTGTTTTTGGGTCCTTAACTCCTCTGTATACCACTGAGCGGTCGGAGTGCTCCTGTTCCTAGAGTGGCGTTTAGTGGGTACTAGATGATTCGTGGCGTTCCCTAGCCATTCTTGGAATTGACAAGTTGCGGTGTTGGGTTAATTGGATAAGTCTGGGCTGGTCTTATCCAGAAGTTTTTTTAGATCGGTATGGTTTACGTCCTTCCATACTTTGAAAAAGCCTGGCTTGGAGAATGTGACCTTCTTCCTAGATGATTCCTTGATTGTCAGGCTACTAAATATAGCAAAGTGATTCGTCCATGGCATGGGAAGAATATTTGAAATATGTAGGCCCTCTACATTGGAAAAAATACCGTCCAGCGTATGTCCTGCCTGGTGAGTGGGGGATGATCTGATGTTTTCTCCCGACACCGAGAATAACTTTTGAAAGTGCACACAGCGATCCATGAACTCTGAAATTCGGCCTTCGGTTTTTCAATACAAACCCTCTAACTTGGGAACTCTGTTTCTACAATCTACATTTAAGAACTTTTTCTCTCCATCCCAGAATAGACCCTTTTTTCACTTGGCACAAAGTAATCTGCTAAAAGTAGAACGCGAGATTCGTTTGATACTTCCTATAGACAAATATTTCACATTAACTCATGAAATCGTTAACTGTTTATATATTATACTATCGTATGGTCTCGACCTTTTTTTTCTGTAAATTTAGAGCCATTTCATAACTGTCGTTTCATGTTTCATTTAGATAGCATTTTTTAATGACAGCCCTTGCTTGTAAAATGCGTACAAGACAAATACTCATGTATGTGTATAAACCGTGTTCAATGCATTTCATGTGTTTTGGGTGGGGTTATGAACACATGCTTTAGTTATGTTTCTTATGCTTATAGATTTAGTAGTATTAGACATAATACGTGGAGTGGGTGTTGTATAGCGTTTTAGGACCCTAATGTAATTTTCCCGATTTATGCCCTTATATAGGTATAAAATACCGTATCCTTATATAGGCATAGAAATCATTTTTTTTAATTCAAATCTTTTTTATTGAAGAATAAAAAGAAAATAAAGACAATACAAGAAGTCTTACAGTATACAAATGGGCAAAAATGTTGGCATAAGGACGCTTACACTAATCAAAAGCAAATCAGGGGGAGAGAGAAAGAGGGAAAGAGGAGAGAAAAGGCGAGAGAGAGTGGGAAGAGAAGAGAAGAGAAGAGAAGAAGAGAAGAAAAGAGGACAGGTGTATCGATAGAGCAATAGCAACTGGTTTACCCAGACCTGACACGCTGCATGCGTGACAGGAAATATACAGTAGGCATATATAATCAAACACACCAAATACTATATAGATCCCTTACTGGGAAGCTAACTGTTGGGATGCGCTTCACGGGGGTTCAAAGTGGGAGGATGACGCATCCAGGGATGTCCAGAGTTTGGAGTTTGAGGGCTTCCAAGTGGCTGACTGTAGTGCAGGATTGTCCGCCCCTCTTAAGAAGGAGAGCCATTCTAGCCACATTTTGAAGCTGACTCCAGCAAAGTCTTTCCATTTGTAAAGTATGACCTTACACGCCAATGTCAGCATAATATCAAGCAGTTGTCTGTCATGAATGTCCGGCAATTGCGCCTCCAGAGGGCCCAAAATGACATATATAAATTCTTGGGTAGGTGTGATTCCAAGCACTTGTTGAATATATTTAAATATTTTACTCCAAAATGGCCGCAATAGGGAACAATTGAAAAGCATGTGTGCTAAGTCACCAGGTGCTTCTTGACAGTTCCAACAGTTAGGCGTATCCCTCAGTTTACATTTAAACAATCTCTGAGGAGTCCAGAACACTCTATTTAACAACATATACTTCGTTTGACACAGGATCGGGGATATCTTGTTTGTTAGAGCAGTGTTGTGTATCACCTCCCAGTCTAACACAATGCCAGTGGAGTTAGGCTCCAACTCCCACTTACTTTCGGTCACCCTATGTGGTTTCTTGGGCAGGGAGAGGAGTAGTTTATATATTTTGGAAACAAAATGATCAGCATGGTACAATGTTCGGAGGCGGGTCACCAGCCAGGGCGAGTTTTTATTGAGGGAGCATTTGGAGATAGCAGCTTTTAGTTTCAGGAACTGGTAGAATTCTATGGGTGGTAAATCAAATTTTTCTTGCAATGTCGAAAAGGGTAGTGGCTTACCATTATCATAGAGGTCGTTCACTATGTGTATACCTTTTGCAGCCCATAGTTCCCAGAAAAGGGTCTTCCCCTCTATCCGGAGCATAGGATTATGCCATAATGAGAGCAGGGTGGATCTCTTGAACACCAAAGCAGTTTTATGGGACTGGTCGAGTCGGAGGAGTGCTCTTCTAGTATTAAGTAGGATGTATTTAGAGTGGGGTACATGGGCCAAGTCCATGGTGAGGAGAGCCGAGAGGGGTGCATGTGTCATTAGTGAACGTTCAATAGTTAGCCATACTGGAGTGTAGGATGTATCATCAACCAGCCAGAGGGATCCCTGCTTGCAGAGGAAGGCTGTTTGGTAGTTCCTGAACGAGGGCAGGCCCAGGCCGCCCTTATCTTTTGCTAGTTGCAGCTTCTTTAGTGATACCCTGGCTTTTTTCCCTCGCCACAGGAACTCCCCGAACAGCCTGTCCACCTTCTTGATGAATTCCTCTGAAAAGGTCATGGGAAGAATGCAAGCTAGATAATTGACTAGAGGCGTGCACATCATTTTAAGAGTCTCAACCCTACCCCACCAGGACAAATATTTAGGTGACCAGCTATCTAGCAGCGTGGATATCTTTAACGTTAAGTCTTCATTTAATTTCAGAGTTGTAATCAAGTCCTTCTCGAAATCTAGGCCCAAATATTTAAAAGCTTTTGGTTGCCAAGTGAGACCGGATGATCCCAGGATTTCTTTACCCCCGATGTTGTTTAGTAGCTTAACTTCTGTTTTATCTTTATTCAGTTTATATCCTGATACTCTAGAAAACCCCTCAATTGTGTCCATCAAGGCTGGGATAGCCTCGTCAGCTTTTTCCGTTAGTATCAGCACATCATCAGCATATGCAGTCAATTTCACAGTACAGTCCTCAAATGGGATCCCAGCAATGGCGTCATTATGTCTAATATGCCAAAGAAAGGGTTCTATTGCTAGTAAGAACAGAGATGGTGATAACGGGCAACCTTGTCTCATCCCTTGTTGTAAACAAAAAGAGGAAGAGAAGGAACCACCCGCTCTGACCTTAGCAGTAGGGCCGGCATACAGAGCCATTACAAGCTTAGTAAACATCTCTCCTAGATTGAAGTTGTGCAAAACTGCCTCAAGGAAGGACCAATCTACCTTGTCGAAGGCTTTCTCTGCATCTAGTGTGACAGCTACCGTGGGAGTTTTCAAGATTTTTGCTTTCTCTAGGGCATGGGCAAATACTCTAGTGTTGTCACTAGACAATCTATGTTTTAAGAAACCCGCTTGAGACGGATGTACGAGGGAAGGAAGGACTTTTTGCAACCGGGCTGACAGGATCATGGCTAGCACTTTACAGTCCAGATTAATCAGGGAAATCGGCCTATAATTCTTTGGTAACGACGGGTCTTTGCCGTCCTTGGGTAAGACTGCGATAGTCGCTTCTGCCAATGTGCCCTTCACCTCCCCCGACTCCGTAAACTCATGAAAGAGGTTCAAAAGAGGATCAACCAGATCTGCCGCAAAGCTTTTATAAAATTTAGCCGTAAAGCCATCGGGCCCCGGTGCCTTTCCACATTTCAATCTACTGATCGCTGTTTGCACCTCTTTAGCTGAGATCGGCTCATTAAGACTAAGTTGTTGGTCAGGTTTTAACTTTGGTAATTCACACTTCTGTAGGTATTCCTGAATCTTATCTTCATCTACCAATTTGCATAGAAATCATAACCATATTAAGACATAGCTCAAGTAGTCCTAATACGGCTACTTCCACCAGTTCCGAAATTCTACAACGATTTCTTGGAAAAAAACACCTTCAGCAGTCAGGGACTTCCCCCTGCTTGAATATCAAGTTATCCAAGAAATCATGGAGTTTTCAGAGAATTAAGTCTCTGCTGACTTTATTATGTCCAATTGTACGTTAATCTCTGCACCTTCAAGGAATAAATATGCCCACACTTGTCCAAACAAACACACGGTGGTTTGGAGCAGTTCGACTATCTACTTGCCCGACGCGCCCTGCTTCAGCAAGTGCTGAAGGAAGCCGACCCTCCAGCTGACGCACTGAGACGCTGTACTTTCTCCTGCCGAGAAATCCAGCTCCAGTGTTTCCAGGCTACCCTTGCGGGTTGCTGGGAAATCGAGTCCTGAGAGAGAGATACAAGACCACCTACATTCTAAACCAAGGTACGGAGCTGATTAGACCCTAAGAGAATTCTTGGAATAGATTATTGGCAACTAATACTCAAACTAGGCTACACCTCACTCACTTCTTCCCTTGTTCTAGACCTAGGTTAGGTACACCGGGGTAGTCGTATTTTAGAAGCACCAGTTGAGTACTTTAACATTATTTATCACTGTATGTATTTTATGCATTTTAGTTATCTTATGGCTTAGAAACCATATCATGGTTTTACAGTATTATTTTATAATACTCTTTGTAATATATGCTCTATACTTTATAGCAAGTATTACAATTGCACTGTTCATTTCTTATACTTGAGAAAGAAGACTTTTCAATAAATACCCTTTTATTGAAAACGCCCGTCCCTCTATTTCTCTGCACCTCTGGTGAAACGAAGCATGCACGAGTGGCTAAGTGAAATAACTATCTATTGTTTCCGCGACTCTAGAGATATATTTCTTATTCTTGGGGAACAAAGTTGTCATGTTTTAAGCGGTTGTCAGAAACTAATCCCTTGTTTTTCGAGAAAGTTTCTAGTGACCTCTGAGCTAGCTGGCACACACAATTAAGTTTAGTATATTCGGTAGAGACCTAGTTGACTTCAGTCCTACGTCTAAACTACAGGATACACTATTCCAATGCACAGAGCTTATTGGGAATATAGGAACTACACTACAGTTCATGCTACTTTGTATCCGAGGTGGTAGAGTGAAAAAAGGTAGAGAAATTCTGGAATGATGCCATCTAAGGGGATAGTACTAGACCAGAAAGAAGTGCCTTAACTGATGGAAAAATTTAAACAACAAATTTACTCTACAAGGGAGAAACTCATTTCAACCGGAGACGTTGCTAATCGATAGCGATTTATTCATCAAATTCGAAATGATTGTTTGACAAAAATTTTCACATTTTATATACAAATACTACACCATTATTCAAGACACATTCAACTTGTCAGACATATCACAATCATTCAACATCAGACATACATATGTACACAAAACTAGTAAATAAAGATTTTGGAGAATTGCCGGGGGGAAAAAGCAACTTATAGTGGCGGGAAGGGGAAAGTGCAAGGAAAAAGAAGAAACAAAGGTTGCTCAAACAGTAAACATCTGTGATATACTCTATATATAATTCTTTGGCCCTGATGAGTCCCCCTCCCAACTACCGATTGGGACTCGAAACGCGTAGGCCTTTGTACAAAGTGTTGCTCGCATTACATTTAAAAATTGAGAAACCCAGTGCTTTAATTTATGTATATACAGTGTGTTCCATCAATCAAGTCGATTGAGATTTATTTCCAAGTGTGTATATATATATATATATATATATATATATATATATATATATATGGAGTATATCACAGATGTTTACTGTTTGAGCAACCTTTGTTTCTTCTTTTTCCTTGCACTTTCCCCTTCCCGCCACTATAAGTTGTTTTTTCCCCCCCGGCAATTCTCCAAAATCTTTATTTACCAGTTTTGTGTACATATGTATGTCTGATGTTGAATGATTGTGATATGTCTGACAAGTTGAATGTGTCTTGAATAATGGTGTAGTATTTGTATATAAAATGTGAAAATTTTTGTCGAACAATCATTTCGAATTTGATGAATAAATCGCTATCGATTAGCAACGTCTCCGGTTGAAATGAGTTTTTCTCTCTTGTAGAGTAAATTTGTTGTTTAAATTTTTCCATCAGTTAAGGCACTTCTTTCTGGTCTAGTGTTATAGGTGCTCAGCCTAACTGATTAGAGCCAACTCTTTATTGTTCATACATCTAAGGGGATAGTAGCAGCTAGAGTTGGAGCACAGCAGGCTCACATGAAAACTAGGTTTGATAGTGAATATGGCAATTCAGTTGTTGATTTACGTACAGGTGATTGGGTTATGATTAGAAATCCCATCAGAACAAAGAAAGGGGATTTCACGTTTTCTGCACCTGTGCAGGTGGATCGGGTGAGCAAAGGTTCTGCACTTATTTTGGGAAACGTGTGGTGGAATAAGAGGCAGCTTGTCAGACTGACTTCTGATGAATTGGCTATTGTGAACAAAGAGAGAAATGGCACAAGATGCAGATAATGATTGGGCACGTTGACTCCTCCATAATCTTCAATCTTACGGGGATATATATCTTCAGGCAACCACAGGTGCTACAGGTAACATGTCATCTGGGATCTCTGGTACAGCTTCTGATAGTACTCGCATACTGTTGGGTTCACAAATCAAAATAATTCCCCCAAAATATGATGGATATGTGTGTGATAGTCAATGTGATATATATATTTTATTCAGATAAAAAGGGGGAGCTGCTGTAATAATCTTAATCGCCATTCGCTCGTTTGTTTAATGTCCTCATGCTGAGCGGGCTCGTTTAGCACGCATGTCCTAATAATGTCTTGTGTATATTTGACTCCTCACCTCCTTGTCCCTATGGAGCACCACTCTACTCCCCTTATTTCACCCTGGGCTTAGGTGAACATGCTTTTGGAACCAAAAACCAGGACGGCCACAGATCTAGGACCAAATGTTGGCACTGATCAGACACTGGAGGACTCAACTACTGCTCTCACATAGCACTTGACTGCCACATCGCATAAATATAAAAGAATACAGATTTTCTACTGCACGTTGTGCCAGGGAGTCTCGACTGAGCTCTGCTCACTTTTTTCCTTGTCACCTTACTCCTAGAGTTTTCAACTGATTTCTTCAACCGCTTCTTCAATAGTTCTTCCGCTTCGTGTCAACATTTCTGAGGAGAGAAAGGTCTTTTTAGAGCCTGTGCCACCTGCTCTAAAAAAAAAAAGGCTTTATTTTTTTTTTTTAAATAGGTTTTTATTGCGGATTCTGAACAAAAATCTCAAATCAGGACAGGAAGTACGCTTAGAGCATCATTGAATAACCAATCCAAATACAATAATATACACAGCCATTTAGCCCACAACCCGGAGGTCAGGCAGCGTGGAATGTCTCACAGATATGGAAACGCCAGTGTGCCCGCCCTGCAGAAATAGTCAGTCATCTACGATACACAGTTTCCGCTTTTAATCCCCCTAACAACAACTCCCCTTACAACCCATTCACAACGAGATAGTGCCAGGACTAGACCTGGTGCTGGAACCAATGTGATGGCAACCTATCATATATGGTAAAGGTGACCAACTATAGGACATAGTTCGCGCGCCTCCCTGTCCTCTAGGGATAGTCTTCTAGGGTCCCTAAGCTGCAATCTGCCACTAGATCCCAGCACCTAAACACCTTATGGCCCGCATGGTGATCCTAACTACCCCGAGGTGAGTGTGTCTTGTCCTCCCCCCCCTTGCCCAGCTGCTGCTAGTGCGAGTGTATATAAATTACAGTAAAACCAGATCACGACATCGCTCAGTAGAATCTACTGTATAGTAATGCTCCATGTAGTCCTTTCCAATTAGTGCTCTCCATCATCAGCCTCGCCTCCTACCATATAGTCGCGCAGCGCCTGCACGATCAGTTCCCACGCTCTCGCCACATCCATGCATTTATCAGTGGCACTCCTGGTAGCCTGCCGCATTCTGATGACACTCTCACAGCCCGCCCATTTCAACAGCTCATTCATCCACCGCTTCACCGATGGCCCCTCTTTAGATTTCCAGTGCCAGGTAATCTCCCTCTGGGCCAGCATAAGGCCCAGATCGATAAATTTGCTAGTGAGTTTCGTCCGCTTTGTATGAGGGAACCACAGTAGCAAGCATGCAGCCATATCGAAATCCACCTCCCTGTCTGTAACGGCGTTCAGGAGGTCTCCCACGTCACGCCAGTATGACCCTAGTCCCGGGCACCCCCACAGCAAATGATCCAAGTCCGCCTCAGGCGCTAAACATCTCGGGCCTAAAAAAAGGCTTTATATTGCTTCTATCCAGATCACAAGGCTAAAGATTGTAAGGTTTGCAGTACTTTTTTCTTGACCTTAAGAGAAGTCTCCTGACCAGACTGCAAAAGCTGAAATCCAGGAGGGAGCCTTTATCCAGTGACGATAGTGATGGGGCCTCATCAACTTCGTCTTCCAAGAGATCTCTGAAGAGGTCAAAATTTGACCTCTTTCCATAATTTGTTGGTGAGGGCAGCAAAAAGATTTGTGCTTCCTATGCCGTCTGTACAGTCTGAGGGCTTCCTATACGATTTCAAAGAACCCTTTAGAAATCTGTAAGATCAATTTCTTTCGTTGGTCATGTTTGGGAAAAGGTGCTCAGTTGTAAAGACCCCAGCTACAGTGGTCCCTGTGCTTCCTCGTTTAGAGAAAGGATAACGCCCCGGAGAATAGCCCAGCTTGTCTGGTGAGTCAGCAGAAACGGGATTCAATGATGACGCAAGCTGCACAGAGGAAGTCTAAAAATTCAGGGGCTCCTCTGACAATACGTCCAGTCAAGGAAGGCAGATGCCTGTACAAAGTTGGCAAAAGGTTTTCATCAATGTCAAGCCTTCTCGTAAAAGCGGCTAATGCTTTAGCTGTCTTGGGGCGCTACGACTGCCAAATGTGGCACGACCTCTCTTCCTAACTTGACCAGTTGCCTGATGACAGCAGGGCTGAAGCGAAAAAGATTCTCTAGGATGGAGAGGGCCTCCGGAGAGGTGAATGAATGCGCTATGGACATTGCAACAACTGCGTTCCATTCCCCGGCTGGAGCGGCAGTCCTTTGTTGCCAGGGATGGCTTTGAACGACTTCATTTAGACCTGTGG
This sequence comes from Lissotriton helveticus, assembly GCF_964261635.1. Lineage (NCBI taxonomy): Eukaryota > Metazoa > Chordata > Amphibia > Caudata > Salamandridae > Lissotriton > Lissotriton helveticus. Next base: position 1,187,450,516 of record NC_136072.1, on the reverse strand, counting down.
TTCAGAACAAGAATTTGGACTTTCCCTTTGATGGAGAGGCGCTCCATGGTAAGCACGTAGACGATGCGTTTCAGGACATTAAAAAGATACGGACACAGCTAGATTAGGGACGCTCTAATACCGAAGGTCCCTTTTCATGGTGCAAAAGGCAGAGGTCTTTCCTCATACAGAGGAGGTTCCCAGCAATATCGTTACTCCTCGTATACGCCTGCCTTGCAATCTTACCACCCGCAGTATAACCAGCTGCAGGGTCAGTCCTCGTCATATTTGAGATCAACAAACAGAGGAAGAGGGGGATGCCAGGGGAAGGAGTCCTCTAGGCGTCAATAGCAGCCGGCTGGCTCTGTCTACTGTCACTTCCCCTCATTTAACACCTGTGAGGCGGGCAGGATCTCGCATTGCTTCCAGGATTGGCAGCGAATAACATTGGATCGTTGGGTTCTGAATAATATTCAATTTGGTCACACGTTGGCTTTTGTCCATCCTCCTCCAACCAAGCCCCCTCGCGCCAACATAACAAAACATCTTCGTCTCCTGCGTTTAGAGGTCCAACAGCTGCTGCAGAAGGGGGTGATGGAGCCGGTCCCTGTCTCGCAAAGAGGAGGGAGTTTCTACTCCCTGTGGTTTCTTGTTCGAAAGACTGTAGAAAAGTGGAGCCCTTTTCTAGATCTGAGGGAGGCCAACACCTCTCATTAAACAGTTGTTTCGAATGGTCTCCTTGCAGGATATACTTCGACTTTTAATTTCAGGAGATTTAATGGGCACTTTGGACCTAGAGGACACATATTTTCATGTCCTCATACATCCATCCCACAGGAAGTTTCTTCGCTTCACAGTAGCCAAGAGCCACTTTCAATTCAGGGCTCTTCTTTTCTGCCTCAGATAGGCACCAAGGATCTTTACAAAGATACCGGCTCCGGTAGCGGCTTTTCTAAGGAAACCGCACCAGGTTTTCACATACTTGAACGACTCTTTGCTAAAGGCTCCTACCAAGACTACGACTGAGAGGTCAGTGGAAGCTTGTACAAAGCTGTTCAAAAGTCTGGGTCTTACCCCCAACAGGGAATAATAGAGTTTGTGCCCTTCCAAGAACGCCAAATTCCTGGAAGCCATATTGGCACATCCCTGAACAAAGCTTTTCCGTCAGTCAAAAGACGAGCCAAATTGATATCGATGTCCCGTCTACTTCAAAAAGGTCACTTTCAGTTCGCCTCTGCAAGTCCCTTTTGGGGTCTATTTTGTCCTGCATTCCTCACTGCAAGTTACGAATGCGCCCTCTTCAGAAACAACTGGACTTACAGTGGCGCCCAGTAGAATATCCAGATCATTGTGCCAATGAAAGATGCTGCTTTGTGTTGGACTTGCGAGGAGAACATTTCCCAAGGTGTCTCCTTCATGGTCACCCTAGCTCCTCAGATTATTACGACAGATGTGTCTCTGGAGGGCTGGGGATCGGTCTTGCAGGACCTCAAGATAAATGGTTGATGGTTACACTGTGGTAAATAAATAAATAATACCTCTATTTTTGACTGGATATACAATAACAGATAGCTCAATAAATAAGAGTCAAGATTCGAGGTAGCTGGAGTTTGCAGGTTTAATACAGCATAAAGGACAGGAACAGGACAACCTGCACGGGAATAGGATGGCAGCGCTGCACAGCTTTTAATAACAGGACACAAGCATATATATACTTAAACAAAATACATGATGTTCAATACAATAGGCGTAGCAGTGGGCAGGGCCTGTAGCAGTCGTGAAAGATAAGGCAGAAAGTAGGTGTAACAAGAGGCGTGAACAGGGCGTATACATAGACATGTGATGTAAACGTAACGGAATATGTCATAAATGGGGCGGAAACATGGAGGGGGCTACCTAAGGAGCCGGGACCTCTAACCTAGTGGTGCGCGCAAACTGGCAATGACATGTTACTAGGGAGAAGCTGGGGGCTATGACTTCTGCACTAGAAGAGGAGACGAAAGTCTGGAGTGTCAGAGCGACATGTACCTAAACTATCTAGTATCTGATGTTTAGAGAACATGTTGATAGAATCCAAAAGTTATCAGGGTAAAGGCTAACAGACTCTAAGACTGATGCATGCATTATTCTACATGTAGTGTGTGTTGAGGAATATTAAATGACCATTAATACAGTATTTCTCTTACATGGAGACGTAAAGGCTAGACGATGACTGAAACTATTGATGCGATTCAGTAGCTTAGGAATGCAGAGAAGGAGAGCTGGACTGATAACATAAGATGGGGAACACGTAGGGACACAGAACATGGCAAAATTTACTTTTCCACATTCCCTCCTTGTCACTACGTTTCCATCAGGAAACATCAATATTCATGATACCATCTATCATTTCATACAGTATCATTTGCTCGTCTCGAATTGTCTTGGAACGGGACTTAGGACTAGGACTTGGAATACAGGATGTAGCACAAATGCCGCAAATCGCAGGGCCACATTGTAAACAGAGGCAGCAACTGAAAATGATCATTACTGCTATACCTAGGAATGACAATACTTTCCATCCCCAGGCAGAGATTATACTCCAGAGCCAACCGGACCATGTCCAGGTGCCTGGATTCTGGTGTAACTGATGGGCAATTTTATGAAGTCTGGTTATAGCTGAATAAACAGACGGCGCGTTATTAGGAATGAAAATGCAGCAACTAGATCCGATGACTCTACATGCTCCTCCTCTATCGGCCAGTATGACGTCAAGAACGAGACGATTTTGGAGCACGACAAATCTCATAGCAGATTGCTCTTCGGTTGTTACCTAGAGCAGAAGTAGTCTCATTCACTACTGCTTCAAGGGTTCTGGTTAACCTACGGATTAACTTACTATTCTGGATAGGTCCTATAAAGAAGAAGAAACCTCTATTGAAGTCTGTATACTGTTCTAGAGCAGTTTCAGTTTGATCGACAATCGGGGACTCAATCTCCCTTCTATGTCTAATGTGTACTAGATGTGTGTTTCTATGATAATCGGATGGGGCTAGGAAAACTGGTGGCAGTAGGAAGGCAATGTAACAGGTTCCCTCCCAATCGAGGGGCAGACTAACATATGCGGTCTGACCACAAACAAAATATGAATGACGTGAAGCTTTGAAAATAGATTTCCCACTGTCACTATACTTAATAATGGTAATACAATCACTATGTCCTACATGTGCGGAACCATTTTTTCTGACACATAATTCGCCTTTGACTGGTAGTACTGAAATAGCAGGTAAATCTGGAGTAGGATCAGACTGAACATTCAGAACCATGAAATTCGAAGAATAATTACCCAAATTATAAACTTCATTTTCTAGATCTAACCCTGTTCTGTGGGGAAGACCTTGCTTGTCTGGAAAACATGTACTGTTCAGAAAGGACATATCTGTTGAGGATGACGTTAACATGGACCAGGCTCCACATGAACCATTATGTGAAAATGGATAAGGAAACAGTGGCAGCACTCCCTTCGGTGTCTGGAAAGGGGGGAGTCGACCACACACCCAACAATTAGTGGCATTGCTGGTCTGGTGTGAATAATGTAACATACGGATAAATGTATTGTTGCGCATAGCAAGACGATAAGATAGTTCATGAGGAGGCAGATCACTAAACGTGTGCTCTACTGTAGCATTAGAAAACTTATTTACATGAGAAATTGGAAAACATAAATGAAATGCATAACTCGTGCATGTAATCATCAAGCTTTAAAACAATATAAAACTTAGAAAAACGATACATCGGATAGAGTTTTGACTAACTCTCTCACTATGGGGGTCTATCTCATACATGTCAGATACCTGTCTAACCGTTTCACCCAGGGGGACTTAGACAATTAAACTGGCTGACTTATTTTACTAGACCGAAGCTTCTGTTTATACTCCTGCTGTGGAGTTTTCTCTAACAGGGAATCCTTTGAATCAGAGTCAATAGCGGGACAGTCCTTGATAATAGGCCAAAGTTCAGGCTTGGAAGTGTCTGTAGAAGTGTCATTTAAAGATTTAGGTCTTAGTCCATGAAATTTTTTGACATGAGACAGATGCACCCAGCCTTTTCTGCCTTCCAACTTCACGGCTGTGCGGGTGGTCAGAAGGACTAACTTCGGCTCCTTCCAGCGAGGCTCCAGCGGACTTGAACGATCGAAATTCCGGATTAAAACCAGGGAGCCAGGAAGGACCTCGTGTGGCTTGACTTCAGTATTGTCGGGAAATGCGGCGGCAACCTGTGAACGACAAGAGTGTAGGGCAGACATCAAGGAAGCTAGGTAATCTGTCAGCATATTACTGGAAACATCTAATACTTCGGGGTCTAGGTGTACCCCACATATTCGGGGGGCGGCCGAATACGACCTCATAAGGGGACAGACCTGATCTGGAGTGTGCGACCATGCGCATATAGAATAGAGCGACTGGCAGGGCAACTAACCAGTCTACACCTTTTTCTTGACAGACTTTGGCAATACGGATTTTCAAGGTTTGATTATGTCTCTCTACGAGACCTGCTGCTTCAGGATGGCGTACACAATGAAACTTCCACTGGTACCCTAACAAAAGGGAAACATGCTTCATAAGTTCGGATGAGAATGGCTGGCCGTTATCAGAATACACGACCCTAGGGAGTCCATAGCGGGGGAAAAATTCACGAACCAACTGCTTGGCAGTGGTCGCGGCTGTGTAATCTGGGACTGGATATGCTTCTGTCCACCTGGACAAAGCGCATACAACTACAAGGACATACTTGAAACCTCGACATCGCTCCATCTGAATATAATCCATCTGGAGGACTTCAAAAGGGTGGTCAGGGGGTTGGAATCCACCTTGTTCCACCGGGACACTTTTACCTGGATTGAACTGACAACATATCATACAAGTACGGACTTTCTGCTTGGCTGCAGCTCGTAAATGCTTGTTAAACCAAATGTTCTGGATACTGTCTAACATGGCTTTTTCTCCTAAATGTGCAGGACTATGTGCGGTATTGATAATGACTTGAACCATAGAGTCGGGGAGAAACCATGTGGCTTTTCCCTTTGTCAACCATCCCTGATCTGTCTGGACCCCTCCTTGTTCGGACCATTTCTTGATTTCCTCGGGAGTAGCATGTGACTGGATATCTATGACATCTTGAGTGGGGTCCTTAACTGTCATACATGTAGTCGGATCTGGAGTGGATGTCGGTGTCTTGTTAACTGGTATGTCTGGTGTCTGTGCTGTGAGCTTGGCTGTTCGATCTGCTAGATCGTTACCTTGGGAAATAATGTCAGTGACTTTCGTATGTGCTTTGCACTTCATGATAGCGATAGCTGTTGGTAAATGTATTGCATCTAACAGAGCTTGAATAAGGAGACCATGCTGAATCTTGGTTCCATGAGAAGTCATAAAACCTCTTTCTTGCCAGAGCACTCCAAAGTCGTGTACGACTCCGAATGCATAACGTGAATCTGTGTAAATGTTAACTTTCAGGTTTTTGGCACGTATGCAGGCTTGGGTCAGAGCAACTAGCTCTGCTGCTTGAGCGGACAAAGTGTCAATACGGTGTGTCTCTATAACTTCAGTCTCAGTAGTCACTGCATACGCGGCTACTAGTTCTCCTGTACTTGTTCTCATACATGAACCATCCACATAAAGTGTCAGGTCGGGATCTGGTAATGGAATATCTGTCAGATCTTGTCTTGGCTTTGTCATAGTGTTAACAACTTCCACACAGTCATGTGTGGCAGGATTTGAAGTAACTGACGGTAACAGTGTAGCAGGATTTAGAACATTGCAGCGTCTGATTTCTATGTGTGGCTGGAATAGTGTCAGTTCATAACCTGTCAAACGTGCAATTGTCAAGTGCTGAGTCTGTGTTCGGTTTAAAAGAACTTCCACGGAGTGTGGAACTTGTACTGTCAAGGAATGTCCTAATACTATAGAATCACTTTGTCTGATAGCTAGTGCTGTGGCTGCAACTGACTTGAGGCACGCAGGCAGCGCCTGGGCTACTGGATCTAGTGTGCTCGAAAAATAAGCACAGGGCTTGTATTGTCCTGCTTGATCTTGGGTGAGAACAGATAATGCAGTACCATCACGTTCTGTGACAAAAAGTGTAAAAGGCTTACTGTAGTTCGGTGTTGCTAAAACAGGTGCTTGGCATAAAGCTTTCTTCAACTCATTAAAACTAAGTGTATGTTCAGATGTCCAAGGGAGGACAGTCGATACGGCTGCCTCCTGTGTCGTTAACTGTATCAGTGGCTTGGCTAGAAATGCATACTGAGGAATCCATTGTCGGCAATAAGAAGTAAGGCCGATAAAAGCTCGTACCTCCTTCTGTGTCTTGGGCTGTGGAAGACTCGCTATTAACTGGATACGGTCAGGTGTCAACTGCCTACCCCTCTTGGACAGTAAGTGGCCTAAGTAGATCACTTGCTGGACACAGAATTGAAGCTTCGAAGGGGACACCTTGTGCCCCATCTCGGCTAGGAAATACAGGACTGTAAGTGACGCACGCTCGCAGGCACTTTCAGAACGGGCTGTGATCAGTAGATCATCGACATACTGGAGCAGGGCAGTGTCAGTTGGCATGTGAATATTGTCTAGTTGTCTCTTAAGTGCTTGACTGTAAATACTAGGACTTTCTGTGAAACCTTGAGGAGCTCGTGTGAATTTATAGCTCCTTCCATTTAAACAGAATCCGAAAAGAAACTGACTGTCTGGATGAATGGGGACACTGAATAATGCGTTTTTGAGGTCTATGACTGTGAAAAATGTAGCCTCAGAATCAATGGCTGTCAATAGAGATGAGATATCTGGGACAACTGGGTACTGGGGAATGATACATTTATTAAGTTCTCGAAGGTCAATCACTAATCGATATACTGGAGGTGCATTTGGATCAGTACGTTTCATGACTGGAATGATAGGAGAATTACATACATTGAAGTCAGTTTCTACAACTACTCCTTGAGCAATGAGCTCGTCCATAATTTTGGATAAGGCTGCTACAGCCTCAGGTGGCAATCTGTACTGTCTGATTCGTGGTAACACTACACCTTGTTTGAGAGTCACACGATGGGGTGTGATTTGCATAAAACCAACATCAGTTGGACCTTGTGCCCATAGATGCTGCGGAACATTAGACAATCTCGGATCAAAATCTCGTAAAACATAGTGACCCTTGAAGTCACGTAAAAACAAACGTATTCCCTCTGGGGAACAACAAATAACTGCACCTAATTCTTTCAATGTCTTAATGCCTAACAAATTTTCTGGACATGACTTCGTAAGTAATAGATCAGTAGTTCGGGACAATGGACCAACTTCTAGAGTAACTGGCTTTGATATCTCGTTTACAATAGGCTTTCCTGAAAATCCAAGGGAAACATTTCTAGAGCCTGAGAGCGGAGCCCCTGGAACGTCGTCATGACTAATAGTCGTCCTACTTGCCCCTTTATCAATCAAAAACTTTCTGTCTTTCCCTAATACTTGACTGTGAACATAGGGACCTTCTTGATCTACAGGAATCTCGATGAGAAGCAAGCCTACCTCCCTCTCTAGGCTGTTTCATGAATACGCTTGATACTCTGGATACTCTGTCTGTGCATACTGGTACATCTGCTGTGTAACATGCTGTGTTGCAGCGATAGGCTGCGGTGCTGTAACTGTCTGTTGTGCATTCTGTGGCTGAGAAGTCTGCGAAACTTGTTCTTGTCTAGGCGGACGTGGTCTTTCTTTAGTCTTACCAGTGGCTATGTTGTGTTTCAGAACTGCACACTCGTTTATAAAATGACCTGGCTGTTTACAATAATTGCATGTCCCTTTAACGGGAACTGCAGGATGACTGGCTTGATTTGGACCCCTCTTCTGACTGTCTTGTGGAACAGATTGTGCAACTAGTACTTTCATTTTCGTGTCTTTCATACGTTTCCTTTCGTGTTCTTGCTCTTCCCTGATTCTATTCTGGTGATACTGGAGCATCTGGAGCATTTGGGACGGAGTATTAGCTTGCCAGGTACTCTCGACTTTCAAAACTCTATTTTTAACTTGTGGACTTGAATTCTCGACTAGTTTAGTAACAAAAAGATGAGGGTATGACTCACTACTCGTCTTCAAACCACTGTTGATGCTAAAACATTTCTCAAATCTAGAATAAAAATCACTAGTATCTTCGTCTGGTTTCTGTTTACAGGCTGAGATTGCATCCCAGTCTTCCTTTTTCGTGGCTAGTAATCTTGGCAAAACTTGTATTAACAGTTCAGGTAATTCTTTACATTTATCTCCTTGACCGGTACCTGGTACACGTGTATTTTCTTCAGCTTCTAGAGCTGCCCAATCTATCTTTTTCTCTCCCACCTCCCATTCTTTCTCCTTGAGTTTTTCATATATGCCCGCGGGCAACAGGACCTTTAACATTTTAATTATATCTGGATACGTGTATTCTCCCATACGGAGCATGTCTTTTAATTCACGGTGGAACCCTGCTGGATCTTTATCGTGACAGGGAATTAACTTTTTCATCTCTAAGAGTTCCATCTTTGTAATCGGGGTGTAAACAAATACTCGTTGCATTTCACCACCCGCTGTCCTAACTGGGTGTACTTCTCGTAACGGATGCTGTCTGTCTATGTAAAAGGGTTTACTTTCTGGGGGTGAGACGTGAACAAAATGCGGGTTCAGAAACGTTCTATATTTGTGGCGCTGTTCTAGAATGATACTAATTAAGTCGGTACCTAGACCTCTCCATTTATACTGGAGTAACTCGTTCAGAACATCATGTAACGGACCTGGATCGGAATGCTGACCCTCATACAATGTAATGAGGTGTTGGATCATATACATACCCACCAGTCGCTGCTCGGCTGGGGGCAGTTACAGAAACATTTGTGCCACTATTTCGTCTGGAAAAGTGGTAGAATCAGTAGCCCATCGGACTGCTGATCGGGCTAGTTCTTGTTCATGCATGGTACTAAGTTCACTATAACCGATTCGTGATTTCAGAATGTGATCGGTAGCTTGAAATACTTGCTCTAGAGAACCTTGTTCTGGTGCTGGAAGAGGAACAGTTTTCTTGTGTTCTAGACGTGAATGTCGGTCGGGAAGTCTAGCTTTACCTACATACGCTATTCTGGCGGTATTCTCGTCGTCTACCTCTTCAGTAGAAGAGTCGTTTTCCTTCTCGCTTACTTGTGCTGCTTTGCGTTTCTCGTGTAACCTTATAATTTCCTTACGAATATTCTTGTACATACTCTCTATACAACTGAGCGTCCTGTGTCTTCCCTCGGCTATATTATCACTCCACCTTGTCAGGACTTTCATTTCGGTCGGATCTTTAGTCGGATAATCTTGTTCCCTTATTAAACAATTAATTAGAAACTTTAATAGCATGAGCTGAATCTCAGCTTTTCTTAGAAACATGACTTCGCCAATACTTTCTGGGTCTGTTCCTGTACGAATGAAACGATATATTCTGTCTAGATCTTCTTTCATATTTGGTAGGGTGTCCAAATACTCGGTCACCCGTCTTACACGTAATGAATATATAACCATACTATCATCACCTGGGACCGGATCATAACGGCATTCGGTAAGAGCTCGCTTGATATCTGCAACGGACTGATGTTTGGGCGTGCGCTGAAACGCACGTTCATGTAACTCGACTGACGTTACACGTTTGTGTGGCGGCGGGGTACCCGGAGGACCTCCTCCCGCGGCCCCTAAACTGGAATCGTCGACTGATACTCTTCGTGCTGGCAGAGTGACCAGTGTAGCGGGTACTTGTAATGTAGGCTGGACCGGGGGTACCGTAACAGGTGCCCCGGTGACTGGAGGAGCAGGCTTTACATTATTTACAGGAGCTGGCGGAACAGGATTTGCATATTCTGGAACTGTGTCGTCCAAATAGGACGAGAGAAAAATATCAGCTGCGGTCGGTTTGTGACGTAGCTTGGTTCGAACTAAGGGTGGCGGAAAATTACTGGATGCCTCCGGGGTTGCTTTTGGCAAGCCCTCGGCAAGAAGAGGGTACATACCCTTAATAAGGGCATTCCTCTGTCTGTCTGACTGTTCGGTTTTAACTCGTTCACCTATTTCGATTAATTCCCTTTCTTGGGCTCTTTCTGAGGATTCTCTACTTAATTTTGACTTTCTGATTTCTTTTTCGGTTCTTTTATGAGATTCTTTGCGCCATAACTCGATGGCATCTTTCTGTGACTGTCTGGCTTTCTTTTTCCATAATACTTCTTCTACTCGCATGATGCACTCGGCATCCCATGTGCCTGATACAGGCCATCTATATTTCTCTTCTAATTCCTTAGTGTACTCGACCCATAAGTCTAGATATAATATGGCACTTATGCCATGCTTATGATACATAAAATGACCTGGACTGTCCCTAGGTGGGACAGGAACTGCTTCCTCGAGCAGACCTTTTCTAGTTCTTAACTGACGTAATTTTGAGAACAGAGGCATGACGTGAACAGGGATCTGGACACAATACAATACACAATGAACACAATAATGACTTGAGACTGATCACTCATACCACGACATTAAAACACATTGAAATGACATTTAAAATAACAGTTCGAACAGAAACATTACCTGGAATACTTGAGAACAGAAACACATGTATTTCTCGAGACTAGAACTTACTAGAGTTACTAGATGCACTGCTGAAACAGTACGAAACATACCGGTCTCATAAAGAGACACGTCAGGACCCGCATCCACCTAGGTGGATACTTCGTGTTGGATTTGCGTACCCAAACCCACGGACCAGAGACTAATTAATTGACCCTGTCTAGATACTACCCCAGCAACGGTACTCACCGGGCAGCAAGAACGGAAGGCCTCGGACTGGACTGGACTGCTACGACGACGGACTACGAACTTCGGACTTCAGTTACGGGTGGGCCTCCGGATACCTCGGACCTTGGACTCTCGGCTTGGGCTCTGGTCGGGACTCACCGCGTTCCTCCACCGCCTCGTCTGGATGCTGGACCGCAACCTCCGTCTCCTCCGTGGGCCTGAGGGATACTTGAAGCAGAAATATCTGCACGTGCACGGTATGGTTCCGTCACGGCTGCAGAGGATCAGGGGGCTTGCGTGGCTTCTCCGGCGTGTGGGGAAAGGGCAAGTCGCTATTCGGGCGCCATTATGTGGTAAATAAATAAATAATACCTCTATTTTTGACTGGATATACAATAACAGATAGCTCAATAAATAAGAGTCAAGATTCGAGGTAGCTGGAGTTTGCAGGTTTAATACAGCATAAAGGACAGGAACAGGACAACCTGCACGGGAATAGGATGGCAGCGCTGCACAGCTTTTAATAACAGGACACAAGCATATATATACTTAAACAAAATACATGATGTTCAATACAATAGGCGTAGCAGTGGGCAGGGCCTGTAGCAGTCGTGAAAGATAAGGCAGAAAGTAGGTGTAACAAGAGGCGTGAACAGGGCGTATACATAGACATGTGATGTAAACGTAACGGAATGTCATAAATGGGGCGGAAACATGGAGGGGGCTACCTAAGGAGCCGGGACCTCTAACCTAGTGGTGCGCGCAAACTGGCAATGACGTGTTACTAGGGAGAAGCTGGGGGCTATGACTTCTGCACTAGAAGAGGAGACGAAAGTCTGGAGTGTCAGAGCGACATGTACCTAAACACTATCTAGTATCTGATGTTTAGAGAACATGTTGATAGAATCCAAAAGTTATCAGGGTAAAGGCTAACAGACTCTAAGACTGGTGCATGCATTATTCTACATGTAGTGTGTGTTGAGGAATATTAAATGACCATTAATACAGTATTTCTCTTACATGGAGACGTAAAGGCTAGACGATGACTGAAACTATTGATGCGATTCAGTAGCTTAGGAATGCAGAGAAGGAGAGCTGGACTGATAACTAGAATCATAACATACTCTTGGCAGACTGGCAGGCAGAGCCAGGCCGAGCCGGGCACTGTGAGGCAGGAAGTAAGTGAAGGGTCAGGGATACAGGTGGGGGCTGTATCGCTCCTCAGCGAGGGTTCAGGAGACAGGAGCTGAATCTGGTGTCCGGGCCCTTTTGAGGCCTAGAAACGGAGACTTTTCAATGAATTAACGTGCACACTGTAAAACGTGGCAACATAACTTTACATAGGCCTAGTACTCGTAGCTTTAACGAGAACTGAAAACTGGCATACTAGAGATGGACACAACTGTAATTGCGTCTTTAATCGATCATGGGGAATACATATTGCATATTAATCATGCACATATAACATAAGATGGGGAACACGTAGGGACACAGAACATGGCAAAATTTACTTTTCCACAACACCACCATTGTCTGTTGCACATCAATCTACTGGAACTCAGAGCAATATGCCTAGCCCTACAGGCTTTCCTCCTGAGGATAAAGGATTCCTCGGTTCTAATAACAGACAATACTACGTCCATGCATTATATCAACAAGCAGGGCGACACAAGATCTCGTCTGCTGTCGGCGGAAACTCGAGCTGTCTGGGAATGGGCGATCCTGCATGGAGTCTCACTAAAAATGGAACATCTCCCATGAAATCTCAACGAGAAAGCAGACCCACTAAGCAGACTATAGTCAGTCAACCACGAATGGGAGCTAGACCAAAAGGCTCAGATTCTTTGACTATGGGGCAGGCCAGCTGTAGATCGCTTTGCTACACTGGAGAACAAGAAATGCCGGTACCACGCAAGCTGGCATCACCATCCGGGATCCTCGGGGAATGAGTTTTCGATGGCATGGTCAGGTGCCTTTGTTAACGATTTTCTCCCCATTTCTATGACCCAAAGACTGCTCAGAAAGCTAAAAACGGAACCATACAAAATTATCCTAATAGCACCGTTTTGGCTTCGCCAGTACTAGTTCACAGAGCTTCTTCTCCTATCCTTGGAGCATCCGGTTCCTTTGAAACCGATTCAATCACTGCTGACTATGTCCCGGGCCAAGTATTGGATCCAGATCCCTTTATCGGTGTGGCTCCTGAGCACAGAGTTTCTCGATTTTAAAGCTCTGCAGAATGTAGAGACCTCCTGTCTCAGGCTTGTGCTCAAAGTACAAACAAAACCTACCGGATGAAGTGGAAGAGGTTTTGTCACTGGCGCAGAGAATCAGGAGTTCACCCTTTTTCTTCAGCGCATGAAATCCTACCTTAACATTCTTTCCTTGGCAAAGGCGGGCCTGGCTCATTCATCTAGTAAAGTGCATCTCGCAGCCATCTCTTGCTGCAGATGGGAATCCTCCGGCCATTCGCTCTGGTCATTAAGAATAATTAAACAGTTTATGAAAGGTCTTTTTCAAGTCTTCCCTTCAGTGAAGAAGCCTTCACCACTGTGGCACCTTAATCTGATCTTGACCCAGCTCATGAAACATCTCTTCGAGCCGATGCATAAAGCAAACTTGAAATTTCTCTTCTGGATGGTGGCCCTTCTTCTAGCCTTGACATCGGCTAGGAGGGTCAGTGAGTTGGCACTTGCCATTCAAAAACCTTTTTTTCAATTTAAAAATGAAATGGTAGTACTCCGTACCAACCAAAAGTTCATCCCGAAGGTACCTTTGGACTTTCATTTAAATGAACTGGTGATACTTCATTTTTTTTTCCCCTCAACCTACAACTCCGACTGAGGTCACTTCTCTCATTGGACATTCAGCATTGCCAGAAGTTCTGTCTTCAGAGGACTAAGGATTTCAGAAAGTCACCTCAGCTGTTCGTGGCTTACAGCTCCCCTCGTAAAGGATTTCCCCTTTCCAAATAGGGGATTGCACGATGGATTGCCAGCTCTATCCAATATGGTCATCAAGCAGCTGGTTAGTGCCTTGAAGGAAAAGTCAGTGCTCGCTCCACGAGGGCGATCTTCTTTTTTTTTTTTTACTTCTCTTTGCGGTGGTACCTATCTGGGACATCTGCAGGGCAGCAACCTGGAAGAGTGCCCATACCTTCACAAGACATTACTGCTTGGATTCTTTGTCGCACAGCGACACTGCTGTGGGCCAAGCAGTCCTGAGGAACCTCTTTCAATAAGTGGTGAGCTTTCACTCTCATACCACCTTCCTTTTCCTTCATAACTTCTTCACACATTCTTTGATGCAACGGATTGCTTCTGTTATTTCTGTATGTACAGATGGGTATTTGATTCGCATTTCAATTTTGGGTGATTTTTTTTTAAATTTATTTTTTAAACCGTAAGATAAATTAAGTCTAAACTTTGATGTATGCTATTTCCTTTTCTTTCTTTAATCTTATTGATGCATTATTGATCTCTGTGAAAGTTCCAATACTGGAGTAAGAAAACAAGTTAATCATATCATTTGTAAAGCACACTACTCCCCCATGAGGGTCTCAAGGCGCTGGGGTGGGGAATGCTGCTACTGCTCAAAGCCAGGTCTTGAGGAGTTTTCTGAAGGTCAGCAGGTCTCGAGTTTGCCGTAGGTGGATGGGAATGGTGTTCCAAGGCTTTGGCGGTGAGGTGGGAGAACGATCTGCCGCCGGAGGTTGCTCTTCGGAAGCGGGGGAACTGTGGCGAGGGCGAGGTCGGCGGAGCGGAGCTGGCGGGTGGGGGTGTAGAAGCTGTCTGTTGAGGTACGTTGGTCCGTTGTTGTAGAGTGCCTTGTGTGCGTGAGGAGCTTGAAGGTTATCCTCTTGTTGTTCGGGAGCCAGTGCAGGTCTCCGGTGGTGGCTGCGGCAAGGGATGTCGAGGATCAGGCGTGCAGAGGCGTTCTGGATGCGTTGAAGCCGTCTCAGGAGTTTGGCCGAGGCTCCTGCGTAGAGTGCGGTTCCGTAGTCCAACCTGCTGCTGATGAGGGCCTGGGTGACAGTTCTTCTTGTTTCAGTGGGGACCCACTTGTAGATCCTGCGGAGCATGCGTCGGGTGTTGAAGTAGGAGGAGACGGAGTTGACCTGTTTAGTCCTGGAGAGGGTGGATTAGAGGATGACCCCTAGGGAACACTTTTCTCTTTCCTGCTCGCCCTTACCTGCTGTGTTTGGGGCCATTGTTGCATTGCCCTGGGTCCGGCCAAATTACCCTGAAGCACCGACACTTTCTCTGTGTAAGACTCCTGCGTACTACATCTCCCAGCACGCCCGGGGTCGCACTCATTGAGGACGCGACTGCCAAGCGCATGGAGGCGCTTAAATCAAAGCGGCGCGAGACGCGCCTGGCGAAGCCTGGGGCCGTCTCGTGCCCGTCAGGGACCGGAAGAGGCCGGGCAGGGCCACGTTATTTATCTTTGTTCTCCCGATAAGAGTCCATAATTCCAAGCTTTTTGATAGAAGTTTGCCCTTAATCAAGCCTACCTGCAGTTCCAGCTCACCTCCCTGACCGGTATCCGGGGCCGGCTCTTGACGTTGCCGCTGGTGCCCGGAAACTCTAATCTTGCCCGGGTGCTGCTGGAGGATGCCGGGCTGGGCCACGCTACTTATCCTTTGGACACGAACTTGCATATGGTTAATCATTTCTTCGTGTATCCAATGTTATTTGCTGTTTGCTATTGAATTGTGCAGACTGACTGGTGTTACAGTTAGGTTGTCAGCTAACACGAAGTGAGGTCACCCCATTTTTCAAAAGGTCAGCAATATCAACAGTTCAAGTTCAGGAATTTGTATAGCGCACTGCTCACCCAGAGGGTCTCAAGGCGCTTGAGGGAGGGTATGTGCATTACTTATCGAATAGCCAGGTTTTTAGCTGCTTTCTGAAGGAAAGGTGGTTCTGTGTAAGGCGGAGGTGAGTGGGGAGAGAACTCCAGGTTTTGGCTGCTAAGTAGGAGAAGGATCTTCCTCCCATTGAGGATCTATAGATGCGCGGAATTGCGGCGAGGGCTTGATTGGATGATCGTAGTTGGCGGCTGGGTGTGTAGAAGGACAGTCGTGTGTTGAGGCATTCGGGTCCTAGGTTGTAGAGGGCCTTGTGTGCGTGGGTGAGGAGACGGAACGTTATTCTCTTGTTGACGGGGAGCCAGTGGAGGTCTTTCAGGTGACCGGAGATGTGAGCTTGACGGGGGATGTCCAATATGAGTCTGGCTGAGGCAGTTACAACCATGGATGCTTTTCTATCTAGGGCAGCCTCATTAATTGATGAGGAGATCGAACTGGTGAATAGGCGTTTCTCTAAATCACTGGTGGGTGCTTTCCAACATTCTCGGGCGAGCCCTAATAATACCCCTGTTGCGCTAGATGGATTAGAGGGTTCCCGACATTGTACAGGCATACTTAACAAAAGACTGGTCACAGGTTTGCTCAATGATATACCTGTAGATATGGGTGATGTACCACCGATCCCATTGTCCCCAGTAATATCAATTGTTAACAGAAAAGGCCCTGTAAATGCCACCACTATGGGGTAGTGGGGGCCTGTTGGTAAGATTGTTCCTGTGTTACCAGTGGCCCCCCATGGCTCCAGATCACCTCTACCCCCACCCTCAAGGGAGGTTGGTCGCCCCGCTGGTAGCCTTAAGAGGATGTGCAAGGCCATTGTGAGTCAAGCAAAAAAAACTTAACCCAATGAACCACAGGCACCGACTCCAGTATTAGGGGGTGCATCTGGGGGAGTGAAGTTCGTGCTGGAAACTCTCAATCTAGTGTTGAGTAGCGTGTTGGGAGGAAAGGTTGGCACCAATTATGGCTAAGCTGTCTGAAATAGAGCACAAGCTAGTTGCTATGAACCGGATTCCTTCTTGTCCTCCTGTTACTTCAAATAGCATGTCCACTAAGCCGACTCCTTCAGTAGGCCCTGTACAAGCATGAGGTGTTTTTAATTGTGATGCTCCACCTAGCACCAGTGTCCATCATGGGAGCTTTCTGGGTACTAGATCTTTATAGAGTGTGGCGAGGGGTATTATTGAGGATACGTCCATTAATAGGCCACCCCCAATGGTACAACATAAACATACACTGAAGGGCCCAGGGTATAACAGGGGTGGGAATCAGGGCGAGACAAACATTAGCAGTTAAAATTCTTTAGCATTGGATTTGCCTCCCCAATCTACACCACTGGTGGTCATTTTAGGCAATGTGCCACCCCTTCTTCATGGCTCGACTGAACTTTTTTACCAGCTTAAGAACAAGGTGATTCACTGCCTCTCTAGTAATACCTCAGTAGGTCCTGAAATAGGACATATCCTCATCATGGTGCGACGAGTGGGATGGGTGGGGAATTCAAGAAAGTTAGGCGGGGTGATTGTATAATTGTGAACTGCAATGATAGTTTGATTGTGAAAAAAATATTCGGAGAGACCCAAGCAAGAAATCTCTGGAATACAGATCATTCTTTTGGGTTTCTTTTACCAACCCGACTCATTGAATAGTAACACTTCTATCTCGCGTCCAAGCTGGCAGCCACGAACATCTGAATTTGACAACAGATCCAATAACTTCAAAATCTGACCCCCCGTATGGTAGCCGATAGCGCTTGGGGGGGGGGGGGACGTCACTCCCTATCCTTCCTCTAGCGCCAAATAGATTTGCAGCTCTCATCGTTGGAGGACTGCGACTGACTCAAGGTACACACAGATTCCAATGAACCGCTGTCATCTCCCCATTACCAGTATACAGGGGGGGGACCTCCAGGACAGATTCTGGGCGAGGGGTGCTCAGTTTGCTCAGAGGGTTTAAAAGCGGCCTCCTCTGTGGCTTCATCTAGACAACTGGCTCATAATGTCATCTCCTGGAACATCTCCGGGCTGGCGGGAAAGGTTCAAGACCCAAAGTGGATAGAGTTTATAAAGGCATTCCCTGTGATCTGTTTGCAAGAGACCTGGATGGTGGAATGTAATATTTTTTTAGAAGGCTAGAAAGCTTTTTTTGTACCAGCAACACCGTCACGTAGTGGCAGAGCTAGTGGAGGTCTGGCCTTATATACTGCCTTAGCCTTGAACTGTGTAGTTAAACCAGTAGTCTCCAACAACATTGACATTCAAGCAGTAACCATAAAGAGGGAATGTAATGCTGTTCATGATTAACTTTTATAATGCAGTAAATGCTAGAGGGGAATGCAAGATTGCCCCATTGGGCGATTTTATCAGACAGCACTATGGAAGTAACCCCCACCGTATCATGCTAACCGGGGACTTCAACATGCATCCATGTGGGAACCCAATTAACACTGCTATGGGAGACTTGGAATGTGATAGGATGGAGGGCCTTCACTTTGAACACTCGGGTCGGGGAGATATGCTGAACCATCTACTTAATGAATTTGACCTGGTTTCTGCCCTGTTTGTGGTGGACGTTTGCAGTAACCAGCCCATCCCCACATTTGAAGGCTATACCGGGGGTCCTTTATAGATCATATCTTGTTCTCTAATGGTCTTTAATCCATCATACTGGGCTTTAAAATTCAGGAAAGCATCTATAGCGACCATAATCCAGTCTGTGTTCATCTGGGTGGTAACCTAGTGAACCTACGGAAAAAAACGATGATCCAGGGCGTCTTGAAACCCACGGATGGAAGGCACCGACTTAAGTGGTCAAAGGTGAACTCTGATTTACTTTATGAAAGTATCCATAAATCATGTGCCACCGAATTAACCTTGTGTGTCCCCTGCATCCCTCCCCCGGGACATCCTCCAAGCCTTTGAGGGGATTGTCACAAAAGTACGGTCTGTTAACCGTCCCCACATCCGGACCACCATCTAGGGACCCCAAATGGTTTAACCATTCTTGCACAAAAGCAGCAAGAGTTAAAGGCTGCACTGAAAAATAGTCCCAGAGACCCTTTATTGATTCGGTCCCTACGTCTGACCTATAAAAAGACTCTGGTAAAACGTAAAGCTGAATTAAAGGATAAGATCTGGCAAAAACCTTTAGACCCCAACACATTAAGCAATAGCGAGAGATTTTGGGGTATCATTAACAGACCACTGTTCCATAGGTAAGGGGAGCACGAGGTTGGCACTAATATTACTGAAGACGGATGGGTGTTACACTTCAGCTCCATCTTCAAGAGTAACACACCCCAGTTAGAATTATATGGCGGTGGGCAAGGCGCAATTTCACCTCACTTCACCATGAAAGAGGTTGAGAGAGGTATTTTAGGGCTGACAAGTAATAAAGCGCCGGGACCAGATGGCATGCCCCCGGACCTTTTTAAATCAAAAGTGTCTCTATGGGCACCGGTTCTCACAGCCATGCTAAATGCAGCGGCAGCATCTGGCTGCCCAGGGTCACGGGGAACCTCAACAATTGTGCCAGTGTTTAAGAAGGGAGACCGTAATAGTACCACCTGTTATAGGCCGATTTACCTCATTGACTCCGTGGTCAAGGTCGTGGAGGGGGGAGTAATACTGAACAGATTAACATCTTGGGCTGATGAAAACAGGGTCATCTCTAAAATCCAATACGGGTTTCTGCCAGGTCACTCCACTCTGCCGCAATGCCTCAATCTGTACATGGTCCTCGGGAAGTATACCATAGCCCAACGGGGCACCATCTACATGGCGTTCATGGACCTTTCCTCCGCCTTTGACTGTGTCAACCGGGGGAAATTGTGGGAGGCCTTGGACGCCATGGGGGTGGCGGCCACCTTGGTTAACCTTCTGAGGGACCTGCCCAGGGACACACAGGCTAACGTTAGATTCTCGCAGGACCTTAGGGTATCTAGGAATTTTAGTGTTCATAAGACAGGGCTGTTTATTGGCCCCCTTTTTATTTAACCTATATGTTAATGAGCTGGACGAGTGCCTGGTTAATACCGGAGTTGACTTCCCCTATGTTGGGCGCAGGGGTCTGCCTGTTCTGCTATACGCAGACGACGCCGTCCTCTTGGCCAGAACTTCCAGAGGTCTACAGTGTTTATTCAATGCTTTCTGCAGTTTAATGGCTGCTCGCGACTTAGCAATTAACAACACAAAATCCTACATTATGCAGTGGAGAAGTGTGGCTCAATGGTTAGAGCGGCAGACCCTGATGCAGAGGTCTAGCCTGGGACTAGGGTTCAATTCCCCGCCTTGGCGGGTCTTTAGCTCAAAAATCCAACGGACCTGATAATTCTCGCCTGGGTGCCTATTCCAATCATGGAGTCCCACTCTGCAACTCTGGGCAATAGCTTGCTTAATCTCCACAACGGCCCCCACAACGCTAAGGATGCCTGGCCTCCACCTTGGGGGTGCCCAGGAGTGGACACCTCACAGGGAAAGCCAGGATAGGTTCCACAGCGGTATTCATACAAGCGCCATGAGACCCTTGCGGGTGAGTAGTGCGCTATACAAGTATTAATTTACAATTTACAGGTGGGGCAGCGCACCAAGAAAGTGTACCCTTTTGTGGTAAATACAGAGAAGGTTCCCATGACTACAACATTATCTTACTTGGGAGTCTCATTCGACGACCAGTTAAAATGGGGACCATTGCTGCAAAGGAAAAGAGGGGAGGTAACCCGGGCAAACACTGCCATATTTAATTTTGCGAAGAAAATGGTCAAGCGCCCAATCGCCGCATTATTAAAGATTTATCAGGCAAAAAGTGTTGCACTACTTTGTGGGTATGTGGCAGCAGAGGGCATTGGGGTGGTTGAGAATAATTTTTTAAAATAGCTTTTGGGGGTACCAAAAGGTACCTCAAATTTATTAGCTCACGTGGAAAGAGGCATACACTTTATTGGCGACATCATAGCTCTACGACCTTTAGTTTTTTGGCTAAAGTGCTGGCTAAATAAAGATCTGGTCTTAAACCACCTGCTACTAAAAGTAATGTCCCCGGACCACATGCTCAACATTCCATGGCTAAAATATTTAAAAGGTTGTTTTTTTGCATTGGGGCTCCCGGACCTTTTTTAAAATCCAGACTCGATTGTCAAGGCAGATGTGGAGTTTGTTAAAAAAATCTTTTACCCTAATGAAAAAACTTAACCGAGAGGGGGTGGAAATGGTAACAGCAGTTATGTGATGCTTAAAACCACCCCATCACTGGAACCTTATTTATCATGGCCCATATCAGGTTACGAGCGTTTTTTGTTAACAAGGTTCCGCCTGGACTATTTCCACTTTTTATTAGCTGTTCCGAGGGGCTCTCACAGAGGCCAAATGTTACCATCCTGCGGCTGCGACATGTCTCCGCAGGATTTGGTGCATTTCCTATTCGTTTGCCCCCTCTATGATGCACCACAGAGGTTCTTTTTAAAGCCCCTCTTAAAAAAAAAAAGAAGTTTCCCCAGGTCTGTTCAGCCCTTTGCTACCTGCAAATGTTGAATTCTGATCGCACTTTATTCTTGATTGGTTTCTTAAAATCAGCCCTAAAACCTAGAAACTGGAGGGAGAACTAACTTTTTTTTTTTGTTTAATAAAGTTTTAAGCATAAGAAAAAATGATACATTATAATATCACAACATAAGATAACGCAAAGTCAATAGGAGATAATCATGAAGGACAATTTTTGAGATATAGGAAAATAAAAACGGTAAAGTAAAACCATGTAATTGAAGAAAACCTTATAGAGAGGAAAAAAGAAAAAGAAGGAACGAGAAAAATAGGAGGAGAGAAAGAGAAAGGGGGGAAAGGGGGTTAAGGGGGGGGAGAAGAGGATAAGAAGGTGGAGAAAGGTAGCCAGGTAAGATCAGACTTAATTTTTAGGGTGACAGACGTAGAAGAAGCAATAGCAATTCTATGCTCATCACACACAAAATTCCACCAAGTCTGCACAGACAATTTAGAGTTATCCTTCCAGCAAGACAAGATTACTTTGTAAGCAGTTGCAATGAATAAGTCAAACAATTTTGCATTATAAGAATGTAAGTCCAAAACATC
Source organism: Lissotriton helveticus (assembly GCF_964261635.1). Taxonomy (NCBI): domain Eukaryota; kingdom Metazoa; phylum Chordata; class Amphibia; order Caudata; family Salamandridae; genus Lissotriton; species Lissotriton helveticus. Next base: position 1,187,428,767 of record NC_136072.1, on the reverse strand, counting down.
AGATATAGAACCTAGAAAAATATGCACCGATGAAAACGGTTCAGAAAAACGAAAAATGCGCATACAGTATTTCCAAACTGATTTCCAAAAGGTAATAGCTTGTGGGCAATCAAATAGGAGGTGTTTAAGTGTGCCTGGGTGAGATGAACAGGACCAACAAAGGGGAGAGGAGGAAGGGGAAAATTTGGCAATGCTTATAGGGGTAAACAGAGCTCTATGATAAATGAAAAAAAGTGATTGAGTAATACGGGCCGAAACCGAAGACTTAAACAGTTTGGACCATAATCGATTCCAAGTATCAATAGATAACGATAAAGAGAAATCAGTTTCCCAAGCAACTTCATGAACAGTTTTAGGTCTAGGACCAACATTCTCCAATAACATTTTATAAATCAAAGCAGCTTTGGGTATTTGCTGAGTAAACAACGGGTATAGAGGGGTGGAAGGAGTAAGGGAGGGAAGGGCATCAAACGTAGGTAGGGTAGATAGGTGAGACAAAATGGCACTAGCAATAATATCAAATTCATTACGATGTTGCACAGATAAATCAAACTTAGTTAGCATTTCATCAAATGAAAGAAGGGATGAATCTGAAAAGAATTGATAGACAAACATAATATCCTTTTCTTTCCAATACTTGAAGTAGAAAGATTTACCCTTATATTTAAGATATTTGTTGTACCAAATACTAGAGGAAAGAAAAATCTGTAAGGGCGATAAGTCTTTTGAAAAAATATTATGTAGCAGTGTATGGGAATATTTCAACACAGGGTAATGCGTCAAAAATGAACAGTTGGACATACAAAGGGATTGTTGAAAATTGAAACTCTTCAACAAAGATCTCTCAACTACAATCCATCTGGGTACAGGGCTATCAGTAAAATCAAACGCCAGTGAAAAGGCTTGTTTCAGTAAAAAGGCTGAGTGGTATGATTGGAAGTCAGGGAAGCGAACCCCCCCTTCAGATTTAGGACGTAGAAGTTTTTGTAGGGAAATGCGGGGTAGTTTATTATTCCACAAAAATTTAGAGCAGATGGAGTTCAGCTTATTAAAATACAATTTAGGGATCTTCACAGGAAGCATGGAAACAGTGTATAAAATATGTGGGGAAATCATCATTTTGATGGTGTCTAAGCGAGCCCACCATGAAAGGAAAAGAGGAGACCACGTCTAAAGGAGTGATTGAATTTTTTGAGTAAGGGAGGTAAAGGTCAGTTTGAGTGTGTCACGCAGGGTGGAGGAGAACCAAATACCCAGGTATTTGATCTTGGAGGGACACCATGCAAAATCAGTGGAAGCAAACATATATTGGTAACAGGATGAGTTAAGGGGTAGGACTTCCGTTTTGGAGAGATTAAGTTTATAACCAGAAACAGAAGAATATACGCGGACTTCTTCTAAAAATGGAGGAAGGGAGGAGACAGGGTTAGCCATGTAGACCAGAACATCGGCGTAGGCCGAGAGTTTCGTCTCAATCGAGGATTGTGTGAATCCCTGAATGAGGGGATTAGAGCGGATTTTAATAAGGAAGGGCTCTAGGCAAAGAATAAAAAGTAAAGGGGAGAGAGGACAGCCTTGTCTTGTTCCTCTGGATAAAGGGAAAAATTTAGAGAATTTATTGTTAACAAAAACACTGGCGCGGGGAGCAGAGTAAAGGAGTCTAACCAGGGAAATGAAATGAGGACCAAACCCAAACCAATGCAATGCCTTAAACATGAATTTCCAATTAATTCGATCAAACGCTTTCTCAGCGTCAAGGGAAAGGGCAGCTAAAGGGGCCTTGAAACGGTTGCCATGGGAGATAATATTTGTAAAAACACGGGCATTGTCTGCAGCAAGTCTTCCTTTTACGAAGCCAACTTGATCGGTCGTGATTAACAGAGGAATAAGGGATTCTAGTCGGGCAGCTAGGATTTTGGCAAAAATTTTACAGTCGTAATTAATGAGGGATATGGGGCGATAATTTTTGCAAAGGGAATGGTCCTTGTCCGGTTTGGGAATGATGATTATAAGGGCATCCAAAAATGAACCCGATGCTTTGGCACTTGCAATAAAGGAGTTAAAAAGTTGTAGAAGGTGAGGAACAAAAATGGAATGCAAGTTGGCATAAAATTCGATAGGGAGACCATCAGGGCCAGGGGCTTTCGCTTTCTTAAGGGATGTAATAGCCTTAAGTATTTCCTGAGGGGTAATGTCATCTTCTAATTGCTGAAATTCAGTAGGCAGTGACGGAGGAGGGGGAAGGCCTTCAAAGAAACGAGAGAGATCATCATCACCAGGCAGTGTATCATCTGTATATAAGAGTTTATAATAATCATGGAAGACCTGTGCAATATCCTCATCAGAGGAGACCTTTGTATTAGTGTGCTCATTAAGAATAGAGCAAATCGATTTGCGTTCAGATTTGATTTTAAGGTAATTGGCCAACATTTTCCCCGCTTTATTTTGACCCCCATGAAATTTGGATTTGATCTTTAAAAGGGTGTTACAAGCTTCAACTGTGGCAATTTGATTAAGTTCAGATTTGGCTTTAATAAGGAGATGAAGAGTGTCAGGGTTCTTGGAAGAGAAGTAAGAGTGCTCTAGGGTCTTAATGTTGGCGAGTTGGGTAGTGTATTTGGCCCTGGTGAGTTTTTTCTTCCTAGAGACATAAGAGATTGTAAACCCTCGCAGTGTAGCTTTAAAAGCATCCCAATTGTTTGAAACTGACGTGTCTTGGGGTAGGTTGAGGGAGAAGTAGTCAGAAATGAAAACCTTAACTTTAGACATGAAATCCGAATCAGAAAGAAGGAAAGTGTTAAATTTCCAGCGACTGAAAGACGTGGAAGTATGGGAAAGGTCAAAAGTGGCATACACAGGTGCATGGTCCGAAAGGAAAATAGAACCAATTTCGGATTTCTGAATAGCAGGGAGAAGAGATTTACTGACCAAAATATAATCAATTCTGGATCTAGTATGGTGGACATTAGAGTAGAATGTATATTCGAGTGACTCAGGATTACATGTTTTCCACACATCAAACAGGGGACGTGAGGCAATAGCCGACTGGAAAGCTTTATGGGTCTTGTCCGGTTGGAATTTGGAGGAGGATAGTCTATCCGAGAATGGGTCCAACCATTGGTTAAGGTCACCGGCTATGATAACATTAGGGCAATCAAAAGATGAAATGAGGATTTTAATATCATTCCAAAATTTAGGGTCAGGACGGACAGGACCATAGATATTGAGGAGCACCATAGTTTTGTTTTGTATAGACACTTTTGACATAACCCATCGACCCTCAGCGTCCGATTGAGAGGACAAAATTTGAACATCGAGGCCTTTACGGAATAAAATAGCAACACCCCCTTTCTTATCAATCGCAGGAGAAAACACCACCTGACCCACCCAAGCCCTTTTGAGTTTCAGCGATTCGACATCTGTACAATGTGTTTCTTGGAGAAAAGCAATCTGAGCATTCAATTTAGATAGGTGGGACAATACCTTTTGACGCTTAACTGGGTTGCCAAGACCACGAACATTCCACGTTACGAAGTTACACATGATGGGAGGTATGGGAGGAGGGTAACAATTGGGTCCAATACACTGCAGGTAGGGAACTAAGGGTGGAAACAAGAAAGACAAACATGTTAGCAATACAAATCGGATACAAATAGGAAGACAAAATATGAAGGAACAACACCTTTGATATAGCTAGAGAAGAATAAGCATGTGGAACACTAGAGACTACAAGAAGAAAGACAAGAGGGGACACACAGAAGATAATCGAACATGAATGAGCACGGAATATGCAACAATGGCCTGTGAAAAGGAAGATAAAGAGAAAGGAGGAAAAGAGAAGGAAACAGGTAAGAAACAGATCAAGGCAAGAACACCCGACCTGAGAAGTAAGAGAAGAACCAAGTAAAGGAAGCATGGAGACGCCAACGCGGGCGCCTAGCCAGCAGAGCAAGGAAAACGCGGGAAAATAGGCAAGATATATTTGATAAAAAAGGGAAACTTGCGCAAGACATGACAGGAAAGAAACCGAGACAAGGCCACAACAGTCGTCAAGACATTAGAAAAATGATTGCAAAAAGTAGAAGAAAGTTAGTTTCAGTCATTGGTGTCCATCGTTGGTGGAGAGACGGTGAGAAGATAATCTCGGAGCTTCTGAGGATCATCAAAGGTACGGGACCGGCCATTGTGGGTTATCTTGCAGAGGCAAGGATGAAGAATTCCATATTGGATGTTGAGATCCCTCATGCGAGGACGTAGATTAAGGAATTCTTTGCGACGAGCATTTGTAGCATTCTAGAGGTCCTGGGATATGTAGATGGTGTGGCCCGACCATATGAGGCGACGTTGTGCTCTGGCAGCCTTGAGAACAGTCATCAATTCGGTGAATTCCAGAAACAACAGGATGATACCTCTGGGTTTGGTCGGGTTGGACGTCGGTCGACCCAGACGGTGTGCACGCTGAATGTTCAGTGGAACAGAGTCTGGTTGGAGGCCCAAAAGTTCGTATAGGAGTTTGCGGACGAAGGTCACCATGTCGCCCTCCCCAAGGGACTCCGGTACACCATAAATACGGAGGTTGTTCCGCCTGTTACGGTTTTCAAGGTCCTCAGTGTGAAGTTTCAGTTGTTGTATCTCCTTTTCGAGAATAGGGATTTTTGTGGATACATCCTGGACATCACTAATACGTTGTTCCATTTGTAGGACTTTGTTTTCCATGACAACCCATCTGTCTTCAATCTGCTTGAGCTTCTCATTTGTTGCCACCATAAAAGGTTGTAAGCCACGAACCTCTTCCAAAATAGAGTCCAGCACTGGGTTTTGAGAGGTACGAATAGGGGACGGAGGGCCATTCTTGAGGCGTTTTGGATTTGTTCCGGTGACAGACGCTCTCGCATGACCTGCGTCCTGGGACATGATGGCAATAGAGGTGCAGACTAGAAGGATTGCAGGGACGGAAGCCAATTCAAATTGTAAAAGCTGTGAGACCCTAAAAGTAGAAGTGCAGAGAGTACTTTTTGAAAGATGTCCTGGGCGGGCTATCAAGTGGCACTGAAGAAACACCAACTGCAATCTATACAGCAGGTGTCAAGAGGCAACAAAAATCAGGAAGTCACAGGTAAGTAGCCAACCAGGAAAGGAGTGGAGGAGAAAGCAGCATAGCGTCCATGGGAAATAGAAACCATGAGGTTTATGCGATAGGCAGCTGAGGGCAAATGGTGACAGAAATGGAGATAGATAGCATGTGCGCAGATAACTCCTCAAAATGGCCGCCAATAAGTAACGCTAGTAGCAGCAAAGAAGCTGAGGTGGAGACTGGCACCATGTATCATAAAAAATGCAGCAGAGACATAGTATGCAATAGCTATGACATACCCTTGCCGATTGCGACCTGTGGCGGCAGTATGCGAGCATGGACAGTGCCGAAATCGCCAAAAAACGGGACGCGAGCGCGGCGGCACAAAATGGCGGCCGCTCGCGTCCCTGAATCCGGTGAAGAAGCTGCAGCCCGAAAAGACGTCAAAGCGGCAATTTCAGCCTCCGCCGCCGCTCGCAATGCACGGGGACCATGTTCCGCCGTGTAATACCAGCTGTTCCCGGTGTCCGTAGGCGGAATAGCAGCAGTAACCCAGGAAAGAGTCCCGCGTTGTCACGGAGCTCAGCCGGGCAGCGCCATCATCCGTCGGCGCGTCGAGGGAGAACTAACTGATCTGTAAAATATTGACATTATCATAGTTGTCCCCTAAAGGGTGTCTGTTCATATTTTATATCTTTTTAAAGTGGAATGCGCTTTTTATAATGACTTGTGCTTATGATTGTAGATTATGTTTTAACTGTGTATTATTTTTTTTTTTTTTGGTTAAAAACTTTTATTGAGCAACAAAATCAGGGTTACAGAGACGGGCCTACAACCTCGCGGGCTGGCCGCTAAAATCAAGGCACAATGTGGGAAAAACACTTGCGGCCACTCCGGAGGTCAGGCACAAATCGGATACAAAATGTCGCCCAAAGTATAAAACAAGATAAGGCATTTTTCTTTTTTATACACACCAAAAAAACAAACAACAAGAAAGGCGAATGCATAATAAACGGAGTCAGCCCAGAAGGAGGAGGGGAAACCCACTAATCAGGAATATGAAATCATAATCAGTAGGACAAAGCAGGGTGGGGGGACAGCGGGGAGGACAGGCAAATCAAAGGACAGTATACGAAATTTCGAGAACGCCAGCCTAGGGCGATAAGGTAACATCGGGGGGTTCAACCAATGGAGGAGCACAAATATCTCCGCGATAGGCGTTCCACTGACTCCAGATCTTCGTCCATGCCCTAGGTCTGCCCCTGGCTGTATAGACCGTCTTTTCGCGGAACATAGACCAGTCCATGTTTTCCTCCCACACAGAGGCAGTGGGGGGCCTGTACGAGCCCCAGAGTTGCGCTATGTCCCGCTTCGCAACCATATATCCCAGGGTCGCCCATCTGGTCTGGGCCACCGAATAGTCGGTAGGTTCCCACACGTTCAACAGGCATCTCCGGGCCTCAGGCACTAGGGCAATGCCAGTCACATCAGCCATCACCGCAAGTACCTCAGTCCAGTAGACAGCCACCCTCGGGCACTCCCAGATAATGTGAAGAAATGTAGCACTCATCCCGCATCCACGCTTGCATAAACCATCCGGGGAAAAACCCATCACAACCAAACGAGGACCAGTAACATACACCCTGTGGAGGATCTTGAGCTGAACCAGACGGAGGCGGGCAGGAATGGCGACCTCTTACGGAGAAGATAGTGCCGACTGCCAATCCTCGTCATCCAATTCCAGCCCGTCGCCGACCCAAGCCTCCCTAAGTCGGACAAGCAAGTCAGCGCGATTGTGAATCAGCTTCTTGTAGATCAAGGAGATAGTGCTATCGGGGAGGTGGCCATCCAGGATACGATCTTCGAGGGGGGAGGACTCAGGGATGGCGGCACCAGAAGTCCGAACAGAAGCAAGGGCATGGCGGACCTGCAAATATCTAAAAAAATTCCCTATCACTCAAGTCATAATCATTCCGAAGGGCCTCGAAGGACTTCACCGCTCCATTCGTACATACGTCACCCACTCTACTTATTCCAATCATATCCCAGCGGTCAAAACCCTTCGTCGTCCAAAGACATCCCAGACGCTCGGATGCATAAAGCGGAGTCGCCAGTGTCATGCGATCCTCCCATCCCAGGCTTACATTCGCAGCGCGCCACACACTAACCGCAATCCTGGTCGGTCCCGTAAGATGGCGCCCAGCCGACCTGGAGTAAAGCGCTCTATTAAAGTCCCCTCCCGGCAGTTGGAGTCTATCCATTTCAAAGGCCGGATCCCGACCCGGGGAGTACATTGAGTGGTTAATGGCAGACAGTTTGGTAGCCCAATAATATCTCCTGATATCAGGAAGTGCTATGCCCCCGTCATACCAAGGGATGGTAAGCTTCGCAAGGGCGATACGTGGACGCCCGTCCTAAATCAGCTGCCTTTGTAGACTCTCGACCTCTCGAAAATAGGTAGCGGGGATGTCGTCATAGGAATTCTGGAGTGCGTAAAGGAATCGCGGCAAGGACATCATCTTGAAAAGGGCAGCTCTGCCCAGCGGAGACAGAGGCAATTTACGCCAGCGAGCCACGTCCAGCCTCAGTCTAAGAAGCGGGGGAAGGAGATTACGGTCAAACCGGAGCGACGAATCAAGTGTAATAAAAATCCCCAGATATTTGAAGCCAGACTGAACAACCTGGATAGGAAATCTATTCGGCAACGGGGGCAGAACACCCGAGAGAACATATACACAGGACTTAGCCCAGTTGATAATCAAACCAGAATTTTTACCAAACGAGGTGAGAACGTCGAATAAAACATTTAAAGATTTACGCGGGGAAGTAAGGTAAAAAAGAATGTCGTCCGCATAAAGCGAAACGCGGTCCTCAAAATCCGGGGACCAACGTATCCCCTTGAGAGAAGGCTCCCATCGAAGCCACGCAGCCAGCGGCTCTAACGCGAGAGCAAAAAGTAGCGGAGACAAGGGGCACCCCTGTCTGGTCCCCCTACCGAGGGAAAAGGGAACAGAAACTCGACCGTTAACCACAACCTGCGCCAGGGGGTCGGTGTATAGCAGCTTCACCCATCCAATAAACCCCGGGCCAAAACCAAACTTCTCAAGAGCTGCCCAAAGATAGCGCCACTCCTTCGTATCAAAGGCCATAGAGGCGTCCAACGAAGCCAAAATGGCCGGCTCCGTCAGAAGCCCCGCCCTCGCAATGGCTCCGTGGAGGCGACGCAGATTAAGAGCTGTGTTACGGTGCGGGATAAAACCGGATTGGTCCGGATGAATCGAGTCACTAATGACCGTCAGGAGGCGGGTAGCCAAGAGCTTGGCAAGAACCTTGGGCTCAACATTTAACGGGGAGATGGGTCTATATGACGAACAAAGATCCCGGGGCTTACCCTCTTTAGGAATTACAACGATCGTAGCCAGGCGCTGGTCATAGGGGAGAGCACCCCGCTCACGGGACTCCAAAAACATTGTTCGAAGATAGGGCGCAATCTTATCAGGACGCAGTTTGTACAACTCGATTGGCAATCCGTTCGGGCCCAAAGCCTTGCCCGAACGGAGAGAGCGAATGGCAGTCGCTATTTCGTCCGTAGAGAACGGGGCCTCCATAGAGACCTGCTCCAAATCGGAGAGGCAGGGCAAAGCTATATCACGCAGCAAGAGGCGAGAGTCGTCTGCATCCCGTTCTGACACAGGGGAATAAACCGCACGAAAGTAGTCCGCAAAACATTCCACTATTTCAACTGGGTCCGTCACTCTCACACCATTCGAAGTCTGAATCACCGGCACCACTCGATTCGCCCTCTCCTTCTTATCCAACCAGGCAAGCAATTTACCCGCTTTGTCCCCAACATCATACAAACGACCCTGTTGCTCTCGAAACATCATTTTAGCCGCATCTGTGACCAGAGACTTATAGGAAAACTGCTTCAGACCCAGGGCATGGAGTTTGCCAGGAGTAACAGTCGATTCCAGGTCAGCCTCCATCTCCAGTATTTCCATCTCAAGATCCACCACCTCCCGATTCCTCGCCTTTTTGGTTTCAGCAATGAGAGACAGGGCCTGCCCACGAATCACTGTCTTAAAAGCCTCCCATAGGGACACCGCAGAGGAGACGGACCCCTCGTTGTCTAGAAAATAATTGTCCAGGGACTTAATCAATAGACCACGGGTCTCAGGGGTGGTCAGGTACCAAGGGTTGATAGGAGCCACCCGGCCCGCCGCCTCCACCCCCACATCAAAGAAAAGCCAGAGCGGAGAATGGTCCGAGATGCCCCGGGGAAGGTGTCTAATCTCACGGACAGCCGATGACTGTGCAGCTGGCATTAGGAAGTAATCCAGTCTAGACAGACTCCCATGGGCCCCAGAATGGAAAGTATATTGAAGCTGAGTGGGGTGCATAAGTCTCCAACAGTCCACCAAACCAAAAGTATCCAAAAAACCACCCAGCCACAGTTGGGCCAAAGGAGTGTCCCTGGGGGGTAACGATCACTCAGACCGGAGACCACAGAGTTAAAGTCACCAGCCATGAAAAGAGCGCCATCAGGGAGGCCCAACAGCACTCGGCCCAAATCGGAGAAGGTAGAGGTCTGCAGGCCGGGGGGCACGTAGATGGCGAACAGAGAAAGGGTCCGGCCCTCATATCGTCCCACGAGGACGGCGTAACGCCCCCGATCATCAAGGATCACATCATCTATCGCAAGGGGAAGGGAAGCCCGGACAAGGATGCCCACCCCCCTGGAACCCGTAGTAAACCCTGAGTGCGCGACAAGGCGATAGCCCCACCTATTCATTGCACGACAAGTATTACCCACTAGATGGGTCTCCTGCTGAAAAACAATATTGGGAGACAAACGTCGCAGGCATCGCAACACCACCCCCCCTTTTTATACGATCCCCCAGACCATTGACATTCCACGAAATAAACCTCAACCCGCTACCCCCCATCCCACAGAGTGATGCAGGAACCATCCCCCATTGAGCATGACATTGAAAATTCCATTAGCAAGATAGTCGCCTTGAAAAAACAAAACACGAACCTCAAACACCCCACCAACCCACCCCACAACATCCAAGAAAACACCCCCCACCCTGCACCCCTGCAGTAAGCTAAAAAGCCACCCCAACATGCAGTGTGCCTGTCGCCCAAAAACCCCCGTTCTACAAAAAGACCCCGGAGGAGGAAAGGCCCCGTCCCACCCGCCACCCCGACAGAGCTAAAGGGAGAAGAGAACACACAGAAAATAGAGGCACTCAAGTATGGAACCCTGGGAGAATTCACATGGCACGGAGACAGGGGCATAGACAATAAGTTCAGCTCTCTACACCACCCTCGGCACCACCCGGGTGTTCGGTGGGCTCAGTCCAGTTAGGCCGGTCCGGCAGAGAGTCCAGCCAGTCATTTACCGAATCAGGCCGATCAAAGAAAAGGGTTCGTTCATTGTACTCCACTCGCAGCCTGGTAGGAAAAAGCATGGCGTATCGCAGTCCCAAGTCCCGAAGACGCTTCTTGACTCCACGGAAGCCCATACGTTGTCTCTGCACAAGCTGTGAGGTCCGGGTAAAAGTTCACCATGGCATTCTCGAAGGCCACCGGGCCCTTAACTCGCGAGGCCTGCAGGATAGCGTCTCGGTCCCTATAATGAAAGAGTTTTGCAACAATGGGCCTCGGCGGGGCGCCCGGCTTGCCCTGGCCACCCGGAACACGATGGGCACGTTCCACCGCAAAAAATTTGCTCAATCCAGATGGAGAAAGGTAGTTTTGTATCGAGTCCTCAACCAGGAGATCAACAGAATGTGGGTCAGGATTTTCCGGAACGCCAACCACACGCACGTTGCAACGCCGTGCTCTGTTTTCAAAATCCTCCAAGCGCCGAGTCATGAAATCATTCACCTTTCTGAGGTTGCCAATCTCCGTCTGTATCTCCGAGACGTCGGCCGTGAGGCTAGATGACTTCAGATCCAATGACTTCACCTTCTCATTGGTTTTAGATAGGTCGGCCCGAATCAAGTTCACATCGATGGCCACAGTATCTATTTTGTGGGCCAGAGCTTCATACTGTTGGCCGATGGTTTCTCTCATGCCAGAAATGGCGCCCATGATGTCCTGCAGGGACGGCTCCGCCGAAGCCTCCAAAGGGTGCCCAACTGCACTCGGGCCAGGCAAGGCGGCTCCAGGGGACCCCTTCGACTGTGTGTACCGGTCCATGATGTTAGACTGGACCCGGCCCCCGCACAGGGGCGTCTTGGTCTTCCGCCTCTCTTGGTCCCCTCTGCCAGACATGATGGAGACCGCGTCCCCGAGGGACCCACGCGACCTGGTGAAAATGGCCGCAGGAGGACAGGGCGCCGGAGCCAAAAATCAGCAGCGAGGGCACATCAAGGTGTGAACCGGTCTGGAAGGATGCGAAGCAGGCAAAAGGTGCAACAGCAACCTCGCGTCGCTGGACCCAACAACGGCCAGACACCTCTGCCGGAAGACGTAGTCTGAGGCAAAATCGAAACCGAAAGTTAAGAGGGGGACCCACAAGTCTAATCCCCCTGCCGCTGTTGTTCAACTCAGACACGGCAAAAGAGCCTCACCAAGACCCGGGCGCACCACCGGGGCGGGCCCCGAAAGTTCGAGTCGACGTATCTTCGGTGCCCCTGGTTCAATTCGAAATCCAAAAACGGCATTAAGATCAGCCCAGGTTCCTCTACAAGAGTCCTCACAATTAATCGGGATATGTTCAGGATATCATGCCGGGAGTGGCGGGGGTCCGGAGAGCTCTGTGCTCACGCGGCCATCATGGATGCCCGCCAAGCTCCTCCTCTTGTCAACTGTGTATTATTAACTATGGTACTGTTGCTTTTATGGTTTTTATATTCAAAAAAACGAATAAAGTACTTTGAAATTGAATTGAAATTGGATGACCCCTAGGTTGCGTGCGTGGTCGTGGGTGTTGGGGCGGTTCCCAGTGCTGTTGGCCACCAGGAGTCGTCCCAGTCCGAAGGGGTGGATCCGAGGGTGAGGACCTCTGTCTTGTCAGAGTTCAGCTTGTCGGCTGTTCCTCATACATTCAGCGTCAACAAGAGAATAACCTTCCGTCTCCTCACCCACGCACATAAAGCCCTTTACGACCTAGGACCCGAATACCTCAACACGCGCCTGACCTTCTACACCCCCACCTGCCAACTACGATCGTCCAATCAAGCCCTCGCCGCGATTCCATGCATCCTAAGATCCACCATTGGGTGAAGATCCTTCTCCTACTTAGCGGCCAAAACCTGGAATTCTCTCCCCACCCACCTCCGCCTTACACAGAACCACCTCTCCTTCAGAAAACAACTAAAAACCTGGTTATTCGACACGTAACGTGCCCCCCCCCTCCCTCAAGCGCCTTGAGACCCTCTGGGTGAGTAGTGCGCTATATAAATTTTGAACTTGAACTGCCTTCATTCCTTCGTGAAGGTTGGTTTTGGTGGTGTGGGGGTCCTTGGTGAGGGAGAGGAACAGCTGGGTGTCATCGGCATAGGAAATTATGTTGAGGTCGTGGCGATGTGGGCGAGCTGTGCGATGTCGATGTTAAACGGGCTGAGGGATGAGCCCTGGGGTATGCCGCAGTTTATCTCGGTGGCTTCGGAGCGGAAGGGAGGAAGGCGGACGCTCTGTGTTCTGCCAGAGAGGAAGGAGGTGGTCCAGTCCAGGGCCTTCTCTTGGATCCCGGCGTTGTGGAGGCGTGTTCGTCATGTGTGGTGGCAGACAGTGTCAAAGGCGGCTGACAGGTCCAGGAGGATGAGGGCCGCCCTTTCTCAGTTGTCCAGCAGGGACTTTGTCATCGGTGGCAGCGATGAGGGCAGTCTGTGCTGTGGTTGCTGTGGAACCCGCACTGGGAAGGGTCCAGGATGTTGTTCTCCTGGAGGTAGCGGGTTAGTTGATTGTTGACATTCTTCTCGATGACCTTTGCCGGGAAAGGGAGCAGGAAGATGGGCCTGAAGTTCTTGAGTGCCTTGGGGTCCACCTTTCTTGAGTAAGGGTTTGATCTCGGTGTGCTTCCAGCTCTCCGGGAAGGTTGCTGTCTCGAAGGAGGAGTTAAGGACTTTCTGGAGATGGGGTGCGATGGCTGTGCTGGCTTTGTTGAAGATGTGGTGTGGGCATGGATCTGATGGAGATCTGGAGTGGATGGTGTTCATGATCTTGATGGTGTCGTCGTTGATGTTGGTCCAGGAGAGCAGGCGGTTTGTATGGATGGTGGTCGTGGGTGCGGAGGTCTCGGTGGTTGTCGGGGCGGTCGTGACATTGAAGCTGTCGTTGGTGTCTGCGATCTTGCGGCGAGTCGCACAGGTCTTGCGAGGGTGGGACGCCGTTAATATAGGAGCTGGGGTTGGAGAGTTCCTTTGCAATGTTGAAGAGCACTTTGCTGTTGTGCGCATTCTTCTGTAGGCGGTCTTTGAAGGAGGCTCTTTTGACGGAACTGATGAGGTGATGGTGTCTGCGGGTGGCGCTCTTGTGGGCTGCGTGGCTGTCTGGTGTTTGTTCACCGAGCCAGATCTTCTCCAGCTTTCGGCAGGTTTGTTTGGAGGCCCGGAGGTCTTCAGTGAACCAGCTGGCTTTCTTGTTGGTGTGACTGTTGGAGGGTTTCTTGATCGGGCGAGGGTGTTGGCGCAGTCTTTGATCCACTGTGAGGTTGCGGGCGGCGGTGTTGGGGGGGGGGGGGAGGTGGGTCAGCGGGTGGGCTCTGGGCGAGGGTGGTGGTTAGCTGGTCTTCGGTGACTTTGCTCCAGCAGCGGCGAGGCATCTCTTGGGTGCAGCGGTGCGTGGTGGGTTTCTTGAAGGTGAAGTGGATGCAGCGATGGTCGGTCCAGTGGAGTTCGGTGGTGTGGTTGACGGAGACATGGGGGCTTGCGGAGAAGATCTGGTCAAGCGTGTGACCGGCGGAGTGGGTGGGTGTTGTAACGAGTTGTCGGAGTCAGTTTGGCTAGGTTGTCAATCAGGGTGGAGGAGTTGATGTTGTCGTTGTTCTCGAGGTGGAAGTTCAGGTCCCCGAGGAGGATGTAGTCCATGGAAGCGAGTGCGTGTGTGCTGACTAAGTCGGTGATGGAGTCGCTGAACTGTGGTTGGGGTCCGGGGGTGTCTGTAGATGAGGGTTCCTCTGAGGGTGGTGTTGGGGTCGGTGTTGTTCTGGAAGTGCAGGTGTTCGGCGGTTTTAAGGGTGTCGCTAGTGTTGGTCGAGACTCGGAGAATGTTCCTGTGGACGATGACCATTCCTGCTCCGTTGGTGCTTTTCCTGCGGGTGAACTTGTTGCCTTCCGGGATGGCTAGGGCTATGTTCGGTGCCGAGGCGGGGTTCAGCCAGGTCTGAGTCAGGAAGGCGGCGTCTGGTAACGTTGAGTCCAGTAGGTCTCCGAGTTTAACGGCGTGTTTGCGGGCAGAGCGGATGTTGAGAAGGATGCATCTGAGGTGGTTGGGTTCTTTCCTGGTCGGCAGCATGATGGGGCAGATGCTTGTGAAGCTGCAGTTCCGGCAGGTGAAAGCTCCGTGAGTGCGCTTCGAGGCGGCTGGTAAGCAGGTGTGTGATCGTCCGGTGTTAAGTGCGTGGAGGGTTCTGGCATCGTAGTGGTATCCAGTGGCTTTTGCAGGGTTCAGGGGTCCTGGCGATGGGCATGGTCCAGGCACAGACGGGCTTGCCTTAGGCAAGAAAACAAGTACAGGGGAGCGACCTGCCTGCGAGCAGAGTCAGACTTACTTACCTGTAAATTTAATGCTCCAGTATTGGAAACTATCATAGATTCACATGCAAACCACCCTCCTCCCCTGGGAAAGCTTGACCTTCTGCATCTTTATGGTTATCCTGTGGCACTACGGCTATGAAAATCTAATGGTCCGAGGTTCTCTCAGGAGGGTTCTACAGGGTGCGGCTGATCTGACTGGTTGTTAATTTTATTTGGTCTCTTTTATAAAAAAGAGGTGGATATGTTACAAAACTAGTTTCTATTTGTAATGCTTTTTTTTTTATATACCGGGGACCCCCGTCGCAATGACGGGGAATGATTCAAGCATGTGAATCTATGAAAGTTTCCAATTCTGGAGAACTAAAGTTACAGGTAAGTATCTTGTTTTCTTCTGGCTCGTCCGCTTTATTTTGGCATGGTTAGGTGGAATTATTCCATTGCTAATCAAATTGGAAAAGTTGGTAGCATGTAGATATCACACTTGAAAACCACAAGCCCTGCCGCTACAGTAACGTAGCCCATATCGTTCAATAAACCTTAAAGCCACACAAGGGGCAGACTCGCCCTTCCCACAGAATTTCAGAAGATCTCTAGAGTACCTAAGAGCAGGAGGCAGGTCTTGGTTAAAAGATCCAGGCTGCCTGGAGTGATCCTGACAATCACAGTTGGGCTTGCCTTAGATGCCCCTTTGGTGTGCCAATTTTATTTATTTTTATTTTATTTGCAAGCTTGTATCGCGCTAGGAATCGACTCCCAGAGGAGTATCTCCGCGCCTTTGGCATCATCTGAGAGCAAAAAGGGCCCAGTCATTTATCCTTCCTCCCTAGATGGTTAGCTTAATCGCGAAAAAGGAAAGTTTTTAATTTTTTTCTGAAAGGAAGATGTTCTCTGCATAGTCTGATCTCCATAGGGAGATCATTCCACAACTGCGGGCCGGCCACTGATAAGGCCCTTCCTCCTTGTCTTGTCTTCTTGAACCTTGGGACACATAACAATTCTTGATCTCCTGATCTCAGAGATCTGGAGGGAACGTATAAGTTGAATTTTTTAGTCAAGTGGTCTGGTCCTTTCCCTGTGAGGCATTTATGGATGATGCAGCATGTTTTAAACCTCACCCTCTGTTTCACTGAGAGCCAGTGAAGTTTAGTTAACAGGGGTTTCGATGGAGTACGAGCCGGGACGTTAAGAACAAGGCGTGCAGCAGTGTTTTGCACAACCTGCAGTCTTGCAATAATCCCCTCGTTGGCGGCTAACAGTAAACCATTAAAATAATCCAGTCTACTCAGCACGAGCGACTGCACCAATGTTCTTCTGGTGTCATCAGGTAACAGGGGGAATACCTTCCGAAGAAGCCCAATAACGTGGAAGCAGGAGCCGACCACTTGATTAGCGTGTTGTTTGAGGGCGAGCTCCTGATCCAGTTTTACTCCCAGATCTTTCACCACCAATTTGGGCTCAGGAACTGGACCTAGATCTTGAGGCCACCAGTCGGGAGTCCTTAGGCGTTTGGCTTCCCCGAAAAGCATCACCTCCGTCTTGGAGACGTTACACTGCAGAAGATTTGCTGCCATCCAGTGGGCCACTTCTTTCATCCCCCGGGCAAAGGAGTTGCGTGCTTCAGGTGTCATCGTCTTGAACGGAAAGAGGAGTTGAGTATCGTCCGCATACGATACCGGGATGAACCCGTGGGATCTCATGAGGTTAGCTAGGGGGGCCACATAGATGTTGAATAACGTGGGGCTCAGGCAGGAGCCCTGTGGCACCCCCTTTGAGATCTCCACCTCCTCCGACCGATATGGACCCAAGATGACCCTTTGGGTACGCTTTGTGAAAAAGCTCCTTAGCCAGGCCAGCGCCTTGCCTCCCAGACCGATGTCAATTAGTCTGGAGGTCATGATGTCATGTGACAGTGTCAAACGCCGCTGACAGATCTAAAAGCACCAGGATAACGGAAAAGCCTCTATCCTGTAGCATATGAAGATCGTCAGCGACGGACAGCAAGGCGGTCTCAGTGCTGTGCCTAGGTCTAAACCCACACTGGGAGGGATCTAGCCCCCCAGCACTTTTGATGTATTTTGACAGATTCCGATTGACAAACTTCTCAGTAAGCTTCCCTAATAGAGGGAGAAGTGAGATGGGTCTCAAGTTTGTCAATTCGGTCCAAGGGATGGTATTGTTTTTTCGCAGTGGTCTCACCAGAGCACGCTTCCAGTCTGGGGGAACTTTCCCTGTCCTCAGGGACAGGTTGACTATGTGCCGAATTCCAGCACCCAGATCACTAGTCAAAAGTGGCATGATACGTGCCGGGATAATATCTGAGGGGCACCTGCTCTTTATTTGAGTGATTAAGGCAATTGTCTCCTCCATCGATATTAGAGGGAATTCTACCAGCTTACTGAGACAGTTCTCTACTGCACCAATGGACACCTGAGCCATACGGTCAACTGTGACCATGTTGTTAGTGTTATCCTTGGAGGCTAATATTTTATCATAAATGCCCTCAATCTTTCTAATGAAGAACTGGGAGATCCTATCACAAAGTTCCTGAGATTCTATCTCCCCAGTCTCACAAGCAATGGGCTTTATAAAGGATTGTAGGACTTGATAAAGAACTTTTGCGTTTTTACCGGCTGCTGATAATTGGGCTGCAATATGATGTTTCCGAGCAGCCCGGATCGCTTTATGGTAGTTTTTTAAAGAGATCCTATGGCTCTCCTTATCCTCGTCCTTGCGTGAGACCCTCCAACGTTTTCTAACTTCCTCGTAGTTAGCTTTAACTGTCTAAGGTTGTCAGTAAACCAAACTTCTTGTTTGGGAGCAGGCCGGGGTTTGAATGTTCTGAGAGGTACAACGTGATTTATAGTAACTGTCACTGCTTCATTGAGTTTACATAGTGCAGTGGTAACATTGTCCCCACATTCGTCCCAGTTGGGTTCAGTGTATTTCTCCCTAAAACCCTCTGGTGTTAATTTATACCAGGGCCTCCTAATATCTGCCATAGCCCTATGAATACCCCTAGGTTTATGGTTGGTACGAGTGTAAAATCCAATAATGGAATGGTCAGTCCATTCCACTTGGATGGGAGGCAAACATTTTATGGCATCTGAATTGCACAACACTAGGTCCAATGTGTGACCTGCTAAGTGTGTGGGCCCCTGATTTATCTTATTAAGCCCCAATGTGCCCAGATCAGTTAATAGAGTCTGAGCCTCCACGCAGGTACCAATTTCGCTGTGGACGTTAAAATCCCCTACCAGGATGAAGTCTGAGTTCTCCTCCACATGGGGTGCCAGAGCTTCGACGAGCTGAATAGAAAAATTCCCACATGGACCCGGGGGTCGATATACTAAAGCTCCCTTCCTAGTTTCCCTTGAACTAGGGTTAATTGTGAAAATCAGGAGCTCCATCTGGGGAGTACACACTGTCTCGGTGACTGCAACATCCATCTCCTGTTAGAATACAATGGCTATCCCCCCTCCTGTTTTAATTGGGCGATCCACCCTCACTATTTTGTACCCTAGTGGTATCCCCAGTGTTATGGCCGAGACAGTATGAGGCTTAAGCCATGTCTCAGTTAAGAAACAGAGGTGTGGTCTCTCAGATGTTATAAGGTCCCATACCTGGGTTGCATGTGTGACTAAGGAGCGGATATTGCACAATAGGCTCTTACTGTTTAAAATTTGGCCATTAGGAGGGGTATCAGTCAGCTCTACCTGATGTTTCATAGGGGCCAACAATCGAGACCTTGATAGACATGGTGCGGTGACAGCACTGATGGTAAATTGCTCGTGGCATCCCCGGCAGGAGAATGGCCCCTCCAGGTTGTTTCCTACCCCGTGGGTGCACAGTGTGGGAGCATACCTTCCAATATCCGTTAGTGTCTGGCTAGTATATGTAAGTCTGTCGCTAATGGATCTCCCCTGATAATCGCTACAGTCCGCCATAGCCCCCTGCCCCTGGTCCTGTCCAGTCACGGACAGGCACAGACGGGCTAGTCTTCGGCTCGTCTTAGGCGCAGGAGTAGGCGCCACACTGCGCGTCAACACTGCGCGTTGTAGCCGACGAGTTGCTTTATAGCCCTCGAGTAGGGGAGAGCTAGAGCGCTAACCGCTCGCCTCCCTGAATGTTCCTGGCTCTGCCCCGCCTTCCGCACCAGTGATTGGATGGAGGGTCGGACCGGGCGTGCAGGCACAGGTCGAGCTACTGTAGGAGCTGGTCCCTCAATGCGTGTAGGTATGCGGTCTTTTTCAACAGTGTGCCACTAGTAAATCAGTTATAAGCACTAACAGTTTCTATCCAGATTAACACAACTTTAAAACTAAAATATTCCAAAGCTCACGGAGCCGATTTCTGAATTAAAACAATGAAAGAGCAATTATGCTCAGAGAATGGCGCCAAGCGGAGTCGGGAAGAAGCTGCCACCGTCCCCCTTACCGCAAAGTTGGGTGCCTCCTCGCTACCTTTATAGCCCTCGAGTAGGGGAGAGCTAGAGCGCTAACCGCTCGCCTTCCTGAATGTTCCTGGCTCTGCCCCGCCTTCCGCACCCGTGATTGGATGGAGGGTCGGACCGGGCGTGCAGGCACAGGTCGAGCTACTGTAGGAGCTGGTCCCTCAATGCGTGTAGATATGCGGTCTTTTTCAACAGTGTGCCACTAGTAAATCAGTTATAAGCACTAACAGTTTCTATCCAGATTAACACAACTTTAAAACTAAAATATTCCAAAGCTCACGGAGCCGATTTCTGAATTAAAACAATGAAAGAGCAATTATGCTCAGAGAATGGCGCCAAGCGGAGTCGGGAAGAAGCTGCCACCGTCCCCCTTACCGCAAAGTTGGGTGCCTCCTCGCTACCTTTATAGCCCTCGAGTAGGGAAGAGCTAGAGCGCTAACCGCTCGCCTCCCTGAATGTTCCTGGCTCTGCCCCACCTTCCGCACCCGTGATTGGATGGAGGGTCGGACCGGGCGTGCAGGCACAGGTCGAGCTACTGTAGGAGCTGGTCCCTCAATGCGTGTAGGTATGCGGTCTTTTTCAACAGTGTGCCACTAGTAAATCAGTTATAAGCACTAACAGTTTCTATCCAGATTAACACAACTTTAAAACTAAAATATTCCAAAGCTCACTGAGCCGATTTCTGAATTAAAACAATGAAAGAGCAATTATGCTCAGAGAATGGCGCCAAGCGGAGTCTGGAAGAAGCTGCCACCGTCCCCCTTACCGCAAAGTTGGGTGCCTCCTCGCTACCTTTATAGCCCTCGAGTAGGGGAGAGCTAAAGCGCTAACCGCTCGCCTCCCTGAATGTTCCTGGCTCTGCCCCGCCTTCCGCACCCGTGATTGGATGGAGGGTCGGACCGGGCGTGCAGGCACAGGTCGAGCTACTGTAGGAGCTGGTCCCTCAATGCGTGTAGGTATGCGGTCTTTTTCAACAGTGTGCCACTAGTAAATCAGTTATAAGCACTAACAGTTTCTATCCAGATTAACACAACTTTAAAACTAAAATATTCCAAAGGTCACGGAGCCGATTTCTGAATTAAAACAATGAAAGAGCAATTATGCTCAGGGAATGGCGCCAAGCGGAGTCGGGAAGAAGCTGCCACCGTCCCCCTTACCGCCAATGTCAAGTCCGCAAACACATCCCCTTTAAATAGCATCTCCAAGATATTAGAGCGATAAAAATGGACCTCAAATTTCACCAGGAAGTGGGCAGCAAGCAAATTATTCCTAATGAATCCCTGCAGACCGAGGAACAATGCAAGGCTTAGGTAAAATGTGGTTTATTATACAATGTGGTTGTGTGACCTCACCATTTAATAAGCTCACAAACCTGTCTTTGATGGAGTTAGGTTTGTTTGTAAAGTGTTTTTAAAAAACAAACTTATTTTTCAGTATTTGCGATATAACAAAAAAGAATAATCATTGCAGTGCAGTTCGCAGCATTATTTTTTTTTATAAACTTTCTTTTTCAGTTTTATATTGTTAGTTATAAAACACCCCTCCCAATTGGCATCAGAACAGCACATATACACATCGACTGACTCATTAAGGCACTTTTGTTGGATATAGGCTTCACCAAGATACACGAACACTCGAAGTCCGCAGCATTATTGACAACAAATCTTGTACATAGGAATTCTCATCCAGGGGATACTCATCAATAGTCATAATCTATGAATAATCCCCCCATGTGCGGGATCCCGGAGCATATAGAAAATACATATAAATATATATGTGTATATATAAATATATATGTGTATATATATATGTGTGTGTATATATATATATATATATATATATGTTTATATATGTATGTATATGTGAAAACATATATTTGCAGCCTAAAACATTTCCTAACTGGCAAAATTACATAAATTAGCATACATACAGTAGTACTCTTCCAAACCCTACGACTCAAGCGTCGACGACCGCAGGGCCATGGAAAGAGTCTGCACTTTTATCGCATGCCATGGATGCCTTTCCACCTCAAGTAAGCCATGTCACAGTCAAAATCACAAAAAAGCCAATTACGCCAGTCTTGACGTCTCCCAGTAAGGTGCAACAACTACCTCTTACAAGGTGAAGTCGGATGAGGATTCATATACACAAGCAACTAGTCCATCAGACTTGGTGCTTAAGTGTCAAACCACAGACGAGGAGCCGGAGGAGGAGGACCATGTAGAGCAATCGGTCCACACTCAAATCCAGACACAGGTTACACCAATGGTGTGTCTCCCAGCATCCATCGTCTCGGACCTCCAATTCCTAATAAAGGATTATAAAGAAAGGTTTCCGGAGAAACCCACTACACCTACACTTCCAGCTGCACAGGTGCCAGCTCCTTTGTCTCGCCATAAACCACCTCCACTGATACTTGAGAAAGTAAAGGAGCCAATACAAAACATTCTCTCATCTGACGAAGAGGAGAGAGAACTGGAAGAGGGTGAAGTCCATGACGACGAGTCAGACCCGGATGCGGACCAGGACTATGTGGCACATTCTCCGGCCTCTCCAGAACCACAGTCTTCGGAATCACCACCCGCAGACATCGGTGGATTCCACAATCTCATTGAGCGGGCTGCCAAAAGATTCCATATGTCTATGGAAACGCAGGAGACAATGCTTCCTTTACGATTTCAAGGAGCCCACTAAGAAGTCGACATGGTCAATCCTAATCATTGACTTTATCTGGAAACAAGGCAAACAGCTCATGCAAACACCAACTTCTATACAAGTGGTAGTGCCCAGACTAGATAAAAAATACAAGGCAACATCATCGGCGCCAGCAAGCCTCACAGGTCACCCCAAGGCAGATTCTGTAGTGACTCAAGCGGCACAGAAAAACTTGCGTAATCCAGCATCGCCTCTGTCGACGCCACCTGACAAGGAAGGCAGAAAACTGGATGCGGTTGTCAAACGCTTCTCTACCACATCGGCCATGACGGTGAAAGTGGCAAATTCAATTGCACTTCTGGGCCGTTACAATCGTCAACTCTGGGCAGACATTGCACCCTATCTTTCTAATCTGCCAGAAGATCTCAGAGAGGAGGCTCATTTGCTCCTCTTAGAAGGCCAAACATCTGCTTCCGAACTCATCGACTGCGCGATTGACGTCGCCATGACTGGTTTCCGGCAGCTGGCAGGTGCTGCCGTACTAAGACGACAGGGTTGGCTCAAGGCCACCTCCATCCGCCAGGAAGTGCAAACAAGAATCCTCGATATGCCTTATGATGGCCAGCACCTCTTTGGTGAACAAATTGACGTGGCCCTCACCACTATTAAAAAGGACACAGACACTGCCAAGGCTCTTGGAACTCTGCAATTCCGGACCCAGTCCTTTCGTGGCAACAGAGGAAGAGGACAACCTTCATATAGGGTTTCCTACCAGAATAGGTCATCCTATTCGTACTCCCAAAGCAAACCGCAATTCCAACAGCGGCAAAACCAACAGGGGCGCCAGACTTCTTACGGCAAGTTGAACTACAGAGGAAAAAAACAAAAACGACCTGCTGGCAACCGCCAATGACTCGTTTCTATGGCCAGCCCATCCACCATTGCATTTTTTACAACTTGGAGGAAAACTCACACACTTCCTAAAAATTGGCAAAAAATAACGGATCGGTGGGTACTCCAACTCATTCAATTTGGACATTCCCTAGAATTTGTCTCAATTCCCCCAACGACACCACCTTACAAACGATCCCACAAGCACCTACGGTTGCTTCTTCAGGAAATAGCTTCCATGTTAAAAAAGGGGGCGATAGAGTTCCACAGGCCCACAAGGGGAAAGGTTTCTACTCTCACTTCTTCCTAATCCACAAAAAAGGAAAAAAGTGGCGGCCAATCCTGGACCTCAGGGCACTCAACGTGTTCCTAAAGAAACAATCCTTCCGTATGGTAACTCCAGGAAATCCTGGGTCTCCTGGAGGGAGGGGACTACATGACGTCCTTAGACCTTCAGGACGCCTACTACCATATTCCTATCCTCAAAGGGCACAGGAAGTACCTCAGGTTTGCGGTAGCAGGACAACACTACCAATTTCCTGTCCTTCCATTCGGCCTCAAATCTGCCCCACAGATATTTACCAAATGCCTCTCCCCTGTGGCAGCCTTCCTCCGTCAACAGGGCCACCAGGTGTTCCCATACCTGGACGACTGGCTGGTAAAAGCACCATCAGCGACCGCTGCAGCCTCATCCTCCAGCGCCTGTCTGGATATTTTCCACCGACTAGGCTTGACCCTCAACCGCGAGAAGTCAGCACGGGAACCCACCAAAGTCATCACGTTCCTTGGAGCGACTCTGGACACGGAACGCGTCAGAGCTTTCCCCTCTCAGGAGAGAAAGGTCAAACTCATCTCCCTGGCCAAGTCAGTGGCTTCACGGAAGACTCTACCGGTCTGCACCTTCAAGTCTCTCCTCGCCATGATGTCTTCATGCATAATGCTCATTCCCCACTGCCGCCTCGAAATGCGCCCTCTCCAAGAGGAACTAACAAAGCAATGGACACAAGCTACGGGATCTTTCGAGGACCGCATACGCGTCACTCGAACCATGGTCGACCACTTACAGTGGTGGAGATCGCTGAAACATCTGTCACAGGGACTACCGTTCCTGCTCCCAGCAGAACCACACGTAATAACGGACGCATCCCTGGAAGGGTGGGGAGCGGTACTCCAAGAACTCCAGATCATCGGCAAGTGGACGACACAGGAAACCAAGCTCCATATCAATCTGCTGGAGTTAAGAGCGGTCTTCCTGGCTCTCCAAGCGTTCCTACCACGCATTCGAAACTCCCCAGTGCTCGTCAGGACGGACAACACCACAACGATGCACTACCTGAACAAACAGGGGGGGACGCGATCGCTCTCGCCATCTCGAGAATCGCAAAGAGTCTGGAACTGGCTTCTGGAACATGGAATAACGTTGAAAGCGGAGTACGTCCCGGGCAAGGACAATGTCTTGGCAGACGCCCTGAGCAGAGAGAGGTCTCCTTCCCACGAATGGGAACTAGACACGGAGGTGCTGGAGCATATCTTCGCCGAGTGGGGAACCCCGCGAATAGACCTCTTTGCCACCAGAGAGAACGCCAAATGCCCAAGCTTCGCAAGCAGGCATCACCACTCAGGAACCCTCGGGAATGCATTTTCCATCGCATGGCGCAACGTATTTGCGTACGCCTTTCCGCCATTCCCACTGATACCCAGGGTTCTCAGGAAGATGAAGGCAGAGCCCTGCACTCTGATCCTAATTGCTCCATCCTGGCCGAGGCAGCACTGGTTCACGGAACTTCATCGCCTCTGTCCGGCCCCCTCTTCGCCTGCAGCATTTTCCAGCCCTGCTCACGATGTCCCAAGGGCAGGTTCTCCACCCAAATCTGAGCTCTCTGAAGTTGTCAGCCTGGCTCCTGAATATCGCGAATTCAGCCACCTGAACATCTTGCAGGAGTGCAGAGACGTCCTTGCGAAAGCTAGAGCTGACAGCACTAATAAAACCTACTCACTAAAATGGAAGCGATTCTGTTCCAGGTGTGTGGCTAATGGCTTGCACCCCTTCCACACCACTCCACAGCAGCTGCTGCCATACTTATTGCATCTTGCGCAATCTGGCCTTGCACATGCATCCATCAAAGTGCATCTAGCGGCGATTTCCAGATTCACAAGGACTGCTACGGGCCCATCTCTGTGGGCGGACAGACTTATAAAACAATTCCTCAAAGGCCTATTCACGTCCTTTCCACGACCAAGACCAATTCCTCCATCGTGGCACCTCAATGTGGTCCTTCATCAGTTAATGAAGCATCCCTTCGAACCCATCCATAAGGCGGAGATCAAATTCCTCTCCTGGAAAACGGCCCTCCTCCTGGCGTTAACCTCTGCCAGAAGGGTCAGTGAGTTGCAGGCTCTCTCCATCCAAGATCCCTTTATGCAATTCAGGGAAGACAGTCCCTCGGTTCATTCCAAAAGTCCCCTCGGACTTCCACCTTAATGAACCAGTGGTGCTTAGATCATTCTTCCCAAATCCTACCACTGCAGCAGAGAGAACACTGCATTCGCTAGATCTGAAGAGATGTCTTAAATTCTACATCGACAAGACACGACACTTCCGAAAGTCATCCCAACTCTTTATTGCCTTTAGTAGACCACGGAAAGGCATGCCCCTGACAAAACAGAGTATTTCAAGGTGGATTTCTTCTGCGATCACCTTTTGTCACGACAAGGCTGGACGGCCTTTGGACTCACGAGTCAAAGCTCATTCGACAAGAGCCATGTCTGCGGCGCTGTTCGCTGGAGTGCCGGTATTGGACATCTGCAGAGCGGCGACCTGGAAGTCCCCGCACACCTTCACCAGGCACTACTGCCTGGATACTGAGCTGATGAAGGATGCAGCAGTGGGCCGAGCAGTGCTTCGCCATCTATTCCAGTGAGGTGAGCCTTCCTACATCCCTCCATCCTTTACTGGTATGCACATTATTTTACTAATATTTACATGACAATGCATTTTGGTGGTTTTCAGTTGCGTGATATGTATTATCTACAGACTCCTATCTGATTTCCATCACAAATGTGCATAATGTATTGCTTGCTACTCTGATTCAGGCATGTGAATCTATGAAAGACACCCAAATACTGGATAAGAAATGCGTTACTTACCTGTAACTGCAGTTATCCAGTATTAGTGTCTTTCATAGATTCACATGCACCTTCCCGCATCCCCTGGCAGGGCTCACCTATCTCTCTAACGAGTTTACGCCTAACTAGCTTGGTGCGTACGAAAATCTGAGAGACTTGGGCTCCTGACAGGAAGGTTCTAGAAGGAGGTAGTAGCTGATTGTTTGGTTTTCTTTATTTTGGTCCTTTTTACAAAAGGACTCAGATAGGCCACCAAGGTGGGACCCTTGGGCCTGCTCTGTTTGGTCCTTCCTACATAAGGACGTGGATAGGTCACTAAGGTGAGATCCTTAGGCCTATTCTTTTCTATGTATGTCTATAGGACATTACTTTTTTATATACCGGAGGCTCCCGTCTCGACGACTGGGAATGATTCAGGCATGTGAATCTATGAAAGACACTAATACTGGATAACTGCAGTTACAGGTAAGTAACGCATTTCTTTATATTCGTCAAGGAAGTGTTTGCGAATGTCTGTGATGGTGTGTAGTAAGTTGCCTTGCGGACCGGCAATTGCTGTAATATAGGCATAGTCACGTGGGGGCATAAGGTGTGCTCCAGTATCTCACCCTCGCCATATCGCCGTGCGGAGATTTGCTTGTTGGGAAGCAGGCATTGGATTTAAGAGACACTACTAAATTTCATCTCAGTTAATATTTTATTTTTAACTTTAGGGGAGTGCAAATTCTAATTTCCCTTCTGTGAAAGATATCTTTGTACTGGAAATGCCAGCATTTTTTACAATTTACCTTATTGTGTTATGGGTTTCCTGTGGAGAACACATCTGCATATTAGTGACTACGGACCTCTAATACTTATCCTCTGATGGGTTCAGTTTGGAACCCGAAATGCATTGGGATTTCTTTTGTATAATCTGTTGACTGTATTATACGGTTGGGTTCTTGATATTGTATAAAGAATGTTTTATGTATATTTGTAAATTTGAAACCTGCATTGCAATTAAGTGCCAAAAGTTTTCTGTTTGGAGCCTGTGAATTGAATTAAAATATTGCTGTTAAGCAAAAGATATTATGGTATGATAAACTGATATGCCTTAAAGCGTTTTGACTCCGTTTTGATTACTCTGATTAATTTACTGAGACATTTTTGTCTAGCGCTGTGCTCCACTCAGGTTGTGTTTTTCCACAGCCCCCTTTTTGAATCTTTAACTTGGAGAGATTGGTGGGTCATATCTCTCCTTCAAGTGGTAGCACGCATATTTAGTTAAAATTACGCAATATTTTGGTTCACTGAATAAACCAGGTGTGCAGGGTCACTTTTCACTTTCATAGAATCTATGTTAGGGCCATATATTCCCACAAACTAAATCTTATGCCCCATCAACGAGCCGGAAACTATTATTATACGTCCCTCAGTATCCACCATTGTTTTGTGCAACGCAAAAGGGATTCGCTTATGTATCAAAATTACCACCCCTCTGGCGTAGCGACTAAAATAGAATAATATCTATGGGATCCCCAGCTCAACGCCATGGGAGTGCCATCCGCCCCAGCAAAGTGTTTACTGGAGGAACACAAAATCAACGTGGTGTCTAGCAATGTACTTGAGGACCTGCCTGCACTTTCTGGTGTTCAAACCCCTGATTTTCCATGACATTAAAGAAAGCCCGGAAGGACCGGGCTGCCATTCTAGGTTAACCATAGAAAGTAAAGTTCCATACTAGCATCAAGATGTTTGTCATTCGCTGCCAACTAGCACAATAGTACGCGAAAACCATTAAGGCTAAACATAAAATCCCTCCCCCCTTCCCCCCACCCTGCCTCCTAACTTCCCATAAGAGGCAGTCCCTGTCTATGAATTCCAAACGCTCGAGCAATGAACCTAATACACTCAAGGTAAATACCGAAGCAGCAATTAGTTGAAAGAGCATAACAAAAGACATTGTGGTATACACCTTAGGGCGTGACAATGCTACTCCGGCCGGGCAATTTAAAGAACCATAGTTACATATATAGGAGCCAATGAAACAGTAAAAATGGACATGAAGCAAGTGTAGCTGGAGAAATCCAACCGCATCACGGACCCATTAGCCAGTCTCGGGTTGGGAGAATAACAACACTGTCCTGCGAGCCACCCTGCGATGGAGAGGACTGGTGCAGCATGGCAGGGGACCCAGAAGAGTTTCGCTTATAGTTCTGACCAAATTCCTGAGCCTCTGTCGGAGTATCAAAAATGCGAAGCCTCCCATCCACGTCTACCCTCAGTCTTGCCGGGTACAACATACCATACCTTAGTCCCAAATTTCTCAGGGTCGCCTTGACCCCCTGGTACTTACGCCTCGCCTCCATGATGGTAAAGTCAGGGAAAAAGGCCAACCTGATATCGCGGGCCGATCGTAGGGTTTTGTCCCTGTCCCTGAAGTTCATGAGTCTTGCAATGATGGGCCGCGGGGAGAGTCCCGGGCAAGGGCGGGGCCCAAGGACCTGTGAGCGCGCTCAACCACAAAACTCTGCGTGAAGTTCTCTCTGCCAAATAGATCCATTAGTAGCTGTTCCACAAAGGTGTCCATCCGCCCAGTGGCCGTCGTCTCCGGTACGCCAATAATACGGATGTTGTTCTGGCGGCTGCAAACTTCCAAATCTTCATTTTTAATAGCTACTACCTTGAGAATCTTCTCCACTCGTTCCAGCCGTTTCAGTGAGGTTGACACGCCATCCTCCATGTCTGTGACCCTAGCCTGAACGACATCCAGCCGTTGATTGTGCGTTTGAAGTTTAGTGCCCATGTCGGCCAGCTTCTTATCTAGGTCATCAAAACTACCATCCAATGCTTTAAAACCGGCCCTCACCTCAGCCAACATGGACGTCGCAAGGGAGGCAGGATCTCCAGAAACGTTAGGGCTCGAAGCCGCACCAGGCAAGTCAGGAGGGTCGTCCGAGACCGGAGTGACTGGCTTATCAAACTGTAACTTACTCTGTTTGGGATCTTTCTTCCCCAACATGGAAGGCGCTGCAAGAGACGTGGATATGGGGCAGCAAGAACACCAGGGCCCACCACTTCAAAGGGCAAGGGGGTGGGAGGTAGCCGCTGAAGCGAGACACAGGGAGGTCCCCACTTAGCCAACTCGAGGAACGTCGTTTATATCAGGACAGCTTCAGGGGCGACAGCGAAGCAGAACCAGAGCACCCGCAGGTATACACCTCAGAATGGAACAAAGGGCCAGAGGATTGCCGGGCTTATCTCATCTGTGAGGCAGGCCACTCCGGAAATCAACGTCACCGCTGGCCAGCAGACTGTGACAGAACTCAGCACAGGGGGTATGGGGCACACGGAGGCCACGTGTTGCCAGACAAGGATGTTGAAAGGTGAGGGCTAGAATAAATTGTGTAGAGAGTGTCGAATGGTGCTCAATCAATAGCCTCCTTCCTTCATTGGGCACTGCTGGCAATCTGACTGCTGCCCGGCCAGCGTGCAAGTGGCGTGATTTATTAAGTCTGTGCTGATTGTCTAATGGCATGACTCAGGATAAAGACATTGACTCCAGTTCCTTAGCCCAGCTCTTCCCGCTGCCACATTCAAAGAATTCGTTTTGTAGACCTCAAGGGCGTGCTTTAGTCGCAGCCACGATCCCTTCCTACAGAGTCAGCCCACTCAGCAGGGAGCAGGCAGTGTCGTACATCTGAGGGCCTGAGTCTTGGCAATCCCTCAAGCAGCGCGGTCCGGAGCGTGAAAGTAAAACCAGGAGAGGGCCGACTGTCCTCACAGCCCCCCCACGGACAGGAAGGGGGGTAGGTGGGGGAAAAGACAAAGCGCCCGACGGGAGCCAGCGCCACCGCGACTCCAGGGGAACAAGCCTGGGCCTGCCCGCCCCGCCGAATGCCCTGAATCCAAGGCCCGTCGCGGACACGCCCACTGAGCCTCTGAGGTCCGGGAGCTCTGCGCAGATAAGGCACAAACTTGGGCACGGCAGTGGGGGGGTGTACAGGGTGGGGGAAGGGGGGGGCAAAGCCCGCAGCGCGGAGAGTAAGGAGTACAGCGCGGTGCCAACAGCCCGCCGGGGCAAAAACTCACCGCACCCGTCTCCGTTCTCACGTCCTTTGGGGATGACCTCTGCCGCGGCCGCACGCAGATCACAATTGCGTCGCTCTCAGGAGGTTCCGGTCCCATCGATACACCCGCGGATGGGCTGCATGTTATCTGGGGGCTGACAGAGGTCTTCTGTTGTCACGCTGGGGCCCCTACATGAAGCCCGGCCGGCGAAGCTTCAGTCTGATGCGGCCATCTTTGTCGCCTCCGTGGCCACGCCCCTTGTTTGTAAAGTGTTCGCTCAACCCCGGGTAGCTTGGCCTTGAGCAATTAGGCTTTAATAAAGGAACAAGCGCAAAGCATTTAGAAGTACCAAAACAATTGAATAAGTAAGAAATAGGACACAAAAGAAATCTGACTCCAGTTTATAAAAATGGATTTAATTAATAATGGATTTTTAGGCACCAAAACAAACGTCCTCCAAAGGGTTCTTTAGAGATGAGTTCTTAAGCCAATAAACAAATGCTTTTCACTCCAAGTAAACAAACATTGACCACGTTAGTGTTTTATTTGAATTTTTTTATTTAAAGTTGTTTTCAGCTACTCCAGCCCGCTTTGGGCAACCAACTCTGACATGGAGCAAGTCAGGAGGGGCCAGTAAGGCTTAGCATGACTGTTACTAAAGCAGCCTCCAGTCCAGTTCCAAGTTCTAGGGACAGACTGCTACAGACCTAAATGAAGTGGTCCGGACGCAAGAGATGCAGGATGCTGAAGATGCTTATCCAGTCATCATGGGTGTT
Organism: Lissotriton helveticus; assembly: GCF_964261635.1. Classification (NCBI taxonomy): domain Eukaryota; kingdom Metazoa; phylum Chordata; class Amphibia; order Caudata; family Salamandridae; genus Lissotriton; species Lissotriton helveticus. Next base: position 1,187,398,035 of record NC_136072.1, on the reverse strand, counting down.
CCTGGGGCCACCCCTCAGTCCACTAACACATGTGGAGCTTGGTAGCCCACCCTAGGTGTGTGGCTATCTGAGGGCTACATGCCCACGGGGAAATCGGTTTTGCAGCGGTATTCTCCTCTGTCCCCAATGCCAACCTGTCTACTAGAATGCAAGAGCAGCCCCTATCGTGTGTCTGCCATTTGACCACAAAGGTGTCTTATGCTTTGAAGCTAGACTTTTGGGCTTGTACCCTGTGTGACTTCCTGCCAGGGAGAGGTAACACCCCTTCGAACGGCAGGTGTAGGAAGGTGGCTCTCTACTAAAATGAAGTACATTGTGCAGAGAGTCCAGTACAACCCCAATAGGTAGGCAGAGATAAAAGCAGGTAATTCTAATGCTCTTTTTGTGGTAGCGTGGGCGAGCAGTTAGGCTTATCAGAGGGTAGTACTAGGCATTTGTTGTCACACAATGAGGCAATAAATAACACACTGATTAATAAATCCGAGACCAATTTGTAAAATTAAAGGTCTATCTTTATAGATTTATTATTAGAAAACAATTATTTTTAGAAAACAAGAACTTTGTTCAACAGGTAAATGCTTTGTATGTCGATTTTCAACCAAATGCAGTTCAAGACATGCTTGCAGGTTTTAACTAACAACATTCAATACCGTCTGGCAGAGGTCATTGCGGTCACGGGGAAGAAAGCATTAGCTAGAATGGGATGCAATAGTGACAGAACACTGCCAAAACATTTACTGTCGCGGTTACAGTAAGAACAACATAGGGTTGGGTAACTGAGTACTGCCAACACATATATTGTTGTGGTAGATGGAAGCAACACTATGCCGCAGAGTTTTGGGGGAGGGGGAACAGTCAACGGTCACCCAGAGTTCAGGGGAAGCTCTACACCAGGGTAGTCAGGTTTGGAAGTTCTAGGGCTCGGAACAGCAGGCAGTTCTAGGTTACCGGTGTTGGGGGTGTCAGTTCTTGGGACGCAGAATTTGTTCTTCACTGCTGGTGTTCAGCTGCAGGTGCGGTGAGGGAAGTCTGTCGGGGTGGTAGTGCCCAAGTTGCCTTTCACGCAATCAATGCCACCATAATTGGGTACAGGTTCACAGAAGTGGGGTGGTTTCCAGAGTCTGTTGCAGGTACTATCAGAGTCCCTCTGGCAGGTGGATTTGTTGTAACAAAAGAAGGGAACCAGGGCGGACAATATTTTAAGGGGTCCAGTGTACGTGTCCGAAAGATTAACCACAATGTAATGTACAAAGTTCCCCAGACGGGGTAGAGAGGAGGTAGAGTATGTCGATATGTAGTGTGTACAGAGAGAAAGAAAGAAAAGCCAAAGAAGGGGGAATCCCCTTGTTGGGACTAAAACCCTCACACACCTAGCAAGCTAGATGTCATGCTTCATCATATGGGTTTGCTCCTCGCTGAACTGGCGCTGCAATGTTCAGCGGGCACCCTCAAGGGGGCTCTTTAACGGAGATCTTTAATCCCTGCCATATGGTGCATGCGGGTGTGCGGGGAAGAGAGGGGTGTAGTCGTAAGAGGTGGGGTGAAATTAAAAAAGGTGAGTCAGTCCACAATGAAATTTATTGGAGTGGCTGGCGCCCTTGGTTAAAAAAGGTGGGAGGGGAGATAGTTGCTATTGGTAATGTTGGGCAAGATATCTACAACCCCCTGGTGTGGTCAACATGTTTCATGCCTACGCGGCATTTCATCAGGACCCAAGTGGGACGTACTACACAGTGAAAAATAATGAAAATGGTGTAAAGGTTTAAAAATCTATAGTCATACAACCTTATGCCATGAGGTCATAAAGGGGCAGGCAAGGAAATCCTGCTCAGTATGAGTGACCCTAAGGGAGATCGTGAGATGCCCCGCAGTCTGCTCCAGTGGGACCTGCACGTAAAGGTCAGGAACCCGGATAGCGTGCGGTCGGAGCCGCTAACACCTACCCCCACCGTCTGGTCAGGAGAGAGCAGCTGCTCTGTCCTGACCAGACGGTGGGGGTAGGTGTTAGCGGCTCCGACCGCACGCTATCCGGGTTCCTGACCTTTACGTGCAGGTCCCACTGGAGCAGACTGCGGGGCATCTCACGATCTCCCTTAGGGTCACTCATACTGAGCAGGATTTCCTTGCCTGCCCCTTTATGACCTCATGGCATAAGGTTGTATGACTATAGATTTTTAAACCTTTACACCATTTTCATTATTTTTCACTGTGTAGTACGTCCCACTTGGGTCCTGATGAAATGCCGCGTAGGCATGAAACATGTTGACCACACCAGGGGGTTGTAGATATCTTGCCCAACATTACCAGTAGCAACTATCTCCCCTCCCACCTTTTTTAACCAAGGGCGCCAGCCACTCCAATAAATTTCATTGTGGACTGACTCACCTTTTTTAATTTCACCCCACCTCTTACGACTACACCCCTCTCTTCCCCGCACACCCGCATGCACCATATGGCAGGGATTAAAGATCTCCGTTAAAGAGCCCCCTTGAGGGTGCCCGCTGAACATTGCAGCGCCAGTTCAGCGAGGAGCAAACCCATATGATGAAGCATGACATCTAGCTTGCTAGGTGTGTGAGGGTTTTAGTCCCAACAAGGGGATTCCCCCTTCTTTGGCTTTTCTTTCTTTCTCTCTGTACACACTACATATCGACATACTCTACCTCCTCTCTACCCCGTCTGGGGAACTTTGTACATTACATTGTGGTTAGGTGGATTTGTTGAACAGGGCGGTTACCGGACTGGTGACCAACAAGCCTTTCCTGCTGCAACTTTTGGATGATGAAGTGAATTGAGCCAGCATGGTCCTTGCTGGTCTTCACCCTAGGGTGGCCTTTACTGGCGGTTTGCCGGAGACTAGTACCACTAGTCCAAAAGTAAGGTCCCAGCTAGTTGGTGAAGGCTGGCGAGGCTCTGGGGTTCTTGGAGGCTGCACAGGTTTCAGGAAGGGATGGCCGACCACGGTTGTGGAGCCCTCTTGCAGTCGGCTGGGTTTGGCGCCATTTCCTTCTGCAGCAGAACTTAGTCCCTGGAATCTGGAGTCTTGGTCTGAGGGACGCACCTACTTATTAAAATGAGGGGCCGTTAAAAGTGAGCCAGGTACTAGCCAATGGACTGCTTACCTGTAGAGTGACTCCACCCGCTATATGCTTACTCAGTGTCGTGGGTGGGCATATCCCGGTCGGGCAAATTTCCCCATGCTCAAGATGGTTGAAAGTGAAAAGTGATGTCCACCTCTCCTGGCCCCACCTTAGGAATGGTACAGGCTGAAGGTGGGCATATCTAGTCCCACTAGTTTTCCCACCTTTCCTCCCACAAAGTGGAGTAGAAAAGGAAAAAGGGGGGGGCTTGACCTCACTTTATCTGGAGGTTTCTGAGTTGCATTTCAAAGGCTTCATGGCCTTTGAAGCTGGAGGAGGTGTGAAGCAACTTCACCCAGAGCAGGCTTTCTCTGTTCTCTTGGGAGTACAGACTCACCCATGAGGTCAGAAACATGTGTAGTGGTGGCAGTCTGACGGAAACCAGTCTGGAACCACACCAGGGTTAGGTACGTTTTCAGAGGACCCTTTAAAAGTGTCTTCTGTGTGAATTTATTATTAAATCTATCACTGACATCGGTGAGCCTTTATTTAGACAAAATGTTTGGTACCAAACATCTTAGAAATCAGTGAAGCCATCATGGAGTTGGAAACTAGTGTTGACAAGTATCCAGTCCATGTGCTCTTTATAGCTTTCCTGTTCACTTACATCACAGAATGGACTGGATATTTTAGGGGCCATCTGCTCATGCAGACATGCCCACAGATAGGATACAGTGCACCCTCCCTTAGGAATAAAGTCCTGCAGCCGGGGTGACTTGCCTATAATTTATGCAGCGCATGAGTGCCGTGTGGACTCTTCAGATTTTCCTGCACCGAGACAACACCGCCTACAGTGGCAGTGCATAGCCTTCGTGAGGGGGCTCTGGGATGTCACAACCAGTGCTGCAGCCCGAGAAGACCCTCTCCAGTGCCCATGCCCTAGGTACAAGTGGTACCATTTACTATGGACTTACAGGAATAACTTAAGTTGTGCCAATCATGGTACAATTTTGGGGAAAGATCTGGCACTGGAAACCTGGTTAGCAGGAACCCAGTGCTTTTAGGGTTTGAAATCACATCGGGCTCTTTTCTACAGCAGGCCTTTGTTTCCTTTCCTGGGAGTCGTTCACACTTCTCCCCAGGAGGGCTGAAGACTGTCTGGTGCCAGGCATTTGCAAATGGCCACTAAAAAACTTTGGGGCAACTTGGTGACACATTTCTAAAGTTGCTGTTTGCTCAAGTTACATTAAATGTGACTAGGCCAGCAAGTCAGTTTAATGTAACAGTTCTTTTGATACCATGAAGTTGAAGTACCAACTTTAGTAGTCCAATTCAGGAGTTAACAAAGCTGAGTTGTCAGCATGGAACCCCATACTTGCCAATAGGGCAACTAACTTTTCCTAAGTAAAAGCAACAATTGTTTTTTTTATTTTATTTTTTTATTTTTTTAAGTTCGGCCATTTGAAAATATATTACCTACTTTTTAATATACAGCACCCTGCCTTAGGACTTGGTAGGCTACCTAAGGGGTGACTTGTAGATATTAACCCCTTGCATGCTGGTGACGAACCCCAGCCGTCACGCTCCCCGGTGCTCGTGTGCGGATGACGGCTGGGGTTCGTCTCGGCCCCGCCTTGTTCGTTTGTTTACCGCACAGCGGCGGAAACGGGCCAGCATCGAAGGGGTTAAAAAGGGAGGTCCGGACATTGCCATTAGTTTAAATGCCAAGTTGAGTTCACAGTTTAAAATTGCTCTAATAGTTTGCAGTGGCAGGCTTGGAGACATGTTTTACTTTGGCACACTCAATAAGTGCTGCAGTCCGTGGGGTGCCCTTAAACTTGCAAACCTTGGGGACCCCTGGTATTATATATTGGGAACCTATAAGTAAGTTAACTTATGCCAATTGGGTATAAACCAATTAAACGTAATCTTTTGAGGGCAAAGTTGGAGCACTGTGGGCTGGTTAGCAGGCCTCCGTGCACTCGAAAAACAAGCGGCAGCAGTCCAAAACGTGAGGGTAAATCAGGCAAAAAGATATTTTTGCTCACTAACGCAATAGTCTTGAGTTCTGATAAGCAGGGTATACTTATTTACACATTTGAAGTAAGAGTAGGTGATCTGAAAGAAGAAAAAGTGCCCTGCCACTGGCAACCTGCCTTGTGCTCTCTAGACTCCTGAATATCTTGTGAAAAACTGGGTAATAGTCTGTACAACAGTGTTATTTATCATTTGCAGCTGATAAAGTACAGTAATAACACAGTGAAAGGAATTTGTAGTAATTCACATAGGAGTGAAATGGCTGTGTAATCCACCAGGCTTCAATTTGTTTTTACCCCTGTCAGAAGGGGAAAGTTTTTGGTTTTGGTTTGCAGAGGTAAAAATTCTCACTACAGAAAGAAAGGCAATCTGAGGACTAAGGTTACTAGTAATGGTACTTTTCCACTTGCTGTACATTAAGTTTATTCAATTCTTTATGGGATGAAGTATATTTTTTCCCACCAATATTAACATTCCTAATTTGTCTTGTAGAACGCCAAATTTTATTTTGGAAAAAAATGACGGGCAGAGCTCGAGCCAGAGCAAGAGGCAGATCCCGTGGTTTGGAGCCCACACAGCAGCCTGGCCCCACAGTAAGTAATTCCAGATAGTATGAACCTTGCCATATTAAGTCACTAGCACAGATTCGAGTTCAGAAAACTAATCTTTAAAACTGTTAAACTAATTTGCGAATCGGCACTTTGAGTTGTAAATGTGTATTGTTTAATACCTTGGGGCTGGGTTTGTTCAATACGCCTTTGCTTTTTGAGGGTTTCTAGGAATACTTGCTGTTGGCAATCTCTAGAATATAGTCTCTTGGCTTGGGTATGATTAAAAAGAAAATCTAAAAGATAATGTGCTGCTATAAGTAGTAGTAGAAAATACTTAGTTCGGTATGAATAACCATCAAAGTGTACAGGATAAAAGTGCAATAGGTCAAGTAGGTTGCAGTTAGGTAGAGGACATTTTTTAAGGTACTAGTCCTGCAGGACTAGTACCATTTTTTGGAATTTTCGAGCCCTGATGTCAGTCGGAGACCCGCTGGGGATAATAGTTAAATATCTTTTATGAGTCTAATAGCGAGCTTTATCATCTTAAGATCATTTTTACGAATTGCATTTGGATCGTCCCAGTAGCTCTACATGCCTAGTTTGCCCAGCCAACCTGAAATAAATTTAAATCGAGGTATAAATGCTCTTGAGTTTCTCTAAGTTCCAAGTTATGGTGTAGTCCAGAGTTGGACCCAGTAGCCAGGAACCAGATCAGCTACTTTTCATTCCCACGTCAAAGAACATAGGAGTAAGGGGTGAGCAGGATGGCAGAGCGAGCAGTTTCCGAATGAAATTATTTTCTGCTGATGTTAGCAAGTGAGAGTCGGCATATCCGCAAATCTCGGCCCCATATAGCGCCGCGCCCTGTTGGATAAACTTCCAGGGCGGGTGAAACTATGTGTGATGTTCAGTTATAAAACCTTACAATGGCGTTGGCTCTATGCTCGATCAGTAACACACTTCTCTTCAACTGACTTGTCCACCTAAGGTTTCCATTAGTCTCACGCCTAAGTAATCAAAACTATGTACTCTTTCGATGGCCTCTCTACTTGCACTAACAGTACAGCATTTCTTTTTGGGCTTCTCAAAGACCACATACTTGTTTTTATTTACAATCCACTCTAAGCCTCAAGAGTTACAAAAATGTATAAATTAAAATCTGGAGTCCCATGGGTTTGAGAGATCAAAAGGGAGTTGTCAACAAATAAAAGAATAGGAATCTTCTTGCCGTTCAGGGACAGTCAATCATTCCTACATTGTTCTAGGAGTGCTACCACATCATTAATATATATAGAAAATAAAGTGGATTCCAAAAACGCAGCCCTGTTGGACTCCTCTTTCAATGGGGATATGTCCTGTTCACGCCCCATTCAGGCCCCAGCGAACTTGAGCATAATTATTTGTATGTAATTTGTTCATTAAATGTACGAAATGCCCAGTGGCCCCTCTTTCAATCAAAGTTTGCCATAGATTTTATCTTGGGATTAATTGAACGCTGCACTATGATCAATAAAAGCCACAAAGTTTTTGATTCTGTGAGAGAAAGTATTTCCAATATAAAATAGAAAATCTTAAAAGCTGGTCTAGTGTGCTAACCTTTGCCTTAAAACCAGCCTGGAGGGGAAACAATCTTTCATTTGTATTCACTGAATCAAAAAGCCTTTCCAAGATCAGTTTGGCAAAAAATGTTTAGGCATCGTCAATAAGGCTAATAGGCTATTTGCGTCTCCTGTTTGTAGATTGCAACGATTTCAGCCAAGGCCAGTACGCCGGTCCTCTACCCCCTCTGCTATTGCATTAGGCAGCTGATTTGAATATACAGACCCGATCAAGGGTTCCTATTTATATGAATCTTCTGGAATTTTATCCGGGCCATGAGCTAGGCAGATTTTAAGGAATTTATTGCTCTACTTGTGTCAAGACAAACAAGCATTTACAATGCAACGGTCTCGCCTTTGCAAAAGTTAGAGCTATTGGCATTGTAAATGACAACATTTTTATTTATGTGTTGGCTTTGAAAACAGATAAATAAATGGCATTGTCATTTACAATGCCAATTGCCTAATCTCTCGCAAATGCGACACCTATTGCATTTGCACCCACACATAGAGCCACACACACACACATGCAAAACCGGAGCACAAGCAGGCAACAGAGGCACACGCAAAACCCGAGCACAAGCAGGCAACAGAGGCACACGCAAAACCGGAGCACAAGCTGGCAACAGAGGCACACGCAAAACGAGAACACAAGCAGGCAACAGAGGCACACGCAAAACGGGATCACATGCAGGCAACTGAGGCACACGCAAAACCGGAGCACAAGCAGGCAACAGAGGCACACGCAAAACTTGCCTGTGTGAGATTCTTCAGTTCAAAGGCTGATGCCTGCTGCTTTGGACCTGACTTGGGTGCACTTCTGGCCGCTCTCCTCCAGGCAGGTGGTTATGCCATGCCTCACTGGACCTTTGGAGTGCATGCTCACAATTGCCTCGGTTGTTGGCGGGCTTCTCTTCCATTGTGCAAAGGCAATTTCCAGAATGGTGTGGGCTCTCACTGGAGGGTGTTCTGGGGCTGTTCTGGCATCTCGTGACACAAACAAATATGACTACTCTCCTCAACATGTACCCGTCGGGAGCCTCAGCCTGTGCGCGGGAGGCTGCTGGGAGCGATGAGGGATCAAGACGGGGCCCGCCTCACCAGCCCGGGGCACGCCCAGCCGAGCCCGCCCCGCAGCGGATGGAGCCCGGCGCCTGCAGGACCGCCCCGCTCCTCCATGTCCGGCCGCCGACAGGGCCTGGTAGTCATAAAGAGGAGGGCCCCGTCCTGCGTGCACAGACTGTTATTTTTTTTATTTTATTTTTTATTTATGCAATTTTATATAGCGCGGACTTTAATACAAAATACATCAAGCACCTACGAGGACACGGACGGCGGGAGGGAACACGGACGGCGGGAGGGGGGAGGAGGGGACACGGACGGCGGGAGGGGGGCGGGAGGGGACACGGACGACGGGAGGGGGGCGGGAGGGGACACGGACGGCGGGAGGGGGGCGAGAGGGGACACGGACGGCGGGAGGGGGGCGGGAAACGTGCACAGGACAGCGAGGGGGGGGGGGAAGGATCACGGCGCACGCACATTTCTAAACAAAATGCTCCTTACCTGATCGCCTCGTGGGAACTCGAATCCTGCAGCCAACTCCAACAACAAACACTTAGCAAAAGAAGAAAACAGGCGGACTCCAAAAAAAAAATAACACCCACCCACCACCGTGATGACAAACAGAAGTGGGTGGAGAGGGAAAAAATGTAGGGAACGCCCCCGAATCTGGTCCGGCCTTGACGGACAGATCTCTGTTCCAATGGCTAGCCTCCATTTATGGAGCTAGCCAATGGGACAGGGGGGCGTATTCCAGAGTCCTTACTGAAATCAAGAGTTTTCTCTGGAGGCGGAGCTTACGCTCCGTTCTCCAGGCGAAATCTAAAAATTATCAGAGTTGTAGGGTCCAAAGCTATAAGAGCAACAAAATTATCAATGCTAATGCTTAAATCATGCAGGTCCCCTGGCGCGTAGAGAAGTGACACCCATTTATTAGGTGAGATAGAAATTTGATTTAGGCTTATCTGCCTTTGTTTCGGTAACGAGCTGCCAAGATAATGTCATTAATCTTAGCAAAAATCCCTGCATGGCTTGTCATATTTTAACCACCAGTATGGGGACATGGGGTAATGTATTATGCCCTTGGAAACCTGTCTTGTCCCCAGCCGAGTGCCCATGTCCTCTTACCTCAACAAAGATGCCTAAATGTGCTAACCAGTTTAGAGCTATTTTATTGAACACCTAGTCTCTGCACACACACGCAGCCCAATAATTTGAACTGCTGGTAGATAAGGGGCCGGACCTTTTTTCCCTTACAGAAACGTGGCTGTCTGAGTTCTCAAACCACTCCATTGCGGCGGCCATTCTTAAGGGATATAAAATTATAAGAAAAGACCGCCCAAGTGGGAAGGGTAGCCATTACAACAACAAAAAAAAGGAATTGGATTGTGTCTGGCTCTCATTGGAGTTAATGGAGGCGCCGAGTACTTAAGGTTTCGCTGTGCCCTTTCCTCTCAGCAATGCCTAGCAGGGATATTAATTTATAGGCCACCTGGTGCCCTGGGCAATGTTTCGCCTTCACTGAACGAACTCATTACTCCTCTTGCAATTAAATATGACCAGTTCCTTCTCCTGGATGATTTTAATTTAGATATGGAAAAGTACTGTGATCCTAATACTATCTCCCTGTTTGAAATTATGGAGGCTTGTAATCGGTTACCGTTCATCTCTGCTTCCACTCATAATGTAGGACACACGCTCGATCAGATATTCTGTAGCACAGATCTAAAAACTGGCCTGCCGCTCCCCATCACTTTGTCTGACCATTTTGTTATTACTTTAAGAATCCCCAATCGAGCCCCTGACCTCCTACTCGAGCCAACAAGGACTGAACAGGACTATAGACCGTTGCATAAAATATCTCTGCCTTCTTTGGGGGGGCTCTTAATTCATCAGCTCCCAGGCTGGTTGGCGACCTTGAATGTGATGTCACCGCACTAGAAAACTGGCTCAAGTCCAAACTTGAAAAGGCCGCCCCCCTGGCCACACAGACTTCTAAGAGGTCCCTTCCGTCTGCTCCTTGGTTTAATGAAGCTTTAAGAGCAAGTTAAAGGGCTTGCAGGGTTCTAGAAAGGAAATGGCGCAAACACTATTCATTGGATGCTAGGAAAATCTACACAAACGCTCAGAAATCCCACTACCGCTTAGTAAAGGAGGCTAAAATGAATTATCTACAGACAAAGCTTGCTATGGCCCAAAATAAAGGAAAAGTAATCTTTGATATAGTGAAATCCTTCACGGCCCCTGAGGCAATAAAGAAGGAACACTCTGCCGAATGGACGCAGCAGGTGGCCTCGTCCTTCCACAATAAGATCGCTCAAATTCAACAATCTTTTGTTTAAACTAAGGGAGAGCACCTAGTAACCGATCAATCCCCGACACACAGAACTGACCCTTCGTCATGTTCTGGGCTAATAGATTTTCCTCAAATCCCACCAGCTGACTCACTCCACTGCCTTAAAGGCCTCCGGTCCGGCTCTTTGTGATGCCTCCCCGGTCAAACTACTTGCTTCCCTTACCCCTACAATCAACCTCACAGTAAATGGGGTATTGAACTTCTCTCTCTGCTGGTAAAATGCCTCTCAGATGGAAACAGGCCAAAATTCTTCCACTTTTGAAAAAACCTCTGGCTTACCAGAATGAGGCCGATCTCTTCTTCCAGCACTCAAGTTTTGGAAAAACATGTCAATAGAGTTCTATCTGACCATGCAGGAATCTGCTGCACCCTTCCCAATCCGGCTTCCGAGCTCATTTTAGCCCTGAGACCGCTCTACTGAAGGTAACTCAATATATTGGAGATGCTCTGGATCAGGGTGGAAGGGCTTTGCTGATATTACTTGATTTGTCAACCGCTTTTGATACTGTCCCACACGAGAGACTCCTCGACAGACTGGGGAATTGGGAATTATCCAGTATTATGGGAGTCTTTCATAGATTCACATGCCTGAATCATTCCCCGTCGTCGAGATGGGAGTCCCCGGTACATAAATAATGAAGGTCTTATAGACATATATAGAGAATAGTAGGCCAAAAGGCCTCACATTATTACCATATCTAGGTCCTTTTGTAAAAAGGACCAAATTCCAGAGAAGAGCCAATCAGCTGTCACCTCCCTCTAGAACCTTCCTGTCAGGAGCCTCAGTCCCTCAGATTTTCTACCGCACGTTGTGCTAAGGGAGTCTCCCCCTGAGTTCTGCTCAGGTTTGCTTTTTCAAAGCTTTTCTCTTCAAACTTTTGAATTTTTCTCCACAAGTGAAAGCTGTACACTATGGCTGACACTCCTAAGAAAGGGCTCTTCAGAGCTTGTAGCTCGTGTGGGAAGAAAAGGCTCCACATAGATGACCAACACAAGGACTGCCTATACTGCCTGTACCCTGATCATTCAGCTAAGGACTGCGAGGTATGTCGAACATTTTCTACAAAAACCCTCAAAGACCGGGAGGGACGCCTTTTGATTTGGCTCTAAAGACTCAAGGACAGAAATAATTTGGATTCTTCTGAGGGAAGTGAGGGCTCTTCAGTCTCCTAAAAAATGTCTCTTAAAAGGCCAAGGGTAGCTTCCCCTAGCCCTCTGAACGCTCCTCAAAAGAAGACACCAAAAAAGTCTTCAGAGGCTCTGTTAAAATCTGCTTCTGACAAGTAGGTTCACACCTTCAAGAAGCAGTCGACAAAGACGACATCCGCATTCAGGAAAGCTGTGTCTCCTGTTTGTCTCAACGTCGACAACGACCGTATCGACGACGACCGCATCGTCGTCATTATCTTTGACGACCACCACCCCATCGTCGTCAGCGGGTAAGGCTTTATAGTCCACTATTGTTAAGAAATCATCGTCTACACCCAAGATCCCGTCGACGATTACCTCGACGACGAGATCATCACCGTCGACGGCCTCCTCGACTAAGGCCTCGTCGACAAAGGCACCGTCGACGACTACACTGTTGATGACGACACCGTCGACGAAGGCACCGTCGACGACGACACCGACGGCTGCATCAATGCCATCGACGACAACACTGTCGACGATACCTTTAGTACAGTCGACAGATTTCCAGAATATAACAACTGTCGACACTGCTTCGTTGACGATCACTCCGTCGACGGGCTCATTGCCGCTGAGTGATTCTGGATTTCAAGCAGCTTCTGTACGTCTCAAAATCACCAAAAAAACCACTAATGCCGGAGTTAACTTCTCCTAGCCGTGTGCAACGTTTACCACCAGCATGTCTCCTTCAGGATGAGGATTCTGATGACTGGGATATGTTTCAAGCCACTAGCCCCTCAGAACTAAATGTTAAATGCCAAAGCTCGGATGAGGAGGATGTTCAGGAGCACATAGTTCAACCACAAGTTACGCCTATGGTCTGTTTACCAGCATTGGTTACAGATCTGAGGTTCCTCATTCAGGACTACAAGCAGAGATTCCCAGAATCTCCAGCTCCTCCGGCTACCACGGCAGTACCATTGCCAAGACCACGACTGCCACCCTTGGTTATCCAGCAAGAAAGGGTGAATGTGCCTGATCCTCAGTCTTCTGATGAAGAAGAGGAGGTAGAACAACAAAAGGAAGGTGAAGTGCAGGATGATCAATCTGTCCATGAAGACTGGGACAATTACGTTATACCTTCCCCAGCATCTCCAGTGCCCGCCACCTCAGATTCTCCACCGGTTTTCATCGGTGGTTTCCACAATGTGGTAGAAAGGGCCGCTAAACGCTTCCAGATTACGTTTGAATCACAGGAGCAGGACTGCTTCCTTTACGATTTTAAAAAACCTCATAAGAAATCGACAAGGTCGATTCCAATTATTGATTCTGTGGACACAGGGGGTTCAATTGATGGTAAATCTGCTTCAGTTTCGCCAGTAGTCCCTCGCCTGGACAAAAAATACAAGGCTCCAACATCGGCACTGGCCTGCTTGACAGGGCATCCTAAACCTGATTCGGTGGTGACTCAGGCAGCACAGAAGAACTCCAGAAATCCCTCATCTCCCTTATCGGCGCCACCAGATAAGGAGGGAAGGAAATTAGACAACATAGGAAAACGATTTTCCACAATGTCAGCGATGACAGTCAAAGCGGCAAATTCCTTAGCGCTTCTGGGACGCTATAATAGACAACTGTAGGCAGACATAGCCCCATACTTCTCTGAACTGCCGGATGCCTCGAAGGAAGAAGTTAAAACTATACTTCTAGAGGGCCAAACTTCAGCTTCAGAGATGATAGACTGTGTAATGGATGTGGCAATGACTGGATTCCGCCAACTAGCCGGGGCAGCGGTGTTAAGGCGGCAGGGATGGCTGAAAGCGACCTCATTCAGACCGGAGGTACAGTCCAAAGTTTTGGATATGCCATATGACGGCCAACTTCTGTTTGGTTCCAAGATTGATGAGGCACTGCAAAATATTAAAAAAGACAGACACTGCAAGAGCGCTGGGCACGCTCCAGTTAAGGAATCAGTCCTTTCATGGAAATAGAGGAAGAGGACACTCCTCCTACAGAGGTGGTTATCAAAACAGGTCATCCTACTCTTCCAATCAGAGTAGACCTCAATACCAGCAGCGTCAACAGCAGCAGGGCCGAGGGGCAGAGGTCAAAAGAGGAACAAAGGAGGACGACCATGACTTGTTTACCCAGCCAGTCCAGACCTCATCTCAAATATTAAGAATTGGAGGAAAACTAACCCACTTTCTAAAAAATTGGAAGAAAATTACTACGGACCGTTAGGTCCTTCAATTGATACAATTTGGCCATTCCATGGAGTTCGAGAGTACTCCTCCTCGCCCAATGCTCCACAAGAATTTACGACTCCTTCTGGGAGAACTCTCCGTTATGCTAAAGAAAGGAGCAATAGAGAAGGTACCACCATCACAGAAGGGGAAGGGATTTTATTCCCGTTTCTTTCTTATCCAGAAAAAAGAGAAGAAATGGAGGCCGATACTAGACACCAGGGCATTGAACAAATTCTTGAGGAAGCAGTCGTTTTGCATGATCACGTTACAAGAAGTCCTGCATCTTCTGGAGGAGGGAGATTTCATGGCGTCACTGGATTTACAGGACGCATACTTTCATATCCCAATTCACAAAAATCACAAAAAGTACCTGAGGTTTGCTGTAGCGGGCAGACTCTTCCAGTTCTGTGTCCTGCCCTTTGGTCTCAAATCGGCACCCCGAATCTTCACCAAATGTCTCTCCCCAGTGGCGCCATACCTCAGGCAGCACGGTCACCAAGTCTTCCCATATCTGGACGACTGGCCTATAAAGGCACCATCCATCACAGACGCTTCCAGATCCTCCAACGCCTGTCTCAGTCTCTTCGATCATCTGGTTCTTACGTTCAACCAAGAGAAGTCGACCCTGCAGCCTTCTTGAACCATCACCTTTCTGGTTGTTCTGCGAGAGCGTTCCCATCACATTAGAGAAAGCGCAAACTCCTTTCTCTAGCCTCGACAGTGGCCTCGAAGAGTGTTGACGGTTCGTCTCTTCAAGTCCCTTTTGGGAATGATGTCATCGTGCATCCTACTGATACCACATTGCCGTCTGCGGATGCGTCCTCTGCAAGAGGCACTGTCCACGCAGTGGGTGCAATGCATGGGGTCGTTCGATGACCGCATAAGGGTGACAACGCAAATGGTCAAGGCTTTACGCTGGTGGACGGCGCCAAAAAACCTATCTAAAGGATTGACATTCCTACTTCCCGCAGCGCCTCATGTCATCACGACGGACGCCTCCTTGGAAGGTTGGGGGGCTTTCCTGAGAAGTTGCAGATAAGCGGCAAATGGTCAGTGGCAGAGAAACTCCATATCAATCTTCTCGAACTGAGAGCGGTTTTCCTGGCCCTAGTCATTCCTACCAAGGATCAAAAGCTCCCTAGTGCTTGTCAGGACCGACAACACTACGACGATGCACTATCTCAACAAACAGGGAGGGACGCGCTCGCTGACACTATCTCTCGTGTCGCAAAAAATCTGGAATTGGCTCATACGCAACAATGTAGCCCTAAGGGCGGAATATGTCCCAGTCACAAACAATGTGCTTGCCGACGCGTTGAGCAGACAGAAAACATCGTCACATGAGTGGGAGCTAGATCAACAAGTTATCGACCAGATCGTCTCCAGATGGGGCACGCCACAAATCGATCTATTTGCGACGAGTGAACGCCAAATGCCCACACTTCGCAAGTTGGCATCCCCAGTCAGTGTCTCTAGGGAATGCATTTTCCATCGCATGGCGCAACGTCTTTGCGTAGACCTTTCCGCCATTCCTAATGCTTCCCAGAGTCCTAAGGAAAATGAAGGTGGAGCTTTGTACTCTAATTCTAATAGCCCCAACTTGGCCGAGGCAACATTGGCTCACCGAGCTCCACAGTCAGTCCCTGAAACCGCCGATCTACCTGCGGCAGTATCCATCTCTGCTCACGATGAACAACAAACAAGTTCAACATCCTGATCTGAAGTGTCTCAGGTTAGCCGCCTGGCTCTTGAGTTCAGAGAGTTTCGGAATCTGAATATTGCACAAGATTGTAGAGACATTCTGGCCAGAGCAAGTGCAGATAGTTCGACCAAAACGTATTCCCTGAAGTGGAAGCGCTTTTGTGTTTGGTGTGCAGATCAAGGAATTCGGCCTTTCTCCTCCTCACCAGAGCAAATCTTACCTTATCTATTACATCTGGCACAGTCAGGCCTGGCCCACTCCTCCATTAAAGTACATTTGGCAGCAATTCCTCGTTATAAAAACTGCAACGGGTCCATCTCTCTGGTCAAACAGGTTGGTTAAGCAATTTCTAAAGGGATTATACAGGTCTTTCCCACCAGTAATGATGTTGCCGCCTACCTGGCATCTCAATGTGGTTCTTAATCAGCTCATGAAGCACCCGTTCGAGCCAGTACGCAGAGCCGACCTAAAGTATGTCTCGTGGAAGACAGCACTCCTCCTAGTGCTCACATCTGCAAGGAGGGTGAGTGAGCTGCAGGCGTTTTTAATCCAGGATCCTTTTCTACAGTTTAAAAACAGAGTAATCCTGAGAACCAATGCTAGGTTTATTCCAAAGGTCCTGTCGGACTTCCACCTAAATGAACCGGTGGTTCTACGTTCCTTCTTTCCAAACCTAAGCACAGCAGCTGAGAGATCACTACATTCTTTAGATCTCAAACGATGCTTGAAATTTTATATTGACAAAACGAAAACCTTCAGAAAATCGAATCAGCTATTCGTAGCTTACAGCAGACCTAGGAAGGGCCTACCGCTTACCAAGCAGAGCATCTCCCGATGGATTTCTGCAGCCATTGCTTTCTGCCATGACCAAGCTGGACAGCCATTGCATTCCAAAGTGAGAGTGCACTTCACGAGAGCTATGTCCACTTCTATGGCACTCTTTGCAGGAGTGCCGGTCATTGACATTTGCAGGGCGGCAACATGGAAGTCGCCGCATACCTTCACTAGGCACTACTGCCTGGATACAGAGCTGATGGAAGGATGCAGCAGATGGACAAGCAGTGCTTCACCATCTATTTCAGTAAGGTGAGCCTCCATCCGTCCCTCCATCCTACTCTGGTATTTCTCTACTAATGCTTATTGTTGATGGCTATTTGATGGTTCATAGTTGCATGATATGTGTTATATAATGACTTGTATATGCTGTTCCATCAGAAATGTGCACTTGGCATTGCTTGCTACTGATTCAGGCATGTGAATCTATGAAAGACACCCATAATACTGGATAAGAAATGCGTTACTTACCTGTAACTGCAGTTATCCAGCATTGGTGTCTTTCATAGATTCATATGCAACCCTCCCGCCTTCCCTGGAAGGATTCACCGAATTCTCTCAGTAACACGCCTACTTAGCTTAGTGCGTACGAAAATCTGAGGGACTGAGGCTCCTGACAGGAAGGTTCTAGAGGGAGGTGACAGCCGATTGGCTCTTCTCTGGACTTTGGTCCTTTTTACAAAAGGACCTAGATATGTTACTAATGTGAGGCCTTTTGGCCTACTATTCTCTATATATGTGGAGAAGCATGGCTCCATGGTTAGAGCGGCCGATCCTGATGCAGAGGTCTGGCCCGGGACCAGGGTTCAATTCCTGCCTCGGCGGCTCCTGGACTCAATCTCCCCGGACCTGATAATTCTTGCCTCGTGCCTAGTCTAATCATGAGTCCCACTTTGTGACTATGGGCAATAGCTTGCTTAATCTCCACAACGGCCCTGCAGCGCATGGATGCCGGCTTCACCTTGGAGGTGCCCAGTAGTGGACATTTCACATCGAAAAGCCAGGAAGGGTTCCACAGCGGTATGAGTGCAGCGCCGGGACGCCCCGTTGCGTGGTCAGCCGTGCGCTTTACAAATACAACACATTTACATATGTCTAAAGGACATTGCTTATTTATGTACCAGGGGCTCCCATCTCGACGACTGGGAATGATTCAGGCACGTGAATCTATGAAAGACACCAATACTGGATAACTGCAGTAACAGGTAAGTAACGCATTTCTTTTGCGGGACAGTTTTGACTTGGCTGGACTCTTCCCTGCTGGACAGAGCCCAGGAAATATGGCTCCCCCCTCACCCCCTTTCCCCTTTAACAGCCCTGTGCCAGGAATAAGGGAGTCCCCCAGGGATTTATTCTGAGCCCTACTCTGTTCGAGGCATGTGGGCTGCTGAATTCATATCTGTGCATAGATCGCTGCTGCCGAGTGTTGGGTCCGGATGATTGCACTTTGTTGTCCTGGAAGAGTCTTCGAAGTATCACAAGGTAGGTGACTCCTTCCCTGGACTACAGTGCGCATGGGCCTCCTTTCCATGCTCAGATTGTTTTTTTCCGCCATTAGGTTTGGATGCAAACTCCTATACTCCAACTTGGAATCGAAACAAAAGGCCTTCGACTTCGTCGGTATTCTTCTGTTCGGTACCTCTCTACAACTTTCCATCTCGAATCGGTCGTCGACGCGGGCCGTTGGGCCTTTTCGACGCCATGTGAGCTGACCGTCGATGGAAAGAAGCCCTTTCAAAAGGTGCCCCCAATGCAAATTCAAAGTTCCCCCATACTGATAAACACTCAGTATGCAACAAGTGCCTTTCCCCAGACCATAGGGAAGAAACCTGCCCGGCCTGCGCCCAGTTCCGAACGAAAAAGACTATACGGATCCGAAGGGCCGCTAGGCAAGAAATGCAGCGACAGGCACCGGAACCCAACAACATCTTCGATGATGACCAGGATCTACTGGACGCTCCAGACTCAGACCTAGAGATCGTCAGTCGAGGACTACTCTGACGACGAACTACCGTCGGGCCAAATCGTGAGTACACCAATTGACCCCTCGCCAAAGGCTCCGGTCGAGGCATCGCCAACAGGCCTTAGCCAAGATCAAAAAGACTTTAGACAGCCCCGCCTTCCGGCTCGGCACCGAAACCTTCAGAAACCCCAGGGCCCAGTACCATCGCCCCGAAGAAGGTTCCAGAGCCAAAGAAGGTTACGGACCCAAAGACCGTCGATCCAAAGGGCGCCGATCCAAGAAAGGTCGCACAGCCAAAGACTGTCAAGCCAAAGAAGACTGTCGACCCCGCAAAGGCCGATCAGCCAAAATCCGTCGACCCGAACAAGGACACGCATCCAAAGGGCGTCGAACCGAAGAAGGTCGCCGACCCAACCAAGCCTGCGGTTCCAAAAACCGTCGACCCGGCATCCGGTGCCGTATCGAAGCCGGACAAACCTGTCGACCCAAAAGTAACAGCTCCAAAGACACCGGTCGATCCGAAAAGGACCGTCGATCCGGTAAAAGGCTCGCATCCAAAAAAGCCTACGGAGCACAAACAACGTGTCGACCCAAACGTTCCCGTCGACCCGAAACGTGTCCAGCCCAAATCAGGGCCAGAGCCGAAGAAATCAAGCGAAACACCAAAGGTCGTCGACCAACCTGCCTCTGTCGACCCGAAAAGGTCCAAGCCTAAACCCAGGACTGTAGAGGAAGAACTATTCCACCGAGATCCATCCGAGGACCAAGCAAAGATTTACATTAACCCAGACACTGGTAAAGTTACCATCCTGCATAGGAAGAAGAGACCTTTGGACTTTGCTCCTGATACACCTATCCCACTCAAGAAAAAGGACTTTGGCACTTCTCCCACTAGGCCCTCCCTCCCTTTTCAACCCATCATGCCCTCCACACCACTTGCACCTACCTCACCTAACCACGATGACGATGAGGGGGACACAGGGTATGAACCACAGCCCCTATATGACTCATCAAGATCCAGATCAAGAGGAACCCTGGGAGGAGCCAACAGACCCCTATGATGCACATCCTATCCCTGATGTGCCCACTTACCCTACTAAACCATCACCCACTGATGACACAGTAGTGTTTAACCAACTCCTAGACAGGGCAGCACAGTTCCACAACGTGGACATGCATAGTGACCCTGTAGAAGAGGACTTCCTCTTTGACACTTTCACTACTGCAGAGAAGAGTGTCAAAACTCTTTTCAATGCTGAAGGGCGTTCTAAAACATGCACCTGACATCTTCAAGGACGCGGCCAGGGCACGGGTAATCAATCCCAGAATAGAGAAAAAGTATAGACCGGTTCCTACTGACCCCACCTATATCAAGGGTCAGCTGCCACTAGACTCCCTAGTGGTTGCTAACGCACGAAAAAGGGCCAACTCCCAAACTACAGGGGAAGCACCTCCCCCAAATCCTAGAGGCTTCGGGCAAAAGAGTAGCGGCGCAGGCATCCAATTCTTGAAGAATAGCTAACACACAGGCACTACTGGCTCGTTACGATAGAGCACATTACGATCAGCTCGAAACCCTTATGCAACATTTGCCCGAGCCGTTTAAAGCACAAGCAAATGATCTCATCCAGGAGGGGAAGTTTATCTCCAACGCCTCCATTAAATGTGCACTGGACGCTGCAGACACCGAAGCTCGGTCCATTAATACTAGTGTCCTTCTCCGCAGACGTGCATGGCTGAGGGTTTCCAGCTTCAAGAATGAGGTCCAGTCCACCATTCTAAACCAACCAGTTAACCCAGACTTTTTATTTGGTCCTGCGGTGGACACCATCTTGGACAAAATGAAAGGACACAGACAGCGAAATCCATGGGTGCACTGCAATTTCTGCAACATAGGGGCTCCTTTCGGCGCTCCTCATACAGAGCAAACACACGAGGAAATGCCTCCCAAACATCTACCTCCTACAAAGGTAACACACAAGGTTCCTTCACAAAGAACACGAACAGAGGGGGTTACAGAGGTAACAATCCTAAGGGAAGGGGGCGGGGAGGCAATAGCACCGGAGCCTCCGCCTCCACAAAACAGTGACTTACTTCCGCTGCCTCCGGAACACTTAACACCAGTCTGAGGCAGACTACAACAGTTCCTACCTGTCTGGCACGCTATCACCACATTCAGGTGGGTGAGAGAAATTATCCAGTCTGGTTATTGCCTAGAACTAACTTCTACGCCACCAAACATACCACCCAGACATCGTCCTATGTCTATAGAACACATCACCCTACTTCAACAAGAGGTGAAAAGCATGCTAGAAAAGGGGGCCATTGAGCCAGTCCCTTTCCACCAGCAGGGCACAGGAGTATACTCTCTATACTTCCTTATTCCCAAGAAGGACGGTTCCCTCAGACCAATACTGGACGTCAGACCCCTAAATCAATACATACTGTCGAGCACTTCCATATGATCACACTACAACAAGTGCTCCCGTTGCTACAACAAGGAGACTTCCTAGCAACACCGGACCTCAAGGATGCGTACTTCCACATACCCATCCATCCAGCCCACAGAAAATACCTCAGATTCACAATAGAAGGACAACACTACCAATTCAAGGTTTTGCCCTTCGAGGTTACCACAGCTCTGAGTATTTACAAAATGCTTAGCCACAGTAGCAGCGCATCTCAGGAGGCAACACGTCCATGTGTACCCTTATCTGGACGATTGGCTAATACAAGCAAAGTCGTACCAAGAGTGTGCAGCACACACGTCAGACAATCCAGTTGCTGCACAGCCTCTTCAGTCAACTACACAAAATCGCATCTGCAACCTTCCCATGTACAGCAATACCTGGGAGCCACTATAAATACCTCCGTGGCAAAGGCATATCCAAACACAGCAAGGATAGCCAGCATGCAGACACTCATTCGCAAATTCCAGCCAGAACACTCCCTGCCAGCTCAAGTCTTCATGCAGCTCATCGGCATGATGGCCTCTTGCATATTCATTGTCCCCCATGCCAGACTTCAGATGCGCCCATTACAGGAATGCCTAGCAAGGCAATGGAACCAGGCTCGTGGACAACTAAAAGACCTAGTGTTGGTGGACAGTCGCTCTCACAACTCTCTGCAGTGGTGGAACCCACAAAACCTTTCCAAGGGGCGACTGTTCCAAGAGCCAGTTCCACAACTAGTACTAACAGCGGACGTATCACTGACAGACTGGGGAGCCCATCTCCTCCAATACACAGTACAAGGGCTCTGGACAAACAAACAGAAAAAATGGCATATCAACCGACTAGAGTTGCTAGCGATATTCCTAGCCCTAAAAGCCTTTCAAAAATACGTGTACAACAAGACGGTGTTGATCCGGACGGACAACATGACCGCAATGTACTATATCCAAAAACAGGGGGGGACGCATTCTCCACAGCTGTCCCATCTGGCGCAGATCATATGGAGGTGGGCGATCCCAAAAAACATCTTTCTCCTTGCAGAACACCTTCCAGGGAAGGACAATCAGATTGCCGACCTGCTCAGCAGGCACAGCCAACAAATACACGAATGGGAGATTCACTCCCAGGTTCTCCAACCATTCTTCGAGGAATGGGGTCACCCAGAGGTAGACCTGTTTGCCACAAAAGAAAACTCCAAATGCCAGTACTTTGCCGCCAGGTTCCCACATCCGCAGTCACTGGGCAATGCAAAATTGATGAACTGGTCAGGCAGATTTGCGTACGCTTTTCCCCCAGCACCGCTAATCCTGCTGGTGGCATGCAAACTGCGGCAACACTCGCTCACCTTGATCCTAGTTGTTCCCACATGGGCAAAACAACCATGGTACACAACGTTCCTAGAACTTTCAGTGGTTCCTCATCAAAGACTGTGCCTAGTACCCTATCTTCTGACTCAGAACCATGGAGAAATAAGACACCCAGATCCCAATCAGATTAACCTAGCGATCTGGCTCCTGAGGTCCTAGAGTTCGGATACCTCAACTTGCCCCCAGACTGCATGAACATCATTTGGGAGGCAAGGAAACCTACCACGCGCGTGCTATGCAGCCAAATGGAAAAGATTTGTTATTTACTGCAACAATAACCAAATTAACCCATTAGACGCTTCCATACAAATCATTATAAGCTACCTGTTGCATTTACAAAGATGTAACTTAGCATACTCTTCCATACGACTACACCTCGCTGCTATAGCAGCGTACCTTCAGAACAGGCAACACCTTTCACTCTTCAGGGTACCAGCTATTCAAGCATTTATGGAGGGCTTGAAAAGAGTGATCCCTCCAAGACACCCTCCTTCACCAGTCTGGAATCTAAACATAGTGCTTACCATACTCATGGGACCCCCTTTCGAGCCTCTACACTCATGCGAATTGCAATTCCTAACGTGGAAAGTCGCATTCTTAGTTGCCATCACCTCACTCAGAAGAGTGAGCGAATTGCAGACACTTACAATTGAAGAGCCATTCATGCAGGTACATGCTAATAGGGTAGTTCTTCGATCAAACCCTAAATTCATGCCTAAAATCGTATCCAACTTACATATTAATCAAGCAAGTGAACTGCCGGTATTCTTTCAGAATCCACAATCAGTAGCTGAAAGAGCCCTGCACACGCTAGAAGTCCGGAGGGCTCTACTATACTATGTGGCCAGAACTAAATCATTCAGGAAAACAAAACAGCTGTTTGTTGCCTTTGCACCACAGCACAAGGGAAATCCTATTTCAAAGTCAGGAAAAGCAAGATGGATAGTTAAGTGCATTCAAATATGTTATCTAAAAGCGAAACACACTTTAACAGTCCCCCCCTAGAGCACACTCTACACGGAAAATGGGGGCATCCATGGCTTTCCTAGGAAATATTCCACTCGAAGACATCTGTAAGGCAGCCAGATGGTCCACCATACACACTTTCACTAAACACTACTGTGTAGACGTGCAAGCAAAACAGCAAGCTGCTGTAGGCCAGGCTGTCCTCAAAACTCTTTTCCAAACTGCTGCAGCTGGCACAGGTGGCCACCGCTAGAGGAGATACTGCTATTCTGTCTATGCACAGATATGAATGCAGCAGCCCACATGCCTCGAACGGAATATGCTACTTAGCAGTATGCATCTGTTCTTGGCATGTAGGGCTGCTGACATTCATATCGCTCGCCCTCCTCCCCGGCGCCTGTCGCAGCTGCAGCATTATCTCTAGCATGGACCTCTCTTTCCTATCTTTACCACAATGGCGAAAAACAATCTGAGCATGGAAAGGATGCCCATGCATACTGTAGTCCAGGGGAGGAGTCACCTACCTCGTGATACTTCGAAGACTCTTCCAGGACAACAAAGTGCAATCATACGGACCCAACACCAGGCGGCGATCTATGCACAGATATGATTGTCAGCAGCCCTAAATGCCAAGAACAGATGCATACTGGTAAGTAGCATATTCCTTATTTGACCTGTACATGTCTCTCCTGGCATATATAGCAGAAGGAAATGGTGCTAAGATCGTATCCTACACAGACGATACGCAACTGATTTTCACATGCGGTTGTCGCAGGGATTCCGTTCTCCTACAGAACTGTGCATAGAGACTTGGAACCTCAGTGAGTTAGGGTGTGCCAAAACTCACCTTAGTACCCAAAATCATCTGCCAGACTAGCTACAGTGTCCCATTGGTCATTACAAACTCCCAATGATTAGACAAACCAGAACATGGACTTGGAATACCTCAGGTAAAGTGGAACACATGAACACTCTTTCGTTATACAATCAGTTCAATCAAGAACGAGGAGTAAAAGAGGACACATGCACATTTGAAATGTTTACTTACTAATGCAGTGTTCTCAAACGCAGTATCTTAGCTAATACAAGCAAACATATTATAAGAAACAAAGTAATCAGCAGAGTCACTAGTCCATAGAAACCAAAAGGTGAAAGCATATTAAAATGCTAAAATGAATAGGTTTAAACAACACCTAATTCTCACCCTCCCTAGCTAGCATATTATAGTTCGAGGCATGTGGGCTGCTAAATTCATATCTTAGCATTAGATCGCCGCCTAGTGTTGGGCTCGGATGATTGCACATTGTTGTCCTGGAAGAGTCTTCGAAGTATCCTGAGATAGGTGGCTCCTCCCCTGGACTACAGTGCGCATGGGCATCGGCTCCATCCCCAGATTGTTTTTTTCCGCCATTGGGTTCGGATGTGGTCTCGACGTCTTACTGTCGGAACCAAGTAAAACTAACTTTTAGCGGCCAAAAGGCCTCGATTTTCTTGCGTCGGTATTGTCTGCGCACGGTCTCGAGTCTACCGTCTCTTGGAGCCGGTATAAGCGGAGTTTTCTTCGCTCTCTAACTTTGAGGCCTTCTCATCGCAACACGACTGCAAGCCTTTACGGACATGGAGCGGAGCCCGTTTAAGTACTGCCCGCTCTGTGGGTCCAAGTACCCACACATCGATCTACACCCCGTGTGTAACAAGTGCCTTTCGCCGGACCACGACGACGGCAAGTGCAAGGCCTGTGCACAGTTCCGCTCCAAGAAAACACTCAAGCTTCGGCGCGCGGTGCGCTTGGAAGCTAGGCAAGCGGCCCCGGATCCGGAGAACATCTTCGGCGACCAGGAAGAAGAGGTCCAGGGCCACCATCTACAGATCTCCCCATTACAGACTGAGGTCGAGGCGGATCCGGGAGACGACGACGGAGTCGCGGGTCAAGTCCTCGAATTCGTCGAAGAGGTAGGAGACGACGATGAGATTTATGGGGCCGCGGCAGACAGCTCGGGGGACGAGCTCTGCCCCGAAGGTTACGAAGATACCGACCGGGACACGGGATCGCCTGTCGGCCTTACCCAGGACCCGTTGCCGCAAGCCACAGCCCCGCCTTCGGGCCCGGCTACGGACTCACTTGCTGGGCACGCTGTTTCGAAACCGAAACCGAAACCATCGGGGTCGTCAACACCTAAAATGACCGACCCGAAATCGAAACTGAAACCTAAGGACTCGAGTGTCCCTAAGATGGCTGCCGTGCCTGTGAAGAAATCGGTGCCCGTCACCCCATCGGCTCCGTCGACCTCCGGTCCGCAGAAGCCGAGGAAGTCTGTCGATTCCGATGCTCCAAAATCGAAACCGACGCCCGAGGAAGGGGCCCCCAAGAAAGATGGTCGGCACGGATCAGCGGCTACGGCGCCGTCCAAGCCCGCCAAGGTCGGCTCCAAAGAGGCTACGCACAAGAAGCCTGCGCCCCGGCCTCTAGAATCGGAGGTGCCGAAGACGGTTTCCGCGCCCAAACCGCACAAGGCCCACGAGGACGTCGGATCCGAAGGACCGCTCAAAGCATCCTTGTCGGCGACGAAACCCACTGGCAGTGTACCGTCCCCCATTGCGGAGTCACTGCAGAGAATCAGGGAGAAAGCCTTTGCTCCATCGGCTCCGATGCCATCACCGCAGCCGCAAAAGGACGCTACGGCAAAGCCTTCTGGAAAACTCCTCTTTCTCTTGCCACCTAAGGAGGCGCCGAAAGCGTTCTCGACGAAATCGGCTCCGAAACAGGGTTCCTCGCTGGCTGACCCTCTTCCACGTCGTGTACTCGAATCGGAAGACGATTCAGAGCATTTCATCGATGCTGCCACCGGCAAGCTGACACTCTATAAAAGGAAGATCACTTCTGAGCCGGTGGACCCCTACATCATCCCACTGAAGAAAAAGAGGGTGCCCCTTGACGCCTCAGGCCTCACGGAACCGATTCAGCCTCCTCCAAGACGGAGCCCTACTCCCTCCCCAGAACACTCTGTGGGTGAGGAATATGATGAGGATGAGCAGTACAATTTCCCTATCGATGAACCTGATGTACAACCGGATTCATACGACGACACTGGTGACCAGAGCACCCAAGGTGTGGGCCAAGACCCGCAGACCTTTAATGCACGTGCATCCCCGACTGAGGACTCAGCAGGATTTCATGCACTAATTGAAAGGGCGGCGGCCAATCATGTTGTGGACATGCATGCCGACCCGGTTGAGGAAGACTTCCTTTTCGACACCTTTGCAATATCTGAAAGGACAGTAAAAACTCTTCCTATGCTGAAAGGTGTCCTCAAACATGCCGGGGAAATTTTTAAGGAGCCTACGAGGGCGAGGGTGGTCAACCCTCGCATTGAAAAGAAGTACAGGCCTGCACCTGCGGACCCCGCCTACATCCGGGGACAATTGCCACTGGACTCTCTTGTGGTTGCCAATGCCAGGAAACGTGCCAACTCCCAGACAACGGGTGAAGCTCCTCCCCCGGACAAGGAGTCCAAAGTGCTAGAGGCGGGAGGCAAAAGGGTGGCTGCACAGGCGGCGAACTTTTGGCGCATCGCAAATACACAGGCGCTCCTGGCGCGTTATGATAGGGCGCACTACGACACCCTAGAACAGGTTATACAACACCTGCCCCCACAGTTCCAAGAAGGCACCAAGATGCTTATTGAGGAGGGAAAGCTAATATCAAACGCAGCCATCAAGTGTGCACTTGACGCTGCGGACACAGCTGCTAGGGCTATCAACACTAGCGTTATGCTGAGAAGACAAGCGTGGCTCCGCATCTCAGGGTTCAAGCAGGATATTCAGACAACAATTCTTAATCAGCCAGTCAATCCTGATGGTCTGTTTGGTCCGGATGTTGACACCACCCTAGAGAAAATAAAGAAGGACACAGAAACTGCGAAGTCTATGGGGGCCCTACAGTCCCAACAGTTTCGTGGCAGCAATTTTCGTCGCTCAGGTGCACGTGGAGTCACCAGAGGACAAATGGGTCAACAATCCCAGTTCTCCAAAGGTGGGGCGCAATCCTCGTTCCCTAAACAGAACAAGGGGGGTTACAGGAATAACAGCAACAGAGGTCGCGGCAGAGGAAACAACAGCTCCCGCACCTCTACTCCAAGCAAACAGTGACTTTCTGTCACTGCCCCCCGACCACCTAACACCTGTCGGGGGGAGACTGCAGCAGTTCCTGCCCGTCTGGAGAAACATCACCACAGACAGGTGGGTGCGACAACTAGTCCAGTATGGTTATTGCCTAGAGTTAAAATCCACTCCACCCAACATCCCACCGAGGCAAAGGCCTATGTCCGCAGAGCACTTGCACTTATTGCAGCAGGAAGTGGTGGCGATGCTGCAAAAAGGCGCAATCGAACTCGTGCCGGTGGGGGAGGCAGGCACAGGGGTATATTCCCTGTACTTCCTTATTCCAAAGAAGGACGGTTCTCTCAGGCCCATTCTCGATCTACGTCCCCTCAACCTGTACATACTGTCAGAACATTTCCATATGCTTACACTGCAGCAGATTCTTCCCTTGCTAAACCAGGGAGACTTCTTAGCAACCTTAGATCTCGAGGATGCTTATTTCCACATTCCACTACACCCGTCACACAGGAAATACCTCAGGTTCACTATTCAAGGCAGGCACTACCAGTTCAAAGTCCTACCCTTCGGAGTCACAACAGCCCCGAGGGTGTTCACCAAGTGTCTAGCGACAGTGGCGGCGCACCTCAGGAGGCAGAATATCCATGTCTACCCCTACCTAGACGACTGGCTCGTACAAGCCAAGTCAGAACGACAGTGCGCCGCAGACATGTCGACTACAATTCACCTTCTTCACGATCTGGGTTTCTCCCTGAACTACCCAAAATCGCATCTTCAGCCGGCGCATGTCCGGCAGTTCCTAGGTGCAACGATCAACACCCTGACGGCCATGGCTCAGCCAAACCAAGTCAGGATAGACAGCATGCAGGCTCTGATCCAAAAGTTCAGGCCACAACACTCGCTTCCGGCGAGAGTGTTCATGCAGTTGATAGGCATGATGGCCTCCTGCATCTTCATAGTCCCTCACGCACGGCTACATATGCGCCCGCTCCAGGAGTGCTTAGCGAATCAGTGGACACAGGCTCGTGGGCAATTGACAGACCTAGTGTTGGTTACCAGTCGGGCATACTACTCTCTGCATTGGTGGACTCCACACAACCTTTGCAAGGGCCGACTGTTCCAAGAGCCCGTGCCGCAGATTGTCCTGACAACGGACGCATCTCTCCAGGGATGGGGAGCTCATGTGCTCACTTACACAGTGCAGGGACTATGGACGACGCAGCAACAGAAGATGCACATCAACTATCTGGAACTGATGGCAATCTTCATGGCGCTCAAGTCCTTCATTGTACATCTGTGCAACAAAGTCGTGCTAGTCCGGACGGACAACATGACAGCGATGTACTACATTCAAAAGCAGGGAGGCACCCACTCGCCACAGCTGTCTCATCTGGCTCAGAGCATGTGGAAGTGGGCCATTCAGAGGAACATTTTCCTCATGGCAGAACACCTCCCGGGAAAGGACAATCAGATGGCGGATCTGCTCAGCAGATACAGCCATCAAATGCACGAGTGGGAGATACACCCATCTGTTCTCCACCCGTACTTCCAGCAGTGGGGTCATCCGGAGATAGACCTGTTTGCCACAAAAGAGAACGCAAAATGCCAACTCTTTGCCGCCAGGTTCCCTCACCCACAGTCGCAGGGGAATGCGATATGGATGAACTGGTCAGGCAAATTTGCGTACGCTTTTCCGCCAGCCCCTCTAATACCGCTGGTCGCAAGAAAGCTAAGGCAGCACGAGATGACTCTCATCCTAGTTGCTCCAACGTGGGCGCGCCAGGCTTGGTACACCACGTTCCTCGAACTCTCAGTGGTGCCGCATCAAAGACTGCGCCTCACGCCCAGTCTTTTGACGCAGAACCATGGAGACATTCAGCATCCAGATCCGCAACAGCTCAACCTGGCGATCTGGCTCCTGAAGTCCTAGAGTTTGGATACCTTAACCTACCTCCAGAATGCATGAGTATCATCAAGGAGGCGAGGAAACCAACTACTAGAGCATGCTATGCTGCTAAGTGGAAGCGTTTTGTCATCTACTGTACGTCCAATGACATCAACCCACTAGATGCATCTATCCCCAACATCATCTGTTATCTGTTACATCTCTACAAGTGCAACCTGGCGTACACTTCCATTAGGATACATCTATCAGCCATAGCGGCTTATCTTCAGAACAGGCAGCACCTCTCTGTCTTCAGAGTGCCCGCCATTAAAGCCTTCCTTGAAGGTCTGAAGAGAGTCATTCCCCCAAGGACACCACCAGCTCCGGTGTGGAACCTCAACGTCGTTCTCACCAGACTGATGGGACCGCCATTTGAGCCACTGCACTCGTGTGAGCTCCAATTCCTTACGTGGAAAGTGGCTTTTCTTATAGCTATTACGTCTCTGGGGCGTGTCAGTGAGCTGCAAGCGCTCACAATACAAGAGCCATTCATTCAAATTCACCCAAATAGGGTAGTGCTACGCACTAACCCTAAATTCCTTCCTAAGGTGGTGTCACAGTTTCATCTAAATCAGACCATTGACTTACCAGCATTCTTTCAAAACCCGCAAACGGTGGCGGAAAGGATGCTCCATACCTTAGATGTACGAAGGGCGTTGATGTACTACATAGACAGGACACAACACTTTCGAAAGACAAAGCAACTCTTTGTTGCCTTCGCACCACAACACAAAGGCAACCCAATCTCCAAGGCAGGGATAGCCAGGTGGATTGTTAAGTGCATCCAAATATGTTATCAGAAAGCGAAGCGCACTTTAACAATACCCCCCAGGGCGCACTCCACACGCAAACTGGGGGCATCCATGGCTTTCCTGGGTAACATTCCTTTGGAGGACATTTGCAGAGCAGCCACGTGGGTCACACCACACACCTTCACAAAACACTACTGTGTTGATGTGCATTCCAAACAGCAAGCTGCTGTAGGACAGGCTGTTCTCAAAACACTTTTTCAAGTTTCTGCAGCTGGCACGGGCAACCGCCGCTGATGGAGGGACTGCTATGTATTCTATGCTAAGATATGAATTTAGCAGCCCACATGCCTCGAACTGAATATGCTACTTACCAGTATGCATCTGTTCTTGGCATGTAGGGCTGCTAACATTCATATCGCCCGCCCTCCTCCCCGGTGCCTGTCGCAGCTGCAGATATACTATTGTATTTATTCATTAGCATGGACATCCTTTACACTTTTCACTCCATCTTCTGCCACAATGGCGAAAAACAATCTGGGGATGGAGCCGATGCCCATGCGCACTGTAGTCCAGGGGAGGAGCCACCTATCTCAGGATACTTCGAAGACTCTTCCAGGACAACAATGTGCAATCATCCGAGCCCAACACTAGGCGGCGATCTAATGCTAAGATATGAATGTTAGCAGCCCTACATGCCAAGAACAGATGCATACTGGTAAGTAGCATATTCATTATATCTAAGAAGGTCTCGAAGGTCTCTTTGGGTTTTAGCAGGGCGGGCCCATACCTCAGATCTTAGTGGTAAGGGATCACATCATCTTCCACCAGCTCTCTGCATGCGAAGCACCATCAAGTGTGTGTGTGTGTGCTCTATGCAAAGCAATATAAAACGCGCCTAGCGCCTGAATTTCGCCGCAGCTGCATGTATGTTATGTCTAGGAAGGTGCGAAGATCAGACCTCACAACAACTGTCGAGATATCCTTGGAAATTGCAAAAAACAGTTGATTGGACAGAATGTAGAACAATGTCATACATTCACCCCAGTACAAGGATCTGGGCCTAAATCCATCGTTTTTTTGCACTCCACACCACCCTGGGTTAGACACTGGCTATATGCAAATTAGCTCTGACCCTGTGCCTCATGGTAACAGTCCAGTCCGAACTACCAAGCCATGTCTTTCCCAGACCGGAATCAAGCATCCAAGGACCGGTTTCTGGCTATCAGCCTTCATCAGCCTGGATAGCTTGACTCCAGTGGTGTGGAGAGCCTGGGACTTACGTCTGAGCATACCCAGCCCACTCGGGGTGAAAATTGCAAAAAACACAGTTGATGGATACATTCAAACTGTTTTTTTTCCAAGGCAATGGAACCAGGCTCGTGGACAACTAAAAGACCTAGTGTTGGTGGACAGTCGCTCTCACAACTCTCTGAAGTGGTGGAACCCACCAAACCTTTCCAAGGGGCGACTGTTCCAAGAGCCAGTTCCACACCTAGTACTAACACCGGCCGCATCACTGACAGGCTGGGGAGCCCATCTCCTCCACTACACAGTACAAGGGCTCTGGACAAACAAACAGACAAAATGGCATATCAAACGACTAGAGTTGCTAGCAATATTCCTAGCCCTAAAAGCCTTTCAAAAATACATGTACAACAAGACGGTGTTGATTCGGACGGACAACATGACCGCAATGCACTATATCCAAAAACAGGGGGGGGGCGCACTCTCCACAGCTGTCCCATCTGGCGCAGAGCATATGGAGGTGGGCGATCCCCAAAAACATCTTTCTCCTCGCAGAACACCTTCCAGGGAAGGACAATCCGATTGCCGACCTGCTCAGCAGGCACAGCCAGCAAATACACAAATGGGAGATTCACCCCCAGGTTCTCCAACCATTCTTCGAGGAATGGCGTCACCCAGAGGTAGACCCGTTCGCCACAAAAGAAAACTCCAAATGCCAGTACTTTGTCGCCAGGTTCCCACATCCGCAGTCACTGGGCAATGCGATATGGATGAACTGGTCAGGCAGATCTGCTTACGCTTTTCCCCCAGCACCGCTGATGGCACGCAAACTGCGGCAACACTCACACTAATCCTAGTTGCTCCCACATGGGCGTGACAACCATGGTACACAACGTTCCTAGAACTTTCAGTGGTTCCTCATCAAAGACTATGCCTAGCACCCCATCTTCTGACTCGGAACCATGGAGAAATAAGACACCCAGATCCCAATCAGATGAACCTAGCGATCTGGCTCCTGTGGTCCTAGAGTTCGGATACCTCAACTTGCCCCCAGACTGCATGAACATCATTCGAGAGACAAGGAAGCCTACCACACGCGCATGCTATGCAGCCAAATGGAAAAGATTTGTTATTTACTGCAACAATAACCAAATCAACCCATTAGACGCTTCCATACAGAACATTATATGCTACCTGTTGCATTTACAAAGATGTAACTTGGCATACTCTTCCATTCGACTACACCTCGCTGCTATAGCAGCGTACCTTCAGAACAGGCAACACCTTTCACTCTTCAGGGTACCAGCTATTAAAGCATTTATGGAGGGCTTGAAAAGAGTGATCCCTCCAAGACACCCTCCTTTCCCAGTCTGGAATCTAAACATAGTGCTTACCAGACTCATGGGACTTCCTTTCGAACCTCTACACTCATGCGAATTGCAATTCCTAACGTGAAAAGTCGCATTCTTAGCTGCCATCACCTCACTCAGAAGAGTGAGCGAATTGCAAGCACTGACAATTGAAGAGCCGTTCATGTAGGTACATGCTAATAGGGTAGTCCTTCGTACAAACCCTAAATTCATGCCTAAAGTCGTATCCAACTTCCATATTTTTTAGGCAATTGAACTGCCGGTATTCTTTCAGAATCCACAATCAGTGGCCGAAAGAGCCCTGCACATGCTAGACGTCCGGAGAGCTCCACTATACTATGTGGCCAGAACTAAATCATTCAGGAAGACAAAACAGCGGTTTGTTGCCTTTGCACCACAACACAAGGGAAATCCAATTTCAAAGTCAGGAATAGCCAGATGGATAGTTAAGTGCATTCAAATATGTTATCTTAAAGCTAAACACACTAACAGTCCCCCCTAGAGCACACTCTACACGGAAGATGGGGTCATCCATGGCTTTCCTAGGAAATATTCCACTTGAAGACATCTGTAAGGCAGCCACATGGTCCACCATACCCACTTTCACTAACACTACTGTGTAGACGTGCAAGCAAAACAGTAAGCTGCTGTAGGACAGGCTGTCCTCAAAACTCTTTTCCAAACTGCTGCAGCTGGCACAGGTGGTCACCGCTAGAGGAGATACTGCTATTCAGTCTATTCACAGATATGAATTCAGCAGCCCACATGCCTCGAACGGAATATGCTACGTACCAGTATGCATCTGTTCTTGGCATGTAGGGCTGCTGACATTCATATCGCCCGCCCTCCTCCCCGGCGCCTGTCGCAGCTGCAGCATTATCTGTAGCATGGACATCTCTTATTTTCCTATCTCTACCTCTGCCACAATAACGAAAATGATCTGAGCATGGAAAGGATGCCCATTGGCACTGTGGTCCAGGGGAGGAGTCACCTACCTCATGATACTTCGAAGACTCTTCCATGACAACAAAGTGCAATCATCCGGACCCAACACTAGGCGGCGATCTATGCACAGATATGAATGTCAGCAGCCCTACATGCCAAGAACAGATGCATACTGGTAAGTAGCATATTCCTTCCACTACACTATTACCCTCAGGTCTGTATGGAGACGAAAACTTGACTTGGACCCCCAACGAAGTCATGGCATCCTTATACGCCTTAGAGGCGAAAGCAGGACCCTGATCCGAATGGAAGGTTCCACAGGCAAAGATCCCTACAAAGACACGCAAATCTCTTATGACAGTCCGTGAATCAGCGCTGCGGTGCGGCCATACCCATACAAAGCGTGTGCATGAATCAACTGCGCTAAGACGTACTTGTATGCAGTGTCAGAAGAAAAAGGACCGCAGTGATCTAAGTAAACACGACCTAGTGGTTTATTAGATATGAACTGTGTTTGGGGCGGACACGCAGCAGTCTAAGGTTTAATCTGCAGGCAAATGTCACATTGAAGTACATAATCGCGCCTCTGTTTGTACAGTTCCCGCCACCAAAAACGCTGTTGTAATTAAGAAACAGTGGCCGAAACGCCTGCATGCGCAGACGCAACACCTTCATGAGCCGCTGTGATCAATGTATTTCTGCAATCCGCGTTGGGAATCAATCTCTCCCCAACGTCAGGTATTTTCACATAAGAAACCTTATCGGGACTTAAGTGGTATGTGTACCTCGAAGGAAACCCTTTAGGATATTTACCTCCCTTCTCAGTGGCCGCAACAGCCGCCAAGATATCATCATCAATCTTACTTTTGGACCGTGTAACAGCTGCAACTAAATGTCGATACCGACGACTTTGCCGCATCATCAGCTAGCGAGTTGCCAAGAGCGTGGACTCCAACACGCTGATGACCAAGAGTATGAATTACAAACACGAGAGGCATCTGCTCCTTGAGTTCAGCCACTCGGACCCAGATCATTTTATGTTTTATTGTGCAACCCTTGGAATCGCGAAAGTCATTCTGAAACCAAAAGAACAAGTTCGCTTTGTAAGACTGGACACAGTAGTAAGAATCACTCACAATCAGTCGTTACACTAGGATCAGCGTACTCCAATGCAAGCATCAAAGCACGAAGCTCTGCCAATTGGTGTGTATCACTTACAACGCAACTTTTACGTCGTAATGCTGTTACAACGCAGCTATTACAACGCAGGATCCATTACATCGGATGCCATTACAACGCATGGCATTACATAGCAGATGGTATTACAACGCATACCATTACATCGTAAATATTGGTAAGTATATAATTTTTATTTATTTTATTTAATATTATATAATTGATATAATTATTATTAATTATAAATAAAAATAAATAAAAATATTTATTAATGTATTTAAATATTATAAATTAAATTTATTAATTTAAGTAATTTTTAAAATAAGTATGAGTATAGGAGTATATGTTTTGGGGTACTGAGGTATATGTTTTGGGGTGTTTGGGTATTTTTAGGTTTTAGGGCAGGGTTTGGGTTCTGGGGTACAGGGGTGTTTGGTTTTAGGGCAGGGTTTGGGTTTTGGGGTACATGGGTGTTTTTAGGTTTTAGAGCAGGGTTTGGGTTTTGGGGTACAGGGGTGTTTTTAGGTTTCAGGGTAGGGTTTGGGTTTTGGGGTACAGGGGTGTTTTTAGGTTTTAGGGCAAGGTTTGGGTTTTGGGGTGTTTGGGTATTTTTAGGTTTTAGGGCAGGGTTTGGGTTTTGGGGTACAGGGGTGTTTTTAGGTTTTAGGGCAGGGTTTGGGTTTTGGGGTACATGGGTGTTTTTAGGTTTTAGAGCAGGGTTTGGGTTTTGGGGTACAGGGGTGTTTTTAGGTTTCAGGGTAGGGTTTGGGTTTTGGGGTACAGGGGTGTTTTTAGGTTTTAGGGCAAGGTTTGGGTTTTGGGGTACAGGGGTGTTTTTAGGTTTCAGGGTAGGGTTTGGGTTTTGGGGTACAGGGGTGTTTTTAGGTTTCAGGGTAGGGTTTGGGTTTTGGGATACAGGGGTGTTTTTAGGTTTCAGGATAGGGTTTGGGTTTTGGGGTACAGGGGTGTTTTTAGGTTTCAGGGTAGGGTTTGGGTTTTGGGGTACAGGGGTGTTTTTAGGTTTTAGGGCAGGGTTTGGGTTTTGGGGTACAGGGGTGTTAGGTTTCAGGGTAGGGTTTGGGTTTTGGGGTACAGGGGTGTTTTTAGGGCAAGGTTTGGGTTTTGGGGCACAGGGGTGTTTTTAGGTTTCAGGGTAGGGTTTGGGTTTTGGGGTACAGCGGTGTTTTTAGGTTTCAGGGCAGGGTTTGGGTTTTGGGGTACAGGGGTGTTTTTAGGTTTCAGGGTAGGGTTTGGGTTTTGGGGTACAGGGGTGTTTTTAGGTATCAGGGTAGGGTTTGGGTTTTGGGGTACAGGGGTGTTTTTAGGTTTCAGGGCAGGGTTTGGGTTTTAGGGTACAGGGGTGTATTTAGGTTAAAATAAATTAATTATATTATATTAATTACATTTCTTAATTAAAATAATTAAATTAAATACATTATTTTAAATAATTTGATTTAATTACAATCAAAAAAATATTTAAATTAAATTAATTTAATTATATTAATTAAATACAATTAATTACAATTTTTATTAAAATTAATTTAAATAAATAAATTTAAATTTATTAAATAAAAATAATTACTATTTTAAAATGTATTTTAATTAAATTAATTTAATTAAATTAACTTAATTACATTTTTTTTAAAAAGGTATACTTACCTATACTTACGATGTAATGCCATGCGTTGTAATAGCATCTGCTATGTAATGACATGCGTTGTAAAGGTTTGCATTGTAATGGTTCCTGCGTTGTAAAAATTGCGATGTAACGGTCTGCGTTGTAAAATAACGCGTTGTAACATCATAGATCCCTGCCAATTGTGCGGTGCAGTCCCCTAGAGTCTGCGTGTGCACAACTCTGGACTTGAACTCATCGTTCACCATGGAACCTACCACAATTGCGCATGCGGAAACGAAGGCGTGTTTAGAACCATGCGCAACTTGCGCCGAACCATCAGTGTATATGATACAAGGGAAATCCTCCAAAGGCGGTATAGCCAAAGGCGCAGGATGAACGAATTCATACTGTAAAAACTCCTGCGACCGTAAGGAGGCATCAAAAATGAACGTGACATCCAGAGATGTCAATGAAGCAGCCCATTGTAGACACCGAGGCTGCAAAGCTTCAGAATTTGGTACACTGGCTTTCGTGACTACCTCCAAAGCAGGACACGGGGTAACAACCAACATGCGTTTTCCCTGTGACAGAGCACGTTCCTTAAGAATCGCCATCTGTACAGCCGTTAAAACTTTCTCCACAGTTGAAAACCGCATTTCTGCCGACGTGTACAAGTGCGACTTGTAGGCAATAGGTACTGTCTCCTTCATTTAAAGTAAGGTACGTGAAACCCACCGTCCCAGGGACGATTCTTATCACCAGGTTGGTGTGGTTATCACTTGTCAGTAAGTATTTAGAAGCGAGCAGATCAGTCTGCAAAGATTGCAGTATAGCTGAGTGCTCAGGCAGCCAGCACGATTTGGTGAAAGTAGGTTGTATCAAAGCATACAAAGGCTTGATACGCTGGGCATATTCCGGAATGTATGTCCTTCCGAAATTCAAAAATCCCAGCAAAGACTGTAATTTTTTCAGTGTTATAGGAGCGAGCGTGCAGTTGTGCGCATTTCTCCAAGAAGTGAGGAGCCAAACCTCGATCTTCATTGTTGAGCTCATAGCCCAGGAACAACACTGTATACTCTGCAATGTGCGATTTTGCAAAATTAAATTTGTAACCAAAGTCCGCAAAGCTACAAATTATGCGGTTTACTCGACACAAATGCTCCCAAAGTTTGTCGTCCGTGAGATAAATGTCATCCACATACGAGTAAGCATTAGGGTCGATCCTCTCTAGCAGAGAGACTATGCGGCCGGCAAATACCCCAGGACTATTCTTATAGCCCATTGGTAAACGACGGAATTGTTTTTGGACGCCGCCACATGTAAAACTTGTCCATTGGGAACTCAGACCATCCAAATGGTGGGCATAAAAACCGTTGGAAATGTCAAGCGTTGTTTTAAACCGCTTACGCACAAGACTATCCACTAAGGAAGAGCTGTGAGTATTCTGTACTGCACAGGTACGGCTATGCGAGTTTAAATGCCGATAATCCAATACCAAACGATACGATCCGTCAGGCTTGGTCACAGTAAAAAGTGGGTTATTCATTGGTGACACACACGTTTCAATTACACCTTGATACTCCAATTGCTCAAGGATTTCCGCAACGGAAGCCTTTGCTTCTCGTTTAATGGGATATTGAGGTTGTGGCTTTGGCTGCGACCGTAACGGAATTTCGTGGTGTGGGGAAAATGTATCCCAACCACAGTGAGTACGGTACAGAGCCGGCGCAAGGGCTCTAGCACACTCTTCTGCAACATTCAGCGCATGCTCCTTAGAGACCGTGTGCGCGAAACTAAGGAGGATTACCTCCTCCCCTCTCGGAGCTGCGAGAACAAATGGTGGGGGCCAGTCAGCCTCTGCTAACAAAATGTTGTGTAAGATTTTCCCAAAATACCCCTTTTATGGTGCGTTGTATGTCACCTTCAATGAACGGGACTATTTCATAAAGTTTGTCGGGGGAGCAACTCTAGTGTCGGCTGTCTCTACAACTACATAACGGTCAGTCGCAGTCACTTTCAGTAGTGGACGGAGCGCCTCTCGTACAATGGTGATCGCCGCCGCGCTGTCCAGCAAGGTCAAACCTGATGCACAGCAGCGCATACTAATTCTCCCTTTTTCTGGCAATTCACTGTTTAGGCCTCACACAGATGAAATGGCCAGAATGAAGGCCGAATTGGACACCTTAAGGGCGGTGGGCCTAGATAAGAAAAAGGAGTTTAGGAAGTGGTACAGGCCTTACAATTAGAAAGGGAACCAACAGTGGGTTCAAAACCCTCAATGGTCACAAAACAAACAATGTAAATCCCAGTACCAAGGCCGACGCTCCTCGAAAGGGAGAGGCGGGCACCAACAGCAGTCCTCCTCCGCAGCAAAGACTACAGGGAAGCAATGAGTCTCTTCTTCCTCTAGCACCGTTGCACACTCCAGTGGGAGGAAGTATAACAAGTTACGTTAAAGAGTGGCGCTAAATAACCAAAGATCAATGGGTGCTAAATATACTGGAAAATGGGTAGACACTACGCTTTGGTGCGCCCCAAGAGACGTTCCTCTGGTAAATTCTCATCACCAACATCTGGATCTCCTGCGTCAGGAAGTGTTGACCCTTCTCGAGAAACGAGCAATAGAAGAGGTC
Source organism: Lissotriton helveticus (assembly GCF_964261635.1). NCBI lineage: Eukaryota > Metazoa > Chordata > Amphibia > Caudata > Salamandridae > Lissotriton > Lissotriton helveticus. The sequence goes on along the minus strand of NC_136072.1, from coordinate 1,187,358,892 downwards.
CCTCCTGCACACAGAGGAAATGGAGTCTACTAAGATACTTCCTTGTCCAGAAAAAAGACAAACCTAACAAGTTCAGACCTATATTAGATTACGTGTACTGAACAAATACATCAAAAAAGAAACATTTCGGATGTTGGCGCTCCATCAAATTTTCTCACATTTGTAAAAAGGCGATTGGATGTGTTCGGTGGATCTCCAAGATGCGTGCTTCCACATTCCGATCACGACACGACATTGCAAGTTCTTACGATTCAAGGTGGGAACAAGACATTACCAGTTCAAAGTCATACCCTTCGGACTAAAATCAGCTTCAAGGGTATTCACAAAATGCATGGAAGTTGTAGCGGCAGCATTACATCGTCAAGGCCTGCACGTCTATCCATATCTAGACGACTGGCTGTTAAAGGGCTCATTTCCTCGCATGATGCAGGAACACCTTCACATCTGCATGAATTTCCTTCAACGCTTAGGCCTGCATGTCAATCTGGACAAATCTGTCCTTCAATCGACTCAATCACTCCACTGTCTGGGTGCCAATATCCACTCCGACCTCGGAAAAGTGCCCCCTTCGGCGGAGAGATTGTCATCAATGAGAGCCAAAGGCAACGTCGTCCTTCAAACCACTCGGCCATCAGTAAGACAAGTCGCTTGTCTACTGAGCTTGATGGCCTTTTCCTCGGGTCAGTGGAATGACCAGATTCTCCTGCGGCAAAGAAGTCCATTTTCTGGTGGCTGCAACCACAGAATCTTCTGGTAGGAGTTCCTTTTCACCAGCCTCTGCCAGAACAATCCCAGATCACAGGTGCGTCACTTCAGGATCGGGGAGCGCAACTGGGTCCTCTGCAAACTCAGGGCAGATGGACCACCAGAGAGCAAACATATCACATTAATATGCTAGAACTGTGGGCGGTTCATTCAGCCCTCTAGGCTTTTCATCCTACAATACAGACCGGATAAATATTAGTTCAAACAGACACTACAACCACCATGTATTTAAACAAGCAAGGTGGAACACGCTCCTGTCCTGTGTCTTGAATACCAGACGATTTGGCACTGGCTGCTAGCCAGAAATCTTATCAATCACGGCATTCCATCTGCTGGGATAGCATTATGTACAAGCAGACGCCCTCAGTCGTCATTTCCAAGGGCAAGAAGACAGGGTGCTCAAAGACGAAGTGGTGGCAGACATTTTTCAGCAGTGGGGCCATCCTTTCATCGACCTCTTTGCAGACGATCAAAACAGAAAATATGCCACGCCTTTGCATCCAGGTTTTACTGACCAGGAACGAGGGGGAATGCACATTTGATAAATTGGTCAGGGACGTTTGCATACGCCTTTCCACCCCTCCCTCTCATTCCGAAGGTGGTGGCCAAACTTCTGAGATTCAGAATGAAGATGATCCTCATAGCATCGGACTGGCCTCGCCAATGGTGGTATCCAGATCTGTTGCAACTGTCAATTCGTCCGCATCGGAGACTTCCGTGCAGGCCGGACCTTCTCACCAAGATGGGAGGAAAGATTCTAAACCCCAGCCTTCTCTTGCGCCGCTTGACAGCATGGCTTATGAAGCCCTGCAGTACGGACATCTGAAACTCTGACTGCATGGACATTTTACGGTAGTCAGACATTCCACAAGAGCCTCATACTCTAGTGGAAAAGGTTTTACTTGTGAAGAAGGTAGATCATGTCATCGTCTTGAGGTAATCGCAGAGGAGTGTTTCTACGAAGAGGTTGGCTGTCTGCACCTTTGCCCTCTTTGGGACCCCAAGTATCCCAATATTATTTCTTCGGGACCTTCCTTCATAATAGTATAGGAGTCTCAATTTTTTTGATTGGTGACTTGTAGATCCTTTATTTCTCATTGCATCGTTTTTGCGTCCCTGCTGAGCTCCGTCGTGGCCACCTCCACGTTTCTCACTTTTTCGCTGATGCTTATGCTTTTTAACCCTCATCAGTGTCAACTTGACTGTTATCGTGTCCATTCTCGTATCCAACGATGTACGTACTCCAACTATGGCCTCCATGATATCCTACAAGGAAGACTTTTCATTGTCCGGTCCCCACCCTGTTTCATCTCCCCTTTGCCAGGAGCTTCAGGCTTGGCCTTCTTCTGCATTGCAAACTTGTCCAGCTTGGACTGGAGGGATCCATTTGTTCCTTTACCCTTAGACAGGTGGGCCTTTTGGGGGCAAAGTCAGGTATTATATATTTCCTGGCCAATGCGTTCTCTACAACTGCTTCCTTACTGGTCTTATTCCGCACAAGAGGCCTCTGGATCCTACCATCCTGTGTCACTTCAAGTCTTTGCCACAGTTCTTTGCAGGAGTCTTGATTTCTGTTTAACTGGACTCTCTTCGGCTGCGCCCAGATCTTTCAACCGTCCACACACCTTATTTGACTGTTCAGCTGGAGTAGTACGCTCTTTTTATTCAGACCTACCCCCGGGCCTCGGCTGTTACCGCATTCAGCTGCCGTTGGCCCCCATACATAAGTAGTAGATTTCCCCCCCCCCCTTGCTGCTGCTCCTAGGAGTAAGTGGTCTTACAATGTGCTACAGAATTTTGCACCAGCCTCCTCACTCCAACCTCATCACTGCTTTCAGCTGCCGTTCCTTCCGGGCGGCTCCACCTCGGCAAGCGCCTGTCTCTATCTGCTTCACTGGCAGCTTCACAGTTTCTCGGGACTCTGGATCAATTCCGAGTCCCACGGCACTCCGCAGTGTTATTTATTTGTGTGCAGGCCTGGATCACGCTGTCCTTGAGGCTCACCAATCTTCTCCAGTCTGTCACTTCAGGCTGGACTCCCCGGCCACCTTGTGCCGAGGCTTCTCCTTCCATCCATGCCGCACCCCACGTTGCGCGCTGTCTGTGTCTCCGTTGCTCGCCACTCTTCCGGTATTGCCGACCTCCTTTATTCCGATGCATGAGTGCTGCAGTCCGACATGATTTGGAATATTAATGGATTAATTAATTAAGCCCTGGGAGTCACGCAGCCTCATAGGAGTGCGGCCATCACTCTGGGCGTCTAAGTCACACCCCATATTTTAGTTTTTGGTAGGAATTGTACCACTAACATAACTTTCAGGAATTCAGAACCTGGAGTGCACCACCTATTTAGAACTCACTTCAGCAGCAATGCTAAAAGCAGGTTTAGTTAGTACTAGTCAGGTGCAGCAAGGCCTTGGTAACTTGGTGTGTCCCTGTAGCTCACACAAGAGGCCAGCTAACTAGCTCTTTGATTCACTCTAGTGGTTCTGTTTCCAAAGAAGCGGGTCCAGTCCTCTCTTCTCATGCAGCAGGGCACTGCTTCAGGCAGAAGGGCAGTGATTCTTTAGAATCTTCCAAGGGTCCATGAGTGTACTGGAGAAGGGTTCTGATGATCTTTTTTTTATTCCTTGTTCCAGCCTTTATGTAGGGGCAACTCCCTGTCCTACCCCAACACTTGTCCTGGAATGTATTTGCATATAGCCATGTCTGAAATGGGGTGGCTGAGTGGGCTAAAGAATGGTGGTGGATTAAACCCAGATCAGTTGACTGGGGGTGAGTGTTTGATTTGCTCAAACGCTCCGTCCATCATCCCCTTTTGTTTCGCCACGTTTTTCCCCTGCCCAGGGCTCCAAACTGTCTGGGGTGATAAAAGGTGTGGTAGGCCTAGTGTTCGGTTCCTCTGTGTGTGTGCCGGAGGCAAAGCCACTTGAAGTGTAAGTTGGGCAGGGTACATTTCTGCCCCAGACATCCCGTCAGGAAGGACCTCTCCAAGGTACACCCAAGTCTCATTGTGTTCGAGGCATGTGGGCTGCTAAATTCATATCTATAGCATAGATCGCCGCCTAGTGTTGGGTCCGGATGATTGCACATTGTTGTCCTGGAAGAGTCTTCGAAGTATCACGAGATAGGTGGCACCTCCCCTGGACTACAGTGCGCATGGGCATCGACTCCATCCCCAGATTGTTTTTTTCCGCCATTGGGTTCGGATGTGATTTCGACGTCTCCTGTTCGGAATCGTGATAGAATTTTTTAAAGGCCAAAAGGCCTTCTTTGCACCGTCGGTATTCGCGTTCGGACCCGTATGTTCGAGGCATGTGGGCTGCTAAATTCATATCTAATGCATAGATCCCCGCCTAGTGTTGGGTCCGGATGATTGCACATTGTTGTCCTGGAAGAGTCTTCAAAGTATCACGAGATAGGTGGCTCCTCCCCTGGACTACAGTGCGCATGGGCATCGACTCCATCCCCAGATTGTTTTTTTCCGCCATTGTGTTCGGATGTGATTTCGACGTCTCCTTGTCGGAATCGGAAAAACATACTTCTTTAAGGCCAAAAGGCCTTCGTTAACTGCGTCTGTATTGTTCGCGTACGGTCTCAGCCTTCATCCGACTCTTCGAGTCGAAATTCTGCGGAGTCGACTAACTCTTCGGACATCGAGGCCCTGTCGTCGTAGCAAGACCCCGACGAACTTACCATGGAACGAAGTCTGTTCAAGCGCTGCCGCGTGTGTGGATCCAAGTACCCACATATCTACGTGCATCCAGTCTGTAACAAATGCCTCTCGCCAGACCACAACGAGGACAACTGTATGGCCTGCTCACAGTTCAGGTCGAAGAAAACGCTCAAGCTTCGGCGCGCGGCGCGCCTCGAGGCCCAGCGAGCGGCTCCGGCACCCGACGACATCTTCAACGAGCCCGAGGCAGAAGGCCCAAGCCATCGCCTGAAGATTTCACCCCCATCTGCGAAGGTCGAGGCAGATCCCGGAGAACCCGTTGAGAGCCAGGACCTTGCATACGTCGAGGAGGTAGGGGACGACGAAGAAGTTTATGGGGCCGCGGAAGATAGCTCGGAGGAAGAGCTATGCCCCGAAAGTTACATGACTCAGGCTCAGGTCACGGGATCGCCACTCGGCCTTACCCACGACCCTGCACCGCTATCCCTGGCCCCGCCTTCTGGCCCGGCCTCAGACACACCAGCGGAGACGCCATTGCGCGTATCGAAACCAAAACCTTCGGATTCTACGACACCAAAGATGGCCGACGTACAACCGAAACCTTCGGATTCGACCACACCAAAGATGGCCGACGTACCATCAAAAATGAAAGCCTGCTAAGTCATCGACTCCGTCGCCCGCCGGGCTTCTGAAGCCAAAGACGGCTGTCGAGCCGACACCGCCACAGAAGGTGGCCAAGGACCCGTCCTCTAAGAAGGTCGTCCAACACGTGTCGAGCACGGTTACTCCGGCAAAGTCCACTAAGACTGTTGCAACTCCTTCGGACGCGTCTGCGGCGCCAACTGGCAAACGCCCGGTCGAAGCAACGTCGACAAAGGGCCCGAGCCAAAGTCCGGAGGCCCTACGCATCGGCACACAGACGCCGGATCTAAAGCAACGGCATCGGCGCATAAGCCTGCAACGGAGGCGCGGACCATTGGGGCCGAAGATGCGTCGGCGGACACCTCGTCGGCACGGAGAGCCTCCGATGGTGACGGACGTAGGGCATCGGTTACAAAACCCTCCGCTTTCTTCACAAAGCAGGTCACTGAATCCCTCAAACGAATTCGGGAGAAGTCTTTAACGTCAACGACTCACACGCCGTCTGCTCCGAAACTGGTTGACGCACCTACGAAGACTTCAACCAAGCTTCTCTACACTCTGCCGCCGAAGGTGGCACCGAAGGCATTTGCACCCAGATCGGTGCCGAAGACCACTGAAACATCGGAACCTTCGACGCTAAGTGGCCGATTGAATCGACATCAAGCTTCAGAAGAACAATCTGAGCATTATATCGATGCCGAAACGGGGAAATTAATGCTCTATAAGCGAAAGATCACTTCCCACCCATTGGACTCCTATGTCATACCGCTAAAGAAGAAAAGGCCGGCACAGGACATTCCTGCCCTTGTTGAACCTATTCATCCTCCACCAAGGAGGAGCCCATCACCTTCCCCCAATCAGTCAGGGGGAGAGGACGATGACCAGGATGACCAGTACAATTTCCCACCTAACAATGACCCTGATGAGCAACAGGACTCATGGGTGGACACTGGTGACCAGGGAAGCCATCAGGTGGTGCAGGACCCACAGGGTTTTGGTGCACGAACATCCCCAACTGAGGCTTCAGCGGCATTTCATGCCTTGATAGAGCGGGCAGCTGCAAATCATGATGTGGACATGCATGCTGACCCGGTGGAAGAAGATTTTCTATTTGACACTTTCTCTGCTTCAGAAAAAACTGTTAAAACACTTCCTATGCTAAAAGGTGTCCTTAAGCATGCCTCAGATCTTTAAGGAACCTACCAGGGCGAGAGTGGTAAACCCACGTATTGAAAAGAAATACAGACCGGCACCTGGGGACCCTGCATATATTCGGGGACAGTTGCCTCTGGACTCGGTGGTCGCAAATGCCCGCAAAAGGGCGAACTCCCAGACAACGGGTGAAGCTCCTCCCCCAGACAAGGAGTCGAAAGTGCTTGAGGCATCTGGCAAAAGGGTGGCTGCGCAGGCTGCCAATATCTGGCGCATATCAAACACACAGGCACTGTTGGCACGTTATGATAGGGCGCATTATGACACCCTAGAACAGCTCCTTCAACACCTCCCAGATGAGTTTAAGGAGGCAGCCGAGATGCTCATACAAGAGGGAAAGCTCATTTCAAACGCTGCGATAAAGTGTGCGCTTGATGTGGCAGATACAGCGGCTAGGGCTATTAACACTAGCGTCATGTTAAGGCGCCAAGCATGGCTTCGCATATCAGGTTTTAAACCTGACATTCAAACAACTATACTCAACCAGCCCGTTAATCCAGACAGACTGTTTGGCCCAGAAGTTGACACCACACTCGAAAAAATTAAAAAGGACACAGACAGCCAAGTCCATGGGGGCGCTTCAGTCCCAGCTATTCAGGGGGAGCACTTTTCGTCGCTCGGGTACCCGCGGTGTTACCAGAGGTCACCTGGCACAACAAACACAATTCACGAAAGGTGGCGCACAGTCCTCGTACCCCAAGCAAGGTAGAGGAGGTTACAGAGGAAATAGTGCCGAGGCAGAGGAAACAACCACTCCCGTTCCTCTGCCACCAACAAACAGTGACTCTCTGTCACTGCCCCCCGACCATCCAACACCTGTCGGGGGGAGATTCCAGCAGTTCCTGCCAGTCTGGACGTCCATCACCACGGACAGGTGGGTGAGAAAACTTATCCAGTACGGTTATTGTTTGGAGTTGACATCCACTCCACCCAACATTCCCCCAAGACAACGTCCTATGTCGGCAGAGCACTTGCACTTATTGCAGCAAGAAGTGGTGGTGATGCTGCAAAAAGGCGCAATCAAGCTCGTGCCAGTGGAGGAGGAAGGTACAGGGGTCTATTCCCTGTACTTCCTTATCCCAAAAAAGGACGGATCCCTCAGACCCATTCTGGATCTATGCCCCCTCAACCTGTATATACTGTCAGAACACTTTCACATGCTGACGCTGCAGCAGATTCTTCCCCTGCTAAACCAAGGGGACTTCCTAGCGACCTTGGACCTCAAGGATGCTTATTTTCACATTCCACTACACCCGTCCCACAGGAAATACCTCAGGTTCACTATCCAAGGCAGGCATTATCAGTTCAAGGTCCTACCCTTCGGAGTCACCACAGCCCCAAGAGTGTTTACCAAGTGTCTGGCGACAGTAGCAGCGCACCTCCGGAGGCAGAACATACATGTCTACCCCTACCTGGACGACTGGCTCGTTCAAGCCAAGTCGGAACAACAGTGCGCCGCGGACATGTCGACTACCATTCACCTCCTTCACGATCTAGGTTTCTCGTTGAACTACCCAAAGTCGCATCTTCAGCCGGCACGTGTCCGGCAGTTTCTAGGTGCGACGATCAATACCCTGACGGCCATGGCTCAACCAAACCAAGTCAGGATAGACAGCATGCAGTCTCTAATCCAGAAGTTCAGACCACAACACTCACTTCCAGCGAGAGTGTTCATGCAGTTGATGGGCATGATGGCCTCCTGCATCTTCATAGTCCCTCACGCACGGTTACATATGCGCCCGCTCCAGGAGTGCTTAGCAAATCAGTGGACACAGGCTCAGGGACAATTAACAGACCTAGTGTTGGTTACCAGTCGGGCATACGACTCTCTGCATTGGTGGAATCCACACAACCTTTGCAAGGGCCGACTGTTCCAGGACCCAGTGCCACAGATTATCCTGACAACGGACGCATCTCTCCAGGGATGGGGAGATCATCTGCTCACTTACACAGTGCAGGGACTATGGACGACGCAGCAACAGAAGATGCACATCAACTATCTGGAACTGATGGCAATCTTCATGGCGCTCAAGTCCTTCATTGTACATCTGTGCAACAAGGTAGTGTTAGTCCGGACGGACAACATGACCGCGATGTACTACATTCAACAGCAGGGGGGCACCCACTCGCCACAGCTGTCTCATCTGGCTCAGGGCATGTGGCGGTGGGCCATTCAGAGGAACATCTTCCTCATGGCAGAACACCTCCCGGGCAAGGACAATCAGATGGCGGATCTGCTCAGCAGATACAGCCATCAAATGCACGAGTGGGAGTTACACCCATCTGTACTCCACCCTTACTTCCAGCAGTGGGGTCATCCGGAGATAGACCTGTTTGCAACAAAAGAAAACGCAAAATGCCAACACTTTGCCGCCAGGTTCCATCACCCACAGTCGCAGGGGAATGCGATATGGATGAACTGGTCAGGCAAATTTGCGTACGCTTTTCCGCCAGCCCCTCTGATACCGCTGGTGGCAAGAAAGCTAAGGCAGCACGCGATGACTCTCATCCTAGTTGCTCCAACGTGGGCTCGCCAAGCATGGTACACCACGTTCCTCGAACTCTCAGTGGTGCCGCATCAAAGACTGCGCCTCACGCCCAGACTTTTGACGCAGAACCATGGAGAAATTCAGCATCCAGATCCGCAACAGCTCAACCTGGCGATCTGGCTCCTGAAGTCCTAGAGTTTGGATACCTTAACCTGCCTCCAGAATGCATGAACATCATCAAAGAGGCAAGGAAGCCTACTACCAGAGCATGCTATGCTGCAAAATGGAAGCGTTTTGTCATTTACTGTACAGACAATGACATCAACCCGCTAGATGCATCTATCCCTAACATCATTTGCTATCTGCTACATCTTTACAAGTGCAATCTAGCGTTCACTTCTATTCGGATACATCTCTCCGCCATCGCAGCTTATCTTCAGAATAGGCAGCATCTCTCTGTCTTCAGGGTGCCTGCCATTAAAGCTTTCCTTGAAGGTCTGAAACGAGTCATTCCCCCAAGAACACCACCAGCTCCAGTGTGGAACCTCAATGTGGTCCTCACCAGACTGATGGGACCACCATTCGAGCCACTGCACTCGTGCGAACTCCAGTTCCTAACGTGGAAAGTAGCTTTCCTAATAGCTATTACGTCACTGAGGCGTGTTAGTGAGCTGCAAGCGCTCACAATCCAAGAGCCATTCATTCAGATTCATCCAAATAGGGTAGTGCTACGTACTAACCCCAAATTCCTTCCGAAGGTGGTGTCACAGTTTCATCTCAACCAAACTATTGACTTGCCGGCATTCTTCCAAAACCCGCAAACGGTGGCGGAAAGAATGCTCCATACGTTAGACGTACGGAGGGCGTTGATGTACTACATAGACAGGACACAACCTTTTAGGGAAACAAAGCAGCTTTTTGTTGCCTTCTCACCACAACACAAAGGCAACCCTATTTCCAAAGCAGGAATAGCCAGGTGGATCGTTAAGTGCATCCAAATCTGTTATCAAAAGGCCAAGCGCACTTTAACAATACCCCCAAGGGCGCACTCCACACGCAAATTGGGGGCATCCATGGCTTTCCTCGGGAACATTCCTTTAGAGGACATTTGCAGAGCAGCCACGTGGGTTACACCACATACCTTTACAAAACACTACTGTGTAGATGTGCATTCCAAGCAGCAAGCTGCTGTAGGACAGGCTGTTCTCAAGACACTTTTTCAGGTTTCTGCAGCTGGCACGGGCAACCGCCGCTGATGGAGGGACTGCTATGTATTCTATGCTAATATATGAATTTAGCAGCCCACATGCCTCGAACTGAATATGCTACTTACCAGTATGCATCTGTTCTTGGCATGTAGGGCTGCTAACATTCATATCGCCCACCCTCCTCCCCGGTGCCTGTCGCAGCTGCAGATATACTATTGTATTCAATCATTAGCATGGACATCCTTTACACCTTTCACTCCATCTTCTGCCACAATGGCGAAAAACAATCTGGGGATGGAGCCGATGCCCATGCGCACTGTAGTCCAGGGGAGGAGCCACCTATCTCAGGATACTTCGAAGACTCTTCCAGGACAACAATGTGCGATCATCCGGACCCAACACTAGGCGGCGATCTAATGCTAAGATATGAATGTTAGCAGCCCTACATGCCAAGAACAGATGCATACTGGTAAGTAGCATATTCATGTTTGGAGCTGACATCCACTCCACCAAACATACCCCCAAAACACCGTCCTATGTCAGCAGAGCACTTGCACTTATTGCAGCAGGAGGTTCTGGTGATGCTGCAAAAAGGCGCAATAGAGCTCGTGCCTGTGGAGGAAGAAGGCACAGGGGTTTATTCCCTGTACTTCTTAATCCCAAAAAAGGACGGCTCACTCAGACCGATTCTAGACCTACGCCCCTTGAACCAGTACATTCTTTCAGAACACTTCCACATGTTGACACTGCAGCAGGTTCTTCCCTTGTTACAACGGGGAGACTTCCTCGCAACCTTGGACCTCAAGGATGCTTACTTTCACATACCACTCCACCCATCCCACAGAAAGTACCTCCGGTTCACCATCCAAAACCGGCATTACCAGTTCAAGGTACTCCCCTTCGGAGTGACCACTGCTCCCAGAGTGTTCACAAAATGTCTGGCGACAGTGGCAGCGCACCTCCGGAGACAGAGTATACATGTCTACCCTTATCTGAACGACTGGCTCGTTCAGGCGAAGTCAGCCCAGCAGTGCGCCGCACATATGTCCCACACCATTCACCTCCTTCACAGTCTAGGTTTTTCACTGAACTACCCGAAGTCGCACCTTCAGCCAGCCCATGTGCGGCAGTATTTGGGAGCGACGATAAATCCTCTGGCTGCCACAGCTCCGCCAAACCCAGCGAGGATCGACAACATCCAGTCGCTAATCCAGAGGTTCAGTCCGCAACACTCACTCCCAGCGAGTGTTCATGCAGTTGATAGGCATGATGGCCTCCTGCATCTTCATAGTCCCGCACGCCAGGTTGCATATGCGTCCGCTCCAAGAATGCTTAGCGCATCAGTGGACTCAGGCTCAAGGACAGTTGAACGACCTAGTGTTGGTGACTGGTCGGGCATACAGCGCTCTGCATTGGTGGAATCCACACAACCTTTGCAAGGGCCGACCGTTCCAAGAGCCTGTGCCACAGATTACACTGACGACGGACGCATCTCTCCAGGGATGGGGGGCTCATGTGCTCCACTACACAGTGCAGGGACTATGGACGACGCAACAAAAGAAGATGCACATCGACTACTTGGAACTGATGGCAATCTTCATGGCTCTCAAGTCCTTCAAAGTACATATGTGCAACAAAGTCGTGTTGATCCGGACGGACAACATGACAGCCATGTACTACATTCAAAAGCAGGGAGGTTCGCACTCTCCACAGTTGTCTCATCTGGCTCAGAGCATGTGGAAGTGGGCCATTCAGAAGAACATCTTCCTCATGGAGGAACACCTCCCGGGCACGGATCAATCAATCAATCAGGAGTTTGTTAAAGCGCGACTACTCACCCGTAAGGGTCTCAAGGCGCTAGGGGTGGGGGGGGGGGGTTGGGGGGGTGCAGGGTTGGGGGGGTGCAGGTTCCATTCCGTCAAGGAGGGGGTCTGTCGAAGAGCCATGTTTTGAGGTTTCTTGTGAAGATGGGGAGCGATGTTGTCTGTCTGAGGTGGAGCGGAAGGGCGTTCCATGCTTTGGCCGCGAGGAAGGAGAAGGAGCGGCCTCCCGATCTGGTCTTTCTGGTGCGGGGGACCACAGCGTAGGAAAGCTGGGCTGATCGTAGGGTCCTTTGGGGTGCGTGGAATTTGAGTCGGCTGTTCAGGTATGCTGGTCCGGTGCCGTGGAGGGCCTTGTGTGCGTGGGTGAGCATCTTAAAGGTGATTCTCGCCTCGACGGGGAGCCAGTGGAGTGTGCGCAGATGCTGGGAGATGTGGCAGTGTTTTGGCAGGTTGAGGACCAGTCTTGCGGCGGCGTTCTGGATGTTCTGTAGCTTGCAGATGAGGTTTTTGTTTATTCCGGCGTAGAGTGCGTTGCCGTAGTCGAGTCTGCTGGTGACCAGGGCGTGAGTGACTGTCTTTCGGTGTTCGAGGGGGATCCATTTGAAGGTTTTACGAAGGAGGCGGAGGGTGTGGAAGCAGGAAGATGAGACAGAGTTGATCTGGCGGTCCATTTTGAGCTCGGAGTCCAGGATGATTCCCAGGTTGCGTGCGTGGTCTGTGGGGGTTGGAGGGTTTCCGAGGGCGGTGGGCCACCAGGTGTCACTCCAGGCGTCGGGGTTTGGGCCCATGATGAGTACTTCTGTTTTGTTGGTGTTTAGTTGTAGGCAGCTGTTTTTCATCCATTTGGCGACGGCTTCCATGCCTTCTCGAAAGTTGCGTCTGGCGGTGTTGGGCTCGTTGGATAGGGAGAGGATGAGCTGGGTGTCGTCTGCATATGACACGATGTTGAGTCCGTAGGTTCTGACGATGGGGGCAAGTGGAGCCATGTAGATGTTGAAGAGTGTCGGGCTGAGGGAGGAGCCCTGGGGGACTCCGCAGGTGATAGGTGTGGGGTCCGAGAGGAAAGGGGGGAGTCTGACCCGCTGCGTCCTGCTGGAGAGGAAGGAGCAGATCCAGTCGAGGGCCTTGTCCTGGATTCCTGCATCGTAGAGTCTGCGTATTAGGGTGCGGTGGGAGACTGTGTCGAACGCCGCTGATAGGTCGAGGAGGATGAGGGCTACTGTTCCTTCTTTGTCCAGTAAGGTGCGGATGTCTGTTGCGGCGAGGAGGGCGGTTTCCGTACTGTGGTTTTTTCTGAAGCCGGATTGGGAGGAGTCGAGGATGTTGTGTTCTTCAATGAATGTGGCGAGTTGGCTGTTGATGGCTTTCTCGATGACTTTCGCTGGGAACGGGAGCAGGGAGATGGGTCTGTAGTTTTTGAGGTCGGTGGGGTCCGCTGAGGGTTTCTTTAGGAGGGGGTTGACCTCGGCGTGTTTCCAGTCGTCGGGGAATGAGGCGGTCGCCAGGGAGCAGTTGATGGTTTGGCGGAGGATGGGTGCGATGGTGTTGGCGGCTCTGTTGAAGATGTGGTGGGGGCAGGGGTCCATGGGGGCCCCTGAGTGGATTGACTTCATTATCTTCAGTGTGTCTTCGGTGGTGAGGGGTGTCCAGTCATCAATCGCTGGTTTCCGGGTGTCGGGGGTGGTTGGTGAGGGTTCAGTGTGTTGGTTGTCTTCGTCGAAGTTGTCGTAGATGCTCTTGATTTTGTGGTGGAAAAAGATGCTGAGTTTGTCGCAGAGGTCTTGTGAGGGAGGGATGTCGGTAGACTCGCTGGTGGGTTGGGCGAACTCCTTGATGATGCTGAAGAGTTCCTTGCTGTTGTGTGCGTGGGTGGAGATTCTGTCTTCAATCGCTTTTTTCCTCGTTTCTCTGATGAGTTGATGGTGGGCGTTGGTGGCGGCTCTGAAGTTGTTGTGGGCTTCTGTGGATTTGGTGTTTCTCCAGGCCTTTTCGAGGCGGCGGCATGTGCGCCTGGACACTCGAAGTTCGGTGGTAAACCATCTGGCTTTCTTGGCACGGGTATTGTTGTTTTTCTTGAGGGGGGCTATGGTGTTGGTGCTGTCCGCGATCCATCTATGCAGGGTTCGGGCTGCGGTGTTGGGGTCATCGTTTTCCGCGATGGTTGGGGTGGAGTTGTAGAGTGAGGAGGTGAGCTGTTCATCGGTGATTTTGGTCCAGTTTCTTTGTGGAAGCAGGTGCTGGTGTCTGTGGATGGTGGGTGTTCTGAAGGTGAAGTGGACGCAACGATGGTCGGTCCATGGGAGTTCGGTGGTGTGGCTGAAGGTGATGGAGTTTCCTGTAGTGAAGAGGGGGTCGAGGGTGTGTCCTGCTGAGTGCGTGGGCTCGGTCACGATCTGGCGGAGTCCAATGTTGTGGAGGTTGTCCAGGAGGGATGTGGTGTTGGGGTCCAGTTGATTGTCGAGGTGGAAGTTGAGGTCTCCCAGCAGGGTGTAGTTGGTGGATGCGATGGCCTGCGGGGAGATAATGTCCGTGATGGAGTTGGCGAAGCGTCCGCGGGGTCCAGGGGGTCGGTAGATGAGGGTTCCTCGGAGGGCAGCGGTGGGGCTGGCCAGTATCTTGAAGTGAAGGTGTTCCATCAGTTCTGTGGACTCGTCAGGGAGTGTGCTCAGGCGGAGGCTGGATTTGTGGACGATGGCGATTCCTCCTCCTGGGTGGATGGGCGGTCCTTCCTGGAGATCTTGTATCCTTGGGGGATGGCGATGGCGATGTCCGGTCCCGAGGTGGTGTTGGTCCAGGTTTCGGTGAAGAATGCTACGTCTGGGGTTGTGCTGTCGAGGAGGTCCCAGATTTCTGTGGCGTGTTTGTGGAGGGATCGGACGTTGAGGAGGATGCATTGCAGGGTCTTTAGTTCGGTTGTGTTCTTGTGGGCGGGTTGTGCTGGATCCGTGTTCTTGGCGGTGCTGCAGGTGTGCCGGCAGCGGTGACAGCTGAAGGGTCCATGGGTGTCGGCTGGTGATGCTAGCTTGCAGTTGTTGTTGCAGCCTGGGTTGAGTGCGTGGAGTGCTGCTGGGTCGTAGCGTTGGCGGGGCGTAGGTCCAGGGTTCCAGGTGCTGGTCGCGGGCGGGTCGCAGACGGGCGCAGACGTGCTTGCCTTTGATGCGCCTTCGGTGCACCAGCGGCGTGCCCGCGGCCGCGTAGTGGCCGCCATTAAGTAGGGGTCGGGGAGGGCTGGACAGCTGGGAGGCGGGAGTGGGGAGGGGAGCTGGATTGGGACGGTCGTGCTGGGGGGGGAGGGGCCGCGGGGGCAGCAGCGGCGGGGAAAGGTAAAGGGAGGAAAGAAGGGATAAAGAAAAAAGGGAGAATAGGCAGAAATAAGGCACAAAAGAGCAGAGATGCAGAAAAGAGCAGAAAGGTGAAAGATAGAAAGGGTAAAAAAACGAGTGAAAACGAGAGAAGGAGCAGAGGGAGAGAAAGGGAAAATGGGCAAAAATAAGGCACAAAAGAGCAGAGGTGCAGAAAGGTGAGAGATAGAAAGGGGAAAAAAACGAGTGAAAACGAGTGAAGGAGCAGAGGGAGAGAAAGGGAAATGGGCACAAATAAAGCGCAAAAGAACAGAGGTGCAGAAAGGTGAAAGATAGAAAGGGGAGAAAAACGAGTAAAGGAGCAGAAAGAAAGAAAGGAGACAGAGGTCCACTGGACCACCAGGGATGAGGCGCAGGGAAACCTGCGGGTGGAGGAGGGCCTCGATCACCAACACTAAAGAGTGCAGGGGCAGGGGCACCTCACTTAATGGTGGAGCTGCGAGGGTGGGAGAGCAATTTCACTGACAATGAGTCAGTGGTCTTGCTCGGACAATCAGATGGCGGATCTGCTCAGCAGGTACAGCCACCAGATGCACGAGTGGGAGATACATTCATCAGTACTCCACCCGTACTTCCAGCAGTGGGGTCATCCAGAGATAGACCTGTTTGCCACGGAGGAAAACGCAAAATGCCAAAGCTTTGCCGCCAGGTTCCCTCACCCACTATCGCAGGGCAATGCGATATGGATGAACTGGTCAGGCAAATTTGCGTACGCTTTTCCCCCAGCGCCTCTCATTCCGCTGGTGGCAAGAAAGCTAAGGCAACACTCGCTGACGCTCATCCTGGTTGCTCCGACGTGGGCGCGACAACCATGGTCCACCACGTTCCTCGAACTCTCCGTGGTACCGCATCAAAGACTGCACCTCACACCCAGGCTCTTGACGCAGAACCGTGGCGACATTCAGCATCCAGATCCGCAGCAGCTCAATCTGGCTCCTGAGGTCTTAGAGTTTGGCTACCTTGATTTGCCCCCTGTTGGAAATGGGATCCCCGGCTGGCCAGGGCTTTCGCCAAAGTCAGTCAGAGACCACCACTCCCAAGTCAGGGCAAGGGAGTTACACGCCAAGATAACCCCTACTCACCCTCTAGGTAACGTGGCGCGAGCAGCAAGGCTAAACTTGGAGGCGATGTAGGCTAAGTATTTGCGCACGCACCCCAGCAACAACAACCAAAGGCCCACCACAAAGGAAACTCCACACAAGGTTATATAAAAATAGCCTTTGTATTACACCACAACACATTTAGATAAAACACACACTTTACAATGTGCCAGAGGCACGGGCAGAATTTACAGGGGATATGTACAAGACAGGGCCACCTGGACCACTGTCAGGAATCAGAAGTAGCACTTTCAGAAATAGCACTTAGAAGGTAAAATATAAATGTACTTTAGCACAAAATAGCACACAACCAGTAACTACTGACCTCACTAGCACCACCTGCACTAGGGAGAAAACAACCACCTATGTATCACAATACCTGTAGGGGTGTAAGAGCAGAACACATGATGCAATGCATAACATTCATTCAGAGGTGTAAAGAGGAAAACACATGATGCATCAACAATACATTCAGAGGTGCAGGACACAATAGCGCAAAACTCACATTAGCCACCCCCTGTGGCAGTCCCTGTGTCCCAATGTCAGGGCCTAAACGTGGCAGTTGCCCACAAAGTGCTGGGCAACTGGTGCAGGGAAAGTTAGGGCACTGTGGAGCCTCTCTGGCTCAAGAACCACCACTGTGGCACTGCGGAGCCTCTCTGGGCTCAGAAGTAAATCAAAATGCACCCCTCTGAGCCTCTCAGGGGCTCGCCAAGCAAATCTGCAATTTAGAGCTTCAGCGCTCTAAACAAGGAACATGCCCCCAGCGAGTCTCTCAGGACTCTAAATGAACAAATATGCCCTTAAGAGCTCAGCGCTCTGAAATAAGGGAAATGCCCCCTCGAGCCTCGGGGCTCGTAACATAGAAGTAGGGCGGGAGCCTCTCGGGCTCTAAATAAACAAATTGCCCCCAGGAGCCTCGGGGCTCCAAGCACCAAAAATGCGGCCACGTGGGAGTCCCTCACGGGGGACTCAGGAATCAATAATGCCCCCGGAGCCTCTTGGCTCCAACAAAGAAATGCCACACACGTTGGAGCGGCCCTCTGCCAATCGGGGCCGCTCGGGAAACAAGGAGGAATGGACAATGCCCCACGAGCCTCTGGGCTCGATCACACCGAGGACCTCGCTTGGTCCGCAACCGGAAGGGGAGGGGCGGCACCGACAGCGTGCCCCGACGCCCTCCTCCCTTCCTTCACTCACCGGCTGTCTGCTGGCGGGACGGCTCCTCTTCCTCGGGAGCCTCGTGGACACGGGAGCAGGCTTCCTCGGTCTCCTGCCTGGCCTCGTCGCACCGTCCTTCTGCCTGACTTCCGCCGGGGCCGCCAATGGCAGCGCGGCCCTGGGGGTCAGGAGGCGGGACTTCCGGGTCGCTCTAGGCAGCGGCCCGGCAACAGCTTTCAGGGCTCCCGGGCTGCGGCGGTGAACACGGGGCAATGCCGGGTGGGCACCGGCTTGAAATAAAATCCGCACAATGGGGCAATGCCGGGTGGCACCGGCCTTCAAATTAAAAATAAAGCGAGGTGGGCACTCGCTCCAAAAATCGGCAAATCGGCGCCAATGCCGGGTAGGCACCGGCAATATCGACAGAGCGCTCCCAAGCGCTCTGGGAGCACAGGATCAGCGTGCTCAGCGCTAGAAAGACAAGCAAAGCGCTATTGAGCGCTGGGGCACCAGGAAAGCGCTCCTAGCGCTATAAATCCAATAAAAGCGCTTCCAGGCACAGCAAAAGCTCCAGCAAGGTCTGGAGGCAGGCAGAGGGGCAAGGCAGGGCCAGAGCCAGCACACTGGGTCTCCAGGCAGGGAGACAGTCCAAGTGGCGGTTCTCCTGGCCCCAGCAGCAGCAGCAGCCCCCTCTGGCAAGGATCCTAGAAGAGAACAAAATCTGTGGGGACACAGCCCCATTTTTATACAGTGCATTCCTTTGTCTGAGGGTGCAGAGTGGGGGCGGAACCAGTCGCAGCTGGTTCTGGAGTACTCTGTTTACCTCAACCACCCTCTCTATTCACTGGCAGGGCTTGGGTCATTAGACACACCACAGGGGGGCGGAGCCAGCATTGTGTGGGGAAAACCCAGCCCATCCAGGACACAGGTACACTCCTCCCACACATCACTCATGCTAATCTCCCACTCACCACCGGGCAGACCCATCCAGACTTCCTGGAGCCTGGCTCACCAGCCAGCTCCAGCCAATCACACGACAGGCATATTTTACATTAATATGCCAAGTCCTGGAAATGGCATTTCTACACATGCCACACTCACGCAACATACATCATTGCGAAGCATTCATTCCCACGAACTCGCACATACCAAACTCAAGCCTGTACACCCCACGCATCAGGAACTACCAGGGACACATACATTCCCCATGCATTCCTATGGGCGGGCAGGCCTAGCTCAGCACATGCACTCAGAGTGCGCACGCACTTTCCACTGGGACACAGTGAAAGTGCGCAGAATCCCAAAAATCACCATTGCCAGGTCACCATTTCACGCAAAAAGTCTAGGGGTGAACCTGCCCTAAGGGCCAAAGTCCAACACCCCCTGAATGCATGGACATCATCCGGGAGGCAAGAAAGCCCACTACCAGAGCTTGCTATGCAGCGAAATGGAAGCAGTTTGTCATCTACTGTACAGAGCACGCTATCAACCCGCTCGATGCATCCATTCCTAATATCATCTGCTATTTGTTGCATCTTTACAAATGCAATCTAGCATACGCTTCCATTTGGATACACTTATCCGCCATAGCGGCTTATCTCCAAAACAGGCAGCATCTCTCTGTCTTCAGGGTGCCTGCCATTAAAGCATTCCTGGAAGGCTGAAGCGGGTCATCCCTCCCAGGACCCCGCCAGCTCCTGTGTGGAACCTCAGTGTGGTACTCACCAGATTGATGGGTCCCCCGTTTGAACCTCTGCATTCATGTGAGATTCAGTTCCTAACATGGAAAGTGGCTTTTCTCATTGCCATCACGTCTCTAAGACGTGTTAGTGAGCTACAGGCGCTCACAATTCAAGAGCCATTTATACAAATTCATTCAAACGGTGGTGCTGCGCACTAACCCCAAGTTTCTTCCGAAGGTGGTGTCGCAGTTTCATGTCAATCAAACCATCGAACTGCCCGCATTCTTTCCAAACCCAGATACGGTAGCAGAAAGAATGCTCCATACGCTTGATGTCAAAAGAGCGCTAATGTACTATATTGACAGAACACATTTTAGAAAGACACAGCAACTCTTTGTTGCCTTCGCAGCCCAGCATAAAGGCAACCCCATTTCCAAAGCAGGAATAGCCAGGTGGATCGTTAAGTGTATTCAGATTTGCTATCAGAAGGCTAAGCGCACTTTAACTGTCCCCCCCAGGGCACACTCCACACGCAAGTTGGGGGCCTCCATGGCATTCCTAGGTAACATTCCTTTGGAAGACATTTGTAGGGCAGCCACATGGTCTACACCACATACGTTTACCAAACATTACTGTGTAGATGTGCATTCCAAACAGCAGGCAGCTGTAGGACAGGCTGTTCTAAAAACACTTTTTCAGACTTCTGCAGCTGGCACGGGCGGCCGCCGTTAATGGAGGGACTGCTATGTATTCTATGCTATAGATATGAATTTAGCAGCCCACATGCCTCGAACTGAATATGCTACTTACCAGTATGCATCTGTTCTTGGCATGTAGGGCTGCTAACATTCATATCGCCCGCCCTCCTCCCCGGCGCTCGTAGCGGCTGCAGACTTTTCTTGCATTTAATCTCTAGCATGGCCATCGCTTACACTGTTAAACTCCATCTTTGCCACAATGGCTAAAAACAATCTGGGGATGGAGTCGATGCCCATGCGCACTGTAGTCCAGGGGAGGAGCCACCTATCTCGTGATACTTCGAAGACTCTTCCAGGACAACAATGTGCAATCATCCGGACCCAACACTAGGCGGCGATCTATGCTATAGATATGAATGTTAGCAGCCCTACATGCCAAGAACAGATGCATACTGGTAAGTAGCATATTCATTACTGTCTGGCAATATGCTTTGCTAACAGGGTAGCCATTAACCGGGCCAGGTAGCCGGAAACCCCTGGTGGCCTCGATCTTTTGAACCACGTTCCCCCCCTCCCCCCAAAAGAAACTGACATTTCTCTTTCAGGGGATCCTCCTCAATAGTCATAAGCACTGAATATTATTCCCGCCCATGTGTGGGGACCCCGGAAATAATATATAAAAAATATATGCAGACCATATATGTACAGCTCTAAATATATAGATATATAATTTTTTCTCATACCAATGCAGCTCCCAATAGGAGGTTAAAAAATAATAACCCACACAAAGAATGTATTTGCCAATATATAGAAACACAAGGGCAAGTGTAGGAGAGTAGGGTCTGCAATCCTATGATCACCCAGATTTTTGCTTTTTTGCTGCACTGGTTTACGACTTTCCCTGGCTGTGGGCCTGCTAATCAGACCCACAGCCTAGCTGTTCTCTCTATCCAAATTGTACTCAGGTACTGAATTGGCACTGGGCCCTCTCCAAGTCCCTGTACCCAGGGCTGAGGTGTACCCAGAAGTCTCCCAGGGGCTGAAGCATGTATTATGCCACCCCTGGGCTGACTAACTAAACTGACACAACTGGCTGCACGACAGCTGGGGCAAGGTGGTGTACTCACCCTTTGCTGTAGATATAGTATACCTATATCTAACCCTAAAATGGACACACAGATCTCCTATCAGTCACTCCTATGGCAGGCCTTAACCATCCTGAAGGCAGAGTGCTTGGAATCGTGTGAGATGGTGCTCTGGCATGAGCTGAGCCTGTCTGCGGCTTTCGGGATCCATCCCTTAGCCGTTTCCATGAAATCGCATACCATATACTCTTAAGTGCATTATAATCCTCGCGGTTATATGCCAACTCTGGTATCGCTTTATCAAAACATGTCGAGTAAGGTGTCATACGAATTGGAATACTAACCCCTCGCCAATTCTGGCGACGGGGTTAGCATTCCACCCTTCTAGAGGGACACAACATGTATGTAACCCCTAACCCCGGTTAAAGTCAAACAGAGCCTCAGCTCCACAAAATGGATGCTGCCACCGAGACACAAGTCTGCCCTCCTGCTGCTGGGAGTCCTCCCAGAGCAGGAGATAAGGACAAAGGGTTTCCTGCCAGGGGCGGTGCCAGCACCGTCCCAGACAGGGTTTTGTGTATTGTAGGTAGGCAGGGCTTTAGAGGAAGGTGACTGCACGTGGCACCCCGGTGCTCACTGTGCATAGGCTGGCTGGAACCAGTTCCAGGGTTACTCCAGACCCTGTGCTGGGGAAAAGCCCGCCAAGGAAGTGGGTGTAACCACCCCCCTCCTAGTCCCACCCCTAGGGCAGGACTTAGTCGCGTGCCAGCCCCTTTTTACAGGATAAAGGTAGGAACTGGCCCCCTTCCAAATCATATCATCTTTGAATCCTGAAACTACTTTCCACGAAAGGAACTCAAGACTTCTTCCTAAGATTTCTCCCTTGTGACTAAGGAGTAGTCACCCTGCATCCGCAGGCACCATCTTAAGAACACTGCGGTCTGCTGCAAGTCTCTCCTCCGGATCAAGACTGCCCAGCTCGACGAGAACCGGCTTCCCTGGCACCTCTGACCTCTACCTGCATCATCAGTCACGCTGAGATTCGTGGGTGTGACGAGACCTCGAGGGACCGGCCATCTTCAAGACTGCACGACTTCTTTCCAGCAAGCCCGCCGAGTAATTTCCTGGTGAGTGCTTTGGGGTCCGAGAAGCCCCGACCCTGAGCAGCTCCAGCACCGAAGTGCAGCCTCCCAGCATCTCCACGATCTGCGTGGGGCCCTTCTGCTTTTTGCTGCTCACCGCGTTGTTTGGCTACTAGCCCGCTGGCTTGTGGCCTTCTGAACGACGCCCGACGACATTTCTGCTGCTGGTCTGGTTGCTCCAGGCTGGCCCTTGCTCCCTTCCAAAAGAGGAGCACCCCGGACCCTCCTGGTCCACTCAAGACGCCATTTTGAGTCCACCGCGTGGGCTTGAATTAGCCAAGGCTTGTTGCCCAATTCTGGGTAACTTCGACGCCGACAGCTTCATCCATCGTGGGACAGCTCGCCTCTCCATCCTGGACGCCGACAACGCCTCCTGGTCCGTGAGATCTGCAGAGCCAGCGTCGCCCACTCACCTAGTCGAGGTGACTTCGCCCGGTGCCATCCTGGTGCCCACTTAATCACTGGCTAGTGATTCAAGAACTTGGTCCCCTCTGCTTTCAGGTTTCTTCTTCCTCGATCCAGGCTTGGATCCAACGAACTTTCCTTCACTGGTCGCCTGCCAGCAACTTCCTTCTTCCAGGCTCCTGGTCCGGCAACGAGATCCCCGACGTCTTTTCAGACCTATGCAGCTGCAGCCCCTGGGCTAGGTAACTTCGGCACTTCGGTGTCCCAGCATAGCCTCACTATCCTAGGGTCAGGATCCACTGTCGTTTTCTTCCCACCAGGTCGGGTTCGCCCGTGAACACTAACTTTGCCTTTACTAGCTTCCATAGACTTTGTCCCGCATCCCGCGTGAGAGTGCACACTCTGCACCCGAGTCCCCTAGGTCTCCTAGAAGTAATCTAACGATTCTATAGTCAAGTCCTAGCGAGTCCAAAGCCTATTAGTACTGTACTTACCTGCTAGTAATTTCGCATTCCACTTTTAAAGTATATGGTTTTTCGTGCCCCTCGGGCATTTGTGTATAACGTGCTAACTTAAGTATTTTTGTAAGAGTTTTGTTGTGTGCTTAGCACCCTGTCCTCATAAAGAGTACAGGGTTGTTGTGATTCTAATAAATACATTGTTTATTTTCATAACACTTGTGTGGTGTCCTTTCACTGGGTGTTCAAGGGGTAATGTGATGGTAAAACAGCTGGCTTAACATGCCCTCTAGAGTCTTAGCCTTAGACTGCTCGTATCCATGCTACTAGGATAGCTGGTCTATAAGGTTGACTTACAACCAATCATCAATAAGGGTTGTTTGGACTGATATATAGTGATCACTAGAATAGTGAGCACTGCACATCAGGCCAACTTCTCACAGCAAGTAGCACTTGAACTGTTTTTTAACGAGCAAAGCACTCATAAAGCATGAAAATGCAAATAAAGCAGGCCTTGATAGCATTGTAAACCAATAGCATAGAAAATGAAAGCATTTTTGACAAACTGGCACTGTGCCTTTAAGGCAGCCATGACCCTTAACTTCCCATCATGCCTCAGGGGTGACAGTTAGGTCAGTTGTTCTTTGAGGCTCCTTCAGTCAGGACCCTCAATTTTCGGCTCAAACTTTTGACTTTCTGTCAAAAATATCTTCTAGAAATCTAGTGTTCGAGGCATGTGGGCTGCTGAATTCATATCTGTGCATAGATCGCCGCCTAGTGTTGGGTCCGGATGATTGCACGTTGTTGTCCTGGAAGAGTCTTCGAAGTATCACGAGATAGGTGTCTCTTTCTCCCTCTGACTACAGTGCGCATGGGCATCCCCTGATTGTTTTTTTCCGCCATTGGGTTCGTATGTATCTTCCTTTACTCAAAGTTCGGAATAAAAACTACTCTTTCTAGAGGCCAAAAGGCCTCCGCTATCGTCGGTATTGTCTCGTATCGGTGCCGAAAACTTCTTTACAAACTTTATACTACTTGGGACGTCGAATCGGGCCACGGGCCTTCTCGACGCCACGCGACCACTCGTCGATGGAACGGAGCCCATTCAAGAGATGCCCTCAATGTAACTCCAAATACCCACATATCGATAAACACCCTGTATGTAACAAGTGTTTATCTCCAGAACATGATGAATCCGACTGCCTAGCCGGTGCCCAGTTTCGTTCAAAAAAGACACTTCGAACTCGACGGGCAGCTAGACTCACCATGCAGACACACGCGCCAGAGAATTTCTTCGGCGACGAAGACTATCTTGTCGAGGCAGAAGAATATGAAGAACAGTCGGATCAAGGATCGGAGCACGACTCCGAATACTACATCGACGAGGAAGAAGACATCGTCGAGGTAGGGGACGACGAGCAAGGGATTGGATCCGTAGAGGACGACTCCAGTGACGAAACGGGCCCAACCGTAACTATGGCTGCCTACATGGTTCAACAGGCTCAGGTCGAGGCATCGCCACAAGGCCGTAGCAAAGATCTCGAAAGACATTCTACAGCCCGGCTAAGAATATGTTCAAGGCATGTGAGCTGCTGAATTTATATCTATGCCTAGATCGCCGCCTAGTGTTAGGTCCAGATGATTGCACATTGTTGTCGTGGAAGAGTTTTCGAAGTATCACGAGATAGGTGGCTCCTCCCTTGGACTACAGTGCGCATGGGCATCCTCTCCATCTTCAGATTGTTTTTTTCCGCCATTGTGTTCGGATGTACCTTCTCGACTCCAGTTCGGAATATACTTTTAATACTTTCGCAAGGCTAAAAGGCCTTCGGGGCGTCTGTATTCTCTCGCGTTCGGTACCCAGTACTTCATCCAGTTCTTCGAACAGGACGTCGGAGGCCCTTCTGCCTTTCGACATCTAGGCCCTGGCGAGTGTGGACGATGGAATGGAGCCCGTTCAAGCGATGCACCGTCTGCAACTCCAAATACCCTCACATCGATGTGCACCCGGTGTGCAACAAGTGCCTATCCCCGGACCACGACGAGGCCAGTTGAATGGCGTGTTTCAAGTTCCGGTCGAAGAAAACACTTCGGCTTCGACGAGGCAGTCGGCCCAGCACACAGCGCCAGATCCAGAATATATCTTCGAGGCAGACGTCGTCGAGGGCAACTTTCAAGAGGATCCGGACCAGCGGTTGGACCCTGCATCAGAGCATGAGTCTCACTATAGTGTCGACGAAGAACAGGACGACGTCCATGAAGAAGACATCGTCGAGGTAGGAGACGACGCAGATGCCATTGGAGCCGTCGAGGACGACTCAAGCGATGAGCAAGGCCCATCCGCACTTGCGGGGCCCGATACCGACACTACACTCTACGGCGCAGGTTGAGGCATCGCCGGAAGGCCTTAGCCAAGATCTTTACCCGCATTCTATAGCCCCGCGTCCAGGCCCAGCTAAGAATACTTCTACGGAGCCATCGATCAATCAGCCACTTTCAGCGGCAAAATCGAAACCGAAACCGACACTGCCTGTATCGAAACCGAAACTGATGATGTCAGTCCTCGGCTCGACGACTTCGAACTCGTCGGCTCCAAAGCCATCTAAAAGTGTCGTTCACCCTTCGGGGTCACAAGGCGTCTACCCGAAACAGGGGACGCCGAAGACTGTCTCTGCCGTCAAGCACGTCGCGCTGACGCTGTCTACTTCCACGCCCAAAACTGGCGACACCGGCAAAGGACTCCAGGCTAAAAAGAATGTCGATCCGAAACTTCCAGCCTCGGCGCCAATCTCCAGCAAGGCCTTCGAGTCAAAGAGCGCACCCGACCCGAAAGAGCACGTCGCTTCAAAGCAGAAGGGCGTACCTGTTGCGCACCGACAGCTCGAGTCGACGCAAGTCCGCAAGCAGCCAAGTGATCCTAAAAAGTTGGTTGGATCAAAGACAGCGACCCCTTCAAAACCAGTCGGCTCGTCTCCACTGCTTTCACAACCTATTTAATATGGACTACCCCCAACCGCTTGACCAAAAAACGTCGAACCACAAAAAAGCACCGACACTACCAAACAAGTGTCAACACTTTCCAGGCGTCAGTCCACTGAAGAGGATGTCATTTACCAACCACCCTCCTATGACAATTTATGTAAACTGTTCATCGACTCGGATACAGGTCGACTCACCATTTATAAACGGAAAATAGCTCCAGAAACACCTTTGGAGTCATACAAAATCCCTCTAAAGAGAAAAATGGACTCAAACGTCGCCTGTTCTCTCTGAGCCTGTGGAATCCTATGAACAGGACTATTCGTATTCACCCACACGCACCTATGAAGATATAGGGGAAGGGTATAATGAAGATGAGTTCAATTATCCTGCTGACACTGATCATGATGAACAGCAAGCTTGGTCTGACCCTGGTGAGCCTGGTGAGCCACAGACCACACCTGACATTCAATCCTATACCATCAAAACCTCGTCTACTGAAGATACTGCTTTAATTGAAAGGGCAGCCAAAAACCATGATGTGGACATGCATGCTGACCCAGTAGAGGAGGATTTTTTGTTTGATACTTTCTTAACTTCAGAAAGATCAGTGAAAACATTGCCTATGCTAAAAGGTGTCCTTAAACACGCTCCTGACATCTTCAAGGAGACCACAAGGGCACGGGTTGTAATCCAAGGATTGAAAAAAAGTACAGGCCTGCATCTGTGGACCCTACGTACATCAAAGGCCAGCTCCCGTTAGACTCCCTCGTGGTGGCTAATGCTCGAGTAGCGGCTCAAGCAGCGAATATTTGGAGGATCTCCAACACACAAGCCCTATTAACCAGATATGATAGGGCACACTACGACACGTTAGAGCAGCTACTGCAACACCTGCCTGAGACTTGTAAGGAGGGAGCAGAAATGCTATTACAGGAAGGGAAATTGATCTCAATGCGTCCATCAAGTGTGCGCTAGATGCAGCAGACACGGCAGCTAGGGCCATAAACACAAGTGTGATGCTTAGAAGGCATGCCTGGCTACGCATCTCTGGTTTTAAGCCAGAGATACAAACTACTTTACTCAACCAGCCGGTTAACCCTGATTTTCTCTTTGGCCCTGATGTAGACACAACCCTTGAGAAAATTAAGAAAGACACTGACAGCAAAATCCATGGGGGCTCTGCAGTCACAACAGTTCTGGGGCAGTTCCTTTCGTCGCTCTGGTAACAGGGGAGCCTCCAGAGGTCAAGCATCACAGCGAGCGCAATACAACAGAGGGGGCTCGCAGACCACCTATAACAAAAACAATAGGGGTGGCTATCGTGGAAACGGCACCAAGGGCAGAGGACGCGGAAATAATAATACCAGTTCCTCCGCTTCCAATAAACAGTGACGTCCTGTCACTGCCCCCGACCATATAACACCGGTCGGGGGACGACTCCAGCAGTTCCTGCCAGTCTGGGAAAGCATAACCACAGACAGGTGGGTGAGAGACATTATACACCACGGCTATTGTCTAGAACTAACCTCCACTCCACCCAACATACCCCCAAGGCACCGTCCTATGTCCGCAGAGCACATGCACTTATTGCAGCAAGAAGTCCTCTGCATGCTGCAAAAAGGGGCCATAGAACTCGTGCCTTTAGATCAGCAGGGTACAGGGATGTACTCGCTGTACTTCTTAATCCCAAAAAAAGGACGGTTCCCTCAGGTCCATTCTAGATTCAGACCCCTAAACCAATACATCTTGTCAGAACATTTTCACATGCTCACTTTACGACAAGTTCTACCGTTGCTCAGTCAGGGAGACTTCCTAGCGACCCTAGACCTAAAAGACGCATATTTCCACATTCCTGTTCACCCGGGACACAGGAAATATCTTCGGTTCACTATAAACAACCTGCATTACCAGTTCAAGATCCTGCCTTTCGGGGTCACTACTGCCCCCAGGGTGTTCACGAAGTGCTTAGCAACAGTGGCGGCGCAGCTTCGGAGACTCCACGTCTATCCTTATCTGGATGACTGGCTTGTTCAGGCAAAGTCAGCCCAGCAATGTGGCAGCCACATGTCCTGCACAATTCAACTCCTATACAGTCTAGGATTTTCGCTCAATTACCCAAAGTCACACCTTCAACCCGCACAGGTGCAACTATACTTGGGTACGACACTCAACACTAATGGCGACAGCGCACCCAAACGCAGCCAGGATCAACAGCATGCAATTGCTCATTCAGAAGTTCAGGCCACAACACTCGCTCCCAGCTCAAGTTTTCCTAAGACTGATGGGTATGTTGGCCTCCTGCATCTTTATAGTCCCTCACGCACGGCTACACATGCGTCCGCTTCAGGAATGCCTAGCACGACAGTGGAACCAGGCTCAAGGGCGTCTGAAACACCTAGTGTTGGTGACCGGTCGTGCATACAACTCTCTGCATTGGTGGAACACACAGAACCTTTGCAGGGGACGACTGTTCCAAGAGCCTGTGCCAAAGATTGTGCGGACGACGGACGCATCTCTCTAGGGTTGGGGAGCGCATGTCCTCCATTATACAGTGCAGGGACTATGGACTGCGCAGCAGCAAAAGATGCACATCAACCTGTTGGAGCTAATGGCAATTTTCATGGCACTAAAGGCCTTCAGGCTGCATCTGTGCAACAAAGTCGTGCTGATCTGGACGGACAACATGACTGCCATGTATTACATCCAGAAGCAGGGGGGCACACACTCTCCACAATTCTCATCTAGCCCAGAGTATGTGGAAGTGGGCCATTCAAAGGAACATGTTCCTCATGGCGTAACATCTCCCAGTCAAGGACAACCAGATGGCGGACCTGCTCAGTAGGCACAGTCACCAGATGCACGAGTGGGAGATGCACCCCTCAGTGCTCCAGCCATATTTCCAGCAGTGGGGTCATCCAGAGATAGACCTGTTCGCCACAAAGGAAAACGCAAAATGCCACACCTTCGCCGCCAGGTTCCCAAACCCGCAGTCTCAGGGCAATGCGATATGGATGAACTCTTCAGGCAGATTTGCGTACGCTTTTCCTCAAGCACCGCTCATACCGCTAGTGGCACGCAAACTCAGGCAGCACTCCATGACGCTCATCCTAGTTGCTCCAACGTGGGCACGGCAAGCGTGGTACACCACGTTCCTAGAACTTTCGGTGGTGCCTCACCAACGGCTGCACCTCAAGCCCAGTCTCCTCACTCAGAACCGTGGAGACATTCGCACCCAGATCCGCAACAGTTAAACCTTGCGATATGGCTCCTGAGGTCATAGTTTGGCTACCTCAACTTGCCCCCTGACTGTCTGGACATCATCAAAGAGGCAAGAAGGCCTACAACCAGGGCATGCTACGCGGCCAAATGGGAAGCGATTTGTCAATACTGTTCTACTAATGACATAAATCCGCTAGATGCGTCCACACAACACATTATATGTTATTTGTTGCATCCATACAAATGTAATCTGGCATACAGTTCCATTAGGATACATTTGGCCGCACTGGCAGCTTATCTTCAAAACAGACAGCATCTTTTTTTCTTTTTAGAGTGCCAGCCATTAAAGCTTTATGGAAGGACTCCAGAGTGATTCCTCCCAGACACCCTCCTTCGCCTGTCTGGAATCTAAACATAGTTCTCACCAGACTAATGGGGCCACCCTTTGAACCTCTTATCTCTTGTGAGATAGTTTCTAACATGGAAAGTGGCTTTTCTAGTGGCAATCACATTGCTAAGGAGAGTTAGTGAGCTTCAAGCTCTAACTTTCCAAGAGCCATTCATACAAATTCATGCTAATCAGGTGGTGCTGCGTACCAACCCGAAATTCATGCCAAAGGTGGTGTCGCAGTTCCACATTAACCAAACCATAGAACTGCCTGTTTTCTTCCCGAATCCGGACTCGGTGGCAGACAGAGCACTGCACACGCTGGATGTCAAAAGAGCTCTCCTGTATTACATAGACAGGACAAAGGATTTCAGGAAGACTAAGCAATTGTTTGTTGCCTTCTCTCCACAACACAAAGGCAACCCCATTTCAAAGTCAAGTATATCCAGATGGATCGTTAAGTGCATACAAATCTGTTATCAAAAAGCAAAACGCACATTAACAAGAGCGCATTCCACACGCAAGTTAGGGGCATCCTTGGCTTTCCTAGGTAACATTCCTCTAGAGGATATATGTAGAGCAGCCACATGGACCATCATTCACACATTCACCAAACACTACTGCGTGGATGTACACTCCAAGCAGCAAGCTGCTGTAGGTCAGGCTGTTCTCAGAACTCTTTTTCAGACTGCTGCAGCTGGCACGGGCAACCGCCAATAAGGAGGATACTGCTATTTATTCTATGCATAGATATAAATTCAGCAGCCCACATGCCTCGAACGGAATATGCTACTTACCAGTATGCATCTGTTCTTGGCATGTACGGCTGTTGACATTTATACCGCCCGCCCTCCTCCCCGGTGCCTGTCTCAGCTATAGCACTCACAATCATTCTCAGGCATGGTCATCACTTACTGTATTACACTCCTTCTGTAGTAGGGGATCTCTGTGTATAGTCATAATCTAGTGAATAGTCCCGCCCATGTGCGAGGACCCCGGCAATCAAAAATAATCTCTTAAGTTGTCAGAAAATTGCAGAACTGCAAAGACACTTAAGAGAAAATTTAAAGACAAATAATGCAGCCTATATTCACAGGCTACACTGTCCAGTACTTACCCTAGAAAATCCCACCAAAAATCCACAAACAGCAAAGCCTGTCAAGATTTCCCTTGCTTTAACAGCAAACACCCTCAGAAATGATAGAGAGGAAGGCATGGACAGACAAGCCCCATAGGCTGCCATTATGTGGCTTAAATAGGATACTGTGCCTTTAAGAGAACTTTCCAGAACTTCTCCCAGTATCCCAGAATGCATAGCCGGTCCCTCTCACTTTCAGTTCTTTTTTCCGGCTCCTGCTTACAGGACCCTGTGCATTGAGCTCTCCCTTTTTCAAGGGTTTATTGAACTTTTTTGCACTTTTTGGATTTAAAAGTGTTCTCATTTGATTCTTGGTGTTTCCTTTTCTCTTCTGTGGGTTTGTTCAGGCTTTTAGGGATCTAAAATGCCTGCTTTATTCGACAAGTGCCCAGCATGTGGAAGGAAGAAGGCCAAGACTGATCCACACGACGTCTGCATTCTTTGCCTCCCTGATGAACACGTCCCTGAAGATTGTGACATCTGCCAGACCTTTTCTACAAGGACCCTGAGGGAAAGACAGAAGATTAGGCTCCAAGGCCTGGAAGAGAGGCCACTGCAGGCTGCAGGTGGGTCTGGGCAGGCTGGGAAGGCTCCCTCTGCCCCTGCCGAGGCCTCTGGGGGACTCCCCAGAGGCAGGAAGACCAGCAAAAGGTCCCGGTCTCCGTCGACGTCGATAGCATCGACGACGACGTAGAGAGGGATGACGACGGTGTGTTCCCCTTCCCCTCGGGGCTCTGGGTCGAGACAGCGTGGAAGTTTGATGTCGAGAGGCCTGGCTAGGCCGCCGTCGAAGTCACGGCCGACGACGTCGTCGAAGTCTACGCGTCGCCGTCGACGAAGGCACCGGCGCTCGCCGTCTAAGCGACACCGCCGGTCGCCGTCGACCAGTTCGACGTCGAGGGGATCCTCGGCGTCGAGGACCGTGAGGAAACGGTCATCGAGGAGAAAGTCGACGCTCGCCGTCGAGGTCTGACCGCTCGTCGTCGAGGGGGCGACTATCGTCGTCGAGGAAGAAACACTCGACGTCGAGGAGACTGCGTTCGATGCCAGAGTCGAG
This sequence comes from Lissotriton helveticus, assembly GCF_964261635.1. NCBI lineage: Eukaryota > Metazoa > Chordata > Amphibia > Caudata > Salamandridae > Lissotriton > Lissotriton helveticus. The sequence goes on along the minus strand of NC_136072.1, from coordinate 1,187,327,200 downwards.
GGATCGCCGTTCCACTCCTGAAAAACGACGCGCGACGTCGAGCAGGAAGAGATCGGCGTCACCGAGGATCTCAACCTCCTCTAAGAGGCGCAGGAGGGATTTTGGCGCCAAAAGTCACGCTGGATCTGGTGAAGGACGTCGGAGGCGTCGCTCACGCTCTGGTGGGTCTGGATCACAGGCCCCTCCCTCGAAGAAGTCATCGGGCACGGTGTACTCGGTGGTATATACACCTCCAAGGCCTATGACCCCTCCTCTGCCGAAGGAGGCTCCTCCGGCTAATCCGCCGCTCCCCTCCCTGCCTCCGCTGCCTCCTGCGGGGCAGCCTCCTCCGCCGGTCCCTCCTCATAGGCCACCGAGGTCTGTGTCGCTGCCTCTGCTTCCGACACCTCCTAAGGGTACGCCTACCCCGAAGCCCCAGGATGGGCCACGGAGGACGCCTCCACGGAAACCGGTGGAGCGCCCACGTGCTGGGAGGTCGTGCTCCCGCTCCAGGAGAAGGGAACGTTCGCGTCACAGGTCTTCTACACGATCTAGACGGCGCCACAGGAGACACAGGTCTCGTTCACGGACCCGGTCGTCTGGGACCAGGGACTACCCCCCGACCTTGTCAGATTCGCCGGACACGAGGGTTTCACCGGTCGACGATCTGGTGTCCTTCCAGGACGTGCTGTTACAGGGTGCAGTGAAATTGGGCATTACTTTGACGGTGCCCACTCCAAAGACTTCGATCATCTTTGAGACGCTCCATCAAAAGCATTTGTCTCGGCCGTTACTACCACTGGTGCCGGGCCTGGAAGAACCGGCCCTGGATCTTTTCCTCACTCCAGCGGTGACTAAGGCGGCACCTTCCAGACTGCAGAAGAAGTACCGGGCTCCGGACTCGGACCCGGCCTTTCTAAGGCTGGAGCCCCCTCCAGACTCTGTGATTGTGACGGCGGCGCGCAAACAGCATGCCACCACGCCTTCCTCCACAGTTCCGCCAGATAAGGAATCTAGGTGGTTGGATTCATCTGGGAGAATAGTTTGTGGGATCTCGGCGACCTCAATGAAGGCAGCTAGTGCCACTGCCTTGTTGGGTCGGTATGACAGAGCCCTCTGGGAATCCCTTCAACAATTCGTGGAGCTCCATCCGCGGGACAAGCGGGAAGACTTCCAAGAGGTGCTTAACGAAGGAATGTTGGTGGCGAATCAAGTCATCAGCGCTGCAGCCGACTCTTCTCTTCTGGCGGCGCATGGTTTCTGCCACGGAATAAACCAGCGACGGCATGCATGGCTCCGCCTTACGTCTCTGAAACCGGATGCTCAGCAGAGGGTTGCCAATCTGCCATTCTCTGGCGAAACCCTGTTCGGGAAGCACGCTGATGAGATGGCCCGCATGAAGGCGGAAGCTGAAACGCTCACAGAGGTGGGTTTGGAGAAGCCCAAGGAGACCAAGAAGACGTACAGTTTGTTCCAACGCCGGTTCGGTGGTCAAGGCAGAGGGCGTGGCCAGTCTTCTGGACAACAGCAGCAACAACAACAGCAGCAGTTCAGAAGACAATTCCAGAAACGCCAGAGGGGCAGAGGCGGCCATCAGTCGGCACCAGCGACTAAGGGCCAGGCCGGGTCTAGGCCCTGAGCACTTACTTCCCCGACAACTGTTACCCGCTCCTGTGGGGGGGAAGCATTCAATCTTTTCTGGCAGAGTGGAGAAAAATTACTCGGGACAAGTGGGTGCTGAATATTGTTTGCAATGGATAGTCTTCGGTTCACCAGCCCTCCTCCATCTATTCCACCTGTCAGCTTGCAGTATCAGCTGCGTGAGCTCCAGGCGGAGGCCGATATCCTGTTAAGGAAAAGGGCGATCAAAGTCGTACCTCTGTCTCAAAGAGGAAGAGGTCTGTACTCCCGGTTGTTTCTGGTTCGAAAAAAGGACAAGAACGAGTTCAGGCCCATTCTGGATTTGCGACAAGCAAACAAGTGGATTCGCAGAGAAAAGTTTCGCATGCTGTCGTTGCATCAGATTTATCCTCAGCTGCAGCGGGGAGACTGGCTGTGTGCCATAGATCTACAGGATGCATACTTCCATGTGCCCATTGCACACTAACACAGGAAGTTCCTGCGGTTCCAAGTCGGCGCCAATCACTATCAATACACAGTACTGCCATTCGGACTGAAGTCTGCGCCGAGAACATTCTCAAAGTGCATGGCGGTGGTAGCAGCACACCTGCGGAAGAACAAGGTGTTTGTCTACCCGTACCTGGACGACTGGTTGATCAAGGCCTCCTCCTTCACGGAAGCGCAAGCACACTTCCAGAAGACGTGCGTTCTCTTGAACAAGCTGGGGTTGCACATCAACATGTCCAAGTCGGTTCCGACTCCAGTCCAGTGCATTCAGTACTTAGGAGCCTCCATCGATACGCTGTCAGCAAGCGTGTCTCCTTCGGAGGAGCGACGATTATCACTGCTTCGGAAGGCTCGGGCTCTCATGACCGCTCCATCCACGACAGTGAGGACGGTGTCTTCTCTACTGGGATCGATGGCCTCCTGTATCTTCCTGACGCCACATGCACGGCTGCACATGAGACCGTTGCAAGAGTGCTTGGAGGATCAGTGGGATCAGAGGAGAGGATCTTGGGACGACAAGATACGTCTATCTCTGCATGCTCTCAGTCTCTGAAGTGGTGGTGTTCAGCGGAGAATCTCCTCAGAGGGGTTCCCTTCCACAAGGACATTCCCACTCAGGTTATCGTGACGGATGCTTCTCTCCAGGGCTGGGGAGAGCATTCCGGAGACCTACAGATTCAAGGGACGTGGTCCCCGACTGAGTCCACGTACCACATCAATTTCCTGGAACTCAGAGCTGTTCACTTGGCACTGAAGGCCTTTCACCAGTCCTTCCAGACCGACTCTACTTGTGCAAACGGACAATACGACCACAATGTATTACCTCAACAAGCAGGGAGGATCGAGGTCACGCTCCCTGTCGCAGGAGGCGCAGGCGATCTGGCACTGGCTTCTGGCTCGAGGACTGACTATACCCGCTACCCATCTGCCAGGTGTGCAGAATGTTCAGGCAGACACACTGAGCAGACTGATTCAGGAAAACCACGAATGGGTCATAAACGACGAAGTACTAGGAGAAGTCTTCGCAAGGTGGGGGACTCCAGACGTAGATCTGTTCGCCACCGCTGAAAACAGCAAATGCCGAGGCTTCGCCTCCAGGTACTACCAGCCGGGGACGCTGGGGAATGCGTTATGGATCAACTGGTCGAACAGCTTTCTGTACGCTTTTCCACCCATTCCCCTGATTCCGACGGTTCTCATCAAGCTGTCCCAGTCCAGGGCGCGGATGATACTGATTGCCCCGGAATGGCCCAGACAGTGGTGGTTCACGGACCTGCTTCACCGGTCTCTCCTTCCTCACATTCGGCTGCCGTGCAGGCCGGACCTTCTCACGAAGTTCGGGGGGCGGATGTTGCACCCCAACCTCTCGTCTTTGAGTTTGGCGGCATGGCTCCTGAGTTAGTGCAATATGGTCATCTGAATCTCCCTGCAGATTGTATGGACATACTGAAGGAGTCTAAGAGACCTTCCACTAGGACTTCCTATGCTTACAAGTGGAAGAGATTTTGTATCGGGTGCAAGTCTCAGAACTATGATCCGACGACTTGTAAGGAAGATGTCATCCTTCCTTATCTTCTACAGTTGGCGCAGTCTGGCCTTAATGTCCATTCTATTAAGGTTCATCTTGCTGCTTTGACTGACAGGAAATGCCCTTCGCAGACTTCCTTCTTCCAGATCCCTGTGATCAAAGATTTTTTGGAAGGCTTGAAGAAAGTGTTCCCTCCTGTCAGGCTTCCTTCGCCTTCATGGGAATTGAATGTGGTGCTGTCCAGGTTGATGAAGGAGCCTTTTGAACCTATTCATAAGGCTTCGTTGCAGCACCTGTCCTGGAAGGCGGCGTTTCTCGTGGCCATTACATCGGCCCGCAGGGTGAGTGAAATTCAGGCGTTGTGTTGCCAAGAACCTTATACTGTATTTCATGCTGCTAAGGTTGTTATGCGTACTCACCCTAAATTTCTTCCCAAGGTTATTTCTGATTTTCATGTCAACCAGACCATAACTTTGCCTACGTTTTTTCAGAATCCTCCATCTCCAGTGGAAAGGTCGTTACATTCCCTGGATGTTAGGAGGGTATTGACATTTTATCTGGATAAGACCAAGGATATTCTTAGGTCTGACCAATTGTTTATCAATTATGGATCTGTCAGGACGGGTCTTGCGACCTCTAAGCAGTCTATCTCTAAGTGGATTGTGTCCTGCTTACAGTTATGTTACCAAAAAGCTAATAAGACCTTAGGAGGTAAGTCTAAGGCTCATTCCACCAGGGGCAAAGCTGCCACGACAGCTTTGCTCCGTAATGTTCCGATTGCAGAAATCTGCAAGGCGGCCACTTGGAAGTCGGTTCATACCTTTGCTAAGCATTACTGCCTGGACACTGATGCCAGGGCAGACGCTCAGGTTGAGTGTGTGCAAAAAATCCTAGGCAGTCTAGCGATAGACAACAAGTAATGGTACCCACATAAAACTAGGAACAGGCGTGCAAAAAGTACATAGTCATACGTAAAGGGCAAACATATTTTTATTATACATAATAAAATTCATATATGAAATAAACAGTAATAAACCATACACTATTACAAAATTAAAAAGACACCACAATTGATTACTACAGGGTGCCCAGAAACAAATGAAGAAGAATAACTCGACGCGCGTTTCGGCGAAAACGCCTTCTTCAGGAGTCTCATATAACCATCTGTAAATAAATATAACAAACAATAGGTACAATATATTTCTCAAGTGACTTACATCTACAATTACTACTGATAGATCTACAGATAATATACAACCATACATAATATATTACATAATTACATTACAAACTCTATAACAATTTGCCGCCAACCTAACATTAGAGGGTCTCACATTTGTACTTTGTGTCTAACTTGTGATACGATACACATTTCGAACAGAAGATTGTAAAGTACTCAAATTTCAAAGTGCAAAGTCTAACCATTGCGTTTGGGTAGCTATTCACTTAATATGGGAGACAACTTTTAACTTCTAACACATTGATATATGTATAAACTAATATAAACTTACAAGATATGACAAAAACAACCTTCAGTTTGGTAGTTTCACGTGAAGAGATGGTCAAACAAATACCTAAGAAAACATATATATGAAGACAACATCTCTAGAATACCTATATATAAATAATTTCTTTAATGCAACTAGGTTTGAATGCCACATTTGTAGGCATTTTGAAGATACAGAATTACTTTTACCTAGTTTGAGATTCATAGTTTAAAGACATCACTTCAGCTTCCTTTGCATCTATATGGCAATGTGGTGTTTATTTGATTCATTGAAAAGCTTTTTGCATCAAACCATTAGATTGCCATATTTTAATGCATATGTTGTCTTCATATGTATGTTTTCTTAGGTAATGGTTAGACTTTGCACTTTGAAATTTGAGTACTTTACAATCTTCTGTTCGAAATGTGTGTATCGTATCACAAGTTAGACACAAAGTACAAATGTGAGACCCTCTAATGTTAGGTTGGCGGCAAATTGTTAGTTTGTAATGTAATTATGTAATATATTATGTATGGTTGTATATTATCTGTCGATCTATCAGTAGTAATTGTAGATGTAAGTCACTTGAGAAATATAATGTACCTATTGTTTGTTATATTTATTTACAGATGGTTATATGTGACTCCTGAAGAAGGCGTTTTCGCCGAAACGCGCGTCGGGTTATTATTCTTCATTTGTTTCTGGGCACCCTGTAGTAATCAATTGTGGTGTCTTTTTAATTTTGTATTAGTGATGGTTTATTACTGTGTATTTCATATATGAATTTTATTATGTATATTAAAAATGTTTGCCCTTTACGTATGACTATGTACTTTTTGCACGCCTGTTCCTAGTTTTAAGTGGGTACCATTACTTGTTGTCTATCGCTAGACTGCCTAGGATTTTTTGCACACACTTGATTTTCCCTGCCCTAGGAGTTTCTTACAACTATTACCCAGGGGGTCATTGCTTTTCTCACACAGACGCTCAGGTTGGGCAGGCTTCGCTGCGAAATCTGTTTGCACAATAGTGGCGTTAATTCTCTTTTCTCCACCGCCGCTTTGGTGTGGGGATGGGCTTGCCATTCTATTCACTAGATTATGACTATACACAGAGATCCCCTACTACAGAAGGAGTAGGTTCGAGGCATGTGGGCTGCTAAATTCATATCTTAGCATTAGATCGCCGCCTAGTGTTGGGTCCGGATGATCGCACATTGTTGTCCTGGAAGAGTCTTCGAAGTATCCTGAGATAGGTGGCTCCTCCCCTGGACTACAGTGCGCATGGGCATCGGCTCCATCCCCAGATTGTTTTTTTCCGCCATTGGGTTCGGATGCGGTCTCGACCTCTCTCTGTCGGAACCGAGAAAAACTAACTTTTTAAGGCCAAAAGGCCTTGTTTTCATAGCGTCGGTATTGTTTGCGCACGGTCTCGAGTTCTTCCGTCTCTTTGAGTCGGATTCAGCGGAGTTTTGTCACTCATCGGACATCGAGGCCTTCTCAGCGCGACACGACTGCAACTTTCCAGCATGGAGCGGAGTCCGTTTAAGTACTGTCCGCTCTGTGGGTCCAAATACCCACATATAGATTTGCACCCCGTCTGTAACAAATGCCTTTCACCAGACCATGACGACGGAAAGTGCAAGGCCTGTGCACAATTCAGGTCTAAGAAGACTCTCAAGCTTCGGCGCGCGGTGCGCCTGGAGGCCAAACAAGCGGCCCCGGATCCAGAAAATATCTTCGGCGACCAAGAAGAGGAGGACCAGAGTCATCATCTCCAAATCTCCCCGCCCGAGACGGAGGTCGAGGCGGATCCGGTAGACGACGACGGAGTCGTGGGTCAAGGCCTTGAATACGTCGACGAGGTAGGGGACGTCGAAGAGATTTATGGGGCCGCGGAAGATAGCTCAGGGGACGAGCTATGCCCCGAAGGTTACGAAGAACACGATCGGGTCACGGGATCGCCTCTTGGCCTTACCCAAGACCCCGTACCGCAAGCCACGGCCCCGCCTTCAGGCCCGGCCACGGACACACTTGCTGCGCAGCCCGTTTTGAAACCGAAACCTACGGTGTCAACAACACCTAAAATGGCCGACCCGAAAACGAAACCGAAACTTATGGACTCGAGCGTTCCTAAAATGGCTGCCGTACCAATAAAAGCTACCGCACCGGCTACTTCATCGACTCCGTCGGCCTCCGGTCCACAGAAGTCGAAGAAATCGGTCGATTCCACAGGGTCGAAATCGGCGCCAGAGGAGGGATCCTCTAAAAAGGGTGGTCGGCACGGGTCAACCGCTGCTGCGACACCGTCCAAGCACGCCAAAGCCAGCGGCACGGCTCCGGTTCCGACTGGGACTTCGTTAGTCGGACGCGTGGTGGACACGGAGGCGACACATGCACACGGACCGAAGGCTGGCACGTCTGCGCATCGGTCCAAAGACTCTGGGTCGGCGGCGGCAGCATCTTCGTCCAAGACTCAGAAGGGCCAACAAGACGTCGGATCCGAGGGGAAAGTCAAGCCATCCTCGTCGGCGCCAAAGGCCACTGCAAGTGAAGCGTCCCTCATCGCCTCTTCACTACAGAGAATCAGGGAGAAGGCCTCTGCTACGTCGGCTCCAATGCCATCGCCACAGAAGCCGATGGACGTTCCGGCAAAGCCTGCGGGTAAACTTCTTTTCCTTCTGCCGCCAAAAGAGGCGCCGAAGGCCTTTTCAACCAAATCTACGCCAAAGAAGTCGGATTCTTCAACGGCAGGGGCACTTTCAAGTCGGGTACTCGACTCAGAAGAGGATTCTGAGCGTTTTATCGACGCCGACACAGGCAAATTAACCCTTTACAAGAGGAGGATCACTTCAGAGCCAGTGGACTCCTATGTCATCCCCCTGAAGAAGAAAAGGCTTCCTCAAGACGCTTCAAGCCTCATAGAACCTATTCAGCCTCCTCCAAGACGGAGCCCTACACCCTCACCAGATCACTCTGAGGGTGAGGGATATGATGAGGATGAACAATACACCTTCCCCATCAATGAACCAGATGCACAGCCAGATTCATATGATGACATTGGTGACCAGGGCACCCAATGTGTGGGGCAAGACCCACAGCCTTTCAGTGCACGTGCATCCCCAACAGAGGACTCTGCAGGTTTTCATGCACTCATTGAGAGGGCAGCTGCTAATCATGATGTGGACATGCATGCTGACCCAGTTGAAGAAGACTTTCTATTTGACACTTTTTCAGTCTCTGAAAGATCAGTGAAGACGCTGCCTATGCTCAAAGGAGTCCTCAAGCATGCTGCGGACATCTTTAAAGAGCCTACCAGAGCGAGAGTGGTCAATCCACGTATCGAAAAAAAGTACAGACCAGCACCTGCGGACCCTGCATACATTCGGGGACAGTTGCCACTGGACTCTCTTGTGGTCGCAAATGCCAGGAAACGGGCCAACTCCCAGACGACGGGTGAAGCTCCTCCCCCGGACAAAGAGTCCAAGGTGTTAGAGGCAGGAGGCAAAAGAGTAGCTGCACAAGCTGCCAATTTTTGGCGTATTGCAAATACACAAGCACTCTTAGCATGTTACAATAGGGTGCATTACGACACCCTGGAACAGATTATACAACACCTGCCTCCGCAGTTCCAAGAGGGCACCAAACTGCTTATAGAGGAGGGAAAACTGATCTCCAATGCAGCCATCAAGTGTGCACTTGACGCCGCAGACACAGCAGCTAGGGCTATCAACACTAGCGTCATGCTAAGACGACAAGCTTGGCTCCGCATATCGGGGTTTAAACCAGATATCCAGACGACCATACTTAATCAGCCAGTCAATCCTGATAGACTGTTTGGTCCAGATGTTGACACCACCCTAGAAAAAATTAAAAAAGACACCGAAACTGCTAAGTCAATGGGGGCCCTACAGTCACAACAGTTTCGTGGCAATAATTTTCGTCACTCAGGTGCGCGTGGAGTCACCAGAGGACAGATGGGTCAATGTAGGAGAGTAGGGTCTGCAATCCTATGATCACCCAGATTTTTGCTTTTTGCTGCACTGGTTTACGACTTTCCCTGGCTGTGGGCCTGCTAATCAGACCCACAGCCTAGCTGTTCTCTCTATTCAAATTGTACTCAGGTACTGAATTGGCACTGGGCCCTCTCCAAGTCCCTGTACCCAGGGCTGAGGTGCACCCAGAAGTCTCCCAGGGGCTGAAGCATGTATTATGCCACCCCTGGATTGACTAACTAAAACTGACACAACTGGCTGCACGACAGCTGGGGCAAGGTGGTGTACTCACCCTTTGCTTTAGATATAGTATACCTATATCTAACCCTAAAAATGGACACACAGATCTCCTATCAGTCACTCCTATAGCAGGCCTTAACCATCCTGAAGGCAGAGTGCTTGGAATCGTGTGAGATGGTGCTCTAGCATGAGCTGAGCCTGTCTGCGGCTTTCGGGATCCATCCCTTAGCCGTTTCCATGATATCGCATACCATATACTCTTAAGTGCATTATAATCCTCGCGGTTATGTGCCAACTCTGGTATCGCTTTATCAAAACATGTCGAGTAAGGTGTCATACGAATTGGAATACTAACCCCTCGCCAATTCTGGCGACGGGGTTAGCATTCCACCCTTCTAGAGGGACACGACATGCCTGTAACCTATAACCCGGTTAAAAGTCAGACAGAGCCTTAGCATCCACAAAATGGATGCTGCCACCGAGACACAAGTCTGCCCTCCTGCTGCTGGGAGTCCTCCCAGAGCAGGAGATAAGGACAAAGGGTTTCCTGCCAGGGGCGGTGCCAGCACCGTCCCAGACAGGGTTTTGTGTATTGTAGGTAGGCAGGGCTTTAGAGGAAGGTGACTGCACGTGGCACCCCGGTGCTCACTGTGCATAGGCTGGCTGGAACCAGTTCCAGGGTCACTCCAGACCCTGTGCTGGGGAAAAGCCCGCCAAGGAAGTGGGTGTAACCACCCCCCTCCTAGTCCCACCCATAGGGCAGGACTTAGTCGCGTGCCAGCCCCTTTTTACAGGATAAAGGTAGAGACTGGCCCCCTTCCAAATCAGATCATCTTTGAATCCTGAAACTACTTTCTGCGAAAGGAACTCAAGACTTCTTCCTAAGATTTCTCCCTTGTGACTAAGGAGTAGTCACCCTGCATCCGCAGGCACCATCCAAGAACACTGCGGTCTGCTGTAAGTCCTTCCTCCGGAATCCGACTGCCCAGCTCGACGAGAACCGGCTTCCCTGGCACCTCTGACCTCTACCCACCTCTACAGCCCAGCTGAGAACCGTGGGTGCGACGAGACCTCAAGGGACCGGCCATCTGCAAGACTGCACGACTTCTTTCCAGCAAGCCCGCCGAGTAATCTACTGGTGAGTGCTTTGGGGTCCGAGAAGCCCCGACTCTGAGCAGCTCCAGCTCCGAAGTGCAGCCCCCCAGCATCTCCACGATCTGCGTGGGGCCCTTCTGCTTTCCGCTGCTCACCGCGTTGTTTGGCTACTAGCCCGTTGGCTTGTGGCCTTCCTGACGACGCCCGACGACATTTCTGCTGCTAGTCTGGTTGCTCCAGACTGGCCCTTGCTCCCTTCCCGAAGAGGAGCACCCCGGACCCTCCTGGTCCACTCAAGACGCCATTTTGAGTCCACCGCGTGGGCTTGAATTAGCCAAGGCTTGTTGCCCAATCCTGGGTACCTTCGACGCCAACGACTTCATCCTTCGTGGGACAGCTCGCACCTCCATCCTGGTCGCCGACAACGCCTCCTGGTCCGAGAGACTGCAGAGCCCAGCAGCGCCCACTCACCTGACTGCGGTGACTTCGCCCGGTGCCATCCTGGTGCCCACTTAATCACTGGCTAGTGATTCAAGAACTTGGTCCCCTCTGCTTTCAGGTTTTCTTCTTCCTTGATCCAGGCTTGGATCCATCGAACTTTCCTTCACTGGTCGCCTGCCAGCAACTTCTTCCTTCCAGGCTCCTGGTCCGGCAACAAGATCCCCGACGTCTTTTCAGACCTATGCAGCTGCAGCCCCTGGGCTAGGTAACTTCGGCACTCCGGTGTCCCAGCATAGCCTCACTATCCAAGGGTCAGGATCCACTGTCGTTTTCTCCCTACCAGGTCGGGTTCGCCCGTGAACACTAACTTTGTGAATTCTAGCTTCCATAGACTTTGTCCCGCATCCCGCGTGAGAGTGCACACTCTGCACCCGAGTCCCCTAGGCCTCCTAGTAGTAATCTAACGATTCCCTAGTCCAGTCCTAGCGATTCCAAAGCCTATTAGAACTGTTACTTACCTGCTAGTAATTCGCATTCCACTTTTAGCGTATATGGTTTTTCGTGCCCCTCGGGCATTTGTGTATAACGTGCTAACTTAAGTATTTTCGTAAGAGTTTTGTTGTGTGCTTAGCTCCCTGTCTCATAAAGAGCCAGGGTAGTCTTGTTATAAATAAATACACTGTTTATTTTCATAACAACTTGTGTGGTGTCCTTTCACTGGGTGTTCAAGGGGTAATGTGATGGTAAAACAGCTGGCTTAACACGCCCTCTAGAGTCTTAGCCTTAGACTGCTCGTATCCATGCTACTAGGATAGCTGGTCTATAAGGTTGACTTACAACCAATCATCAATAAGGGTTGTTTGGACTGATATATAGTGATCACTAGAATAGTGAGCACTGCACATCAGGCCAACTTCTCACATTGGTGAGCAGCGGTTGGGATTTGAGCTTGCTGTTGTTTTACCACACATATCCTAAGAATATCTTGTGAAAGATCACATAAGTACTAAAGGTACATATAACTTAGCTTAGAATACTCTGAGTTCTACTGAACCAGCTGTTGTAGCTCCTAGGGCCTAGCACACCCTAAACTACAACTCTAGCAAGGGATCAGTAGGCAAACATATAGTGTAGGTAAGTGCACCACTTACACCTCACTAGAAAAGCATGTCGACTCAGGAGGACTCTACTGAGACTCCCCTGGTCAGTGTTGACCCTCCACAGGTCACTTCAAGATATGCAGCTCTCAGTTTCCATGAGATGAGACAGATCTGTGTCTCCAGGAAACTGAAGCAGGGGTCTAACCCCACCACTTCCTTTCTGATAAGTCTCTTAGAGACATATGATGCCAGAAAGCTTTCTCAGTTACATGAGAACATGCCAGCCTTAGAGGGAACCTCTGGGGATCCAGATCTCCACAACACTGATTCAGCAGTTGAGGAGGAGGATCAGGAGGTACTCTCTGGGGATGAGGTAGACAAGGGTCTTGAGGTAGTCAGAAGGCTAACTAGGACCAACTTAGACTTACTTGGGCTAGGATCTGGGGGCCCCCCAGTACTAACCCGAAGTGGGCCTAACCTTGGAGTTAGGAGAGATAGATCTCTTTCTAGGGACTCCAATAGATCTCTGCACTCTAATGCCTCTTCTCAGGGGAGAAGGAATCCTCCACAGAGGAGATTTACTTCCCCTCAGAGAAAGGAGCATGAGGCTAGGATGAGACAAGCTGAACTGAGGATTGAAAGGGAAGAAATTGCCCTGGCCAAAGAGAAGCTTGCCCTGGCAAGAGAGCAGCAGATGAGTGGGCTAGCTCCCACTGGTGGCAGCAATCTCCCAAGAGATAGAGAGAAGGGTTTAGATACTAAACACCTGACTAAAATAGTGCCCCCCTTTAAGCAAGGGGATGACATCCAGAAATGGATGGCTGCTCTGGAGAGGGCCTGCACTGTGCAGAACATTCCCCAGAGTCAGTGGGCAGCTATACTGTGGCTCTCCTTTGATGGTAAAGGTAGAGATAAGCTCCTCACTACAAGAGTGGAGGATGCTAACAATTACCAGGTCCTGAAGAATACACTGGTTGATGGGTTTGGTTTAACCACTGAGCAGTACAGGTTGCTGTTCAGAGACACCCAGAAAACTCAGTCTCAGGACTGGTCTGATTTTGTGGATTGTGCCACTAAGGCTTTGGAGGGCTGGTTGCTGGGTAGCAAGGTTACAGATTACACAGGATTGTATAATCTAATGATGAGAGAACAAATTTTGAACAATTGTCAGAACCAGTTGCTGCACCAGCACCTTGTTGATTCAGATCTGACCTCTCCCCAAGAATTGGGAAAGAAGGCAGACAAATGGGTCAGGACAAGGATCAAGCAGAACCAGAACCAGAACCAGGGTGGTCAGAAGAAAGCAGACCAGAAGGGTAATGTTAAGAATGAGCAAAACGACCAGAAGTCTTCACCAGGTCCCCAACAAACCAAAGAGGGTGGGGGTCAGGCTTCCCAGAAGAAGAAGACTCAAGAAGGCCAGTCAAAAAGGTGGTGCCAGTACTGCAAAAGTAAATCTCACTGGTTTAGTGAGTGCACCAAAAGAGGAGGAGGACAAACTCCTGCCACTACAGCTCCTAAAGCAACTGCACCCCCTAGTACAGTCAGTAGTGGTAGTGTCACTCCCAAGGCATTAGTTGGGTTAACCTTGGGTACTGAGGGGTCTGACAACTTAGTTGGCACACTCACTCAGGCTGTCCTTGTCTGTACAGGGGATATGGATATGTCCCCTGAAATAAGTCCCAATACTTTGGGCAAATACAGGCAGACACCTTTGATTAATGGCAAGATGGCTCAGGCCTATAGGGACACTTGTGCCAGTGTCACCATGGTGACACCTAACTTTGTGGACCCTGGACAGATCATGCCAGGTACTGATTTCCTGGTGACCAATGCCAGCAATGTCACTACTAGTCATAGTGTGGCAATTGTAGCTTTCTCCTGGGGTGGAGTGAAGGGACAAAAGAAAGTTGTAGTCAGTTCAGACCTCCCAGTTGATTGTTTGTTGGGCAATGATTTGGAGTCATCACAATGGTCAGAAGTGGAGCAGAGGACTCACATGGAGATGTTAGGCTTGCCAGCACATGTGCTTGCTGTGACTAGGTCACAGGCCAGAAGATGCCCCACTGAACAGGTGCTGGATCCTGAAATTATGCACCAGACACCTTCCAAGAAGAAGAGCAGTACGGGTAAGGCTTTGCCTTCCCCCTTGCCCCAGGTTGAGGATCAAGTCTCTGAGGAGGCTGATCTAGAAGAGCTGAGGGAAACTGAGCCTAAAGAGCTTGAACTTGATCAAGTTGAGTTTCTGGGCTCAGGGGGACCCTCCAGAGCAGACCTGGGGAAGGAACAGTTGAGCTGCCCTTCCCTTGAACCCCTCAGACAGCAGGCTGCTGCTGAGGCTGCAGGGAATGCTACAGGTGCCCACAGGGTATACTGGGAAGATGGACTCCTGTACTCTGAGTCAAGAGACCCCAAGCCTGGTGCAACCAGGAGGCTGGTCATCCCCTTGTCTGAGAGGTTTCCTTCTCACCTTGGCCCATGAGATTCCCCTTGCAGGTCATTTAGGTCAGACAAAGACTTGGGACAGGCTTGTCTCACACTTTCACTGGCCCCATATGAATGAGAATACCAAGGAGTTTTGTCGCTCATGTGTCACTTGCCAAGCCAGTGGTAAGTCAGGTGGCACAACAAAGGCCCCCCTCATACCACTACCTGTGGTGGGGGTTCCCTTTGAAAGAGTGGGGATTGACATTGTTGGTCCAATGGAACCCCAGACAGCATCAGGACACAAGTTTATACTGGTGGTGGTGGACCATGCCACCAGGTATCCTGAGGCTATTCCCCTTAGGACCACTACAGCCCCTGTAGTGGCAAGAGCCCTAGTTGGAGTGTTCTCCAGAGTGGGTTTCCCTAAGGAGGTCGTTTCTGACAGAGGTACAAACTTCATGTCAGGATATCTGACTGCCATGTGGAAAGAGTGTGGTGTGAACTACAAGTTCACCACACCCTATCATCCACAATGCAATGGGCTTGTTGAGAGATTCAACAGGACCCTGAAAGGGATGATTCATGGACTACCTGAACCTCTTAGGAGAAGATGGGATGTCCTGATCCCCTGCCTCTTGTTTGCTTACAGAGAGGTCCCACAGAAGGGGGTTGGCTACAGCCCTTTTGAGCTTCTGTATGGGCATCCTGTAAGAGGACCCCTGTGTTTGGTGAAGGAAGGATGGGAGAGACCTCTCAAAAAGCCTGCAACCAACATAGTGGACTATGTACTTGGTCTCCGCTCCAGGATGGCTGAGTATATGGAGAAGGCATCTAAAAACCTTGAGGCCAGCCAGGAACTTCAAAAAGCTTGGCATGACCAAAAGGCTGTACTGACTGTGTACCAGCCAGGACAGAAGGTGTGGGTGCTGGAGCCAGTGGCCCCAGCAGCTCTGAAAGACAAATGGTCTGGGCCCCACACCATCATTGAGCAAAAGGGAGAGGTTACCTACTTGGTGGACCTTGGAACTCCCAGGAGCCCTCTCAGAGTGCTCCATGTTAACAGGCTCAAGGCATATGTTGACAGGAAGGACATGAGCTTGCTCATGGCCACAGATGAGGGACAGGAGGAAGAGAGTGACCCTCTCCCAGACCTGCTCACTCAGAATCCTGATGATGGGTCAGTTGATGGTGTTGTCTTTTGTGGCAGCCTCACTGAACATCAGCAACAGGATTGCAGGCAAGTTCTGCAATCCTTTCGACATATGTTCTCTCTGACACCCAGCCAAACTGATTGGTGTACCCATGGTGTTGACACTGGAGACAGTCTGCCTGTCAAGAGTAAAATCTACAGGCAGCCTGATCATGTTAGAGACTGCATCAAAACTGAAGTGCAGAAAATGTTGGAACTGGGAGTCATTGAGCCCTCAGATAGCCCTTGGGCTAGCCCAGTAGTTCTAGTGCCAAAGCCTCACACCCAGGGTGGTAAGAGAGAGATGAGGTTTTGCGTAGACTACAGAGGCCTCAATGCAGTCACTAAGACTGATGCCCACCCAATACCAAGAGCAGATGAGCTTATAGATAGATTGGCTTCTGCCAACTTCTTAAGCACATTT
Organism: Lissotriton helveticus; assembly: GCF_964261635.1. Lineage (NCBI taxonomy): Eukaryota > Metazoa > Chordata > Amphibia > Caudata > Salamandridae > Lissotriton > Lissotriton helveticus. Next base: position 1,187,311,169 of record NC_136072.1, on the reverse strand, counting down.
GATTTGACAGCTGGGTATTGGCAAATCAGGTTAGCTGAGGAAGCCAAACCTAAGACAGCATTTTCTACCCCTGGAGGGCATTATCAATTTGTGGTAATGCCCTTTGGACTGAAAAATGCACCTGCCACCTTCCAAAGGTTGGTGAATCAAGTCCTCACTGGGCTGGATGACTTCTGTGCAGCTTATCTTGACGATATTGCTGTCTTTAGCTCCACCTGGGAGGATCACCTGGTCCACCTGAGGAAAGTGTTAGAGGCCCTGCAAAAGGCAGGCCTCACTATCAAGGCCACCAAGTGCCAGATAGGGCAGTCGCAGGTTGTATACCTGGGCCACCTTGTAGGTGGAGGCCAGGTTCAGCCACTGGAGAGTAAGATACAGGCCATCAAGGACTGGACTCCTCCAATCACCCAGACTCAGGTTCGAGCTTTCTTGGGCCTGACTGGGTACTATAGGAAGTTTGTCAGAAATTATGGGTCCATAGTGACCCCCCTTAATGACCTGACAAGCAAAAAGATGCCAAAGAAAGTTCAGTGGACAGCAAGCTGTCAGAAAGCATTCAATGACCTAAAGCAGGCCATGTGCACAGCACCTATCCTCAAGAGTCCAGATTACTCCAAGCCATTCATTGTCCAAACAGATGCTTCTGAGTTGGGTGTGGGAGCTGTTCTGTCTCAACTGAATTTTGATGGTAATGATCAGCCTATTGCTTTCATTAGTAGGAGGTTGACACCCAGAGAGAAAAATTGGTCAGCTATTGAGAGGGAGGCCTTTGCTGTGGTCTGGGCCCTGAAGAAGCTGAGGGCCTACTTGTTTGGCACTCACTTCACCATTCAGACAGACCATAAGCCCCTCTTGTGGCTAAATCAGATGAAGGGTGAAAACCCCAAACTGCTTAGGTGGTCCATTTCCCTACAGGGGATGGATTTTACAGTGGAGCATAGACCTGGGACTGATCACAGCAATGCTGATGGGCTCTCCAGGTATTTCCACTTAAAACAAGAAGACTCACCTGGTCAAGGTTAGCTTATTGTCCCAAAGTTTGGGGGGGGTCATGTAGGAGAGTAGGGTCTGCAATCCTATGATCACCCAGATTTTTGCTTTTTGCTGCACTGGTTTACGACTTTCCCTGGCTGTGGGCCTGCTAATCAGACCCACAGCCTAGCTGTTCTCTCTATTCAAATTGTACTCAGGTACTGAATTGGCACTGGGCCCTCTCCAAGTCCCTGTACCCAGGGCTGAGGTGCACCCAGAAGTCTCCCAGGGGCTGAAGCATGTATTATGCCACCCCTGGATTGACTAACTAAAACTGACACAACTGGCTGCACGACAGCTGGGGCAAGGTGGTGTACTCACCCTTTGCTTTAGATATAGTATACCTATATCTAACCCTAAAAATGGACACACAGATCTCCTATCAGTCACTCCTATAGCAGGCCTTAACCATCCTGAAGGCAGAGTGCTTGGAATCGTGTGAGATGGTGCTCTAGCATGAGCTGAGCCTGTCTGCGGCTTTCGGGATCCATCCCTTAGCCGTTTCCATGATATCGCATACCATATACTCTTAAGTGCATTATAATCCTCGCGGTTATGTGCCAACTCTGGTATCGCTTTATCAAAACATGTCGAGTAAGGTGTCATACGAATTGGAATACTAACCCCTCGCCAATTCTGGCGACGGGGTTAGCATTCCACCCTTCTAGAGGGACACGACATGCCTGTAACCTATAACCCGGTTAAAAGTCAGACAGAGCCTTAGCATCCACAAAATGGATGCTGCCACCGAGACACAAGTCTGCCCTCCTGCTGCTGGGAGTCCTCCCAGAGCAGGAGATAAGGACAAAGGGTTTCCTGCCAGGGGCGGTGCCAGCACCGTCCCAGACAGGGTTTTGTGTATTGTAGGTAGGCAGGGCTTTAGAGGAAGGTGACTGCACGTGGCACCCCGGTGCTCACTGTGCATAGGCTGGCTGGAACCAGTTCCAGGGTCACTCCAGACCCTGTGCTGGGGAAAAGCCCGCCAAGGAAGTGGGTGTAACCACCCCCCTCCTAGTCCCACCCATAGGGCAGGACTTAGTCGCGTGCCAGCCCCTTTTTACAGGATAAAGGTAGAGACTGGCCCCCTTCCAAATCAGATCATCTTTGAATCCCGAAACTACTTTCTGCGAAAGGAACTCAAGACTTCTTCCTAAGATTTCTCCCTTGTGACTAAGGAGTAGTCACCCTGCATCCGCAGGCACCATCCAAGAACACTGCGGTCTGCTGTAAGTCCTTCCTCCGGAATCCGACTGCCCAGCTCGACGAGAACCGGCTTCCCTGGCACCTCTGACCTCTACCCACCTCTACAGCCCAGCTGAGAACCGTGGGTGCGACGAGACCTCAAGGGACCGGCCATCTGCAAGACTGCACGACTTCTTTCCAGCAAGCCCGCCGAGTAATCTACTGGTGAGTGCTTTGGGGTCCGAGAAGCCCCGACTCTGAGCAGCTCCAGCTCCGAAGTGCAGCCCCCCAGCATCTCCACGATCTGCGTGGGGCCCTTCTGCTTTCCGCTGCTCACCGCGTTGTTTGGCTACTAGCCCGTTGGCTTGTGGCCTTCCTGACGACGCCCGACGACATTTCTGCTGCTAGTCTGGTTGCTCCAGACTGGCCCTTGCTCCCTTCCCGAAGAGGAGCACCCCGGACCCTCCTGGTCCACTCAAGACGCCATTTTGAGTCCACCGCGTGGGCTTGAATTAGCCAAGGCTTGTTGCCCAATCCTGGGTACCTTCGACGCCAACGACTTCATCCTTCGTGGGACAGCTCGCACCTCCATCCTGGTCGCCGACAACGCCTCCTGGTCCGAGAGACTGCAGAGCCCAGCAGCGCCCACTCACCTGACTGCGGTGACTTCGCCCGGTGCCATCCTGGTGCCCACTTAATCACTGGCTAGTGATTCAAGAACTTGGTCCCCTCTGCTTTCAGGTTTTCTTCTTCCTTGATCCAGGCTTGGATCCATCGAACTTTCCTTCACTGGTCGCCTGCCAGCAACTTCTTCCTTCCAGGCTCCTGGTCCGGCAACGAGATCCCCGACGTCTTTTCAGACCTATGCAGCTGCAGCCCCTGGGCTAGGTAACTTCGGCACTCCGGTGTCCCAGCATAGCCTCACTATCCAAGGGTCAGGATCCACTGTCGTTTTCTCCCTACCAGGTCGGGTTCGCCCGTGAACACTAACTTTGTGAATTCTAGCTTCCATAGACTTTGTCCCGCATCCCGCGTGAGAGTGCACACTCTGCACCCGAGTCCCCTAGGCCTCCTAGTAGTAATCTAACGATTCCCTAGTCCAGTCCTAGCGATTCCAAAGCCTATTAGAACTGTTACTTACCTGCTAGTAATTCGCATTCCACTTTTAGCGTATATGGTTTTTCGTGCCCCTCGGGCATTTGTGTATAACGTGCTAACTTAAGTATTTTCGTAAGAGTTTTGTTGTGTGCTTAGCTCCCTGTCGTAGTCTTGTTATAAATAAATACACTGTTTATTTTCATAACAACTTGTGTGGTGTCCTTTCACTGGGTGTTCAAGGGGTAATGTGATGGTAAAACAGCTGGCTTAACACGCCCTCTAGAGTCTTAGCCTTAGACTGCTCGTATCCATGCTACTAGGATAGCTGGTCTATAAGGTTGACTTACAACCAATCATCAATAAGGGTTGTTTGGACTGATATATAGTGATCACTAGAATAGTGAGCACTGCACATCAGGCCAACTTCTCACAGTCAACAATCGCAATTCTCTAGAGGTGGAGCACAATCCTCGTACACCAAACAGAACAAGGGTGGTTACCGAGGAAACAGCACCAGAGGACGCGGCAGAGGGAACAACAACTCCCGCTCCTCTACCCCAAGCAAACAGTGACTCTCTGTCACTACCCCCCGACCACTTGACACCTGTCGGGGGGAGACTGCAGCAGTTCCTGCCCGTCTGGAAAAACATCACCACAGACAGGTGGGTGCGACAACTAGTCCAGTACGGTTATTGTCTAGAGTTGAAATCCACTCCACCCAACATTCCACCAAGGCAAAGGCCTATGTCCGCAGAGCACTTGCACTTATTGCAGCAGGAAGTAGTGGCGATGCTGCAAAAAGGCGCAATCGAGCTCGTGCCAGTGGGACAGGAAGGCACAGGAGTATATTCCCTGTACTTCCTTATTCCAAAGAAGGACGGATCTCTCAGACCCATTCTAGATATACGTCCCCTCAACCTGTATATACTGTCAGAACATTTCCATATGCTTACACTCCAACAGATTCTTCCCTTGTTAAACCAAGGGGACTTCTTAGCAACCTTAGATCTCAAGGATGCTTATTTCCACATTCCACTACACCCGTCCCACAGGAAATACCTCAGGTTCACTATCCAAGGCAAGCATTACCAGTTCAAGGTCCTACCCTTCGGAGTCACCACAGCCCCAAGGGTGTTTACCAAGTGTCTGGCGACAGTAGCAGCGCACCTCAGGAGGCAGAACATCCATGTCTACCCCTACCTGGACGACTGGCTCGTTCAAGCCAAGTCGGAACAACAGTGCGCCGCGGACATGTCGACTACCATTCACCTCCTTCACAGTCTAGGTTTCTCGTTGAACTACCCAAAGTCGCATCTTCAGCCGGCACATGTCCGGCAGTTTCTAGGTGCGTCAATCAATACCCTGACGGCCATGGCGCAACCAAACCAAGTCAGGATAGACAGCATGCAGTCTCTCATCCAGAAATTCAGACCACAACACTCACTTCCAGCGAGAGTGTTCATGCAGTTGATAGGCATGATGGCCTCCTGCATCTTCATAGTCCCTCACGCACGGTTACATATGCGCCCGCTCCAGGAGTGCTTAGCAAATCAGTGGACACAGGCTCAGGGACAATTAACAGACCTAGTGTTGGTTACCAGTCGGGCATACGACTCTCTGCATTGGTGGACTCCACACAACCTTTGCAAGGGCCGACTGTTCCAGGAGCCTGTGCCTCAGATTATCCTGACAACGGACGCATCTCTCCAGGGATGGGGAGCTCATCTGCTCACTTACACAGTGCAGGGACTATGGACGACGCAGCAACAGAAGATGCACATCAACTATCTGGAACTGATGGCAATCTTCATGGCGCTCAAGTCCTTCATTGTACATCTGTGCAACAAGGTAGTGTTAGTCCGGACGGACAACATGACCGCGATGTACTACATTCAAAAGCAGGGGGGCACACACTCGCCACAGCTGTCTCATCTGGCTCAGGGCATGTGGCGGTGGGCCATTCAGAGGAACATCTTCCTCATGGCAGAACACCTCCCGGGCAAGGACAATCAGATGGCGGATCTGCTAAGCAGATACAGCCATCAAATGCACGAGTGGGAGTTACACCCATCTGTACTCCACCCGTACTTCCTGCAGTGGGGTCATCCGGAGATAGACCTGTTTGCCACAAAAGAAAACGCAAAATGCCAACACTTTGCAGCCAGGTTTCCTCACCCACAGTCGCAGGGGAATGCGATATGGATGAACTGGTCAGGCAAATTTGCGTACGCTTTTCCGCCAGCCCCTCTGATACCGCTGGTGGCAAGAAAGCTAAGGCAGCACGCGATGACTCTCATCCTGGTTGCTCCAACGTGGGCGCGCCAAGCATGGTACACCACGTTCCTCGAACTCTCAGTGGTGCCGCATCAAAGACTGCGCCTCACGCCCAGACTTTTAACGCAGAACCATGGAGAAATTCAGCATCCAGATCCGCAACAGCTCAACCTGGCGATCTGGCTCCTGAAGTCCTAGAGTTTGGATACCTTAACCTGCCTCCAGAATGCATGAACATCATCAAGGAGGCAAGGAGGCCAACTACCAGAGCATGCTATGCTGCAAAATGGAAGCGCTTTGTCATTTATTGTACAGCCAATGACATCAACCCGCTAGATGCATCTATCCCTAAAATCATTTGCTATCTGTTGCATCTTTACAAGTGCAATCTAGCGTACACTTCCATTCGGATACATCTATCCGCCATAGCAGCTTATCTTCAGAACAGGCAGCATCTCTCCGTCTTCAGAGTGCCTGCCATTAAAGCTTTCCTTGAAGGTCTAAAACGAGTCATTCCCCCAAGAACACCACCAGCTCCGGTGTGGAACCTCAATGTGGTCCTCACCAGACTGATGGGACCACCATTTGAGCCACTGCATTCGTGTGAACTCCTGTTCCTAACGTGGAAAGTAGCTTTCCTAATAGCTATTACGTCACTGAGGCGTGTTAGTGAGCTACAAGCGCTCACAATCCAGGAGCCTTTCATTCAGATTCATCCAAATAGGGTAGTGCTACGCACTAACCCAAAATTCCTTCCGAAGGTGGTGTCGCAGTTTCATCTCAACCAAACTATTGACTTGCCGGCATTCTTCCAAAACCCAGAAACGGTGGCGGAAAGAATGCTCCATACCTTAAATGTACGGAGGGCGTTGATGTACTACATAGACAGGACACAACCCTTTAGGAAAACAAAACAACTTTTTGTTGCCTTCGCACCACAACACAAAGGTAACCCTATATCCAAAGCAGGAATAGCCAGGTGGATTAAGTGCATCCAAATATGTTATCAAAAGGCCAAGCGCACTTTAACGATACCCCCAAGGGCGCATTCTACACGCAAATTGGGGGCATCCATGGCTTTCCTAGGGAACATTCCTTTAGAGGACATTTGCAGAGCAGCCACTTGGGTTACACCACATACCTTTACAAAACACTACTGTGTTGATGTGCATTCCAAGCAGCAAGCTGCTGTGGGACAGGCTGTTCTCAAGACACTTTTTCAGGTTTCTGCAGCTGGCACGGGCAACCGCCGATAATGGAGGGACTGCTATATATTCTATGCTAAGATATGAATTTAGCAGCCCACATGCCTCGAACTGAATATGCTACTTACCAGTATGCATCTGTTCTTGGCATGTAGGGCTGCTAACATTCATATCGCCCACCCTCCTCCCCGGTGCCTGTCGCAGCTGCAGATGTACTATTGTATTCAGTCATTAGCATGGACATCTTTTACACTTTTCACTCCATCTTCTGCCACAATGGCGAAAAACAATCTGGGGATGGAGCCGATGCCCATGCGCACTGTAGTCCAGGGGAGGAGCCACCTATCTCAGGATACTTCGAAGACTCTTCCAGGACAACAATGTGCGATCATCCGGACCCAACACTAGGCGGCGATCTAATGCTAAGATATGAATGTTAGCAGCCCTACATGCCAAGAACAGATGCATACTGGTAAGTAGCATATTCATTTCTGTCCTGTAACTCCAGTTCTGTAGTATGGGTATCTCTGTTATAGTCATAAGCGCCCTCCCGCCTCCCCGGTGGAGAGAGATGTTCAGTTGATGAATGCGACAGGTCTGGCGTGTTACACCTTCAAAAAGAACTGAAAGTGAGAGGGACCGGCTATGCATTCTGGGATACTGGGAGAAGTTCTGGAAAGTTCTCTTAAAGGCACAGTATCCTATTTCAGCCACATAATGGCAGCCTATGGGGCTTGTCTGTCCAGGCTTTGCTGTTTGTGGATTTTTGGTGGAATTTTCTAGTTTAAGTACTGGACAGTGTAGCCTGTGAATATAGGCTGCATTATTTGTCTTTAAATTTTCTCTTAAGTGTCTTTGCAGCTCTGCAATTTTCTGACAACTTAAGAGATTATTTTTGATTGCCGGGGTCCTCGCACATGGGCGGGACTATTCACTAGATTATGACTATAACAGAGATACCCCTACTACAGAACTGGAGTTACAGGACAGAAACTACTCCATCTCTGCCGCAATGGCGAAAAACAATCTGAAGATGGAGAGGATGCCCATGCGCACTGTAGTCCAAGGGAGGAGCCACCTATCTCGTGATACTTCGAAAACTCTTCCAGGGCAACAATGTGCAATCATCCGGACCCAACACTAGGCGGCAATCTAGACATAGATATAAATGTCAGCAGCCCTACATGCCAAGGACAGATGCATACTGGTAAGTAGCATATTCCTACTAAAGAGCCGTCTAATCAACAAGCTCCAAGATTGGTGATGTCGAAACCAAAGGTGGTAGAACAGTAAACGAAACTGATAGACTACACGGTCTTCGGACCGCATTACGTCGATCCATCAGAGCCGAGAACGAAGAAGCTTGTAGATAACACTGTCTTCCGGCCGAACTATGTTGAAATATCGGCGTCGAACATAAAAGTAATCGAGCCGAAAAGCAGCGCCCCGGTACCTGCGCCAAAACAAAAGGGCGTCGAACCAAAAACATCGGCGCCGAGTGCTGAAAAAACAAACGAGGGATTCTATCCAAAGAAGGTTGTCGAACCCAAACAAAAGGCCGACAAACCAATTGCTATCCAAAAGAAAAGCATCGAGCCGAAGAAAATCGAACCCAAAAAGGGAACCGAACCTACATCAAATAGCGTCGATCCAGGACCATCAGTTCCAAAATCAGCACAAGTACAAAAAGCAGTACTCGAGCCAAAAAAGACTGTCGACAGAACTTTGGCACCATAGAAACCGGCACTACAAAAACAAACCGTAGTACCACAAAAGACAATCGGACCGATTAAATTTGGACTTCCACCTACCTCAAAGGCGGACGACCCAAAAGCCGGCGTCGAACCAAAGCTAATAAAACAAAAGACTTTGGCAATACCACAAAAGACTGCTGAACAGTAAGTCTTACATCCAAACCCTGAATCAGTTGAACAATCAAAACTCTATATTGATCCTACCTCTGGCAAACTCACTCTCTACAAGAGGAAGATTGGGCCAGAAACTGAAAGGGACACCTACACTATTCCACTTAAAAAGAAAAGGGACTGTTCTACCTCATCTATTCTTTTTGAGCCTATTCAGCCACATAGGCCACACACATATTCATATACACCCACACACTCAGATGAGGAAGTGGATGAGGAATATGAACAAGAATACAACTATCCAGTGGATGCTGACCCAGACAGTCACACACAGCCATGCAACCCAACACAACCAGGTAATTCGCAACCCATCCCTGATACACCTGCATACCCTGCTAGGCCTTCTCCTACCAAAGACACAGCTGCTTTTAATTCATTAATAGAAAGAGCAGCAAGCCATCACAATGTGGACATGCATGCAGATCCTGTAGAGGAAGATTTCCTCTTTGACACTTTTGCAACATCAGAAAGGACAGTTAAAACACTGCCCAAGTTAAAAGGGGTACTTAAACATGCAGGGGACATATTTAAGGATACCACTAGTGCCAGGGTCATTAACCCAAGGATAGAAAGGAAATACAGGCCAGCGCCAGTAGACCCTACATACATTAAGGGACAACTGCCTCTAGATTCTTTGGTGGTAGCGAATTCACTTAAACGTGCAAACTCTCAAACAACTGGGGAAGCTGCACCCCCGACAAAGAATCAAAGATTTTTGAGGCATCGGGGAAAAGGCAAGCCGCACAGGCGGCTAATATATGGAGAATATCAAACACGCAAGCCCTGTTAGCCAGGTATGACAGGGCACACTATGATACCTTAGAAACGCTTTTACAGCATCTACCTGACGCTTACAAAGAACAAGCTGAACAACTAATACAAGAGGGAAAGCTAATCACAAACGCTTCCATTAAATGTGCCTTAGATGTGGCGGATACAGCTGCCAGATCTATTAACACTAGTGTTATGATCAGGAGACATGCGTGGCTACGCATTTCTGGTTTTAAGAACGAAGTTCAGTCCACTTTGTTAAACCAGCCCGTTAATCCTGACTTCTTGTTAGGTCGAAATGTAGATACAATACTGGACAAAATGAAAAAAGACACAGACGGCTAAGTCAATGGGAGCCCTACAGTCACAACAACATAGAGGCTCCTTTCGTCGCTCAGGCTACAGAGGGGCTGCAAGAGGCAACTCATCACAGCAGACCACCAACTATAAAGGAAACGCACAAACCACCTACAATAAAAACAATAGAGGTGGATACCGCGGCAATAACAACAAAGGCAGAGGACGAGGGAACACCACCAGATCCTCTGCAAATACAAAACAGTGACTCCCAGACCACTTAACACTGGTCGGGGGACGTTTACAACAATTCCTACCAGTCTGGAAAAACATCACTACAGACAAGTGGGTAAGGCAAATTATCCAACATGGCTATTGCCTAGAGCTAACCTCCACACCACCCAACATACCTCCAAAACACCGGCCTATGTCCGCAGAACACCTCAACTTATTGCAATAAGAAGTTATCAGCATGCTGCAAAAAGGGGCCATAGAACTAGTACCGTTAGAACATCAGGGTACAGGAGTATATTCGCTATACTTCCTCATCCCCAAAAAGGACGGGTCTCTCTTGCCAATATTGGACCTCAGGCCCCTAAATCCATAAATCTTAGCCGAGCATTTTCATATGCTCACTCTACAACAAGTGTTACCACTGTTGCGGCAAGGAGACGTCCTCGCAACCTTGGACCTCAAAGACGCATATTTCCATATCCCGATACATCCTGCTCACAGGAAGTATCTCAGGTTTACGCTACTAATTCAACACTAACAATTCAAAGTGCTTCCATTTGGAGTAACAACAGCTCCAAGAGTGTTCACAAAATACCTAGCGACAGTGCCTGCACATTTAAGGAGACAACATATTCACGTCTATCCGTACCTGGACGACTGGCTTCTACAAGCAAAGTCAGCCCAGCAGTGTGCCAGCCACATGTCAAAAACAATTCACATACTGCACAGCCTAGGCTTCACCCTAAACTACCAAAAATCTCACCTTGAGCCATCCCATGGGCAGCAGTACCTAGGAGCAACACTGGATACCTTGACAGCAAAAGCATACCCAAACGCTGCAAGAATAAACAGTATGCAGCTACTAATCCAAAAGTTCAAGTCCCAACACTCGCTCTCTGCCAGAGTGTTTATGCAACTCATAGGCATGATGGCCTCGTGCATCTTCATAGTCCCTCACGCCAGACTACACATGCGCCCGCTACAAGAGTGCTTAGCACGGCAGTGGAACCAGGCTCAAGGACAATTGAAAGACCTATTGTTGGTGACCAGTCGAGCATGCAACTCTCTGCATTGGTGGAATTCACAAAACCTTTGCAAGGGACGACTGTTCCGGGAGCCTGTACCACAAATAGTGCTGACAACGGACGCATCTCTCATGGGATGGGGAACCCATGTCCTTCAGTACATAGTGCAGGGCCTATGGACAGCACAACAAAAGAAAATGCACATCAACTTGCTGGAAATGATGGCAATTTTTCTGGCAATGAAAGCGTTCAAAGTACATTTATGCAACAAAGCTGTGTTGATCCGGACAGACATGACAGCAATGTACTACATACAGAAACAGGGAGGAACACGCTCCCCACAGCTATCACATCTAGTACAAAGCATGTGGAAGTGGGCCATCCAAAGAAACATTTTTCTCATGGCGGAACACCTCCCAGGCAAACACAACCAAGTAGGGGATCTGCTCAGCAGACACAGCCAACAGCTGCACGAGTGTGATATTCATCCCACGGTGCTCCAACGATACTTACAACAGTGGGGACAACCAGAGATAGACCTGTTCGCCACAAAGGAAAACGCAAAATGCAGGTACTTTGCCGCCAGGTTTCCACATCCGCAGTCGCAGGGCAATGCGATATGGAAAAACTGGTCAGGCAGATTTGCGTACGCTTTTCCCCCAGCACCGTTACTACCGCTAGTTGCACGCAAACTACGCCAGCATTCACTGACACTAATCCTGGTTGCTCCAACATGGGCGAGGCAACCATGGTACACAACGTTCTGTAGTAGGGGACCTCTGTGTATAGTCATAATCTAGTGAATAGTCCCGCCCATGTGTGTGGACCTCAGAGCAATCAAAAATAATCTCTTAAGGTGTCGAAAAATGCAGAACTGCACACACTGAAGAGAGAATTAAAGACAGATAATGCAGCCTATATCCACAGGCTACACTGTCCAGTACTTCAACTAGAAATTCCACCAAAAATCCACAAACAGCAAAGCCTGTCCAGCTTTCCCTTGCTTTATCAGCAAAAACCCTCTGGAATGATAGAGAGAAAGACCTGGACAGACAAGCCCCATAGGCTGCCATTATGTGGCTCAAAACAGGATACTGTGCCTTTCAGAGAACCTTCCACAACTTCACAGTATCCCAGAATGCACTGCATGTCCATTTTACTTTCAGTTCTTTTTTCCGGCTCCTGCTAGCAGGACCCTGGAGCATTGAGCTCTCCCTTTTGGGATTTAGTTTTGTGATTTCTCAATTTTTCAAGTGTTTTTTGGTACTTTGTTCAAAGTACTTTGGTTAATTCTTCTTTGGTGTGCTTTTGGGGCAGTCTTTTTGTCGAATATGCCTGCATTATTTGACAAATGCCCGGAGTGTTCCAGGAAGAAGGCCAAGACTGACCCACATGAAGTGTGTATCCTCTGCCTTCCCTCCTCTCTTAACCCTGATGAGTGTGAGATCTGCCAGGGATTCACAACCAGGACCCTGGGAGACAGAAAGAAGATCAGGCTCCAAGGCATGGAGGAGAGAAGACTGCAAGCACGAGGTGGGTCTGGAGGGGCTTCATCTGCCTATGCTGAGGCCTCTGAGGGGCTCCCCAGAGGCAGGAAGTCCAGCAAGCACCCCCATTCTCCGTCGGCGTCGATTGCACCGACTACGGCGTCGAGAGGGATGACTACAGTCTGTTCCCCGTCTCCCCAGGGCTCTGGGTCGAAGCGGCGTCGACGTTCGACATCGAGGGTGCTGAACAGACCGCCGTCGACGTCACCGGTGACGGTTTCGTCGTCGTCAAGGACTCAACGTCGACGGGTGGCCCGGCGTCGGTGCTCGCCGTCGTGGCGACACTGCAGTTTGCTGTCTGCGAAAAGGAGAAGATCGGCGTCGAGGGGATCCTCAGCATCGAGGGGGCGATCGCCGTCGAGGCGCAAGAGATCGCCGTCGAGGCACAGGAAGCCGTCGAGGCGAAGTCAATCGTCGTCGAGGCAATGGAGATCGCCGTCGAGGCAAAAGCGTTCACCGTCGAAGGACTGGCGTTCGCCGTCGAGGAAGCGCAGTTCGACGTCGAGGGGCCGACGCTTGCCGTCGGGTCACCGTTCTTCGACGCAGGAAGCGCGCTGAAGGAGTTTAGGCGCCAGGAGTCAGTCTGACTGGCGTCCAGTGCCTAGGAGAGACTCTCCCACATCCCAGCCTGATAAGGAGGGCGGGTCACCGGGCTTGGTGTACTCCCTTGTTTATACCCCTCCTAAGCCGGGGACAGTGACGCCTCCTCCTCCTCCTTTGCCGAGAGGGCTTCCTCCACGGGTCCCTACCCTGCCGCCTCTTCCACCTCTACCACCTCGGCCTCAGCCTCAGCCTCAACCTCAGCTGCCGGTTGACAAGCCTCCACCGCTTCCTCCGAGGTCGGTTTCCCTGCCCAGGTACCCGACTCCTCCGAAGGGGACTCCTCGGCCGAGGGGGATCATCCAAGCCACAGGCTCCTGTCACGGTGGAACCGGCAGGACGACCGAAGCCACGGATGTCGCGATCCCGCTCCGGACGGAGAGGGAGGTCACGCAGCTGTAACAGATCCTCGACGAGGTCCAGACGGCGCCACAGGAGGCGCGGCTCACGGTCCCACACGGGCTCTTCCAGGACGAGGTCCTACACCCCGACCTTGTCAGACTCCCCGGGGACTAGGGTGTCTCCCGTGGATGACATCAGCACGTTCCAGGATGTTCTCCTGAGGGGTGCGGCGAAATTAGGTATCACGGTGACACCTACGACGTCCGTTATCTTTGAGACACTTAACAAGAAACATTTGTCTCGCCCTCTGCTGCCGCTCGTGCCAGGCTTGGTAGAGCCAGCGGAGGAGCTGTTCCTTACGCCTGCAGTAACGAGAGCTGCTCCATCCCGTCTGCTGAAGAAATATAGGGCTCTGGATTCCGACCCAGCTTTTCTAAGGTCTGAACCGGTTCTGGATTCCGTTATAGTGACGGCAGCCAGAAAACAACATTCTACCTCTCCGTCTTCTACCGTGCCTCCAGATAAGGAGAGCCGATGGATCGACTCTAATGGCAGGAAGGCTTGTGGGACAGCAGCTACGGCCATGAAGACCGCTAGCGATACGGCTCTGCTGGGACGGTACGATCGTTCCCTGTGGGAATCTCTCCAGCAGTTCACGGAACTCCTGCCACGGGACAAGAGGGAGGATTTCCTAGAGATCCTGAAGGAAGGGATGCTGATTTCGAACCAGGTTATCAGCGTTGCTGCGGATAGTTCCCTGTTGGCGGACCATGGTTACTGTCATGGGATCAACCAGCGACGCCATGCTTGGCTCAGGCTGTGAGAAGTTGGCCTGGTAGGGGATGTTTCCAATTCTGGAACCACCTACTACCTGACCAAACAATCCCTTATGGTGTCTGGTTGTAAGTCAACCTTATTAGACAAGCTATCCTAGGGGTAGCATGGACTAAGCAGCCTAAAGGCTTAACTTAAGAGGTCGTGTTAAGCGAGCTGTTTTACCACATACAATCCTGTAATACCAAATGAAAGGACACCACACAAGTATATATTATAAAAATATATGTGTTTATTACTAAAAACAATCCCCAGTATTCTTTATGAATAAAGGGGCACAAGCGTTAAATCAAAAGCACTGTTTAAACATACAAGTTGCACAATTATGGATGAGGGCGGGTGGCCACTCAAACCATATACTAAACAAGTGGTATAAGAAAGGCCACTCGAGCAGTGGTTAGGCCTAGGGCCTAGGGAATCGCTGGGAGCAGTCAGCACAAGCAATGCTGAAGTCGGGAATGGCCCTCGGGATTCGGGAGATGTGCGGAAAGCGCACGCATGCACCAATGTTAACCAATGGTGCGTAAAAGTCAAAGAGTTAAAGTTTAAGGACACTTCCGCTGAACCTAGAGGAACAAAACTTAACACACAGACCCTAGAGGTGTGCACCAGTGTGGGAACACCGGCGGAGCAAAGTTACCTCACCCACAGGAAGTGGGTGCACAGGGTCGAAGTGGCGTCGGGTTTTGACACGCAGGCTCTTGGTGCTTGAAGCTGAAAGGGCTGCAGGCAGGGTGAAGACGAAGTGTCCGGTGGAGTCCAAGGGTGGACTCAAGTTGTAGAGTACCTGAAAGCAGAGGGGACAGAGTCTGGGTCACTCAGCAGTGACCAGGGTGGAACCAGGACGGAACCAGGCAATGTCAGGCGCAATCAGGTGGTCGTCGAGGAGCTTCTCTCCGCTGTCACGTGGGCTCTGGGGCATCTGCGACGTCCAGGAGCAGGTCACGATCTGTCCCACGCAGGCTCTCACCGTCGGTGCAGTCGGCTTCAAGTTTGGAGCAAACAAGCCTTGGTAAGAGCAATCCACGCAGGATTGGAAGATTGCTTCTCACTCGGACCAGGAAGGTCAGAGTCGGGGCTCCTTTTCAGGGGAGCTGGTGTGGATCTGGAGCAACCAGAATCACAAGTCTTTTTAGGTAGTTCGTCGGCACAGGGACCACAAGCCAGCTGGCAAGTGACCGGGCCAACGCGTTGAGCCAAATCGTGCCAAAGGGCCCCACGCAGCACTCGTCGAGTGTGGAGGGCTGAACTTCGGCTCAGGAGTAGCTCAGGGTGGGGGCTTCTCAAACCCCGGTGTACAGCTTCGAGGGTCACTCGTGGGCTGCACGGTCAGCGTCTCGTGGTCACTTCAAGATGGCGTGCCCCACGCTTCCGGTCGCCTCCACGGGTCTCAGCTTTGCAGGGACTGTGGATCGGGCTGTTAGAAGCTGGGCAGGCTTGATCTCGTCGATCTCAGTCGCTCGAGTTCCGGCGGGAACTGCAACTAAGTAGACGTCGAGGGCTGGATGGTGCCTGCTGCTGCAGGGTGGTCACTCCTTGACCACAAGGGAGATTCTTCGGGCTTCCACGTTGAGATGGTCAGCAGGCCCACAGCCTCAGTAGTCGAAAACCAGTGAAGCAAAAAGCAAAAATTTGGGGTGACCATAGGATAGCAGACCCTACTCTCCTACACAGGCTCACGTCACTCAAGCCGAAGGCCCAGCAGCGAGTGGCTAATCTGCCCTTCTCGGTGGAGACCCTGTTCGGGAAACATGCAGATGATGAGATGGCCCGCATGAAGGCGGAGGCAGAGACTGACGGCTGTGGACTTGGAGAAGCCCAAAGAAAAGAGCCTACCACCCGTTCCAGAGACGGTTCGATGCGCAGGGCCGAGGTCGAGGACCGGCTTAGGGACAGCAGCAGCAGCAGCAGCAGCAGCAGCAGCAGTTCCGGAGGCCCTTCCAGAAGCGCCAGAAGGGTAGAGGAGGTCAACAGTCCTCTACAGTGAACAAGAGCGCGGCCGGGTCTCGACCCTGAGCTGTTACTTCCCCATCATCCGTTACCCGCTCCGGTGGGGGGAAGCGTCCAATTTTTTCTGGCAGAGTGGAGAAAAATTACTTAGGACAAGTGGGTGCTGAATATTGTTTGCAATGGATAAAGTCTTAGGTTCACCGGCCCGCCTCCATCGATCCCTCGAGTCAGCTCGCAGTTTCAGCTGCGCAAGCGCCAGGCGGAGGCCGATATCCTGTTGAGGAAAAAGGCGATAGAAGACGTACCTCTGTCTCAAAGAGGAAGAGGTCTGTACTCCCGGTTCTTACTGGTCCGCAAGAAGGACAAGAACGAGTTCAGGCCCATTCTGGATTTGCAACAAGCAAACAAGTGGATTTGCAGAGAAAAGTTTCGCATGCTGTCGTTGCATCAGATTTATCCTCAGCTGCAACAGGGAGACTGGCTATGTGCCATAGATCTACAGGATGCATACTTCCATGTGCCCATTGCACACAAACACAGGAAGTCCCTGCGATTCCAAGTCTGCGCCAATCCTTATCAGTACACAGTACTGCCATTCGGATTGAAGTCTGCGCCCAGGACATTCTCGAAGTGCATGGCAGTGGTAGACGCACAACTAAGGAAGAACAGGGTGTTTGTCTACCCGTACCTGGACGATTGGTTGATCAAGGCCTCCTCCTTCTCGGAAGCTCAAGCGCACTTCCGGAAGACTTGTGTTCTCTTGAACAAGCTGGGGTTGCACATCAACATGTCCAAGTCTGTCCCGACTCCGGTCCTGTGCATACAGTACTTGGGAGCCTCCATCAATATGCTGTCAGCAAGCGTGTCTCCTTCAGAGGAGAGATGGTTATCACTCCTTCGGAAGGCTCAGGCTCTTATGACCGCTCCATCTACAACAGTGAGGACGGTGTCTTCTCTACTGGGGTCGATGGCCTCTTGTATCTTCCTCACGCCACACGCACGGCTGCACATGAGACCATTGCAGGAGTGCTTGGAGAATCAGTGGGATCAGAGGAAAGGATCTTGGGACGACAAGATACGACTGTCTCTGCATGCTCTTCAGTCTCTGAAGTGGTGGTGTTCAGCGGAGAATCTCCTCAGAGGGGTTCCCTTCCACAAGGACATTCCTACGCAGACTATTGCGACGGATGCGTCTCTCCAGGACTGGGGGGCGCACTCCGGAGACGTACAGATTCAAGGGACATGGTCCCCGACGGAGTCCACGTACCACATCAATTTCCTGGAACTCAGAGCTGTTCACTTGGCACTGAAGGCCTTTCTTCCGTCCTTCCGGACCAACTCGTTGCTTGTTCAGACAGACAATACGACCACGATGTATTACCTCAACAAGCAGGGGGGGTCGAGATCACGCACCCTGTCGCAGGAGGCGCAGGCGATCTGGCATTGGCTTCTGGCCAGAGGACTGACGATAACGGCCACCCATCTACCAGGTGTGCAGAATGTTTAGGCAGACGCACTGAGCAGACTGATCCAGGAAAACCACGAATGGGTCATAAATAAAGTACAAGGAGAAGTCTTCGCAAGGTGGGGGACTCCAGACGTAGATCTGTTCGCCACCGCCGAAAACAGCAAATGCCGAGACTTCGCCTCCAGGTACTACTAACCAGGGACGCTGGGGAATGAGCTATGGATCAACTGGTCGAACAGCTTTCTGTACGCTTTTCCACCCATTCCCCTGATTCCGGCGGTGCTTATCAAGCTGTCCCAGTCCAGGGCACGGATGATCCTGATTGCCCCGGAATGGCCCAGACAGTGGTGGTTCACAGACCTGCTTCACCGGTCTCCTTCCTCACATACGGCTGCCGTGCAGGCCGGACCTTCTCACGAAGTTCGGGGGGCAGATGTTGCACCCCAACCTCTAGTCTTTGAGTTTGGCGGCATGGCTCCTGAGAGAGTGCAATATGGCCATCTGAATCTACCAGAAGATTGCATGGACATACTGAAGGAGGCTAAGCGACCTTCAACTAGGACTTCTTATGCTTACAAGTGAAAGAGGTTTTGCATCTGGTGCAAGTCCCAGAACTATGACCGAACGACGTGTAAGGAAGATGTCTTCCTTCCATATCTTCTACATCTGGCGCAGTCTGGCCTTAACGTCCATTCCATTAAGGTTCATCTGGCTGCTTTGACTGCCTACAGGAAATGCCCTTCACAGACTTCCTTCTTTCAGATCCCTGTGATCAAAGACTTTTTGGAAGGCTTGAAGAAAGTGTTCCCTCCTGTCCGGCTTCCTTCGCCTTCATGGGAATTGAATGTGGTGCTGTCCAGATTGATGAAGGAGCCTTTTGAACCTATTCATAAGGCTTTGTTGCAGCACCTGTCCTGGAAGGCGGCGTTCCTCGTGGCCATTACATCGGCCCGCAGGGTGAGTGAAATTCAGGCGTTGTGTTGCCAAGAACCTTATACTGTATTTCATGCTGCTAAGGTTGTTATGCGTACTCACCCTAAATTTCTTTCTAAAGTTATATCTGACTCATGTTAACCAGACCATAACTTTGCCTACGTTTTTTCAGAATCCTTCCTCTCCAGCGGAAAGGTCCCTGCATTCCCTGGATGTTAGGAGGGTGTTGAAATTTTATCTGGATAAAACCAAGGATATTCGTAGGTCAGACCAATTGTTTATCAATTATGGCTGTCAGGACAGGTCTTGCTGTCTCTAAACAGTCCATTTCTAGGTGGATTGTGTCCTGTATACAGTTGTGACCAAAAAGCTGGTAAGACCTTAGGGGGTAAACCTAAGGCTCATTCCACCAGGGGCAAAGCTGCCACGACTGCTTAGCTCCGTAATGTTCCTATTGCAGAAATCTGCAAGGCGGCCACTTGGAAGTCGGTCCATACCTTTGCTAAGCATTACTGTCTGGACACTGATGCCAGGGCAGACGCTCAGGTTGGGCAGGCTTCGCTGCAAAATCTGTTCGCACGGTAGTGGTGTTATTTCTCTTTTCTCCACTGCCGCTTTTGTGTGGGGATGGGCTTGCCATTCTATTCACTAGATTATGATATACACAGAGATCCCCTACTACAGAAGGAGTAGTTTCTGTTACAGGTCTGGCGTGTTACGCCTTCAAAAAGAACTGAAAGTAAAAGGGACCTGCAGTGCATTCTGGGATACTGTGAAGTTCTGGAAGGTTCTCTTAAAGGCACAGTATCCTGTTGTGAGCCACATAATGGCAGCCTATGGGGCTTGTCAGTCCAGGTCTTTCTCTCTATCATTCCAGAGGGTTTTTGCTGTTAAAGCAAGGGAAATATGGACAGTCTTTGCTGTTTGTGGATTTTTGGTGGAATTTCTAGTTGAAGTACTGGACAGTGTAGCCTGTGGATATAGGCTGCATTATCTGTCTTTAATTCTCTCTTGTGACTGTGCAGTTCTGCATTTTTCGACACCTTAAGAGATTATTTTTGATTGCTCCGGGGGTCCACGGACATGGGCGGGACTATTCACTAGATTATGAAACAGATACCCCTACTACAGAACTGGAGTTACAGGACAGAAACTACTCCTTCCTAGACCTTTCCGTGGTACCTCATCAAAGACTGCGGCTAACGCCCACTCTACTCACTCAGAGCCATGGAGACATACAACACCCATATCCGCAACAGCTGAACCTTGCAATCTGGCTCCTGAAGTCTTAGAGTTTGGGTACCTAAACTTACCTCCTGACTGTATGAAGATTATCAAGGAGGCAAGAAAACCTACAACCAGAGCTTGTTATGCCGCAAAATGGAAGCGTTTTGTCATTTACTGCAATAACAATAACGTAAACCCACTAGATGCTTCAACGCAAAATATCATTTGCTATCTTTTGTACCTACATCGTTGCAATCTAGCTTATTCATCTATCAGAATACACTTGGCTGCCATTGCAGCTTATCTTAAAAACAGGCAGCAGGTACATCAGAGTACCTACGATTAAGGCATTCATGGAGGGACTCAAAAGAATAATCCCCCCAAAACACCCACCTTCACCTGTCAGGAACCTTAACATCGTTTTAACCTGACTGATGGGGCCACCATTTGAACCATTGCATTCCTGCGAATTACAATTTTTAACATGGAAAGTGGCATTCCTAGTGGCAATTACTTCACTTAGAAGAGTTAGTGAGCTACAAGCCCTAACTATTCAAGAGCCATTCATCCAAATACATGCCAATAGGGTAGTTCTTAGAACAAACCCTAAGTTCATGCCCAAGGTGGTATCCCAGTTTCATATCAATCAAACAATAGAACTGCCAGTGTTCTTTCCAAATCCACAGTCAGTACCTGAAAGGGCTCTACACACACTAGATGTCAAAAGAGCACTTCTATACTACATTGATAGAACTAAGGATTTTCGAAAAACTAAACAGTTGTTCGTTGCCTTCTCACCACAACACAAAGGCAACCCCATTTCGAAATCTGGGTTAGCCAGATGGATAGTTAAGTGCATCCAAATATATTATCTCAAAGCAAAACGCACTTGTTCGAGGCATGTGGGCTGCTAAATTCATATCTTAGCATTAGATCGCCGCCTAGTGTTGGGCTCGGATGATCGCACATTGTTGTCCTGGAAGAGTCTTCGAAGTATCCTGAGACAGGTGGCTCCTCCCCTGGACTACAGTGCGCATGGGCATCGGCTCCATCCCCAGATTGTTTTTTTCCGCCATTGGGTTCGGATGTGGTCTCGACGTCTTACTGTCGGAACCAAGAAAAACTAACTTTTAGCGGCCAAAAGGCCTCGATTTTCTTGCGTCGGTATTGTCTGCGCACGGTCTCGAGTCTTCCGTCTCTTGGAGCCGGAATAAGCGGAGTTTTCTTCGCTCTCGGAACTTTGAGGCCTTCTCATCGCGACACGACTGCAAAACTTTTCAGACATGGAGCGGAGCCCGTTTAAGTACTGCCCGCTCTGTGGGTCCAAGTACCCACACATCGATCTACACCCCGTGTGTAACAAATGCCTTTCGCCTGACCACGACGACGGCAAGTGCAAGTTGTGTGCACAGTTCCGCTCGAAGAAGACTCTCAAGCTTCGGCGCGCGGTGCGCATGGAAGCTAAACAAGCGGCCCCGGATCCGGAGAACATCTTCGGCGACCAGGAGGAAGAGGACCAGGGTCATCATCTCCAAATCTCCCCACCCGAGACGGAGGTCGAGGCGGATCCGGGAGACGACGACGGAGTCGCGGGTCAAGGCCTTGAATACGTTGACGAGGTAGGAGACGACGATGGGATTTATGGGGCCGCGGCAGACAGCTCGGGGGACGAGCTCTGCCCCGAAGGTTACGAGGATACCGACCGGGACACGGGAACGCCTGTCGGCCTTACCCAAGACCCGTTGCCGCAAGCCACAGCCCCGCCTTCGGGCCCGGCCACGGACTTACTTGCTGAGCAGACTGTTTCGAAACCGAAACCGAAACCATCGGGATCGACAACACCTAAAATGGCCGACCCGAAAACGAAACCGAAACTTAAGGACTAGAGTGTCCCTAAGATGGCTGCCGTGCCGGTGAAAACGACGGTGCCCGCTACCCCATCGACTCCGTCGACCTCCGGTCCGCAGAAGTTGAAGAAGTCCGTCGATTCCGATGCTGCAAAATCGAAACCGACGCCAGAGGAGGGGTCCTCCAAAAAAGATGGTCGGCACGGGTCAGCGGCTACGACGCCGTCCAAGCCCGCCAAAGTCGGCTCCAAGGAGGCTACGCAGGCACACGGAAAGAAGTCTGCGCCCCGAACAAAGGAATCGGAGGCGGTTAAGACAGGATCCGCGCCCAAAGCGCACAAGGCCCACAAGGACGTCGGATCCGAGGGAAAGATCAGACCATCCTCGTCAGCGCCGAAACAAACTGTGAGTGAGCCGTCCCTCATAGCCGAATCACTGCAAAGAATCAGGGAGAAGGCCTTTGCCCCGTCGGCTCCGATACCATCGCCGCAGCCGCAAAAGGACACTCCAGCGAAGCCTTCTGGGAAACTTCTCTTTATTTTGCCGCCGAAGGAGGCGCCGAAAGCATTTTCAACCAAATCGGCACCGAAACAGGTGATTTCTTCACCGACTGGCCCGCTTCCACGTCGGGTGCTCGAATCAGAGGACGATTCAGAGCATTTCATCGACGCTGACACAGGCAAACTGACCCTCTATAAGAGGAAAATCACTTCGGAGCCAGTGGACTCCTATGTCATCCCACTAAAGAAGAAGAGGGTGCCCCTTGACGCCTCAGGCCTCACGGAACCAATCCAGCCTCCTCCGAGACGGAGCCCTACTCCCTCCCCAGAACACTCTGCGGGCGAGGGGTATGATGAAGACGAGCAGTACGATTTCCCTATCAATGAACCTGATGCACAACCGGATTCATATGATGACACTAGTGACCAGAACACCCAGGGTGTGGGGCAGGACCCGCAGCTTTTTAATGCACGTGCATCCCCGACTGAGGATTCAGCAGGTTTTCATGCACTACTCGAAAGGGCGGCAGCCAATCATGATGTGGACATGCATGCCGACCCGGTTGAGGAAGACTTCCTTTTCGACACTTTTTCAGTCTCTGAAAGGACAGTAAAGACACTGCCTATGCTTAAAGGAGTCCTCAAGCATGCTGGGGACATATTTAAAGAGCCTACAAGAGCGAGAGTGGTCAACCCTCGCATTGAAAAAAAGTACAGACCTGCGCCTGCGGACCCCGCATACATCCGGGGACAATTGCCACTGGACTCTCTTGTGGTCGCCAATGCCAGGAAACGTGCCAACTCCCAGACAACGGGTGAAGCTCCTCCCCCGGATAAGGAGTCCAAAGTGCTAGAGGCAGGGGGCAAAAGAGTAGCTGCACAGGCATCAAACTTTTGGCGCATCGCCAATACACAGGCACTCTTGGCGCGTTACGATAGGGCGCACTACGACACCCTAGAACAGATTGTACAACACCTGCCTCCACAGTTCCAAGAAGCCACCCAACTGCTCATTGAGGAAGGAAAGCTAATCTCAAACGCAGCCATCAAGTGTGCACTTGACGCTGCGGACACAGCTGCTAGAGCTATCAACACTAGCGTTATGCTGAGACGACAAGCGTGGCTCCGCATCTCAGGGTTTAAACCGGATATTCAGACAACAATCCTTAATCAGCCAGTCAATCCTGAAAGTCTGTTTGGTCCAGATGTTGACACCACCCTAGAGAAAATAAAGGACACAGAAACTGCTAAGTCCATGGGGGCCCTGCAGTCACAACAGTTTCGTGGCAGCAATTTTCGTCGCTCAGGTGCACGTGGAGTCACCAGAGGACAAATGGGTCAACAATCCCAGTTCTCTAAAGGTGGGGCACAATCCTCGTTCACAAAACAGAACAAGGGAGGTTACAGAAATAACAGCAACAGAGGTCGCGGCAGAGGAAACAACAGCTCCCGCTCCTCTGCTCCAAGCAAACAGTGACTCTCTGTCACTGCCCCCCGACCACCTAACACCTGTCGGGGGGAGACTACAGCAGTTCCTGCCCGTCTGGAGAAACATCACCACAGACAGGTGGGTGCGACAACTAGCCCAGTATGGTTATTGCCTAGAGTTGAGGTCCACTCCACCCAACATCCCGCCAAGGCAAAGGCCTATGTCCGCAGAGCACTTGCTCTTATTGCAGCAGGAAGTAGTGGTGATGCTGCAAAAGGGAGCAATCGAGCTCGTGCCGGTGGGAGAGGAAGGCACAGGGGTTTATTCCCTGTACTTCCTTATTCCAAAGAAGGACGGATCTCTCAGACCCATTCTAGATCTACGTCCCCTCAACCTGTACATACTGTCAGAACATTTCCACATGCTTACACTGCAACAGATTCTTCCATTGCTAAACCAGGGAGATTTCTTAGCAACCTTAGATCTCAAGGATGCTTATTTCCACATTCCACTACACCCGTCACACAGGAAATACCTCAGGTTCACTATTCAAGGCAGGCACTACCAGTTCAAGGTCCTACCCTTCGGAGTCACCACAGCCCCGAGGGTGTTCACCAAGTGTCTGGCGACAGTAGCGGCGCACCTCAGGAGGCAGAACATCCATGTCTACCCCTACCTAGACGACTGGCTCGTGCAAGCCAAGTCAGAGCAACAGTGCGCCGCAGACATGTCGACTACAATTCACCTTCTTCACGATCTGGGTTTCTCCCTGAACTACCCAAAATCGCATCTTCAGCCGGCACATGTCCGGCAGTTCCTAGGTGCGACGATCAACACCCTGACGGCCATGGCTCAGCCAAACCAAGTCAGGATAGACAGCATGCAGGCTCTGATCCAAGGGTTCAGGCCACAACACTCGCTTCCAGCGAGAGTGTTCATGCAGTTGATAGGCATGATGGCCTCCTGCATCTTCATAGTCCCTCACGCACAGCTACATATGCGCCCGCTCCAGGAGTGCTTAGCGAATCAGTGGACACAGGCTCGTGGGCGATTGACAGACCTAGTGTTGGTTACCAGTCGGGCATACGACTCTCTGCATTGGTGGACTCCACACAACCTTTGCAAGGGCCGACTGTTCCAAGAGCCTGTGCCGCAGATTGTCCTGACAACGGACGCATCTCTCCAGGGATGGGGAGCTCATGTGCTCACTTACACAGTGCAGGGACTATGGACGACGCAGCAACAGAAGATGCACATCAACTATCTGGAACTGATGGCAATCTTCATGGCGCTCAAGTCCTTCATTGTACATCTGTGCAACAAAGTCGTGCTAGTCCGGACGGACAACATGACCGCGATGTACTAAATTCAAAAGCAGGGAGGCACCCTCTCGCCACAGCTGTCTCATCTGGCTCAGAGCATGTTGAAGTGGGCCATTCAGAGGAACATTTTCCTCATGGCAGAACACCTCCCAGGAAAGGACAATCAGATGGCGGATCTGCTCAGCAGGTACAGCCATCAAGTGCACGAGTGGGAGTTACACCCATCTGTCCTCCACCCGTACTTCCAGCAGTGGGGTCATCCGGAGATAGACCTGTTTGCCACAAAAGAGAACGCAAAATGCCAACACTTTGCCGCCAGGTTCCCTCACCCACAGTCGCAGGGGAATGCGATATGGATGAACTGGTCAGGCAAATTTGCGTACGCTTTTCCGCCAGCCCCTCTAATACCGCTGGTCGCAAGAAAGCTAAGGCAGCACGAGATGACTCTCATCCTAGTTGCTCCAACGTGGGCGCGCCAGGCTTGGTACACCACGTTCCTCGAACTCTCAGTGGTGCCGCATCAAAGACTGCGCCTCACGCCCAGTCTTTTGACGCAGAACCATGGAGAAATTCAGCATCCAGATCCGCAACAGCTCAACCTGGCGATCTGGCTCCTGAAGTCCTAGAGTTTGGATACCTTAACCTACCTCCGTAATGCATGAACATCATCAAGGAGGCGAGGAAACCAACTACTAGAGCATGTTATGCTGCAAAGTGGAAGCGTTTTGTCATTTACTGTACAGCCAATGACATCAACCCGCTAGATGCATCTATCCCCAACATCATCTGCTATCTGTTGCATCTTTACAAGTGCAATCTAGCGTACACTTCCATTCGGATACATCTATCCGCCATAGCGGCTTATCTCCAGAACAGGCAGCACCTCTCTGTCTTCAGAGTGCCCGCCATTAAAGCCTTCCTTGAAGGTCTGAAACGAGTCATTCCCCCAAGAACACCGCCAGCTCCGGTGTGGAACCTCAATGTCGTTCTCACCAGACTGATGGGACCACCATTTGAGCCACTGCACTCGTGTGAACTCCAGTTCCTTACGTGGAAAGTAGCTTTCCTTGTAGCTATTACGTCTCTGAGGCGTGTCAGTGAGCTGCAGGCGCTCACAATCCAAGAGCCATTCATTCAAATTCATCCAAATAGGGTAGTGCTACGCACTAACCCCAAATTCCTTCCGAAGGTGGTGTCACAGTTTCATCTAAACCAAACTATTGACTTACCAGCATTCTTTCAAAACCCGCAAACGGTGGCGGAAAGAATGCTCCATACCTTAGATGTACGGAGGGCGTTGATGTACTACATAGACAGAACACAACTCTTTAGAAAAACAAAACAACTCTTTGTTGCCTTCGCACCACAACACAAAGGCAACCCGATTTCCAAGGCAGGGATAGCCAGATGGATTGTTAAGTGCATCCAGATATGTTATCAAAAAGCCAAGCGCACTTTAACAATACCCCCCAGAGCGCACTCCACACGCAAACTGGGGGCATCCATGGCTTTCCTAGGGAACATTCCTTTAGAGGATATTTGCAGAGCAGCCACGTGGGTTACACCACATACCTTTACAAAACACTACTGTGTTGATGTGCATTCCAAGCAGCAAGCTGCTGTAGGACAGGCTGTTATGAAGACACTTTTTCAGGTTTCTGCAGCTGGCACGGGCAACCGCCGCTGATGGAGGGACTGCTATGTATTCTATGCTAAGATATGAATTTAGCAGCCCACATGCCTCGAACTGAATATGCTACTTACCAGTATGCATCTGTTCTTGGCATGTAGGGCTGCTAACATTCATATCGCCCGCCCTCCTCCCCGGTGCCTGTCGCAGCTGCAGATATACTATTGTATTTATTCATTAGCATGGACATCCTTTACACTTTTCACTCCATCTTCTGCCACAATGGCGAAAAACAATCTGGGGATGGAGCCGATGCCCATGCGCACTGTAGTCCAGGGGAGGAGCCACCTATCTCAGGATACTTCGAAGACTCTTCCAGGACAACAATGTGCGATCATCCGAGCCCAACACTAGGCGGCGATCTAATGCTAAGATATGAATGTTAGCAGCCCTACATGCCAAGAACAGATGCATACTGGTAAGTAGCATATTCATTAACAGTCCCCCTAAGGGCGCATTCTACACGCAAACTTGGGGCATCTCTAGAGGAAATATGTAGAGCAGCCACATGGTCTACCATGCATACATTAACAAAACACTATTGTGTAAATGTACATTCCAAACAGCAAGCAACTGTAGGACAGGCTGTTCTAAAAACTCTTTTTCAGACTGCTGCAGCTGGCACAGGTAGCCACCGCTAAGGTAGAAAAATTCTATGCACAGATATGAATTCAGCAGCCCACATGCCTTGAACGGAATATGCTACTTACCAGTATGCATCTGTTGGCATGTAGGGCTGCTGACATACATATCGCCCACCCTCCTCCCCGGTGCCTGTCGCAGCTGTAGCATTCCTTATCTATTTCTTACTTTCTTGCATGGACACCCTTTACTGTACCATACTCCATCTCTGCCACAATGGCTAAAAACAATCTGGGGATGGAGTCGATGCCCATGCGCACTGTAGTCCAGGGGAGGAGCCACCTATCTCGTGATACTTCGAAGACTCTTCCAGGACAACAATGTGCAATAATCCGGACCCAACACTAGGCGGCGATCTATGCTATAGATATGAATGTCAGCAGCCCTACATGCCAAGAACAGATGCATACTGGTAAGTAGCATATTCATTACTCGGGTTCCTGATACTGATGATGATATTCGGAATGAAACAGACCAGGATGATGACGCTGTCCTAGCGGATTGGGACAACTATCAGACCCCGACTCTGTCTCTTCCTCCTACCTCTCCTCTGGCTTCTCTCCCAGTGGACATTGGGGGTTTCCACCTTCTAATGATGAGAGCCGCGAAGCGTTTCCACTTGCCCATGGTCTTCAAACAGGACTGTTTTCTATATGATTTCAAGGATCAACCTGTAAAGCAAGTGCATACCATTCCAATCCTTGAATTCATTTGGAAGAAGGGACTCAAACTCATGGAACGACCTAACTCAATCCTGGCTGCGCTTCCACGCCTCGACAAAAAGTATAAGGCGCCAGAGTATTCGCCTGCCTTGTGTCTCAACCGAAGCCAGACTCCGTCATTACGCAAGCTGCCCAAAAGAGGTCACGTAATCCGGCTTCTCCTTTAACATCCCTACCGGATCAGGAAGGTCGACGCCTGGATACCATTGGCAAAAAATTCACCACAATGGCTGCAACTACGTTCAGGGCGGCAAATTCCTTAGGCATCCTCGGTCGATACGACCGTCAGATGTGGTCGGAGATCACAGCTTTGGTCGACCAAATACCTAATTCCTCCTGGGTAGAGGCACAAAAGATCGTGCAGGGGGGGTGAGAAAATATCAAAGCAAAGTACTAGGGGAGAAGGAGGATTAGGAGTCTAGGTCGTCCTCCAGATACTGACTATCTAACAAAGAATCCAAATTACTGGATTCATGGACCTAGCTCAGGTAGTGGCAACTGGCCTATATAGTCAGTGGTGCCTGCCAAGAATGAAAAATTTCTTTCTAGTGTCCCCTCACTCACTGGGGTTTCCCCACCGTGACATGCTTCATCATTGGGGCCCTCCCAGTTCTCTATGAAAAGGGGCGTGCTGCGACTCGCGAACTACGCAGGAGCACTTTTCATGTGAAAAGACTGTGTGGTGCAAGGTGTAGGAGTGGGTGTGGATGATTAAAAATACCGTGATTAGTGGGCCTCAATAACTTTATTCTGCTCCTAGTCAGGTATATTAAAAATGGGGTGAGATCACTAGTAACCAACTTGTAATGGAGATTGGTTTAGTGAATGGTCACCATGTTTCATGCTACCCCTAGCATTTCCTCAGGACCATGTAGGGACCAGCCCTACATATGCCACTCCTGGGTCTATTAGACAGGGATACTAAACAATACAAAATATAAGGCATGCGTTCATACTAGAATACATACGTTTTTTGGGATTTTTCCAAAAACTGTGAATAAAAAACACAACATTAATAGCGTTTTATAGCTCCCTTCAGAGGGGGATCACATCGTGTCTTCTCATGACGCACGCCTCTTGTGCTATGGTGAAAAATTTACACCATAATGGTGCGTGCAGGCTCTCATAATGTGGAATACACTATGGTATTTACAATAAAGGTGGTTTGAATTCACACAAAAAAAACCAAGACAGGACTTAATGTGACCAGGACGATAGACACACATAGCACATAAGTATAGATACAGTCTTAGCCAGGAAATAACTGTTTGAAGATATTTACATGGTGATGTGCTCAATCGCACTTCATGGTCTCTCTAAGGGGTCGTTTTCACCAATGGACTCAATGCTAAACAATCGATATGGAAAGAGACATATATCGGTAAGTTAATCACAGTCCTACTTTAAGCCTAAAACAAACCAACACGTTAATACTGGTTTGGTTCTATCAGGCACTTCCACTTAACTTCCTTCGTCGTGAAAACACGGGGGAATACCTACTAGCTGCTCCCCTCAGGACCGCATCTTGCTCGGTGCCCGGCGTTCGCGTTATTAAATCAGAGGTGAGCTTCCGGGTTTGCACATCGAGCTGCTAGACCGCGCGGTAGTGGCGGCCATCTTAGGAGTCGGCACCACTTCAGGAGCTCTAGAGAGCAGAGTTCGAGACTGCTATTAGGCGGTCTTGATGTATGTTCGTAATTAATTAAAAAACTTATCCCATGTTGCAGGATTAATGTTAAATGCTCCATAAGCAATAAAATGTTTAGCAGAATATTCGTACTGTAGTTTGGACATTAATGGTTTCTCAGTACGATCAGACCACAAACAGATGGGAGCTTATTATGTGGGTCAGAAGTGCCATTATTTTTATTTTTATTATTATTTTTAGCGGTAATGCAGCTAGTCAATGAGTAAGCATGTCCTCATTCTGACATTATGATACAGTTTGTACCCATTGTTGATAGTTGGTAGTGAATAAATTTAGGGAGTTCAGTCACAGCTGGACCTGTTCAGTATGGTATTGATTATTGGAGAAAACAGAAAAAAAGGGGGGCGGGGGGGCCCTGTATGATTAAAAATGAGCCCTCAATATATGGGATATCATAGTGGTCCCATCGTGTTTGATGGATAATCTTTGGTAACGGAACTTGTTGGCATAACACCTAAGGGGTTAACCATACTTTTTAATGACTCAATTGAATGGAGAGGTTCCTGCAATCATACTTACAGTAATGCATATTTTATTGGTCACCCTTTCTGTGATTTTTTTTCTGTTTTCTCCAATAATCAATACCATACTGAACAGGTCCAGCTGTGACTGAACTCCCTAAATTTATTCACTACCAACTATCAACAATGGGTACAAACTGTCTATCATAATGTCAGAATGAGGACATGCTCCCTCATTGACTAGCTGCATTACTGCTAAAAATAATAATAAAAATAAAAATAATGGCACTTCTGACCCACATAATAAGCTCCCATCTGTTTGTGGTCTGATCGTACTGGGAAACCATTAATGTCCAAACTACAGTACGAATATTCTGCTAAACATTTTATTTCTTATGGAGCATTTAACATTAATCCTGCAACATGGGATACGTTTTTTAATTAATTACGAACATACATCAAGACCGCCTAATAGCAGTCTCGAACTCTGCTCTCTAGAGCTCCTGAAGTGGTGCCGACTCCTAAGATGGCCGCCACTACCGCGCGGTCTAGCAGCTCGATGTGCAAACCCGGAAGCTCACCTCTGATTTAATAACGCGAACGCCGGGCACCGAGCAAGATGCGGTCCTGAGGGGAGCAGCTAGTAGGTATTCCCCCGTGTTTTCACGACGAAGGAAGTAAGTGGAAGTGCCTGATAGAACCAAACCAGTATTAACGTGTTGGTTTGTTTTAGGCTTAAAGTAGGACTGTGATTAACTTACCGATATATGTCTCTTTCCATATCGATTGTTTAGCATCGAGTCCATTGGTGAAAACGACCCCTTAGAGAGACCATGAAGTGCGATTGAGCACATCACCATGTAAATATCTTCAAACAGTTATTTCCTGGCTAAGACTGTATCTATACTTATGTGTTATGTGTGTCTATCGTCCTGGTCACATTAAGTCCTGTCTTGTTTTTTGTGTGAATTCACAAACCACCTTTATTGTAAATACCATAGTGTATTCCACATTATGAGAGCCTGCACGCACCATTATGGTGTAAATTTTTCACCATAGCACAAGAGTAGTGTGTCATGAGAAGACACGATGTGATCCCCCTCTGAAGGGAGCTATAAAACGCTATTAATGTTGTGTTTTTTATTCAGTTTTTGGAAAAATCCCCAAAAAAACGTATGTATTCTAGTATGAACGCATGCCTTATATTTTGTATTGTTTAGTATCACTGTCTAATTAATAGACCCAGGAGTGGCATATGTAGGGCTGGTCCCTACATGGTCCTGAGGAAATGCTAGGGGTAGCATGAAACATGTTGACCATTCACTAAACCAATCTCCATTACAAGTTGGTTACTAGTGATCTCACCCCATTTTTAAAATACCAGACTAGGAGCAGAATAAAGTTATTGAGGCCCACTAATCACGGTATTTTTAATCATCCACACCCACTCCTACACCTTGCACCACACATAGTCTTTTCACATGAAAAGTGCTCCTGCGTAGTTCGCGAGTCGCAGCACGCCCCTTTTCGTAGAGAACTGGGAGGGCCCCAATGATGAAGCATGTCACCGTGGGGAAACCCCAGTGAGTGAGGGGACACTAGAAAGACATTTTTCTTTCTTGGCAGGCACCACTGACTATATAGGCCAGTTGCCACTACCTGAGCTAGGTCCATGAATCCAGTAATTTGGATTCTTTGTTAGATAGTCAGTATCTGGAGGACGACCTAGACTCCTAATCCTCCTTCTCCCCTAGTACTTTGCTTTGGTCTTAGCAGCTTTCTAGCTGCGGGAGAATTTTCACTAGACACACTTATTGTGAGACCACACGGTGGACTTGTGTACACTTGAAACGCCAGAACAGTCTTAGAACTACCGAATAATGGCAGAAATCACAGGTCTGTCCTATTCAGATGATGAGGTAGATATAATTATTGCCTCAATCCTACCACACACAGGGGCTCCTAACAGAGAGAATAATGATGCGACCCAAATATGGGATGAAGTAACTGAACTGAAAAGAACACAGATTAAAACATTAATCCACGGGGTAATGATGGCTGAAGATAAGTACTGCTCCAAGAGGATTAATTGTTAGAAATGAGCCTTTTATCTTCCAACATGATAAGCAGTTTAAAAAAGACTGGTCGCGCCTCTGGCCTGACTCGCCTATCCTGTTGTATATCCTGCCCAGAGACGACACAATTCCGAAGAAATAGCAACGCAACGTTTTGCTCTTAATCACCGTTTGGCCTGGAGACTCCGGCGTGCTGCGGTTCCGAAGTTGTGCCCCCCCGAAGGGATCTGGGCCCTCGTGGTGTTGAGACCGGGGCCTCGCCTATCGGATCCGGCCTGGCGTTGTGGTGACCGTTGGCCCCGGCCGAGAGACTGCGCCACTGGTGAGAGCCGTTGTGGGAACATTCCGGTGACCTTGATCCGGGCCCGCCTTGACGGCCGTGAGGCTGGTGCGGGGCTCCGTGGACTGATCGTGGAAAGGGGTCCCCCCGCCGCTGCTCCGTCCATCGACCCTGGACCCTCGTCTTCGGACTCTGTTTGAGAGGAGCGCCAGCGATATTGCAGACGGCCCCCCGCCTTGGGCGAATCTCCTTTTTTCACCGAGGCTGCCATTGCTGGGTCCCCCCGGAATCTGTAAAGGCCCGCATTTGTGAACTGTTCCGAGAATCGCGGAGGGTGGTGAGAAGGCTGAATTCACAAAATGGCTACCGACGACCTGTGCTGTGGGTCTCCTCGTGATGACGACCTTGGGTTGCTGGACTGTACGGGGGCCTGGACGTGTGTGCGTGAGCCTACGATTGGAGACGTTCTTGATGCCTTACGATCCTTACGCGCGGCCCTGGCCCCCGGTGCTCCGGAAGACTCGATTCGTTCCACCGCCATCTTGGGTGAACGCTCCTTCATGGTCCCCTCTTGCCTCAGTGATGCCACCGCCTCGCCTCCCCAGGTTGCTGCGTGGGATATTGTCTCTATCCATCGCCGGGTCTGCTGGCCGGTGGATTTGGACCCTCCTGCTCTTCGATGTTTGGAGTTTGGGGACTTGGATGCCGTGCAGGGATCCGATCCTCCCCGGGTGCCTGAGACCAATGGTGGATCGCTGCCTGTTGTTGCCTTGATGAGGTCGTGTTTCCATTTTGCAGGGAAATCCCCACTTTTCCTAACGGCGAGACTGAACTCCTGTCTATTATTGTCCTTGTTACTATTGCTGAGACATTTGAACTGCCTATTTGAATTTTTGCCCGCTTGCTTATTGATTGCCCTCCCTGGCCTACGTTTTGCTCGTACTCTCTTTCAATTGTGTGCTTGCCTCATCGTGTTGTTTACCTCACACTGTCCTGTGGTGGGTGGTAACTATGGTTAGGAAGGGACTGGGGTGAGATGCACGGCTCCCGGTGATTTATTGATGTACGAATCTGTGGCGACGTTGCTCATAATTCTTGTGCTGTGGGAGACCCCCCCCCGTACGTCTTCTTTTTTTTTTTTTTTTTTTGGCGCTCGAGATTGTCGTTCTGGTTCACATGTAATATGATCGTATGGTTGGGTGGAGGACTGTAGCCGACCGTATTTGTTTCTGCCCTTTTGCTCCTCCCTCCCATTTATTTCCTTTGTTTTGATGTCCTTTTTTGTCTCTATATTCTTCCTTTCTTTTGTCTCTACTACATTTCGGGTTCTGGTTTAGGGCGACAGGCGCGCTGTTTGGAGGGTAGGCCGTAGCCTTCTGCAGGGGTGCTGGGTGGGATGGGTCTTATTTGATTTATTTTCCTCAGTTCTATTGCCCTTTTGTATCTCTTTATTGGAGTGCCGCGTCTGTCCTTGCCTTCCGTGGTATGATTGGAGTGGAGTCTGTAATGTCGCTGTTCTTCTTTCTGTATTTCTGCTGCTTTCCATTGAGACTCCCATGCCCTTCTCGTTGTTGATATTATTGCTCTTTTATGTGATCCTTGCCACGGGGCGCTTGTTTAGGCGCTTCAGTCTTCTCTTTCAGTTTGTGTTTTCCTTTCCCTCTCTTCTTTCCTCTTCCCCCCCCCCCCCTTCCTCCCTTTTTCCTTCTCTCCCAAGGTTAGTATGACGGGTTAGTCTTGGTGTTGTCGCTATTCCGGCCCCTTTGTTCTGTTTCCGATGTACTACTGGGTGGTGGGGATGCAAAGTTGTTCTTAATTATATACTGACTTGTGTTCACGGCTCTGTTTTTATACTGATATGTTCGAGGCATGTGGGCTGCTAAATTCATATCTTAGCATTAGATCGCCGCCTAGTGTTGGGTCCGGATGATCGCACATTGTTGTCCTGGAAGAGTCTTCGAAGTATTCTGAGATAGGTGGCTCCTCCCCTGGACTACAGTGCGCATGGGCATCGGCTCCATCCCCAGATTGTTTTTTTCCGCCATTGGGTTCGGATGTGGTCTCGACGTCTCTCTGTCGAAACCGAGAAAAACTAACTTTTAGCGGCCAGAAGGCCTCGCTTTTTTGCGTCGGTATTGTCAGCGCACGGTCTCGAGTCTTCCGTCTCTTGGAGACGGAATAAGCGGAGTCTTGTTTCGCTTTTCGAACTTTGAGGCCTTCTCATCGCGACACGACTGCAAAACTTTTCGGACATGGAGCGGAGCCCGTTTAAGTACTGCCCGCTTTGTGGGTCCAAGTACCCACACATCGATCTACACCCCGTCTGTAACAAATGCCTTTCGCCTGACCACGACGACGGCAAGTGCAAGGCCTGTGCACAGTTCCGCTCTAAGAAGACTCTCAAGCTTCGGCGCGCGCGGTGCGCATGGAAGCTAGACAAGCGGCCCCGGATCCGGAAAACATCTTCGGCGACCAAGAAGAAGAGGACCAGGGTCATCATCTTCAAATCTCTCCACCCGAGACGGAGGTCGAGGCGGATCCGGTAGACGACGACGGAGTCGTGGGTCAAGGCCTTGAATACGTCGACAAAGTAGGAGACGACGAAGCGATTTATGGGGCCGCGGCAGATAGCTCAGGGGACGAGCTCTGCCCTGAAGGTTTCGAGGATACCGACCGGGTCACGGGATCGCCTGTAGGCCTTACCCAAGACCCAATGCCGCAAGCCACAGCCCCGCCTTCTGGCCCGGCCACGGACTTACTTGCTGAGCAGTCTGTATCGAAACCGAAACCGAAAGCATCGGGATCGACTACATCTAAAATGGCCGACCCGAAAACGAAACCGAAACTTAAGGACTCGAGTGTCCCTAAGATGGCTGCCGTGCCGGCGAAAACAACTGTACCCGCTACTCCATCGACTCCGTCGACCTCCGGTCCGCAGAAGTCGAAGAAGTCAGTCGATTCCGCTGCTGCACATTCAAAATCGACGCCAGAGGAGGGGTCCTCTAAGAAAGATGGTCGGCACGGGTCAACATCGGCGCCGCCGTCCAAGCACGCCAAAGCCGGCTCCACGGAGTCTACGCAGGCGCACGGATCGAAGACTGGCACGTCTACGCACCGGTCCCAGGACT
The DNA here is from genome assembly GCF_964261635.1 of Lissotriton helveticus. Lineage (NCBI taxonomy): Eukaryota > Metazoa > Chordata > Amphibia > Caudata > Salamandridae > Lissotriton > Lissotriton helveticus. The sequence goes on along the minus strand of NC_136072.1, from coordinate 1,187,275,421 downwards.
CGGGGTCGGTGACAGCGGGATCCGCGTCGAAAGCCCACAAGGCCCACAAAGACGTCGGATCCGAGGGGAAGGTCAAAACATCTTCGTCGGCGCCAACACCAACTGAGAGTGAGACGTCCCTCATCGCCGCATCACTACAGAGAATCAGGGAGAAGGCCTCTGCTCCGTCGGCTCCGATATCATCGCCGCAGGCGCACACGGACAATCCAGCAAAGCCTTCTGGCAAACTTCTCTTTGTTTTGCCGCCAAAGGAGGCGCCGAAAGCCTTTTCCACCAAATCAGCACCGAAGAAGACTGTTTCTTCAACGGCTGGCCCACTTCCGCGTCGGGTACTCGAATCAGAGGATGATTCAGAGCATTTCATCGACGCTGACACAGGCAAATTGACCCTCTATAAGAGAAAAATATCTTCAGAGTCAGTGGACTCATATGTCATCCCACTGAAAAAGAAAAGGGTGCCCCTTGATGCTTCAGGCCTCATGGAACCAATCCAGCCTCCTCCCAGACGGAGCCCTACTCCCTCACCAGAACACTCTGCGGGTGAGGGGTATGATGAGGATGAGCAATACAATTTCCCTATCAATGAACCAGATGCACAACCGGATTCATATGATGACACTGGTGACCAGGGCACCCAAAATGTGGGGCAGGACCCGCAGCTTTTTAATGCACGTGCATCCCCAACTGAGGATTCAGCAGGTTTTCATGCGCTAATTGAGAGGGCAGCGGCCAATCATGATGTGGACATGCATGCTGACCCGATAGAAGAAGACTTCCTTTTCGACACATTTTCAGTCTCTGAAAGGACAGTAAAGACGCTGCCTATGCTTAAAGGAGTCCTCAAGCATGCTGGGGATATCTTTAAGGAGCCTACCAGAGCACGAGTGGTCAATCCACGCATTGAAAAGAAGTACAGACCTGCACCTGCGGACCCCGCATACATTCGGGGACAGTTGCCACTGGACTCTCTTGTGGTCGCCAATGCCAGGAAACGTGCCAACTCCCAGACAACGGGTGAAGCTCCTCCCCCGGATAAGGAGTCCAAAGTGCTAGAGGCAGGGGGCAAAAGAGTAGCTGCGCAGGCCGCAAACTTTTGGCGCATTGCCAATACACAAGCACTCTTAGCACGTTACGATAGGGCGCATTACGACACCCTAGAACAGGTTATACAACACCTGCCTCCAAAGTTCCAAGAAGGCACCAAACTGCTTATTGAGGAAGGGAAGCTAATCTCAAACGCAGCCATCAAGTGTGCACTTGACGCTGCTGACACAGCTGCTAGAGCTATCAACACTAGCGTTATGCTGAGACGACAGGCGTGGCTCCGCATCTCGGGGTTTAAACCAGATATTCAGACAACCATTCATAATCAGCCAGTCAATCCTGATAGTCTGTTTGGTCCAGATGTTGACACCACCCTAGAAAAAATAGAGACACAGAAACTGCTAAGTCCATGGGGGCCCTACAGTCGCAACAGTTTCGTGGCAGCAATTTTCGTCGCTCAGGTGCACGTGGAGTCACCAGAGGACAAATGGGTCAACAATCTCAGTTCTCAAAAGGTGGAGCACAATCCTCGTTCCAAAAACAGAACAAGGGAGGTTACAGAAATAACAGCAACAGAGGTCGCGGCAGAGGAAACAACAGCTCCCGCTCCTCTACCCCAAGCAAACAGTGACTCTCTGTCACTGCCCCCCGACCACTTAACACCTGTCGGGGGGAGACTGCAGCAGTTCCTGCCCGTCTGGAGAAACATCACCACAGACAGGTGGGTGCGACAACTAGTCCAGTATGGTTATTGCCTAGAGTTGAAATCCACTCCACCCAACATCCCGCCAAGGCAAAGGCCTATGTCCGCAGAGCACTTGCTCTTATTGCAGCAGGAAGTAGTGGTGATGCTGCAAAAGGGAGCAATCGAGCTCGTGCCGGTGGGAGAGGAAGGCACAAGGGTGTATTCCCTGTACTTCCTTATTCCAAAGAAGGACGGATCTCTCAGACCCATTCTAGATCTACGCCCCCTCAACCTGTACATACTGTCAGAACATTTCCACATGCTTACACTGCAACAGATTCTTCCCTTGCTAAACCAAGGGGACTTCTTAGCAACCTTAGATCTCAAGGATGCTTATTTCCACATTCCACTACACCCATCCCACAGGAAATACCTCAGGTTCACTATTCAAGGCAAGCATTACCAGTTCAAGGTCCTACCCTTCGGAGTCACCACAGCCCCAAGGGTGTTTACCAAGTGTCTGGCGACTGTAGCAGCGCACCTCAGGAGGCAGAACATCCATGTCTACCCCTACCTAGACGACTGGCTCGTGCAAGCCAAGTCGGAACAACAGTGCGCCGCGGACATGTCGACTACAATTCACCTTCTTCACAATCTGGGTTTCTCGCTGAACTACCCAAAGTCGCATCTACAACCAGCACATATCCGGCAGTTCCTAGGTGCGACGATCAACACCCTGACGGCCATGGCTCAGCCAAACCAAGTCAGGATAGACAGCATGCAGTCTCTCATCCAAAAGTTCAGACCACAACACTCGCTTCCAGCGAGAGTGTTCATGCAGTTGATAGGCATGATGGCCTCCTGCATCTTCATAGTCCCTCACGCACAGCTACATATGCGCCCGCTCCAGGAGTGCTTAGCGAATCAGTGGACACAGGCTCGTGGGCGATTGACAGACCTAGTGTTGGTTACCAGTCGGGCATACGACTCTCTGCATTGGTGGACTCCACACAACCTTTGCAAGGGCCGACTGTTCCAAGAGCCTGTGCCGCAGATTATCCTGACAACGGACGCATCTCTCCAGGGATGGGGAGCTCATCTGCTCACTTACACAGTGCAGGGACTATGGACGACGCAGAAACAGAAAATGCACATCAACTATCTGGAACTGATGGCAATCTTCATGGCGATCAAGTCCTTCATTGTACATCTGTGCAACAAGGTAGTGTTAGTCCGGACGGACAACATGACTGCGATGTACTACATTCAAAAGCAGGGGGGCACCCACTCACCACAGCTGTCTCATCTGGCTCAGAGCATGTGGAAGTGGGCCATTCAGAGGAACATTTTCCTCATGGCAGAACACCTCCCAGGGAAGGACAACCAGATGGCGGATCTGCTCAGCAGGTACAGCCATCAAATGCACGAGTGGGAGATACACCCATCTGTCCTCCATCCGTACTTCCAGCAGTGGGGTCATCCGGAGATAGACCTGTTTGCCACAAACGAAAACACAAAATGCCAACACTTTGCCGCCAGGTTCCCTCACCCACAGTCGCAGGGGAATGCGATATGGATGAACTGGTCAGGCAAATTTGCGTACGCTTTTCCGCCAGCCCCTCTAATACCGCTGGTCGCAAGAAAGCTAAGGCAGCACGCGATGACTCATCCTAGTTGCTCCAACGTGGGCGTGCCAAGCATGGTACACCACGTTCCTCGAACTCTCAGTGGTGCCGCATCAAAGACTGCGCCTCACGCCCAGTCTTTTGACGCAGAACCATGGAGAAATTCAGCATCCAGATCCGCAACAGCTCAACCTGGCGATCTGGCTCCTGAAGTCCTAGAGTTTGGATACCTTAACCTGCCTCCGGAATGCATGAACATCAAGGAGGCAAGGAAGCCAACTACCAGAGCATGCTATGCTGCGAAATGGAAGCGTTTTGTCATTTACTGTACAGCCAATGACATCAACCCGCTCGATGCATCTATCCCCAACATCATTTGCTATCTGTTGCATCTTTACAAGTGCAATCTAGCGTACACTTCCATTCGGATACATCTATCCGCCATAGCGGCTTATCTTCAAAACAGGCAGCATCTCTGTCTTCAGAGTGCCCGCCATTAAAGCCTTCCTTGAAGGTCTGAAACGAGTCATTCCCCCAAGAACACCGCCAGCTCCGGTGTGGAACCTCAATGTCGTTCTCACCAGACTGATGGGACCACCATTTGAGCCACTGCACTCGTGTGAACTCCAGTTCCTTACGTGGAAAGTAGCTTTCCTAGTAGCTATTAAGTCTCTGAGGCGTGTCAGTGAGCTGCAAGCGCTCACAATCCAAGAGCCATTCATTCAAATAGGGTAGTGCTACGCACTAACCCCAAATTCCTTCCGAAGGTGGTGTCACAGTTTCATCTCAACCAAACTATTGACTTACCAGCATTCTTTCAAAACCCGCAAACGGTGGCAGAAAGAATGCTCCATACCTTAGATGTACGGAGGGCATTGATGTACTACATAGACAGAACACAACCCTTTAGAAAGACAAAACAACTTTTTGTTGCCTTCGCACCACAACACAAAGGCAACCCTATTTCCAAAGCAGGGATAGCCAGATGGATTGTTAAGTGCATCCAGATATGTTATCAAAAGGCCAAGCGCACTTTAACAATACCCCCAAGGGCGCACTCCACACGCAAACTGGGGGCATCCATGGCTTTCCTAGGGAACATTCCTTTGGAGGATATTTGCAGAGCAGCCACGTGGGTTACACCACATACCTTTACAAAACACTACTGTGTTGATGTGCATTCCAAGCAGCAAGCTGCTGTAGGACAGGCTGTTCTCAAAACACTTTTTCAGGTTTCTGCAGCTGGCACGGGCAACCGCCGCTGATGGAGGGACTGCTATGTATTCTATGCTAAGATATGAATTTAGCAGCCCACATGCCTCGAACTGAATATGCTACTTACCAGTATGCATCTGTTCTTGGCATGTAGGGCTGCTAACATTCATATCGCCTGCCCTCCTCCCCGGTGCCTGTCGCAGCTGCAGATATACTATTGTATTTATTCATTAGCATGGACATCCTTTACACTTTTCACTCCATCTTCTGCCACAATGGCGAAAAACAATCTGGGGATGGAGCCGATGCCCATGCGCACTGTAGTCCAGGGGAGGAGCCACCTATCTCAGGATACTTCGAAGACTCTTCCAGGACAACAATGTGCGATCATCCGGACCCAACACTAGGCGGCGATCTAATGCTAAGATATGAATGTTAGCAGCCCTACATGCCAAGAACAGATGCATACTGGTAAGTAGCATATTCAATACAGTGCTGACATTCCTGCATGGCTGCCCTTTAGCCGTTATGGTACCGATGGTTTGATTTGGGAATCCGGATTCTTCTATATTGTCGCCGAGCCTGTCATACTCCTTATCGCCCTATTATAAAAAAATAACCTTCTTTGCTCCTGTTTGCTGGCAGTTTAAATCCTCTCCCCCCCCCCCTTTTAAGATTGTATTGCTTACGTTCCTCTATGATTGATTCTGTAACTCCATTCTGGACTTTTTGACTGCTTTTACGTATTATGGCCGGCCAGTTTGGTTGTAGGCCCAGATTTGTATATCCTGTCTATACCAATAAAGGTTTAAAAAAAACAAAAAAAAACTGGTCGCTCATTTCATGGCACTGTTCCAGAGATTGGTTAGTGCTTATAGTCAAGACAGCAGCACGCCTCTCTGAGACACTCCTTGAAGAAATACACACTCTAGAGGTACGCCTGAAAACATTCCAGACTCCAAGTGAATTGAAGAAAAGGCTGGACGAATTAAATAAAAACATGACTGATTTTGAGATCAGTCTGAAAGACACCAAGTATACGAAACTTGCTAAAGACCAAAAGGCATTCTCACATGACAAAGTCTACCCCTATATAAGAGCTGACTACAGAGTAAGCAGTAGAAATCCGGGGTACAACACAGATACTGATGGCTCAGACTCTGGCTCAGACAACTCAAGCCCTTCCTCCTATTCCTACAACCAACCAATGAACAGAAGACCTAGAAGAGGAAGAGGCAATGCAAGGGACTACCGTGGAAATCAAGTCCCCCAATGGCCACCTTATCAAGGTCCACATCCGTTTGGTCCTCCATTTGCCCCTCCGGCATCTTTTTATTATGGTCTACCAATGTACCCACAACAACCCTACCAAAATTGGGGACGTAATCAAGGTAATTCTAACCTTCCTTTTTTAGGAGGGGGCAAGCCAAACCAGCGGGCAAAAAACAAAGCAGGGCAACAAATCCAATGGGCTCAGCCAATAGCCACAGAGACATGCCACACGCGCAGCAAGGGCCCACCAGAGGCGACGACGAGCGGCCTGTAGACTTGGTAGTCAATCTATCCAGCGTGGAATTAACACCGATTCAAGTACAAGTACTCAACAAAGGACTTGGTTTTGTGCCAACTCCCTACACAGATAAATGTAAACTCTGCTGTGAATTGAAAGAATTCCTGAGAAAATTGAAGCTACAGGTTTTCTTTCAGGATAAAGACCATCACAATCATTCTGAATCTGACACTGGCCTGAAAAAGAAATCATCTTTTGTACCACCACCCGGTAGTTTACCAGTAGAAGTTTTGGCATTTGAAAAAGCAATTATGAAAGAAGTGCAAGATCTTGATCCTCGTGCAACAAAGGTGTTCCAAAATACCAGTAACTTGGAATTCCAAGCAATACAGGAACTATCCAAGAACAGTCAATTAACAATAAAACCTGCAGATAAGGGTGGAGCGATTGTTTTACAGGATACTTCAGATTACAGGCAAGAATGCCTACGACTCCTATCGGACACTAGGAACTATACCATCATAAAGGATGATCCAACTGAACGCTTGAAAATATCCATTGCCTATCTCATTGAAGAATCATTGGCGAACGATTGGATGAGCAAAAAAGAAACAGATTTCCTGGAAAATAAGAAACCGGTCATACCGTATTTCTACACAATCCCTAAAATACATAAACAATTGGAAAAACCACCGGGGAGACCCATAGTTTCGGGTATAGGCTCCATCCTTGAACCCCTCTCCAAATATGCTGACGCCTATCTGAGACCATTGGTACAAAAAACCAATACCTACCTAAGAGACACCAAGGATGTTCTATGTTTACTTAAAGAACTCAGCTTTGACCCTACCTCGAGCATCCTCATTAGTCTCGATGTAGAAAGTTTATACATGAGTTTGCCACACAAGGATACACTGGAAATATTGGAAGAGGTGCTCTTTGATTCAGAATGGACTTTCAAAACTCCGAGACATGTGGTCTTAGAGTGTTGCCGCCTGGCACTGACGGAAAATTTCTTCAGGTTTGAGGAAACCTTATACAATCAGAGACACGGGACAAGCATGGGAAGCACATTTGCGCCGAGCATAGCGGGTCTTTATGTACATCATCTTGAGAAAACCAAAATCCTGAATGACAGCAACCCTTACAGACACCACATTAACATGTGGAAACGTTACATTGATGACGTTCTGGTCATATGGAATGAAAATGTTAAATGGCTGTTAATTATGCTTCGGTGCTGGTCCTTGGGGACTTTAACTATTGGTCCTCCGACCCCAAGGAATGCTCTTCTTCCAAGGAATTTTCTGAAACTCTATTGTCGCTTAATTTCTCCTCCCTAGTTCACATTCCCACTCACATTCACGGTCACATCTTAGACCAAGTCTGGTCTCTTAATTGTCCCCTTTCCTCACTCACCGTTTCCCCTTGCACTTGGTCAGATCATTTTCTAATCTCCTTCTCTCTTCGCCTTTGTCTGACCAAGATGCCCGTCCACGCCAAAAACTCGTGGGCTCGTAACTGGGACAAAGTTAATCTGTCAGACCTAACCTCCTCACTTCTGGCCTCTTCTCCTTCCCTGTCGGGCTTGGCGTCTGCTGCTCAAGCTAAGGCCATTGATTCCTGGCTTACGGATGGAAGCGACAGTATAGCTCCCCTTCGGCGTACCTCGATTAGGCGCCTTAAAGACACTAACCGGTGGTTCAGTAAAGAATTAAAAGAGCAGAAACTAACGGTCCGACAGGCAGAACGCAGATGGAGACAGGACTACTGTCCCACCTCTAAGTCCCGTTACGCCCTCCTTCTAGGGACTTATAAAAAAAAGCATTCTAGAGACCAAGAAGGCTTATTTTTCAGCCAAAATTTTAGCAGCTGAGAATCAACCTAAGGAGATCTTTTCCATCACTCACGACCTGGCCTTTTCCGACAGGACCTCATTGAAGCCTCTCCCCTCTCAAAATCTCTGTGATTCTTTGAACTCCTATTTTGTGGAAAAAATTGCGATCATCAAATCCAATATCCCCCCCCCCCGTCCCCCCTATTTGTCGACCCCCAGCTACCCCCTGCCCAAGCTTCTCTCATCTCTCTCCCTCCTCTTACTGAGGAAATTTTCCTTTCTCTTCTCCCTAAAATCAAATCTGGTTCCCCAGCTGATATCTGCCCTGCACACATCCTACGGCAGATTTATTCAGCGTGCACCCTGCCCCCTCTTACCTTTCTTAATAACTCCCTGGCCCAGGGCGTCGTGACCAAGTCACTAAAATCCGCCACCATTGTTCCCATTTTGAAAAAACCAGGAGCCGATCCCTCTGCCTTGGCTAACTACCGCCCCATCTCCTTGCTACACTTTTTTTTTTTTTTTTTTTTGGGGATCAAAAACTTTTATTGCATCTTACAAATACACTGCAGACTTCCTACAACCCGTTGGGCCGGCCGCTAACATTCAGTCAAAGTAATAGTCATGTTATACATTGTTACAGAGAAACAGCCAACAAAATCAGTATCGTGACAGCCGTTACATTCACAGGTCTTTGCATTCCTAGCAGTAAATCAGAAAGTGACGGGCGTTGATTTCCCAGTTTATAAATCAAACAAACAAACAAACTAACCTGTAGGAACAAGAGCGTGGTCAGGTTTAGTACAATATTGAGCATGTGGAAGTATCTCCCTGTGGTTTCCAATTACAGATCCCTCTAAGGTATCAATCTATCCTGCAGTAGGTAAGCCTTCTGCCTATCCTGCGGGCCAGCAATTCAGAAGTCCATGTCCTCCTGGCCTTAGTTCTCTGTGGGGTGTTAGTGCAGCTGTCTGCCCATCAAATCCGTGTCTCTCAATCTCACATACCGCTTAGCTACCTAACCCTCCTCCCCCTCCTCATCCGAGTCTTCAGGGTCATCCTCTGGCAAAGGGTCACAGATCTCCCCCCAATACGTATTCCACCTGGACCAGATTTTATTCCATTTCCCCGGGCATGCGCGGCTAGAGTAGACTGCCCTTTCTATCACCATTGTCTTGTCCATGTTCAGACACCATTGTGACTTGGACGGAGGTTCTGGGACCCCCCAGCGTTGCGCGACATCCCTCTTCGCCACCGCCAATCCCACCGTGACCCAGAGTCGACTGTGTCGTGTGAGGTCTGTAGGTTCCCATATATTGAGGAGGCACCTCCTCGGGTCGGGCAGTAGTGTCAAGTCTAATGTTTGCGAGATTGTCCGTAGTATCTGTCTCCAATATTCTTGAATTCGAGGGCAATCCCATATGGTGTGGAAGAATGAGCCCTCCTCCCCGCACCCACGAAGGCAGAAAGGGTGGTCTGTCCTGTGAATATGATGTAGCATTGTTCTAGTGTAATACACCCTATGTACGATCTTCAATTGTACCAGTCGCAATCTCGATGAGATTCCGACCTCCTTAGGCGATGCCAGTGCCTCATTCCATTCATGCTCGTCCATCTCACCAATGTCACCCTCCCACTTCGCCTTCAATTTTAGTGTCGGGTCTGGTGAATTATTAAGGAGTTTGCGGTAGACAAGGGACGTCGCACGCTCTACCATGAATTCTGTAAGGAGACGGTCCTCCAGTGGGGTGGATTCCGGCAGGACGGTGTCAGTAGGCAGTACTGCCAGTAGTGCGTGTCTAATCTGGATGTATCTGTAAAGTTCCCTCTCACTGAGGTCATACAATTCCCTCAGTCTACTGAAGGGCAGCACCCCGCCCGTTTCCCAAAGATCACCCACCGAGGAAATCCCTATCGTGTCCCAATGTGAAAAACCCTTACTTTTTCTCAAGTGACCGAGGACTCGGGAGTCCCACAGCGGGGTTAGCTTGGTGATCACCCCCTTCCATCCTAGCGCAGCTGTTGCTGCGTGCCAAACTGCAACCGTTAATTTAGTGGGACCCACTAAGGAGCGGAGTTTGCGGTGGTCGTATAACGGAGCCAACATGCTATCCAAGCCCAGTTGTCCCCTGTCTATCCGGAACGCCGGCTCTCCTTGCGCAGCATGTAGCCAGTGGTTGATGGGTTTAAGGTGCGCCGCCCAATAGTATAATTTTAAGTTGGGTAGGGCGATACCTCCATCAAACCAGCCTCTGTGTAGTTTGGATTGGGCGATACGGGCAGGGTGGGTCCCCCACAGGAGGTTGGAAACCAGTGCCGCCACCGTCTGGAAGAATTTGGGGGCTATCGGGTAAGGTGTGTTCTCGAGGACATATAAAAACCTGGGCAGAGCCATCATTTTGTAAAGTGCGGCCCGTCCCAAGAGTTTCAGTGGAAGATCCGACCAGAACTTAACATCTCGTCTGAGTCTATCCACGTGGGGTTTCAAATTTTTTTCCACAAATTCTGTAGGGTCCCTGGTGACATGGATGCCTAGGTATTTGAACAATGTACCTGTCACCCGTAGAGGGCAGCTCGGGTCGGAGGCTGTCCCCTCAGAACAAACAGTTCCGATTTATTCCAGTTCAGTGTATAACCCGAGATCCTGCCATGAGCATCACAGAGTTGTAACAAGGCCGGAATTCCGTCAGTGGGATTAGATAAGTAGACCAGCATGTCGTCCGCGTAGAGGGACAGCCGGTCCTCCCACCCCTCCCTCCAGCAGATGCCTTTAAGAAGGGGCGAGGTTCTGATGAGCGTGGCAAGGGGCTCCAGCGAGATCGCAAACAACAAGGGGGAGAGGGGACAACCTTGTCTTGTACCCCTCCCCAGGGTAAATTTCCGAGAGACATGGCCATTAGCCATCACTCTAGCCTCCGGGTCTGTATAAAGCAATCTGACCCATGCAATGAAGCGGGGCCCAAACCCTAGGCGCGACAGCGTCTCAAACAGGTACTCCCATTCCACCAGGTCAAAGGCCATCCTGGCGTCGAGCGCCAAAATCACCGCCTGGGACGTTATCGAGTCAGCCCTAGCCAGCATGCCATGTAGGCGTCGCAGATTCAACGCAGTGTTCCTGTGTGGCATAAAACCGGATTGGTCCGGGTGTATCAGAGAAGAGAGGTGGGGCAGGAGTCGCGTCGCCAGGAGTTTGGCCAGCACCTTCACTTCCACGTTGAGCAGTGAGATAGGACGATAAGAGGAACATTCCTCAGGTGGCTTGCCCGGTTTGGGGATGGTCACTATAGTTGCTATCCGTTGATCAGACGGGAGCGTACCCTTCTCCTGACACTCCATGAACATGCCCAGCAGATGTAAACTAAGGGCCTCCGGCATCGCCTGATACCACTCTACCGGTATCCCGTTGGGCCCCACTGCCTTTCCTGGGTTCAGGGCCTGAATAGCTAAGTGTATTTCCTCAGCGGAGATATTCGCCTCCAGTTCTTCTGATGCTTCCGGGGACAGTGTTTGGACTGCGATCGGCGCTAGCGCGTCTCTGGCCATTTCCGAGGTGACCACCCGATCAGGGGTGTACACCTGTTCAAAGTAGTCTGCTAGGAGGTCCACAATTCGCTCTGGATTGGTGTGCAGTGTGCCATCTGTGTCCCTCAGACGCGGAACCCCCCTAGAATTCCTTTCCCGCTTATCGAGCCATGCCAGCAGTTTCCCAGCCTTATCACCCAACTCGTAGACCCTATTCTGGGTGTCTTGCAACTGACCCTTAACATACATACGGAGATGGTCGTTATAGATCTGTTGGTGTAGTGTCAGTGCGTGTAAGGTGGAGGGTGTGGGGGATTGTTCGTGCTTCTCTGCTAGGTCCTGCAAGGTCAGGTCTATACTGTCTAATTCTCGGGGGCGCTCCCGCCTGTACCCTGTGATGGTGTTTATGGCTTCCCCCCTCAGGACTGTCTTATAAGCCTCCCACAGTACCTCGGAGGAGTGCACAGAGTGTATATTTTCAGTGAAATACTGCGATGTCACCTTTTTGAGCACCTTGCGGACCTGGGGAACCTTGAGATAAGCGGCCTGTATGGGGAACAGTCGCTTACGTGATCTGTCTGTGAGGAGAGTGTGAGTGTAAGAGGGGAGTGATCCGAGATCCCTCGAGGAAGAATTGTCATGTCCTCCGCGAGTCGGAGACCATCCCCCAGGGTCAAGAAAAGGTCGATTCTCGACAGACTCCCATGTACTGAGGAGTGGAAGGTGTACCGGTTAGTGTTGGGGTAGAGGTGTCTCCAGACATCAACCAGGCCCATGGCAGTTAAGAATCGTTGAAGGCGGGGAACCCCCCCCCCGCGGGGACCTGTGTGGGAACCTATCGAGTTGTGTGTCAAGGACTGCGTTGAAATCCCCTCCAAGGACAATCTCACCCTCCGGGAGGGCCAGAATAAACTCACCCAGTTTGGGGAGGTGTACTGAGTGCAACGCTGGGGGAATGTATACTGAAACCAGGGTGATGAGTTTTCCCTCCCACTGACCCTGTAGGGCTGCGAAGCACCCTTGATCGTCAGTTTTCGTGAGCATGGGGATAAACCGTGTGTTCTTCTGCATCAGGATGCCGGTGCCTCTGGATCCGGACGTAAAGTCCGAGTGGACTACCATCTTGTACCCTCGTCTATCTAGGGCTTTGACTGCCCCCCCTGTCAAATGTGTCTCCTGCAGAAGTATTATCATGGGTTTCCGTCTCCTGATCGCGGTAAGGACCAAACCTCGTTTAACCTTGTCCCCCAGCCCTCTCACGTTCCAGGACATGACACGCAAGGCCGGGCATTGCGTTTCAGCATCCCCCCCTCCCCTTACAGGACTGTACGTATCCGCCATTGGGTATTCAGGGGTCGGTAGTGTAGTGCAGGAGAAATGTCACCCGTGTACCGGGCGCGCCTCCGCCCACCAGGAATCAGGAGGACCCCACGAGGGACACCCTCCCCCCCACCCAGGGCTGACCCACCCTCAAAGGCGCTGCTGGGAGTTGCATCTCCCTGTCCATAACTCTCGTTTCGTTTAAACACATATGGAAACCTAGTTACTTTCCTTGACCATGCATGTATGTTCCTAACATTAACAGAACCCCCCCCTCCCAACTGCCCCCTCCCTGCATCCCTGCCTAACGGACTTTCAACTGCCCGCCTCCCCAACTGAGCAGAGCGCTTTACCCAACCCACAACCAGAGTACTTGCGTGTAAGGGGGGAGAGTGTCTCCCTGAGCAGGCGGCATCCCTGCATGCTTCTGGGGTAGTGTCGCCAGAGTCCAAAAACAGCTACCAGGCGACGTGACGACTATCAGCAGTAGTTAGTGAGGCCATCGTACGAGTGGGAGTCATTCCTCTTCGCCATTCCCTGCAAGTCCATGCGAGTGCGAGCCCTCTGCCCCACTCCGGTCGGATGACTGCGAGCCAGTCCCATTGTGTCCTCCGCGGTCGGTCCGGTGCCTGGATGATTTGCGCTGTCGGTCCACCGTGTGCCATCCCTCCAACCAGTCCCGGGCAGCGTCCGGGGTGTCAAAGAACCACACTTTCTTGTCTGCCACCACCCGCAACCGGGCCGGAAACTGCATCGAGTATTGTAGTTCTTTTTCCCGCAATGTTTTCTTGACCTCTAGGAATGTTTTCCTCCTCCTGGCGACCTCCGCCGTGTAATCCGGGAAGAACGCTATCCTCGAGTTCTGGATCTGGATGGCCGGCGCCACTCGCGCGGCCTGCAGGATGGTGTTGCGGTCTCGAAAATTGAACAATCTTGCTAGTATTGGCCGAGGTGGCCCTCCAGTCTTAGGCCTCCCCCCCGGCACCCTGTGGGCCCGTTCCACCGAGAAGAAGTTCGATAGTCCCTTAGGTTGGAGCTTGGTCCTAACCAACTCCTCCACGTAGAGATCCATGGCACCCGTGTTCTCCGATTCCGGCACTCCCAAAATTCGGACGTTGTTGCGTCTGGAGCGCCCTTCCTGGTCACGAAGCAGTCTGTTATCCGTCTGCAGACGTTCCATCGCCGTCTGTAGTTCCGATACATCATCAACCAGGGATTTGGTGACTACCTCCATCTGCTTGACCTTTTCCGACATCTTGTGGAGGTCCGCCCGGATTAGCGTGACCTCAGTAGCTGTAGCACCCACCGTTGCCTGTACTTGCGCCAATGCCGCCAGGGCGTCCTCAATAGTGGCCTTCTTGGTGCCCTCCGGCTCCATCGTTTCCCCCCCGTTTTGCGCTGGTCTTGGGGCGGGGAGTGCTTGTCATACGCAAATTTGTCCAGCCTGACCTGGGCGGCAGTTTGTCTGGGCCCTCTCTGTGACATGGCGGACACCCTCTGAAATGTAGGGTCTGTCGTGAGGGACAATGGGTACTCTGTGCGTGCACTCAACGGTAGGTCCGGACCTCAGCCGTCACAGCAGGGGATGCGGGGCGCCGCGTCCTCGCAGGGCATCAGATGTAGTGGCTTCCCCCTCCCGGCCAATCCGTAAGATACCCGGTGCTCCTGGTCAATAAGATGTGGGTCGGGCCAGGCTCGTAGGTGCGACCCCGCTGTCCCCAATGCGTGGCCTCCCTCCAGGTGCGTACAAGTCAGGGTTCGCTCGCCCTCTTCCGCCAGGCAAGCAGGGGGGGGAAGGAAAATCACACCCCCGGTGCCCACCTCTCCCAGGGCGAAGTCAAGGGGCCGCGAAGCCCCCTCCAGATAACCGGGGCTCGGGACCGACCACCGCCCAGCAGGGGGAGGGGGCCGCCACTGATGGGACTCGACGTGTGTCCGGCGCCCAAGATGGCTGTTCCTCCTACGTGGTGTTCGGCGTCCGTGGAGGCTGCAGGTGGTGGCCACGGCCCCCCGCCCCCGCTGCCGGGGGTCGCGGAGCTCCGCTCGCGCCCCCAGGTGTCCGGGGAGAAGAAGGATGAAGTGGTTCGATGCCGTGGCCGGCCGGCACTTCCGGCTTGGTGTGTCCGCCGGGAGGCAACTTCCGGTCGGCCCCAGGGACTACTGTGGCTCCGGTGCTCACTGGGAGATGACAGGCCTCACCGGTCGCGGGCTTCAGTGGCGGCTCCGGGGCCGCAGACGCGCCGAATCAGCCTCAGATTCACTCCGCCGGGTGCCGCACGGACTCCGGTTCTCCACCGCCCCGTTTTGCACTGTTAGGTGCCGGATAACTATGTCGGATGGTCACGGGAAGCCTTCCCTGCTCCGGAGCCTCCTCAAGCAGCAGCCGCCATCGATGGCTGCTAGCCACGCCCCCCCGGCTGGTCCTTGCTACCCTTTTTGGGTAAGGTGCTGGAGCGACACGTCACCTCTGTGCTCAGCTCCTTTGTCGAGGAGAATGGGGTGCTGGCCCCCTGCCAGGCGGGGTTTCGGCCAAGGCACTCGACCGAGTCAGTGGTGGTGTCTGTGCTGGATACCCTCAGGGAGGGCATTGATATTGGTCAACCCCAGGTGCTGGTCCTCCTTGATTTGTCCGCCGCTTTTGACACGGTGGATCATTCCATCTTACTCTCCCGTGTCGGGGCGGCGGGTGTCAGAGGCTCGGCCCTCATTTGGCTTTCATCCTTCCTGAGGGACCGGACCCAGGCGGTTCGTCTTGGGGAGTTTTCAGCTACCCCCTGTAAGGTCCAGTGCGGGGTGCCTCAGGGTTCTTCTCTGTCTCCTCTATTATTCAATCTGTACATCTCTCCTCTTATCTTTGCTCTTCAGCAGCTGGAGGTCACGGTATATAACTATGCCGATGACCTCCAGCTCATCTTTAATCTTTCCTCTTCCCCCGACTCTATATCTAACTCCCAATCTATTCTGTCTTTTATCAGGGACTGGATGAACTACAACCACCTGAAGCTCAACCCCGATAAGACGGAACTTGTGCTTACGGGTGGTTGCTCCAGTCCCTGGAATTCTCTATTTTGGCCCCCCTCCTTCGGTTCTCCCCCCACTCCGGCTTCCTCAGTTAAGACTTTAGGTATCAAGCTCAACGATAAACTCACCATACACTCCCAGATAGGCTCTGTGGTATCTTCTTGCTTTCTTATTCTCCGTACTATTCGCTCTATTTCTCGTTTCTTCTCTTTCCCTGCACTCAAACTGATCATGTCCGCACTGGTCCTATCCCGCCTGGACTACGGGAATGCCCTGTTCAACGGCATCCCACAGTACAGCTTGCGCAAGCTCCAACTGGTTCAGAACCAGGCGGCCCGCCTTGCATTCGGTCTCCCTAGATTCCACCACACCTCTCCTCTGTTGAAGACCCTTCACTGGCTTCCAGTTCGGGAACGCGCTTTGTTCAAATTAGGCTGCTTGGCCTTTCAGGCCAGGTCTGGTCTGGCCCCTATCTTTATATCCTCAGCCATCAAAACTTATGTTCCCAGCAGAGCCCTCCGTTCCTCGGCTCAACATCTACTAGTAGCCCCACGTTTCAGGAAAAAGAAACAGGGCGGTTCTAAATTTGCTACTCTCGCCCCTGTGTTTTGGAATTACCTTCCCTTCCACCTCAGATCCCTTACCCAGTATTCCCTCTTCCGTAAATCCCTGAAAACCTTCTTGTTCACCAAGGCCTTCCTGTCTTAAATTTCCCCCCCTGTTTCAGTCTACGTCCTAGTGGTTGATTCTAGCCCCCCTGGTAGTTTGCTATCTCAGCGCCAAGAAACCGTTCGGTGTATGCTGAGCTTTAAAAATGCTTTAAACTTTAAACTTAAATGAAAATGAGGCAACTCAGTTTTTTGTGTGGCTTAACCAGCAAGATAGTTTTTTTAAATTCACCAACACCATGAGTAGGTCTAATTTGATCTTTCTGGATCTTAACATTCTGGCAAGCGATGGTAAATTAATAACAACCACGCATTTCAAACCCCCATAGAGAAACGGTTTACTAACCTATGAAAGCTTTCACCCGAGACATTTAAAACAGAACCTGCCCTTTGGACAATTCTTAAGGCTCAGGAGAAACTGTTCTGAAAAGAATGACTACCTCAAACAAGCAGAGGATCTGAGTATCAAACTAAAGGAAAGAAATTACCCAACTCAGCTTATCAAGAAAGCGATGAAGAGGGCGGGTAACAATCATAGGGACGCCCTTTTGGAACCAAGAGAAAGAACTGTGGCAGATGTCAAAAGACCAATCTGCATTACCACGTTTAGCAAGGTGTCTGACCAGATCACGAAAATTGTGAAAAAACATTGGTCAATTGTCAACAGTGGCAACATGACTATACCTGTACCAATGTTCAGCCACCGACGGGGCAAAAACCTGAAAGACCATCTCGTCCACACTCGCCCACAACTAATGACGCCAACAAACAGACTACAACCACTACCCACGGGACACTACCCTTGCAACAACTGCAGTGTGTGTCATTTGACATCGACCACAAAGAGCATCACTTTCAACGACAATACCACATGGCACCTAAAACAAATGTCCAACTGTAACACTAGCGGTGTAGTGTACTTAATAACTTGTGTTTGTAACCTACACTATGTGGGGATGACAACAAGAAAGGTCAGTACACGTATTGTTGAGCACAGGAGTAACATCCGGTGCAAACGGGCCACCACACGGATGACCAGTCATTTCCTGGAGAAAAATCACACACCCAATGATATGACCTGGGTGGTACTGGAGACTGTTAAAAACAGGGACAATCTAGAAAGAATCCTACATGAACATGAACAAAGATGGGTGTTCAGATTACGTACAGATACCAAAGGACTGAACGATGATATACCGTGGGGTGCGTTCACAACCTGAACTGATCACTTCTGTGAGTAAACCCCGACCGATATCCACTCCAAATCACAGAAACGGTGACCAATAAAATATGCATTACTGTAAGTATGATTGCAGGAACCTCTCCATTCAATTGAGTCATTAAAAGTATGGTTAACCCCTTAGGTGTTATGCCAACAAGTTCCGTTACCAAAGATTATCCATCAAACACGATGGGACCACTATGATATCCCATATATTGCGGGCTCATTTTTAATCATACAGGGGCCCCCCCTTTTTTCTGTTTTCTCCAATAATCAATACCATACTGAACAGGTCCAGCTGTGACTGAACTCCCTAAATTTATTCACTACCAACTATCAACAATGGGTACAAACTGTCTATCATAATGTCAGAATGAGGACATGCTCACTCATTGACTAGCTGCATTACCGCTAAAAATAATAATAAAAATAAAAATAATGGCACTTCTGACCCACATAATAAGCTCCCATCTGTTTGTGGTCTGATCGTACTGAGAAACCATTAATGTCCAAACTACAGTACGAATATTCTGCTAAACATTTGATTGCTTATGGAGCATTTAACATTAATCCTGCAACATGGGATAAGTTTTTTAATTAATTACGAACATACATCAAGACCGCCTAATAGCAGTCTCGAACTCTGCTCTCTAGAGCTCCTGAAGTGGTGCCGACTCCTAAGATGTCCACCACTACCGCGCGGTCTAGCAGCTCGATGTGCAAACCCGGAAGCTCCTCTGATTTAATAACGCGAACGCCGGGCACCGAGCAAGATGCGGTTCTGAGGGGAGCAGCTAGTAGGTATTCCCCTGTGTTTTCACGACGAAGGAAGTAAGTGGAAGTGCCTGATAGAACCAAACCAGTATTAACGTGTTGGTTTGTTTTAGGCTTAAAGTAGGACTGTGATTAACTTACCGATATATGTCTCTTTCCATATCGATTGTTTAGCATTGAGTCCATTGGTGAAAACGACCCCTTAGAGAGACCATGAAGTGCGATTGAGCACATCACCATGTAAATATCTTCAAACAGTTATTTCCTGGCTAAGACTGTATCTATACTTATGTGTTGTGTGTCTATCGTCCTGATCACATTAAGTCCTGTCTTGTTTTTTTTGTGTGAATTCACAAACCACCTTTATTGTAAATACCATAGTGTATTCCACATTATGAGAGCCTGCACGCACCATTATGGTGTAAATTTTTCACCATAGCACAAGAGGCGTGCGTCATGAGAAGACACGATGTGATCCCCCTCTGAAGGGAGCTATAAAACGCTATTAATGTTGTTTTTTATTCACAGTTTTTGGAAAAATCCCCCAAAAAACGTATGTATTCTAGTATGAACGCATGCCTTATATTTTGTATTGTTTAGTATCCCTGTCTAATAGACCCAGGAGTGGCATATGTAGGGCTGGTCCCTACATGGTCCTGAGGAAATGCTAGGGGTAGCATGAAACATGTTGACCATTCACTAAACCAATCTCCATTACAAGTTGGTTACTAGTGATCTCACCCCATTTTTAATATACCTGACTAGGAGCAGAATAAAGTTATTGAGGCCCACTAATCACGGTATTTTTAATCATCCACACCCACTCCTACACCTTGCACCACACAGTCTTTTCACATGAAAAGTGCTCCTGCGTAGTTCGCGAGTCGCAGCACGCCCCTTTTCATAGAGAACTGGGAGGGCCCCAATGATGAAGCATGTCACGGTGGGGAAACCCCAGTGAGTGAGGGGACACTAGAAAGAAATTTTTCATTCTTGGCAGGCACCACTGACTATATAGGCCAGTTGCCACTACCTGAGCTAGGTCCATGAATCCAGTAATTTGGATTCTTTGTTAGATGGTGAGAAAATATCTTCAGAAATTATAGACTCCTCAACCGGTTTCAGTCAGCTGGCAGGTGCTGCAGTCTTAAGACGGTAGGGCTGGCTTAAGGCTACGTCTTTTCGGCCTGAGGTGCAAGCAAGCGTACTCTATTTGCCTTTTCATGGAGAGTCCCTCTTCGGCAAGCAGGTGGATGACATCTTCGAGTCCATCATGAAAGATAAGGACACTGCTCGCGCCCTGGGATCTCTCCAGTACCGGAAGCGGCCATTTTGTGGAGCACGTGGCAGGGGCACATCCTCCAATTTTTGAGGCTCCTCCCAGTACCGCTCCTATGGTGAAAACAAGCAGCGCTATTCCTACCAACATCAGAATAGGCAGTCTGATTCCAGGCCTTATAGGAGAAAATCCAACTACAGAGGAGGTACTACCTCTAAGAAATAATGACTTTCTAAAGATCAAGTCTTATCCTGCTCTGAAAATTGGAGGTCGAATCTCCCAAAACATTTACAATTGGTCGAAAATAACTTCAGATAGTTGGGTCTTGGATGTCATCTCAAAAGGCCACGCTCTCTAATTTCTCAAATTTCCTCCCAACCGCCATCCCTCTGGTCCCCCTCCAGAACACTTGAAGGAAATGTTTGCACAAGTTGCAGTTATAATCCAAAAAGGGGCAGTGGAAGTGGTTCCTCGATTACAACAAGGGACGGGCTTTTATTCCTACTTTTTTTCTTATCAGGAAGAAATCGGGAGAATGGGGCCCGATCTTAGATCTCCGAGCCCTCAACAAGTTTATAAAGTCCCAAACATTTCGAATGCGGACCTTGCTGGAAATCTTACAGTTCCTGAATCCCGGGGAGTTCCTCTCCACAATCGACCTCCAAGACGCATACTTTCATGTGCCAATCCATCAAAGACACAGGAAGCACCTCCGTTTCAAAGTAGGATCAAAACACTTCCAATTCAAGGTTCTGCCTTTCGGCCTTCGTTCCGCGCCGAGAGTCTTCACAAAGTTAATGGCTCCGGTTGCGGCTTATCTACGCCTCCAGGGCATACAAATCTACCCTTTTTTTAGACGACTGCTTGATAAAGGCCCCAACCTTTCTCGCAGCAGAACAACACACTCAGACTTGCCGGTCAGTCTTCCAAGACTTGGGTCTTTCCATCAACCACTAGAAATCGCTTGTCCGTCTAGCACAACAAAGGGTCTTTCTAGGAGCATTAATAGATACACATCTAGCAAAGGTGTTTTTCGCGGGAGCGCCAAGATCGCAATGCCAAACTGGTGGCTCTTCAACACTCAAAGTCCGTTTCTGTCCGGATGTTAAAATCCTTTCTGGGCATGACCTCGTCCTGCATACCGCTGATCACCAATTGCAGGTTACACATGCGAGTCCTCCAAGAAGAATTGGACAAACAATGGCAGAAAGTCTCAGGGACATTCAACGACAAAGTCTTCCTGACCCCTCGCATCCAGGGCGCATTGGAATGGTAGGCTCACCTTCCAAACATTGCAACAGGGCGTCTGTTTCAGGAAACAGCCCCACGCTTACCCTTACGACGGACGCTTCCTTAGAGGGTTGCGGTGCGCACCTCGAAGGGTTGTCAGTCAACGGCAAATGGACGGCAGACCAGCGCAAGTGGCACATCAATCGGCTGGAACTCTTGGCTATTTTTCTCGCCCTGAAATCTTTCCGTCTGCTGGTGGAAGGAGAGTCACTGTTGGTGCGTACGGACAACACCACCAGTAAGCACTACCTCAACAAGCAAGGGGGTACGAGATCTCTTCACTCTCCAGACAGGCACAACAAATCTGGGAATGGGCAATACAACATCGAGTCCAGTTAACTGCAGTTCACATACTGGGCATCTCTAACGCCCTTGCAGACTCTCTCAGCAGAACGGCCACAGACAATCACGAGTCGAAACTCCCATCAGCCAACTCTGGAGTATGTATTTCGCCTATGCGGCCAGCCGGAGCTGGATCTGTTTGCAACTCCACTCAACCGCAAATACCTACGCTACGCAAGTTGACATCCCCACAAAGGGTCAAGCGGGAATGCATTTTTGATCAACTGGTCGAAAAAATTTGTGTACTCTTTTCCGACAATCCCTATGATACCTAGTCTCCCTCACAGAAAGAGACTTCAACCATGTCACATCCTGTTGATTGCGCCCAGGTGGCCGCGTCGACCATGGTTCACGGATCTTCTTCTTTTTTCCCCAGTGCGATCCGATCCCTCTTCGCCCCGGCCTCACCTTCTCACCATGAGCCACGGGCAGATGTGCCATCCAGACCTGGCATCTCTCCAGCTTCATGCTTGGAACCTGAGCACCGCGAGTTTACCCATCTAAATATTGATCCGGACTTCAGAGAGGTCCTTGCCCACGCACGGACTTTCTCCACTACATAAACCTATAAATTTAAATGGAAGCGGTTTTATGTTTGATGCCACTCGCAAAACATTGATCCTTTGCTCGCTACTCCTGAGCAGATCTTGCCCTTCTTCCTTTGGCAAAGTCGGGACTTTCACATTCCACTCTCGGTTTTCCTGGCTGCAGTTTCTCGTTTTCGACATGGTTCCATGTCTCTGTATTCCTCACGGATCATTTGCCAATTCTTTAAATGTCTGTTTCCACCTATCCGGCGTCCTCCCCCTTCTTGGCGTCTGAATCTTGTCTTGGCCCAGCTTCTTAAGCCTCCATTTGAACCAATCCACTCAGCGGATTTGAAATTCCTTACTAATCCTCCTCGCACTGTCGTCCTCCAGGCGAGTGAGCGACATGCAAGCTTTTACAATCCAGCCTCCGTTTCTTCAGTTTTCCAAAGACGCTGTTGTACTACGTACAAACCCTAAGTTAATGCCCAAGGTCCATTCGGATTTCCACCTTAACGAACCTGTCATACTCAAAACACTTTTCCCTAACCCGCAGTCTCCTGCTGAGCGTACTCTTCATTCCCTGGACTTGAAACAATGCCTCATTCTACATCCAACGTACTGCTGCCTTTCGAAGGTCGGCCCAGCTCTTTGTGGCTTATGGACGGATGCGCTAGGGACATCCAGTCACTAAACAGACCATCACTCGTTGGATTTCTTCTGCAATATCCAACTGCCATAAACGCGCTGGCAAGCCTCTTTCTGCTCCAGTGCGAGCACACTCGACGAGCGCAGTAGCATCCTCTACTGCCCTATTTGCTGGAGTGCCTCTACATAAGATCTGCAGGGTGGCAACGTGGTCCAGCAGGCACACGTTCACGAGGCACTATTGTCTGGAGGCAGCTTCTGCTGAGGATACTGCTGTGGGTCAAGCGGTGCTACGAAATCTCTTCAAATAAAGGTGAGCCTCTGTTGCTTCCCGGCTCCTGTCATAAGAGGTTTTATTGTGCATTCATGTACATGTTGCAAATGTGTATTGATATGCTTGCTGTGAGAAGTTGGCCTGATGTGCAGTGTTCACTATTCTAGTGATCACTATATATCAGTCCAAACAACCCTTATTGATGATTGGTTGTAAGTCAACCTTATAGACCAGCTATCCTAGTAGCATGGATACGAGCAGTCTAAGGCTAAGACTCTAGAGGGCGTGTTAAGCCAGCTGTTTTACCATCACATTACCCCTTGAACACCCAGTGAAAGGACACCACACAAGTGTTATGAAAATAAACAATGTATTTATTAGAATCACAACAACCCTGTACTCTTTATGAGGACAGGGTGCTAAGCACACAACAACACTCTTACGAAAATACTTAAGTTAGCACAGTATTTACAAATGCCAGAGGGGCACGAAAAACCATATACTTTAAAAGTGGAATGCGAAATTACTAGCAGGTAAGTACAGGGCTAATAGGCTTTGGAATCGCTAGGACTTGACTAGGGAATCGTTAGATTACTTCTAGGAGACCTAGGGGACTCGGGTGCAGAGTGTGCACTCTCACGCGGGATGCGGGACAAAGTCTATGGAAGCTAGTAAATGTAAAGTTAGTGTTCACGGGCGAACCCGACCTGGTAGGGAGAAAACGACAGTGGATCCTGACCCTTGGATAGTGAGGCTATGCTGGGGCACCGAAGTGCCGAAGTTACCTAGCCCAGGGGCTGCAGCTGCATAGGTCTCAAAAGACGTCGGGAATCCTCGTTGCCGGACCAGGAGCCTGGAAGAAAGATGCTGGCAGGCGACCAGTTGAAGATAGTTCGAGTTGATCCAAGCCTGGATCTGGAAGAGGGATGACACCTGAAAGCAGAGGGGACCAAGTTCGTGACTACTAGCCAGTAGTCAGTGGGCACCAGGAGGGCACCGGATGGTAGTCACCTCGACTAGGTGAGTGGGCGACGCTGGCTCTGCAGATCTCACGGACCAGGAGGCGTTGTCGGCGACCAGGATGGAGAGGCGAGCTGTCCCACGATGGATGAAGCTGTCGGCGTCACCCAGGATTGGGCAACAAGCCTTGGCTAATTCAAGCCCACGCGGTGGACTCAAAATGGCGTCTTGAGTGGACCAGGAGGGTCCGGGGTGCTCCTCTTCGGGAAGGGAGCAAGGGCCAGTCTGGAGCAACCAGACTAGCAGCAGTGATGTCGTCGGGCGTCGTTCAGAAGGCCACAAGCCAGCGGGCTAGTAGCCAAACAACGCGGTGAGCAGCAAAAAGCAGAAGGGCCCCACGCAGATCGTGGAGATGCTGGGAGGCTGTACTTCGGTGCTGGAGCTGCTCAGGGTCGGGGCTTCTCGGACCCCAAAGCACTCACCAGGAAATTACTCTGCGGGCTTGCTGTGCAGAAGTCGTGCAGTCTTGCAGATGGCCGGTCCCTCGAGGTCTCGTCGCACCCACGGTTCTCAGCTGGGCTGTAGAGGTGGGTAGAGGTCAGAGGTGCCAGGGAAGCCGGTTCTCGTCGAGCTGGGCAGTCGGATTCCGGAGGAAGGACTTGCAGCAGACCGCAGTGTTCTTGATGGTGCCTGCGGATGCAGGGTGACTACTCCTTAGCCACAAGGGAGAATCTTGAAGAAGGAAATCTTGAAGTCCTTTCGTAGAAAGTCGTGTCTTGATTCCAAAGATGATCTAATTTGGAAGGGGGCCTGCTCCTACCTTTTATCTGGGAAAAGGGGGCTGGCACGCGACTAAGTCCTGCCCTAGGGGTGGGACCAGGAGGGGGGTGGTTACACCCACTTCCTTGGCGGGCTTTTCCCCAGCACAGGGTCTGGAGTGTCCCTGGAACTGGTTCAAGCCAGCCTATGCACAGTGAGCACCGGGGTGCCACGTGCAGTCACCTTCCTCTGAAGCCCTGCCTACCTACAAATACACAAAATCCTGTCTGGGACGGTGCTGGCACCGCCCCTGGCAGGAAACCCTTTGTCCTTATCTCCTGCTCTGGGAGGACTCCCAGCAGCAGGAGGGCAGACTTGTGTCTCGGTGGCAGCATCCATTTTGTGGATGCTAAGGCTCTGTCTGACTTTAACCGGGGTTAGGGGTTACATACATGTCGTGTCCCTCTAGAAGGGTGGAATGCTAACCCCGTCGCCAGAATTGGCGAGGGGTTAGTATTCCAATTCGTATGACACCTTACTCGACATGTTTTGATAAAGCGATACCAGAGTTGGCATATAACCGCGAGGATTATAATGCACTTAAGAGTATATGGTATGCGATATCATGGAAACGGCTAAGGGATAGATCCCGAAAGCCGCAGACAGGCTCAGCTCATGCCAGAGCACCATCTCACACGATTCCAAGCACTCTGCCTTCAGGATTGTTAAGGCCTGCCATAGGAGTGACTGATAGGAGATCTGTGTGTCCATTTTGGGGTTAGATATAGGTATACTATATCTACAGCAAAGGGTGAGTACACCACCTTGCCCCAGCTGTCGTGCAGCCAGTTGTGTCAGTTTAGTTAGTCAGTCCAGGGGTGGCACAATACATGCTTCAGCCCCTGGGAGACTTCTGGGTGCACCTCAGCCCTGGGTACAGGGACTTGGAGAGGGCCCAGTGCCAATGCAGTACCTGAGTACAATTTGGATAGAGAGAACAGCTAGGCTGTGGGTCTGATTAGCAGGCCCACAGCCAGGGAAAGTCGTAAACCAGTGCAGCAAAAAGCAAAAATCTGGGTGATCATAGGATTGCAGACCCTACTCTCCTACACTTGCTCTTTATTTTTTGCCTTTTATGACTCTGGTATTATGGCGTACTGCTTTCTATTCTTATTTAAGCATGTGAATCTATAAAAGACACCCCTAATACAGGAGAAGAACAATAGTTACCTGTAAACTGTGGTTCTCCAGTATTGGTGTCTTTCATAGATTCACATGCGACCCACCCTTCCTCCCCTCAGAGGCTCTCTTCTCCTCATGCAATCTTGGTCACTCTTGTGCTACGAAAATCTGAGGACTTGAGCTTCTGAGGAGAAGTTTCTAGAGGGTGTTACAGACTGATTGCCCGGAATGTGGACTATTATAATGACATGGATATGTTACTAAAGTGAACTCTCCCTCTATGCTTTCTATGGGCTAATGTTGTTCTATGTTTAAGGTTTTATTTCTTTTAGATATATTTTGATATCTATTTATATACTTATGTGTATATCTATATATGTATGTACTTTATGTATATATGTTTCTACTACTATTTCATGTGCCGTGGGACTCAGCACTTCGACGACAGGGAATTATTCAAGCATGTGAATTTATGAAAGACACCAATACTGGAGAACGACAGTTTACAGGTGAGTAACTATTCTTCCCTCCCCCTGCTACAGGTCATCTATTTCCTCATAATAATGTAAAAATTCCTGATGTTTGTTAAAGACCGTGATCAGTTGCAATTGAAAATCCTTGCTTTCAGGCTGAGCTGTACACTAGAAAGTTTCTCCCCTGGCGACACGACCCTTGTCGACCTTGCAGGTGAGACTTACATCGCCTCCAGGGTCTCCTGCACTCCATTGCCTACCGGCGCAGCCGATTTGAGGTGCTGACGCCGGCACGCAGAAAATTGCCGCCGCCATATTAGGGGAAGGCAGGGTAGCGGTCCAGCTCTTGGACGACTCCCACCCTCCTCACCATGTATAAAAGTCGACTGATTTCCCGTCCGTGCAGCGGGCGGGCGCAGCGGGCGCGCCAATGGCAAGCCAGTCTGCGCCCGTCTGCGCCTGGCCCGGGCCTAGGGCCAGTCCCCCTGCCCATTTTACTAATGTTAGCCCTATTAGCTGGACTAGAGAGCAGCTGTTACAAATTCGGACAGGCGTCTGTACGCTGCTCTCTCGCTGCCCTCCGGGCAAGCTGGAGGGTCATCCTTTTAAATGCCCACGTTGTGACCCGACTCTTCCTCCTTGGGTTAAACACGTTCCTTCACTTACCATCCTAGCCAAACGTACAAGTCTCCCATTGACGCTGAGGGCTGGATTGGTCAACTGTCGCTCTCTTCCCCGTCATGCAAGCGAGATCTGGTCAGCACTTGTCTCACATGGCTGGGATATCTTGTTCCTTACGGAAACTTGGATAAAGGATACTTCCAAACCGGATATCCATTTAGCCTCCCCCCCCGGCTATTTTCTGAAGGGTATTAACCGAGAGGGAAAAACGGGGGGTGGCCTTGCTATCATTCTGAAATCTCACCTGCGCCTGACGATCAAGAAACTTACGAATATAGGGCTAATTGAAGCTATGTATTTCACCTTTTCGGACTCGGCTGCTGTTATCTTGGCCGGTATTCTTGTGTATAAGCCCCCCAGTGCCTCAGCCCCTTCATTAATGCTACTAGTACACCTTATAGCGGACTTTTCCCTTAAACATCAGCACTTTATAGTGCTTGGTGATTTCAATCTTCATGCTGAAGACCCTTCATGTTCTCAGGCTACTCAATTACTAGACACCTTGCAGGGTCTGAGCTTGCCCCAATTGATCCAGGGACCGACGCATACAGCAGGCCATACTCTTGATTTAATTTTTTCTAATCTCCCTGGTATCACAGTTCATCCCTCCCTTCCCCTCACCTGGTCCGACCATTTCCTTCTCCCGTTTGAGATTTTGCTCCCTTCTGCTCCTAGCCCAGTGGCACTTGGCAGGGACTACGGGAGAAAATGGCATAAAGCCACCTGCTCTGCCTTACAACCCGTTTTCTCGTACCCAGCTGATCCATTAACCTATGATATTGATGCAAGCGTGGCCCAATTCAACTCAGCTCTATTGCTTGCCGTTGAGGCCACCGCCCCCCTTCTGCCTGTCGCTTCTGCAAGATCCCTCCCCTCTGCCCCGTGGTTCTCTCCAGCCCTGCGTGCGGAGAAAAGCCACTGTAAAAAATTAGAACGCAGATGGCGACACACTTATGATCCAGAGGCTAAAAGCATCTACAAATCTGCTTTGAAAAATGTTATCAAATTAAAAAGTCCACTATGAGAGACTTCTTCGCCTTACAAATTAAAAACGCTGAGAACTCTTCTAAAACTCTTTTTAATATCGTAAAAGACTTTGTTAATCCTCCCGCTATGATACCCCAGAACTTCTCTAGCCAGGCCTTATGTAACGGTTTGTCTGAGTATTTTCAAGATAAAATTGAGAAAATTACGTCCACCTTTCCGCCGGCTCCGGCTCTAATCCCTTCCATTGCCAAGAATTTGGATCATACAACATCGTCTTTGGTGGCTTTTAAAGATCTTACCACTGTCTGCTTTTAAGCTATTCACTCAGTGCAAATCTGGTTCCCCGTTAGACCCGGTCCCGCCAAAGGTTGAGTAACCTTGCTCCCCTTCTGATCGAACCACTCATTTCTATCTGAAATTCCTCCCTGCACTTGGGCCAATTTCCAACGGCTTGGAAAGAGGTTATGCTAGTCCCCATCCTGAAGAAGGTGGATGCAGATCCAGCGCAATTCTGTTATTACCGCCCCATCTCCCTTCTCCCTAAACCAGCGAAGGTCTTGGAGAAGGCCGTGCAGTTACAACTTAAGGACTATCTGGAAACCAATTTTCTGCTACACGATTCCCAGTCGGGTTTCAGAACTGGGTTCAGTACTGAGACGGCGCTCCTGGAGGTCTCTGAGACTATTCGTGAGTGTGTGGATAGGGGCGAGGAGGCCTTGTTGGTCCTCCTCGACCTATCCGCCGCTTTTGATACGGTGTCCCATGTGATTTTATTGGATCGCCTAAAGCAGATTGGACTGGGTGGTTTAGCTTTGTCTTGGATCAGTTCCTTCCTTAGTGGACAAACTCAGAGGGTCCTCCTCAAACCATTTGAATCTGAGAGTAAACCCCTTACTTGTCTGTGGCGTGCCTCGGGGCTCGGCGTTGAGCCCACTGTTTTTCAATGTGTATCTTGCCCCATTGGCGAGGGTGGTGGAGTCCTGGGGGATCAGAGTGATCTCTTACGCTGATGACACACAGCTAGTGTTTTCTTTTAGAGATCACTCTGACTCCAGTTTCTCCTGTTTCCGCCACTGTCTTGACGACATTTGCTCCTGGATGACCTCTAACCATCTTAGGCTCAACACCGATAAGACGGAGGTCTTATTTTTCAATCAAAAAACCACCATACCCTCCATTCGGTGGTGGCCGACCGGACTTAATCCTCCTCCCATCCCTGTCCAAACAGTGCGCAATTTGGGCTTCCAATTTGATGATTGTAGGAGAGTAGGGTCTGCAATCCTATGATCACCCAGATTTTTGCTTTTTGCTGCACTGGTTTACGACTTTCCCTGGCTGTGGGCCTGCTAATCAGACCCACAGCCTAGCTGTTCTCTCTACCCAAATTGTACTTAGGTACTGAATTGGCACTGGGCCCTCTCCAAGTCCCTGTACCCAGGGCTGAGGTGCACCCAGAAGTCTCCCAGGGGCTGAAGCATGTATTATGCCACCCCTGGATTGACTAACTAAAACTGACACAACTGGCTGCACGACAGCTGGGGCAAGGTGGTGTACTCACCCTTTGCTTTAGATATAGTATACCTATATCTAACCCTAAAAATGGACACACAGATCTCCTATCAGTCACTCCTATAGCAGGCCTTAACAATCCTGAAGGCAGAGTGCTTGGAATCGTGTGAGATGGTGCTCTAGCATGAGCTGAGCCTGTCTGCGGCTTTCGGGATCCATCCCTTAGCCGTTTCCATGATATCGCATACCATATACTCTTAAGTGCATTATAATCCTCGCGGTTATGTGCCAACTCTGGTATCGCTTTATCAAAACATGTCGAGTAAGGTGTCATACGAATTGGAATACTAACCCCTCGCCAATTCTGGCGACGGGGTTAGCATTCCACCCTTCTAGAGGGACACGACATGCCTGTAACCTATAACCCGGTTAAAAGTCAGACAGAGCCTTAGCATCCACAAAATGGATGCTGCCACCGAGACACAAGTCTGCCCTCCTGCTGCTGGGAGTCCTCCCAGAGCAGGAGATAAGGACAAAGGGTTTCCTGCCAGGGGCGGTGCCAGCACCGTCCCAGACAGGGTTTTGGGTATTGTAGGTAGGCAGGGCTTTAGAGGAAGGTGACTGCAAGTAGCACCCCGGTGCTCACTGTGCATAGGCTGGCTGGAACCAGTTCCAGGGGCACTCCAGCCCCTGGCCTGGGGAAAAGCCCGCCAAGGAAGTGGGTGTAACCACCCCCCTCCTGGTCCCACCCATAGGGCAGGACCTAGTCGCGTGCCAGCCCCCTTTTCCCAGATAAAGGTAGAGACTGGCCCCCTTCCAAATCAGATCATCTTTGAATCCTGAAACTACTTTCTGCGAAAGGAACTCAAGACTTCTTCCTAAGATTTCTCCCTTGTGACTAAGGAGTAGTCACCCTGCATCCGCAGGCACCATCTAAGAACACTGCGGTCTGCTGCAAGTCCTTCCTCCGGAATCCGACTGCCCAGCTCGACGAGAACCGGCTTCCCTGGCACCTCTGACCTCTACCCACCTCTACAGCCCAGCTGAGAACCGTGGGTGCGACGAGACCTCAAGGGACCGGCCATCTGCAAGACTGCACGACTTCTTTCCAGCAAGCCCGCCGAGTGAATTCCTGGTGAGTGCTTTGGGGTCCGAGAAGCCCCCACCCTGAGCAGCTCCAGCACCGAAGAGCAGCCCCCCAGCATCTCCACGATCTGCGTGGGGCCCTTCTGCTTTCCGCTGCTCACCGCGTTGTTTGGCTACTAGCCCGTTGGCTTGTGGCCTCCCTGACGACGCCCGACGACATTTCTGCTGCTGGTCTGGTTGCTCCAGACTGGCCCTTGCTCCCTCCCAGAAGAGGAGCACCCCGGACCCTCCTGGTCCACTCAAGACGCCATTTTGAGTCCACCGCGTGGGCTTGAATTAGCCAAGGCTTGTTGCCCAATCCTGGGTAACTTCGACGCCAACGACTTCATCCTCCGTGGGACAGCTCGCACCTCCATCCTGGTCGCCGACAACGCCTCCTGGTCCGAGAGACTGCAGAGCCCAGCAGCGCCCACTCACCTGACTGCGGTGACTTCGCCCGGTGCCATCCTGGTGCCCACTTAATCACTGGCTAGTGATTCAAGAACTTGGTCCCCTCTGCTTTCAGGTTTCTTCTTCCTTGATCCAGGCTTGGATCCATCGAACTTTCCTTCACTGGTCGCCTGCCAGCAACTTCTTCCTTCCAGGCTCCTGGTCCGGCAACGAGATCCCCGACGTCTTTTCAGACCTATGCAGCTGCAGCCCCTGGGCTAGGTAACTTCGGCACTCCGGTGTCCCAGCATAGCCTCACTATCCAAGGGTCAGGATCCACTGTCGTTTTCTCCCTACCAGGTCGGGTTCGCCCGTGAACACTAACTTTGTGAATTCTAGCTTCCATAGACTTTGTCCCGCATCCCGCGTGAGAGTGCACACTCTGCACCCGAGTTCCCTAGGCCTCCTGCTAGTAATCTAAAGGTTCAGTAGTCCAGTCCTAGCGATCCCAAAGCCTCTGAGAATCGTTACTTACCTGCTAGTAATTCGCATTCCACTTTGAAAGTATATGGTTTTTCGTGCCCCTCGGGCATTTGTGTAACGTGCTAACTTAAAAGTATTTTCGTAAGAGTTTTGTTGTGTGCTTAGCACCCTGTCCTCATAAAGAGTACAGGGTTGTTGTGATTCTAATAAATACATTGTTTATTTTCATAACACTTGTGTGGTGTCCTTTCACTGGGTGTTCAAGGGGTAATGTGATGGTAAAACAGCTGGCTTAACACGCCCTCTAGAGTCTTAGCCTTAGACTGCTCGTATCCATGCTACTAGGATAGCTGGTCTATAAGGTTGACTTACAACCAATCATCAATAAGGGTTGTTTGGACTGATATATAGTGATCACTAGAATAGTGAGCACTGCACATCAGGCCAACTTCTCACATTGGTGAGCAGCGGTTGGGATTTGAGCTTGCTGTTGTTTTACCACACATATCCTAAGAATATCTTGTGAAAGATCACATAAGTACTAAAGGTACATATAACTTAGCTTAGAATACTCTGAGTTCTACTGAACCAGCTGTTGTAGCTCCTAGGGCCTAGCACACCCTAAACTACAACTCTAGCAAGGGATCAGTAGGCAAACATATAGTGTAGATAAGTGCACCACTTACACCTCACTAGAAAAGCATGTCGACTCAGGGGGACTCTACTGAGACTCCCCTGGTCAGTGTTGACCCTCCACAGGTCACTTCAAGATATGCAGCTCTCAATTTTCAGGAGATGAGGCAACTCTGTGTCTCCAGGAAACTGAAGCAGGGGTCTAACCCCACCATTCCCTTTCTGATAGGTCTCTTAGAGACATATGATGCCAGAAAGCTCTCTCAGTTACATGAGAGCATGCCAGCCTTAGAGGGAACCTCTGGGGATCCAGACCTCCCCAACACTGATTCAGCAGTTGAGGAGGAGGATCAGGAGGTACTCTCTGGGGATGAGGTAGACAAAGGTCTTGAGGTAGTCAGAAGGCTAACTAGGACCAACTTAGACTTACTTGGGCTAGGATCTGGGGGCCCCCCAGTACTAACCCGAAGTGGGCCTAACCTTGGAGTTAGGAGAGATAGATCTCTTTCTAGAGACTCCAATAGATCTCTGCACTCTAATGCCTCTTCTCAGGGGAGAAGGAATCCTCCACAGAGGAGATTTACTTCCCCTCAGAGAAGGGAGCATGAGGCTAGGATGAGACAAGCTGAACTGAGGATTGAAAGGGAAGAAATTGCCCTGGCCAAAGAGAAGCTTGCCCTGGCAAGAGAGCAGCAGATGAGTGGGCTAACTCCCACTGGTGGCAGCAATCTCCCAAGAGATAGAGAGAAGGGTTTAGATACTAAACACCTGACTAAAATAGTGCCCCCCTTTAAGCAAGGGGATGACATCCAGAAATGGATGGCTGCTCTGGAGAGGGCCTGCACTGTGCAGAACATTCCCCAGAGTCAGTGGGCAGCTATACTGTGGCTCTCCTTTGATGGTAAAGGTAGAGATAAGCTCCTCACTACAAGAGTGGAGGATGCTAACAATTACCAGGTCCTGAAGAATACACTGGTTGATGGGTTTGGTTTAACCACTGAGCAGTACAGGTTGCTGTTCAGAGACACCCAGAAAACTCAGTCTCAGGACTGGTCTGATTTTGTGGATTGTGCCACTAAGGCTTTGGAGGGCTGGTTGCTGGGTAGCAAGGTTACAGATTACACAGGATTGTATAATCTAATGATGAGAGAACAAATTTTGAACAATTGTCAGAACCAGTTGCTGCACCAGCACCTTGTTGATTCAGATCTGACCTCTCCCCAAGAATTGGGAAAGAAGGCAGACAAATGGGTCAGGACAAGGATCAAGCAGAACCAGAACCAGGGTGGTCAGAAGAAAGCAGACCAGAAGGGTAATGTTAAGAATGAGCAAAATGACCAGAAGTCTTCACCAGGTCCCCAACAAACCAAAGAGGGTGGGGGTCAGGCTTCCCAGAAAAAGAAGACTCAAGAAGGCCAGTCAAAAAGGTGGTGCCAGTACTGCAAAAGTAAATCTCACTGGTTTAGTGAGTGCACCAAAAGAGGAGGAGGACAAACTCCTGCCACTACAGCTCCTAAAGCAACTGCACCCCCTAGTACAGTCAGTAGTGGTAGTGTCACTCCCAAGGCATTAGTTGGGTTAACCTTGGGTACTGAGGGGTCTGACAACTTAGTTGGCACACTCACTCAGGCTGTCCTTGTCTGTACAGGGGATATGGATATGTCCCCTGAAATAAGTCCCAATACTTTGGGCAAATACAGGCAGACACCTTTGATTAATGGCAAAATGGCTCAGGCCTATAGGGACACTTGTGCCAGTGTCACCATGGTGACACCTAACTTTGTGGACCCTGGACAGATCATGCCAGGTACTGATTTCCTGGTGACCAATGCCAGCAATGTCACTACTAGTCATAGTGTGGCAATTGTAGCTTTCTCCTGGGGTGGAGTGAAGGGACAAAAGAAAGTTGTAGTCAGTTCAGACCTCCCAGTTGATTGTTTGTTGGGCAATGATTTGGAGTCATCACAATGGTCAGAAGTGGAGCAGAGGACTCACATGGAGATGTTAGGCTTGCCAGCACATGTGCTTGCTGTGACTAGGTCACAGGCCAGAAGATGCCCCACTGAACAGGTGCTGGATCCTGAAATTATGGACCAGACACCTCCCAAGAAGAAGAGCAGTAAGGGTAAGGCTTTGCCTTCCCCCTTGCCCCAGGTTGAGGATCAAGTCTCTGAGGAGGCTGATCTAGAAGAGCTGAGGGAAACTGAGCCTAAAGAGCTTGAACTTGATCAAGTTGAGTTTCTGGGCTCAGGGGGACCCTCCAGAGCAGACCTGGGGAAGGAACAGTTGAGCTGCCCTTCCCTTGAACCCCTCAGACAGCAGGCTGCTGCTGAGGCTGCAGGGAATGCCACAGGTGCCCACAGGGTATACTGGGAAGATGGACTCCTATACTCTGAGTCAAGAGACCCCAAGCCTGGTGCAACCAGGAGGCTGGTCATCCCCTTGTCTCTGAGAGGTTTCCTTCTCACCTTGGCCCATGAGATTCCCCTTGCAGGTCATTTAGGTCAGACAAAGACTTGGGACAGGCTTGTCTCACACTTTCACTGGCCCCATATGAATGAGAATACCAAGGAGTTTTGTCGCTCATGTGTCACTTGCCAAGCCAGTGGTAAGTCAGGTGGCACAACAAAGGCCCCCCTCATACCACTACCTGTGGTGGGGGTTCCCTTTGAAAGAGTGGGGATTGACATTGTTGGTCCAATGGAACCCCAGACAGCATCAGGACACAAGTTTATACTGGTGGTGGTGGACCATGCCACCAGGTATCCTGAGGCTATTCCCCTTAGGACCACTACAGCCCCTGTAGTGGCAAGAGCCCTAGTTGGAGTGTTCTCCAGAGTGGGTTTCCCTAAGGAGGTCGTTTCTGACAGAGGTACAAACTTCATGTCAGGATATCTGACTGCCATGTGGAAAGAGTGTGGTGTGAACTACAAGTTCACCACACCCTATCATCCACAATGCAATGGGCTTGTTGAGAGATTCAACAGGACCCTGAAAGGGATGATTCATGGACTACCTGAACCTCTTAGGAGAAGATGGGATGTCCTGATCCCCTGCCTCTTGTTTGCTTACAGAGAGGTCCCACAGAAGGGGGTTGGCTACAGCCCTTTTGAGCTTCTGTATGGGCATCCTGTAAGGGGACCCCTGTGTTTGGTGAAGGAAGGATGGGAGAGACCTCTCAAAAAACCTGCAACCAACATAGTGGACTATGTACTTGGTCTCCGCTCCAGGATGGCTGAGTATATGGAAAAGGCATCTAAAAACCTTGAGGCCAGCCAGGAACTTCAAAAAGCTTGGCATGACCAAAAGGCTGTACTGACTGTGTACCAGCCAGGACAGAAGGTGTGGGTGCTGGAGCCAGTGGCCCCAGCAGCTCTAAAAGACAAATGGTCTGGGCCCCACACCATCATTGAGCAAAAGGGAGAGGTTACCTACTTGGTGGACCTTGGAACTCCCAGGAGCCCTCTCAGAGTGCTCCATGTTAACAGGCTCAAGGCATATGTTGACAGGAAGGACATGAGCTTGCTCATGGCCACAGATGAGGGACAGGAGGAAGAGAGTGACCCTCTCCCAGACCTGCTCACTCAGAATCCTGATGATGGGTCAGTTGATGGTGTTGTCTTTTGTGGCAGCCTCACTGAACATCAGCAACAGGATTGCAGGCAAGTTCTGCAATCCTTTCGACATATGTTCTCTCTGACACCCAGCCAAACTGATTGGTGTACCCATGATGTTGACACTGGAGACAGTCTGCCTGTCAAGAGTAAAATCTACAGGCAGCCTGATCATGTTAGAGACTGCATCAAAACTGAAGTGCAGAAAATGTTGGAACTGGGAGTCATTGAGCCGTCAGATAGCCCTTGGGCTAGCCCAGTAGTTCTAGTGCCAAAGCCTCACACCCAGGGTGGTAAGAGAGAGATGAGGTTTTGCGTAGACTACAGAGGCCTCAATGCAGTCACTAAGACTGATGCCCACCCAATACCAAGAGCAGATGAGCTTATAGATAGATTGGCTTCTGCCAACTTCTTAAGCACATTTGATTTGACAGCTGGGTATTGGCAAATCAGGTTAGCTGAGGAAGCCAAACCTAAGACAGCATTTTCTACCCCTGGAGGGCATTATCAATTTGTGGTAATGCCCTTTGGACTGAAAAATGCACCTGCCACCTTCCAAAGGTTGGTGAATCAAGTCCTCACTGGGCTGGATGACTTCTGTGCAGCTTATCTTGACGATATTGTTGTCTTTAGCTCCACCTGGGAGGATCACCTGGTCCACCTGAGGAAAGTGTTAGAGGCCCTGCAAAAGGCAGGCCTCACTATCAAGGCCACAAAGTGCCAGATAGGGCAGTCACAGGTTGTATACCTGGGCCACCTTGTAGGTGGAGGCCAGGTTCAGCCACTGGAGAGTAAGATACAGGCCATCAAGGACTGGACTCCTCCAATCACCCAGACTCAGGTTCGAGCTTTCTTGGGCCTGACTGGGTACTATAGGAAGTTTGTCAGAAATTATGGGTCCATAGTGACCCCCCTTAATGACCTGACAAGCAAGAAGATGCCAAAGAAAGTTCAGTGGACAGCAAGCTGTCAGAAAGCATTCAATGACCTAAAGCAGGCCATGTGCACAGCACCTATCCTCAAGAGTCCAGATTACTCCAAGCCATTCATTGTCCAAACAGATGCTTCTGAGTTGGGTGTGGGAGCTGTTCTGTCTCAACTGAATTTTGATGGTAATGATCAGCCTATTGCTTTCATTAGCAGGAGGTTGACACCCAGAGAGAAAAATTGGTCAGCTATTGAGAGGGAGGCCTTTGCTGTGGTCTGGGCCCTGAAGAAGCTGAGGGCCTACTTGTTTGGCACTCACTTCACCATTCAGACAGACCATAAGCCCCTCTTGTGGCTAAATCAGATGAAGGGTGAAAACCCCAAACTGCTTAGGTGGTCCATTTCCCTACAGGGGATGGATTTTACAGTGGAGCATAGACCTGGGACTGATCACAGCAATGCTGATGGGCTCTCCAGGTATTTCCACTTAGAGCAAGAAGACTCACCTGGTCAAGGTTAGCTTATTGTCCCAAAGTTTGGGGGGGGGTCATGTAGGAGAGTAGGGTCTGCAATCCTATGATCACCCAGATTTTTGCTTTTTGCTGCACTGGTTTACGACTTTCCCTGGCTGTGGGCCTGCTAATCAGACCCACAGCCTAGCTGTTCTCTCTACCCAAATTGTACTTAGGTACTGAATTGGCACTGGGCCCTCCAAGTCCCTGTACCCAGGGCTGAGGTGCACCCAGAAGTCTCCCAGGGGCTGAAGCATGTATTATGCCACCCCTGGATTGACTAACTAAAACTGACACAACTGGCTGCACGACAGCTGGGGCAAGGTGGTGTACTCACCCTTTGCTTTAGATATAGTATACCTATATCTAACCCTAAAAATGGACACACAGATCTCCTATCAGTCACTCCTATAGCAGGCCTTAACAATCCTGAAGGCAGAGTGCTTGGAATCGTGTGAGATGGTGCTCTAGCATGAGCTGAGCCTGTCTGCGGCTTTCGGGATCCATCCCTTAGCCGTTTCCATGATATCGCATACCATATACTCTTAAGTGCATTATAATCCTCGCGGTTATGTGCCAACTCTGGTATCGCTTTATCAAAACATGTCGAGTAAGGTGTCATACGAATTGGAATACTAACCCCTCGCCAATTCTGGCGACGGGGTTAGCATTCCACCCTTCTAGAGGGACACGACATGCCTGTAACCTATAACCCGGTTAAAAGTCAGACAGAGCCTTAGCATCCACAAAATGGATGCTGCCACCGAGACACAAGTCTGCCCTCCTGCTGCTGGGAGTCCTCCCAGAGCAGGAGATAAGGACAAAGGGTTTCCTGCCAGGGGCGGTGCCAGCACCGTCCCAGACAGGGTTTTGGGTATTGTAGGTAGGCAGGGCTTTAGAGGAAGGTGACTGCAAGTAGCACCCCGGTGCTCACTGTGCATAGGCTGGCTGGAACCAGTTCCAGGGGCACTCCAGCCCCTGGCCTGGGGAAAAGCCCGCCAAGGAAGTGGGTGTAACCACCCCCCTCCTGGTCCCACCCATAGGGCAGGACCTAGTCGCGTGCCAGCCCCCTTTTCCCAGATAAAGGTAGAGACTGGCCCCCTTCCAAATCAGATCATCTTTGAATCCTGAAACTACTTTCTGCGAAAGGAACTCAAGACTTCTTCCTCAGATTTCTCCCTTGTGACTAAGGAGTAGTCACCCTGCATCCGCAGGCACCATCTAAGAACACTGCGGTCTGCTGCAAGTCCTTCCTCCGGAATCCGACTGCCCAGCTCGACGAGAACCGGCTTCCCTGGCACCTCTGACCTCTACCCACCTCTACAGCCCAGCTGAGAACCGTGGGTGCGACGAGACCTCAAGGGACCGGCCATCTGCAAGACTGCACGACTTCTTTCCAGCAAGCCCGCCGAGTGAATTCCTGGTGAGTGCTTTGGGGTCCGAGAAGCCCCCACCCTGAGCAGCTCCAGCACCGAAGAGCAGCCCCCCAGCATCTCCACGATCTGCGTGGGGCCCTTCTGCTTTCCGCTGCTCACCGCGTTGTTTGGCTACTAGCCCGTTGGCTTGTGGCCTCCCTGACGACGCCCGACGACATTTCTGCTGCTGGTCTGGTTGCTCCAGACTGGCCCTTGCTCCCTCCCAGAAGAGGAGCACCCCGGACCCTCCTGGTCCACTCAAGACGCCATTTTGAGTCCACCGCGTGGGCTTGAATTAGCCAAGGCTTGTTGCCCAATCCTGGGTAACTTCGACGCCAACGACTTCATCCTCCGTGGGACAGCTCGCACCTCCATCCTGGTCGCCGACAACGCCTCCTGGTCCGAGAGACTGCAGAGCCCAGCAGCGCCCACTCACCTGACTGCGGTGACTTCGCCCGGTGCCATCCTGGTGCCCACTTAATCACTGGCTAGTGATTCAAGAACTTGGTCCCCTCTGCTTTCAGGTTTCTTCTTCCTTGATCCAGGCTTGGATCCATCGAACTTTCCTTCACTGGTCGCCTGCCAGCAACTTCTTCCTTCCAGGCTCCTGGTCCGGCAACGAGATCCCCGACGTCTTTTCAGACCTATGCAGCTGCAGCCCCTGGGCTAGGTAACTTCGGCACTCCGGTGTCCCAGCATAGCCTCACTATCCAAGGGTCAGGATCCACTGTCGTTTTCTCCCTACCAGGTCGGGTTCGCCCGTGAACACTAACTTTGTGAATTCTAGCTTCCATAGACTTTGTCCCGCATCCCGCGTGAGAGTGCACACTCTGCACCCGAGTTCCCTAGGCCTCCTGCTAGTAATCTAAAGGTTCAGTAGTCCAGTCCTAGCGATCCCAAGGCCTCTGAGAATCGTTACTTACCTGCTAGTAATTCGCATTCCACTTTGAAAGTATATGGTTTTTCGTGCCCCTCGGGCATTTGTGTAACGTGCTAACTTAAAAGTATTTTCGTAAGAGTTTTGTGTGCTTAGCACCCTGTCCTCATAAAGAGTACAGGGTTGTTGTGATTCTAATAAATACATTGTTTATTTTCATAACACTTGTGTGGTGTCCTTTCACTGGGTGTTCAAGGGGTAATGTGATGGTAAAACAGCTGGCTTAACACGCCCTCTAGAGTCTTAGCCTTAGACTGCTCGTATCCATGCTACTAGGATAGCTGGTCTATAAGGTTGACTTACAACCAATCATCAATAAGGGTTGTTTGGACTGATATATAGTGATCACTAGAATAGTGAGCACTGCACATCAGGCCAACTTCTCACAATGATGCCCTCTCTTGTAAAGCCCAAATAAACAAGGTTACGGCTGCCTGTTTTGGGAAATTGCGCATGATGAGAAAGATCTTCCCGTACCTTCCTGCGGATGCCCGTAGAACGGTCACCCACGCCCTAATAACATCACACTTGGACTATGCCAACAGTCTCTATGCCGGGGCCCCTCTGTATCAAATTGAACGTCTACAGATCGTTCAGAACGCGGCGGCGAGGCTGATTGGCAAAATCCCATACCGTCAGTCGGTTGCATTCTATCGTAAAAAATTGCACTGGCTCTCTATCTCCAGGCGCATCCAGTTTAAGATGCTGACTCTTGCTTTTCGGGCCCTTAATGGGTCAGGCCTGGGATACTTGCAAAAGAGACTGGTACTCTCCCAATCGGTCAGATCTCTGCGGTCTAATAATCTACGTCTTCTCACAGTCCCTCGGTTCCGCCGCTCCAGAATGGGCGGTAGAGCTTTCACTGTCATGACGGCCAAACTATGGAATAACCTTCCTCTAGATCTTAGGTTCATTCCCTCTGAATCCCTTTTTCGTAGCCATTTGAAGACCTGGCTATTCTCTACCTCATAATCGCCCTTTCCATTTTCAATCGGTAGTCTACAGCGCCGGGACATCCCCTTTGGAGGTAACCGTGCGCTTTATAAGCTTCATAAAAATAAAATAAAAAATGTATGGTGTTTATCTCAACACTGTTGGCATAAATAAGTTGACTGCAACTTTGATTCTAAGGATACATTTTTTGGGGCATGTTAGACGCCTAGGTCACAAGAGTGTATTGTTCGAATGAGACTCATCTGTCTGAATTGTAGTATGAGAGCCTCATCTGACCTCATACCAGGCAGCTTTTTCTGAGAA
The DNA here is from genome assembly GCF_964261635.1 of Lissotriton helveticus. Lineage (NCBI taxonomy): Eukaryota > Metazoa > Chordata > Amphibia > Caudata > Salamandridae > Lissotriton > Lissotriton helveticus. The sequence continues at coordinate 1,187,234,774 of NC_136072.1, read as the reverse complement.
CGATTGCTTCCTGCATGTTTCTGGTTTCTCATGCAAGGTTTCATATACCATTGCAGCAATACATGTAGTACCAATGGAGTCTGCTCATGCAGAGCAGGGAGAACAAATTCATACTGTCCTAGGCTGCGATCCACTCGTTTCCTTGGTGATGCCAGTTGCAAAATCAACTGAATGGAATTCCTTTGCAATCAGTATGTCTTAACGGATATTCATGCACACTTCCCTACAAGAATGGTGTGCACACATGGATCATCTACACTTAGGAGGGACATTGAAAACAGAGGAAATCTTATTGTATCAACTTAATGAAAGACTCCCTGCGTGGCTCTGTTACTTTTGGTTTTCAAGACAAATTTCTGTTTGTTAAACCAGAAAATACAGCAACAATGTGTTATTTGACAACCCGGGTAGCTCTTGATAGGTCACTGTGTCCCTGAAAGCGCTAGTGACCTGGATATGTTTTACAGCAAGGAACTTGCACATCATAACTGTTCATCTGCCAGAAATCCAGAAGCTGGCGCTTCTGTTCAACCTAAGAAAATTATAAGAGGGGTTTCAATGGCTTACTGCTGCAAATCTTCTTAAGTCAATTTGAGGATAGCCGCAGTCACCTAACAGACACAGAAAAAAACCCCTCCACATACTATCAGCCAAGGTTAAATAGGAATGCTCTTGAACATGTTCAGAGGTTTCTGTACCTTTTTCCTCCAATTCTGTTCATTCTGAATATGCTGATTAATCTGTACCCTTGCAAAGCCAGATGATCCTCTTATGGGTGTAGTGACAGTACCAGTTGTTTCGCAGACCTGCACTGATTCGAGGGACCACAAAGGAGTTTACAGAGCAGAATTGATCTCCTGCTTAAGTTCGGGACCCAGATCTTGCACTCCTAAACATCCACTATTGGAGTTGTCTGAATCCAGTCTGTCTCCTGGATCCCTTTCTATTACCACATTTGCATATAGATCATTTACAAGAAGCAAAGCATCCCTTCATCAGAACATCTTAGGCTTTCAAGTGTAAACTGTTCTGAATCTTGTGTATCCAAAACTAGAATCTCTTCAGAAGTCAAAAAGAAATGGTGGTTTCTTGCTTTCTGCATCTTGCAAGATCAAGGCTACAGTTTTCATCCATTTAGATTCTCGTTGCAGCATTCACTGCCTTCAGGAAATATTCACAAACTTTTTTTTTTTAGCGTTTTCTTTCAAATGTATTCCCTTCATCATGAAAATTCAGTACCAACTTTTCCAGCTTAATGGGTACACCTATTCTATATACAAGACCTCGTTATAGCACTTAACTTTGAAAATCTGCTGCTTTTTGATAGCTATTACGTTGACTTGCAGAGTATGTAATATAGAAGCATTGTGTGTTCGTGAACCTTACACTGTTACACAAGAAGAGGCTGAGTTTCCTACATAAGGTGGTCTCTGGTTTTCATGTCAGTTTGTCTATTTCTGTATGTTCGAGGCATGTGGGCTGCTAAATTCATATCTAGTGCATAGATCGCCGCCTAGTGTTGGGTCCGGATGATTGCACATTGTTGTCCTGGAAGAGTCTTCGAAGTATCACGAGATAGGTGGCTCCTCCCCTGGACTACAGTGCGCATGGGCATCGACTCCATCCCCAGATTGTTTTTTTCCGCCATTGGGTTCGGATGTGGTTCTCGACGTCTCCGTGTCGGAACCGATAAACTTGTTTTTAAGGCCAAAAGGCCTTCGTTACCAGCGTCGGTATTGTTTGCGCACGGTCTCGAGCGTCGTCCGACTCTCGGAGCCGGAAATCAACGGAGTCAAGTTACTCTTCAGACATCGAGGCCCTCTCGTCGCAGCAAGACCCGACAACCTTACCATGGAGCGGAGCCCATTTAAATACTGCCCCATCTGTGGATCCAAATATCCACACATCGATGTGCATCCGGTCTGTAACAAATGCCTGTCACCGGACCACAACGAAGACAACTGTATGGCCTGCTCTCAATTCAGGTCAAAAGACTCTCAAGCATCGGCGCGCGGCGCGCCTCGAGGCCGAGCGGCACCGGCACCCGACGACATATTCGACGACCCCGCGGTGGAAGGCAGTAGCCATCATCTCCAAATTTCGCCGACGACGGAGGTCCAGTCCGATGCCGAAGAACACGTCGAAGGGCACGGCCAGGACACTGAATACGTCGAGGAGGTAGGGGACGACGAGGAAGTTTATGGGGCCGCGGAAGATAGCTCGGAGGAAGAGCTATGCCCCGAAGTCTATATGATTCAGGCTCAGGTCACGGGATCGCCACTCGGCCTTACCCACGACCCCACACCGCTATCCCCGGCCCCGCCTTCTCGCCCGGCCACGGACACTCAAGCGGAGCCGCCATTAACCGTATCGAAACCGAAACCTTCGGTCTCTACGGCACCTAAGATGGCCGACGTCCAGCCGAAATCGAAACCGAAACACACGGCTTCGACAAAAGACAAAATGGCCGACGTCCAGGCAAAATCGAAATCAAAACTACCGGCCGCGACAACATCAAAAACGGACGACGTCCAGCAAACGATTTCGAAACCGGCTCCTTCATCGGCTCTGTCCACCTCCGGCCCACAGAAGTCGAAGAAGGCTGTCGGGACGGCAGCGCCTCACAAGGTGCACAAAGACTCGTCCTCCAAGAAGGCCGTCCGTCAAGAGTCGGCCTCTGTTGCTCCGGCACGGTCGTCGAAGTCGGTGCACACGCCTTCAGACGCTCCTACGGCGCAGCCAACTAAACGCCCAGTCGAACAAAAGTCGACTACAAGCCACGAACCGAAGGCCGCAGGCACTACGCATCGGCACAAAGATGTCGAATCTGCAGCATCGGCGTTGGCGCCAAAGTCTACAAAGGACCCGCGCCACAATGCGGCTGAAGATTCGTCGACGCAAATACCGTCGACACCGAGGGACTCTGACGCCACCGGACACCGGCCGTCGGCTACCACACCCTCCGCCTCCTTCACCGCGCAGGTCACTGACTCCCTGAAACGGATTCGGGAAAAAGCTTTGTCGACGACGGCCAAGCTTCTTTACACTCTTCCACCAAAGGTGCCACCAAAGGCGTTTGCACCTAGATCGGTGCCACAGACTTCGGCTCCTTCGGCGCTTCAAGCCTCAGATGACCAATCAGAGCATTACATCGATGCCGACACGGGGAAACTGACCATTTACAAAAGGAAGATCACTTCCCAACCACTGGAATCATATGTTATTCCACTGAAGAAAGAGGACAGCACTGGACAGTCCTGCCCTTATTGAGCCCGTTCTACCACCACCAAGAAGGAGTCCATCACCTTCCCCAAACCAATCAGGGGGAGAGGATGATGAGGAAGACGACCAATACAATTTTCCAGTGGACAATGACCCTGATGTTCAGCAGGACACATATGACGACACTGGGGACCAAGGTGGACAGCAGGTGGTACAAGATCCACAAGGTTTTGGGGCACGTACATCTCCAACTGAGGATTCTGCAGCATTTAATGCTTTAATCGAACGGGCAGCAGCAAATCATGATGTAGACATGCATGCTGACCCGGTGGAGGAAGACTTTTTGTTTAACACTTTCTCTGTCTCAGAAAGAACTGTTAAAATACTTCCTATGCTCAAAGGTGTCCTTAGACATGCCCCAGAGATCTTTAAGGAACCTTCCAGGGCAAGAGTGGTGAACCCACGTATCGAGAAAAAATACAGGCCAGCACCTGGGGATCCTGCATATATTCGAGGACAGTTGCCTCTGGACTCGTTGGTGGTCGCCAATGCCCGCAAGAGGGCAAACTCCTAAACTACGGGTGACGCTCTTCCCCCTGACAAGGAGTCGAAAGTGCTTGAGGCATCCGGCAAGAGGGTGGCTGCGCAGGCTGCCAATGTATGGCGTATAGCAAACACACAGGCACTATTGGCGCGTTACGATAGGGCGCATTACGACACCCTAGAACAGCTCCTTCAACATCTACCTGATGAGTATAAAGAAGCAGCCGAAATGCTCATACAAGAGGGGAAGCTTATATCAAACGCTGCAATAAAGTGTGCGCTTGATGTGGCAGACACGGCGGCTAGGGGGATTAACACTAGCGTCATGCTAAGACGACAAGCTTGGCTTCGTATATCTGGATTTAAGCCTGACATCCAAACTACAATCCTCAACCAGCCCGTCAATCCTGACAGACTGTTTGGCCCAGATGTAGACACCACACTTGAAAAGATTAAAAAGGACAACGAGACTGCTAAGTCCATGGGGGCACTTCAGTCCCAACAATTCAGAGGAAACACTTCATCGCTCAGGAGCGCGTGGTGTTACCAGAGGACACTTGGGTCAACAATCACAATTTACAAAGGGTGGTGCACAATCCTCCTACCCCAAGCAAGGTAGAGGGGGTTACAGAGGAAACAGTGCCAAGGGCAGAGGCAGAGGGAACAACAACTCCCGTTCCTCTGCCGCCAATAAACAGTGACTCTCTGTCACTGCCCCCCGACCATCCAACACCTGTCGGGGGGAGACTCCAGCAGTTCCTGCCAGTCTGGACATCCATCACCACAGACAGGTGGGTGAGAAAACTGATCCAATACGGTTATTGTTTGGAGTTAACATCCACTCATCCCAACATTCCACCAAGACACCGTCCTATGTCGGCAGAGCACTTGCACTTATTGCAGCAGGAGGTCTTGGTAATGCTGCAAAAAGGCGCAATAGAGCTCGTACCAATGGAGGAGGAAGGCACAGGGGTCTATTCCCTGTACTTCCTCATCCCAAAAAAGGACGGATCCCTCAGACCTATTCTGGATCTACGCCCCCTCAACATGTATATACTGTCAGAACACTTTCACATGCTGACACTGCAACAAATTCTTCCCCTGCTAAACCAAGGGGACTTCCTGGCAACCTTGGACCTCAAGGATGCTTACTTCCACATCCCACTCCACCCATCCCACAGAAAGTACCTCAGGTTCACCATTCAAAACCAACACTATCAGTTCAAAGTCCTACCCTTCGGGGTGACTACTGCCCCCAGAGTGTTTACAAAGTGTCTGGCGACAGTAGCGGCGCACCTCAGACGGCAGAACATACATGTCTACCCCTACCTAGACGACTGGCTTGTTCAAGCGAAGTCGGAAATACAATGCGCCGCGGACATGTCCCACACTATTCAACTCCTTCACAGTCTGGGATTCTCGCTAAACTACCCAAAGTCGCACCTTCAACCAGCCCATGTGCGGCAGTATCTAGGCGCGACAATAAACACCCTGACTGCTATGGCTCAGCCAAACCCAGCCAGGATCAACAGCATCCAGTCACTAATCCAACGGTTCAGACCGCAACACTCCCTACCAGCGAGAGTGTTCATGCAGTTGATAGGCATGATGGCCTCCTGCATTTTCATAGTCCCGCACGCGAGGTTGCACATGCGTCCTCTCCAAGAATGCTTGGCAAATCAGTGGACACAGGCTCGGGGACAACTGACGGACCTAGTGTTGGTGACCGGTCAGGCATACAACTCTCTGCATTGGTGGAATCCACACAACCTTTGCAAGGGACGACCGTTCCAAGAGCCGGTGCCACAGATTATCCTGACGACGGACGCTTCTCTCCAAGGATGGGGAGCTCATGTGCTCCACTACACTGTGCAGGGACTGTGGTCCACTCAACAACAGAAGTTGCACATCAACTACCTGGAATTGATGGCAATCTTCATGGCGCTAAAGTCCTTCAAGGTACATTTGTGCAACAAAGTCGTGTTGATCCGGACGGACAACATGACAGCCATGTACTACATCCAAAAGCAAGGAGGTACTCACTCACCACAGCTGTCTCATCTGGCTCAGAGCATGTGGAAGTGGGCCATTCAGAGGAACATTTTCCTCATGGCAGAACACCTCCCCGGCAAGGACAATCAGATGGCGGATCTGCTCAGCAGGTACAGCCATCAAATGCACGAGTGGGAGATTCATCCATCAGTGCTCCACCCGTACTTCCAGCAGTGGGGTCATCTACAGATAGACCTGTTTGCCACAAGGGAAAACGCAAAATGCCAAAGCTTTGCCGCCAGGTTCCCTCATCCGCAATCGCAGGGGAATGCGATATGGATGAACTGGTCAGGCAAATTTGCGTACGCTTTTCCCCCAGCGCCTCTCATTCCGCTGGTGGCAAGAAAGCTAAAGCAACACTCGATGACTCTCATCCTAGTTGCTCCAACATGGGCTCGCCAACCGTGGTACACCACGTTTCTAGAACTTTCCGTGGTACCGCATCAAAGGCTGCATCTCACACCCAGCCTCTTGACGCAGAGCCATGGCGACATTCAGCATCCAGATCCGCAACAGCTCAATCTGGCGATCTGGCTCCTGAGGTCTTAGAATTTGGCTACCTCAACCTGCCTCCTGAATGCATGGACATCATCCGTGAGGCAAGGAAGCCCACGACCAGAGCTTGCTATGCTGCAAAATGGAAGCGGTTTGTCATTTACTGTACAGACAACAATATCAACCCGCTAGATGCATCCATTCCTAACATCTGCTATTTGTTACATCTTTACAAATGCAATCTGGCGTACGCTTCCATTCGGATACATTTATCCGCCATAGCGGCTTACCTACAGAATCGGCAGCACCTCTGTTTTCAGAGTGCCTGCCATTAAACCCTTCTTAGAGGGACTGAAACGAGTCATTCCTCCTAGAACTCCACCAGCTCCTGTGTGGAACCTCAATGTGGTCCTCACTAGGCTGATGGGCCCACCTTTCGAGCCACTGCACTCATGCGAACTTCAATTTCTAACATGGAAAGTGGCTTTTCTCATTGCTATCACGTCGCTCAGGCGTGTTAGTGAGCTGCAAGCGCTCACAATCCAAGAGCCATTCATCCAAATACACTATAACAGGGTAGTGCTCCGCACTAACCCCAAATTCCTTCCAAAGGTGGTGTCACAGTTTCATATCAACCAAACTATTGACCTGCCTGCTTTTTTCCAAAACCCGCAAACGGTAGCAGAAAGAATGCTTCATACATTAGACGTTAGGAGGGCGCTAATGTACTACATTGACAGGACACAACCCTTTAGGAAGACACAACAACTTTTTGTTGCCTTCTCAGCACAACACAAAGGCAACCCCATTTCCAAAGCAGGAATAGCCAGATGGATTGTTAAATGCATTCAAATCTGTTATCAAAAGGCTAAACGCACTTTAACAATACCCCCAAGGGCGCACTCTACACGCAAATTTGGGGGCCTCCATGGCTTTCCTGGGGAACATTCCTTTAGAAGACATTTGTAGAGCAGCCACATGGTCTACACCACACACATTTACCAAGCATTATTGCGTAGATGTGCATTTCAAACAGCAAGCAGCTGTAGGACAGGCTGTTCTCAAGACACTTTTTCAAGCTTCTGCAGCTGGCACGGGCAACCGCCCTTAATGGAGGGACTGCTGTGTATTCTATGCACTAGATATGAATTTAGCAGCCCACATGCCTCGAACTGAATATGCTACTTACCAGTATGCATCTGTTCTTGGCATGTAGGGCTGCTAACATTCATATCGCCCGCCCTCCTCCCCGGTGCCCTTAGCGGCTGCAGACACTCTCTTGCATTCATCATTAGCATGGACATCCTGTACACTGTTTCACTCCATCTCTGCCACAATGGCTAAAAACAATCTGGGGATGGAGTCGATGCACATGCGCACTGTAGTCCAGGGGAGGAGCCACCTATCTCGTGATACTTCAAAGACTCTTCCAGGACAACAATGTGCAATCATCCGGACCCAACACTAGGCGGCGATCTATGCACTAGATATGAATGTTAGCAGCCCTACATGCCAAGAACAGATGCATACTGGTAAGTAGCATATTCATTACTTTCTTTCCAAACCCTTTGACTCTAGCAGAAAAAGCCTTTTACATCATAGCATTTTAAAACTCTCCTCATGTCTATGATGTATCAAAATTGTGTTTTTTACTTTCTTTTACCAAACCAATGTCTGTAGTAGACCTCAGGGCTCGAAAAATTATGAAAAATGCACTAGACCTGCAGGTCTAAAAACCTACAAAATCTCCTCGACCTAAGTGAAATGCACTTGACCTCTGACTCTGAAAGCTGAGCAAATGTGACAAGTTAACAACAAGATTTAAAAGCATTTTTATTGCTCATTTACTTTGTGAGCAATAAAGATGCTTTTAAATATTGCTATCTTGTCACATTTCCTCTGCTTTCAGAGGCAGAGGTCAAATGTCAGTTTGTCTTCCTACTCGCCAGAAAGGGCAAGTAGGACCTAAAAAAAGCTCGTCCTGAATTAATCGGACTCTCAAATGCTAGTGGTCGAGTGAATTTTTCGAGTCCTGGACCTAATGTACATTAAACCAAGGGCAAAACTGCAACTCCCGAGAAAAGCTCCTTTTGAGAGAGATGTAACCTGCTACATTGAGGTCCATAAATAGATTTACAAAATGCGACTGTGCGGATTTGGACTGGTGTGTATATCCTAGTAGGCAAGTTATTTTTTAGGAATGTTTGAGCGATAGTTGGTGGTGTTTTGTTAAACTGCTGTGACTGGTTGAAGGGATTGCTGTTCTATTCTTATTGTTTGAGGATCTGTTGCGGGGATTCTGCACATGTACAGAACTATGCGCAGGAAACCAGGACCTCGGTAGATAGTGTTGTACCAACCTATCACCTCAGTACCCAAAATCCCAAAAACCGACTAGCAATAGTGTCTCATTCCTTCTCAGACTACCAGCGAAGCTACCAGTGATTAGACGACCCAGAACACGACACTCCTGACTCTCCCAGGAATCGCGGGAGCAAGACAACTCTTTAACTCACTCATACTTGTCCACAATAGGAGTATTATTCAGTCACGGTGTAGTTTAAAATGTTTATATTCGAACTAACACACTCTATGGTACGGTACATGTGGCATTACTAGCAGCAAAATGCATATAAACAATGTGCGCATTGTCACAATTCCATAGATTGCAAACGGGTGATATTATTTTATAAAGACAGTGCAAAATGGCTACAGTCCCTAACCACCCTCCCCGTGCTAAGATATAGTTTATTATGAAAAAATCCACCTGTGGGCTTTGTCAGCAGACCACTATACCTCAAGGCCTAGATGAAAGGTTTACATCTCAGGACAAGCACAGCTCTGCACTCTAAAGGTCTTCTCCAAATGTGTGAACAACCCAGCTGATCCTCTCCCTCACCAACGACCCCGCCACCGCCAAAGCCAACCTCCAGGAAGGAATGAAAGACGTCGCAGAATGGATGAAGATCAGCCGTCTGGAACTGAACTCAGGCAAGACGGAAATCCTCATCCTCGGACCATCTCCCTCCGCCTGGGACGACTCCTGGTGGCCCCCAGCCCTGGGCACCGCACCCAAGCCAACGGACCACGCACGCAACCTGGGCTTCATCCTTGTAGGAGAGTAGGGTCTGCAATCCTATGATCACCCAGATTTTTGCTTTTTGCTGCACTGGTTTACGACTTTCCCTGGCTGTGGGCCTGCTAATCAGACCCACAGCCTAGCTGTTCTCTCTATCCAAATTGTACTCAGGTACTGAATTGGCACTGGGCCCTCTCCAAGTCCCTGTACCCAGGGCTGAGGTGTACCCAGAAGTCTCCCAGGGGCTGAAGCATGTATTATGCCACCCCTGGACTGACTAACTAAACTGACACAACTGGCTGCACGACAGCTGGGGCAAGGTAGTGTACCCACCCCTTGCTTTAGATATAGTATACCTATATCTAACCCTAAAATGGACACACAGATCTCCTATCAGTCACTCCTATGGCAGGCCTTAACAATCCTGAAGGCAGAGTGCTTGGAATCGTGTGAGATGGTGCTCTGGCATGAGCTGAGCCTGTCTGCGGCTTTCGGGATCCATCCCTTAGCCGTTTCCATGATATCGCATACCATATACTCTTAAGTGCATTATAATCCTCGCGGTTATGTGCCAACTCTGGTATCGCTTTATCAAAACATGTCGAGTAAGGTGTCATACGAATTGGAATACTAACCCCTCGCCAATTCTGGCGACGGGGTTAGCATTTCACCCTTCTAGAGGGACACGACATGTATGTAACCTGTAACCCCGGTTAAAGTCAGACAGAGCCTTAGCATCCACAAAATGGATGCTGCCACCGAGACACAAGTCTGCCCTCCTGCTGCTGGGAGTCCTCCCAGAGCAGGAGGCAAGGACAAAGGGTTTCCTGCCAGGGGCGGTGCCAGCACCGTCCCAGACAGGGTTTTGTGTATTCCCGGTAGGCAGGGCTACAGAGGAAGGTGACTGCAAGTGGCACCCCGGTGCTCACTGTGCATAGGCCGGCTGAAACCAGTTCCAGGGGCACTCCAGCCCCTGGCCTGGAGAAAGCCCGCCAAAGGAGAGGGGTGTAACCACCCCCCTCCTGGTCCCACCCATAGGGCAGGACTTAGTCGCGTGCCAGCCCCCTTTTCCCAGATAAAGGTAGGAGCAGGCCCCCTTCCAAATTAGATCATCTTTGGAATCAAGACACGACTTTCTACGAAAGGACATCAAGATTTCTTCTTCAAGATTCTCCCTTGTGACTAAAGAGTAGTCACCCTGCATCCGCAGGCCCCATCTTAAGAACACTGCGGTCTGCTGCAAGTCCTTCCTCCGGAATCCGACTGCCCAGCTCGACGAGAACCGGCTTCCCTGGCACCTCTGACCTCTACCCACCTCTACAGCCAAGCTGAGAACCGTGGGTGCGACGAGACCTCGAGGGACCGGCCATCTTCAAGACTGCACGACTTCTTTCCAGCACGACCGCCGAGGGATCCTCTGGTGAGTGCTTTGGGGACCGAGAAGCCCCGACCCTGAGCAGCTCCAGCACCGAAGATCAGCCTCCCAGCATCTCCACGATCTGCGTGGGGCCCTTCTGCTTTTTGCTGCTCACCGCGTTGTTTGGCTACTAGCCCGCTGGCTTGTGGCCTTCCTAAACGACGCCCGACGACATCACTGCTGCTGGTCTAGTTGCTCCAGACTGGCCCTTGCTCCCTTCCAAAAGAGGAGCACCCCGGACCCTCCTGGTCCACTCCAGACGCCATTTTAGGTCGACCGCGTGGGCTTGAATTTGCCAAGACTTGTTGCCCCAATCCTGGGTCCAGCGACGTCGAGAGCATCATCCATCGTGGGACAGCTCGTACCTCCATCCTGGTCGCCGACAACGCCTCCTGGTCCGTGAGACTACAGAGCCCAGCAGCGCCCACTCACCTGACTGCGGTGACTTCGCCCGGTGACATCCTGGTGCCCACTTAATCACTGGCTAGTGATTCAAGAACTTGGTCCCCTCTGCTTTCAGGTTTTCTTCTTCCCTGATCCAGGCTTGGATCTCTTCGAACTTTTCTTCACTGGCCGCCTGCCAGCAACTTCTTCAGGCTCCTGGTACGTCAACGAGGAATCCCGACGTCTTTTCAGACCTATGCAGCCGCAGCCCCTGGGCTAGGTAACTTCGGCATGTTCGAGGCATGTGGGCTGCTAAATTCATATCTTAGCATTAGATCGCCGCCTAGTGTTGGGCTCGGATGATTGCACATTGTTGTCCTGGAAGAGTCTTCGAAGTATCCTGAGATAGGTGGCTCCTCCCCTGGACTACAGTGCGCATGGGCATCGGCTCCATCCCCAGATTGTTTTTTTCCGCCATTGGGTTCGGATGTGGTCTCGACGTCTTACTGTCGGAACCAAGTAAAACTAACTTTTAGCGGCCAAAAGGCCTCGATTTTCTTGCGTCGGTATTGTCTGCGCACGGTCTCGAGTCTTCCGTCTCTTGGAGCCGGAATAAGCGGAGTTTTCTTCGCTTTCTAAACTTTGAGGCCTTCTCATCGCGACACGACTGCAAGCCTTTACGGACATGGAGCGGAGCCCGTTTAAGTACTGCCCGCTCTGTGGGTCCAAGTACCCACACATCGATCTACACCCCGTGTGTAACAAGTGCCTTTCACCGGACCACGACGACGGCAAGTGCAAGGCCTGTGCACAGTTCCGCTCCAAGAAAACTCTCAAGCTTCGGCGCGCGGTGCGCTTGGAAGCTAGGCAAGCGGCCCCGGATCCGGAGAACATCTTCGGCGACCAGGAAGAAGAGGTCCAGGGTCACCATCTACAAATCTCCCCATCACAGACGGAGGTCGAGGCGGATCCGGGAGACGACGACGGAGTCGCGGGTCAAGTCCTCGAATACGTCGAAGAGGTAGGAGACGACGATGAGATTTATGGGGCCGCGGCGGATAGCTCAGCGGACGAGCTCTGCCCCGAAGGTTACGAGGATACCGACCGGGACACGGGATCGCCTGTCGGCCTTACCCAGGACCCGTTGCCGCAAGCCACAGCCCCGCCTTCGGGCCCGGCTACGGACTCACTTGCTGGGCACGCTGTTTCGAAACCGAAACTGAAACCATCGGGGTCGTCAACACCTAAAATGGCCGACCCGAAATCGAAACTGAAACCTAAGGACTCGAGTGTCCCTAAGATGGCTGCCGTGCCTGTGAAGACGTCGGTGCCCGTCACCCCATCGGCTCCGTCGACCTCCGGTCCGCAGAAGCCGAGGAAGTCTGTCGATTCCGATGCTCCGAAATCGAAACCGACGCCCGAGGAAGGGGCCCCCAAGAAAGATGGTCGGCACGGATCAGCGGCTACGGCGCCGTCCAAGCCCGCCAAGGTCGGCTCCAAAGAGGCTACGCACAAGAAGTCTGCGCCCCGGCCTCAAGATTCGGAGGTGCCGAAGACGGTTTCCGCGCCCAAAACGCACAAGGCCCGCGAGGACGTCGGATCCGAAGGACCGCTCAAAGCATCCTTGTCGGCGACGAAACCCACTGGCAGTGTACCGTCCCCCATTGCGGAGTCACTGCAGAGAATCAGGGAGAAAGCCTTTGCTCCATCGGCTCCGATGCCATCACCGCAGCCGCAAAAGGACGCTCCGGCTAAGCCTTCTGGGAAACTCCTCTTTCTCTTGCCACCTAAGGAGGCGCCGAAAGCGTTTTCGACGAAATCGGCTCCGAAACAGGGTTCCTCGCTGCCTGACCCTCTTCCACGTCGTGTACTCGAATCGGAAGACGATTCAGAGCATTTCATCGATGCTGCCACCGGCAAGCTGACACTCTATAAACGGAAGATCACTTCTGAGCCGGTGGACCCCTACATCATCCCACTGAAAAAGAAGAGGGTGCCCCTTGACGCCTCAGGCCTCACGGAACCGATTCAGCCTCCTCCAAGACGGAGCCCTACTCCCTCCCCAGAACACTCTGTGGGTGAGGAATATGATGAGGATGAGCAGTACAATTTCCCTATCGATGAACCTGATGTACAACCAGATTCATACGACGACACTGGTGACCAGAACACCCAAGGTGTGGGCCAAGACCCGCAGACCTTTAATGCACGTGCATCCCCGACTGAGGACTCAGCAGGATTTCATGCACTAATTGAAAGGGGGGCGGCCAATCATGATGTGGACATGCATGCCGACCCGGTTGAGGAAGACTTCCTTTTCGACACCTTTGCCATATCTGAAAGGACAGTAAAGACACTTCCTATGCTGAAAGGTGTTCTCAAACATGCTGGGGACATTTTTAAGGAGCCTACGAGGGCGAGAGTGGTCAACCCTCGCATTGAAAAGAAGTACAGGCCTGCACCTGCGGACCCCGTCTACATCCGGGGACAATTGCCACTGGACTCTCTTGTGGTTGCCAATGCCAGGAAACGTGCCAACTCCCAGACAACGGGTGAAGCTCCTCCCCCGGATAAGGAGTCCAAAGTGCTTGAGGCAGGAGGCAAAAGAGTGGCTGCACAGGCGGCAAACTTTTGGCGCATCGCAAATACACAGGCGCTCCTGGCGCGTTATGATAGGGCGCACTACGACACCCTAGAACAGGTTATACAACACCTGCCCCCACAGTTCCAAGAAGGCACCAAAATGCTTATTGAGGAAGGAAAGCTAATATCAAACGCAGCCATCAAGTGTGCACTTGACGCTGCGGACACAGCTGCTAGGGCTATCAACACTAGCGTTATGCTGAGAAGACAAGCCTGGCTCCGCATCTCAGGGTTTAAGCAGGATATTCAGACAACAATTCTGAATCAGCCAGTCAATCCTGATAGTCTGTTTGGTCCGGATGTTGACACCACCCTAGAGAAAATAAAGAAGGACACGGAAACTGCTAAGTCTATGGGGGCCCTGCAGTCCCAACAGTTTCGTGGCAGCAATTTTCGTCGCTCAGGTGCACGTGGAGTCACCAGAGGACAAATGGGTCAACAATCCCAGTTCTCCAAAGGTGGGGCGCAATCCTCGTTCACTAAACAGAACAAGGGAGGTTATAGGAATAACAGCAACAGAGGTCGCGGCAGAGGAAACAACAGCTCCCGCACCTCTACTCCAAGCAAACAGTGACTTTCTGTCACTGCCCCCCGACCACCTAACACCTGTCGGGGGGAGACTGCAGCAGTTCCTGCCCGTCTGGAGAAACATCACCACAGACAGGTGGGTGCGACAACTAGTCCAGTATGGTTATTGCCTAGAGCTGAAATCCACTCCACCCAACATCCCACCGAGGCAAAGGCCTATGTCCGCAGAGCACTTGCACTTATTGCAGCAGGAAGTGGTGGCGATGCTGCAAAAAGGCGCAATCGAGCTCGTGCCGGTGGGGGAGGAAGGCACAGGGGTATATTCCCTGTACTTCCTTATTCCAAAGAAGGACGGTTCTCTCAGGCCCATTCTCGATCTACGTCCCCTCAACCTGTACATACTGTCAGAGCATTTCCATATGCTTACACTGCAGCAGATTCTTCCCTTGCTAAACCAGGGAGACTTCTTAGCGACCTTAGATCTCAAGGATGCTTATTTCCACATTCCACTACACCCGTCACACAGGAAATACCTCAGGTTCACTATTCAAGGCAGGCACTACCAGTTCAAAGTCCTACCCTTCGGAGTCACTACAGCCCCGAGGGTGTTCACCAAGTGTCTAGCGACAGTGGCGGCGCACCTCAGGAGGCAGAATATCCATGTCTACCCCTACCTAGACGACTGGCTCGTACAAGCCAAGTCAGAGCAACAGTGCGCCGCAGACATGTCGACTACAATTCACCTTCTTCACGATCTGGGTTTCTCCCTAAATTACCCAAAATCGCATCTTCAGCCGACACATGTCCGGCAGTTCCTGGGTGCTACGATCAACACCCTGACAGCCATGGCTCAGCCAAACCAAGTCAGAATCGACAGCATTCAGTCGCTGATCCAACGATTCCGACCACGCCACTCCCTGCCAGCGAGAGTGTTCATGCAGTTGATAGGCATGATGGCCTCCTGCATCTTCATAGTCCCTCACGCACGGTTACATATGCGCCCGCTCCAGGAGTGCTTAGCGAATCAGTGGACACAGGCTCGTGGGCAATTGACAGACCTAGTGTTGGTTACCAGTCGGGCATACGACTCTCTGCATTGGTGGACTCCACACAACCTTTGCAAGGGCCGACTGTTCCAAGAGCCCGTGCCGCAGATTGTCCTGACAACGGACGCATCTCTCCAGGGATGGGGAGCTCATGTGCTCACTTACACAGTGCAGGGACTATGGACGACGCAGCAACAGAAGATGCACATCAACTATCTGGAACTGATGGCAATCTTCATGGCGCTCAAGTCCTTCATTGTACATCTGAGCAACAAGGTCGTGCTAGTCCGGACGGACAACATGACCGCGATGTACTACATTCAAAAGCAGGGGGGCACCCACTCGCCACAGCTGTCTCATCTGGCTCAGAGCATGTGGAAGTGGGCCATTCAGAGGAACATTTTCCTCATGGCAGAACACCTCCCGGGCAAGGACAATCAGATGGCGGATCTGCTCAGCAGATACAGCCATCAGATGCACGAGTGGGAGATACACACTTCTGTTCTCCACCCGTACTTCCAGCAGTGGGGTCATCCGGAGATAGACCTGTTTGCAACAAAAGAGAACGCAAAATGCCGACTCTTTGCCGCCAGGTTCCCTCACCCACAGTCGCAGGGGAATGCGATATGGATGAACTGGTCCGGCAAATTTGCGTACGCTTTTCCGCCAGCCCCTCTAATACCGCTGGTCGCAAGAAAGCTAAGGCAGCACTCCATGACTCTCATCCTGGTTGCTCCAACGTGGGCACGACAGGCTTGGTACACCACGTTCCTCGAACTCTCAGTGGTGCCGCATCAAAGACTGCGCCTCACGCCCAGGCTTTTGACGCAGAACCATGGAGACATTCAGCATCCAGATCCACAACAGCTCAACCTAGCGATCTGGCTCCTGAAGTCCTAGAGTTTGGATACCTTAACCTACCTCCAGAATGCATGAGTATCATCAAGGAGGCGAGGAAACCAACTACTAGAGCATGCTATGCTGCAAAGTGGAAGCGATTTGTCATCTACTGTACGTCCAATGACATCAACCCACTAGATGCATCTATCCCCAACATCATCTGCTATCTGTTACATCTCTACAAGTGCAATCTGGCGTACACTTCCATTAGGATACATCTCTCAGCCATAGCGGCTTATCTTCAGAACAGGCAGCACCTCTCTGTCTTCAGAGTGCCCGCCATTAAAGCCTTCCTTGAAGGTCTGAAGAGAGTCATTCCCCCAAGGACGCCACCAGCTCCGGTGTGGAACCTCAACGTCGTTCTCACCAGACTGATGGGGCCACCATTTGAGCCACTGCACTCGTGTGAGCTCCAATTCCTTACGTGGAAAGTGGCCTTTCTGATAGCTATTACGTCTCTGAGGCGTGTCAGTGAGCTGCAAGCGCTCACCATACAAGAGCCGTTCATTCAAATTCACCCAAATAGGGTAGTGCTACGCACTAACCCTAAATTCCTTCCTAAGGTGGTGTCACAGTTTCATCTTAACCAAACTATTGACTTACCAGCATTCTTTCAAAACCCGCAAACGGTGGCGGAAAGAATGCTCCATACCTTAGATGTACGGAGGGCGTTGATGTACTACATAGACAGAACACAACCCTTTAGAAAGACAAAACAACTCTTTGTTGCCTTCGCACCACAACACAAAGGCAACCCAATTTCCAAAGCAGGGATAGCCAGGTGGATTGTTAAGTGCATCCAGATATGTTATCAAAAAGCCAAGCGCACTTTAACAATACCCCCCAGAGCGCACTCCACACGCAAACTGGGGGCATCCATGGCTTTCCTAGGGAACATTCCTTTAGAGGATATTTGCAGAGCAGCCACGTGGGTCACACCACATACCTTCACAAAACACTACTGTGTTGATGTGCATTCCAAGCAGCAAGCAGCTGTAGGACAGGCTGTTCTCAAGACACTTTTTCAGGTTTCTGCAGCTGGCACGGGCAACCGCCGCTGATGGAGGGACTGCTATGTATTCTATGCTAAGATATGAATTTAGCAGCCCACATGCCTCGAACTGAATATGCTACTTACCAGTATGCATCTGTTCTTGGCATGTAGGGCTGCTAACATTCATATCGCCCGCCCTCCTCCCCGGTGCCTGTCGCAGCTGCAGATATACTATTGTATTTATTCTTTAGCATGGACATCCTTTACACTTTTCACTCCATCTTCTGCCACAATGGCGAAAAACAATCTGGGGATGGAGCCGATGCCCATGCGCACTGTAGTCCAGGGGAGGAGCCACCTATCTCAGGATACTTCGAAGACTCTTCCAGGACAACAATGTGCAATCATCCGAGCCCAACACTAGGCGGCGATCTAATGCTAAGATATGAATGTTAGCAGCCCTACATGCCAAGAACAGATGCATACTGGTAAGTAGCATATTCATTCGGTTCCCCAGCATAGCCTCACTATCCAAGGGTCCAGATCCACTGTCGTTTTCGACCTACCTAGTCGGGTTCGCCCGAGAACAGTAACTTTGTGAGTTCTAGCTTCCATAGGCTTTTTCCCGCCTTACGCGTGAGAGTTCCCACTCTGCACGTGGTGTCCCTAGGCCTCCTGCTCCTAACCTGAGTGTTCAGTATTGTAGGCCTAGCGTTTCTAAAGCCTCTGAGAATCGTTACTTACCTGCTAGTAATTCGCATTCCACTTTTAGAGTATATGGTTTTTCGTGCCCCTCGGGCATTTGTGTAAATTGTGCGACTTGAAGTATTTTTATAAGAGTTTTGTTGTGTGCTTAGCTCCCTGTCTCATAAAGAGCCAGGGTAGTCTTGTTATAAATAAATACACTGTTTATTTTCATAACAACTTGTGTGGTGTCCTTTCACTGGGTGTTCAAGGGGTAATGTGATGGTA
Organism: Lissotriton helveticus; assembly: GCF_964261635.1. Classification (NCBI taxonomy): domain Eukaryota; kingdom Metazoa; phylum Chordata; class Amphibia; order Caudata; family Salamandridae; genus Lissotriton; species Lissotriton helveticus. The sequence goes on along the minus strand of NC_136072.1, from coordinate 1,187,216,499 downwards.
AAACAGCTGGCTTAACACGCCCTCTAGAGTCTTAGCCTTAGACTGCTCGTATCCATGCTACTAGGATAGCTGGTCTATAAGGTTGACTTACAACCAATCATCAATAAGGGTTGTTTGGACTGATATATAGTGATCACTAGAATAGTGAACACTGCACATCAGGCCAACTTCTCACAATCCTGGACTCCTCCCTCACGATGACCAAGCAAGTCAACGCCGTCTCGTCATCCTGCTTCAACACCTTGCGCATGCTCCGAAAGATCTTCCGATGGATCCCCACCGAAACCAGGAAGACCGTCACCCAGGCCCTCGTCACCAGCTGTCTGGACTACGGGAACACCCTCTATGTTGGAACCACAGCCAAACTCCAGAAAAGACTCCAGCGCATCTCATCCTGAACATCCCTCGCCACAGCCACATCTCTGCCCACCTGAAAGACCTGCACTGGCTCCCCGTCAACAAGAGGATCACGTTCAGACTCCTCACCCACGCACACAAGGCCCTCCACGATACGGGCCCGAAGTACCTCAACAGCCACCTCACATTCTACACACTAACCCGCCAGCTCTGATCCGCCAGCCTCGCCCCGCCTCCGTCCCACGTATCCGCAAATCTAGCGTCGGAGGAAGATCCTTCTCCTACCTGGCAGCCAAGACATGGAACTCCCTCCCCACTCACCTACGGCTGACCCTGGACCATCTTTCCTTCAGGAAGAAGCTCAAGACCTGGCTGTTCGAGCAGTAGCACCCCCCGCCCCCCCTCAGCGCCTTGAGACCCTAACGGGCGAGTAGCGCGCTATACAAATTCTGCTGATTGATTGATTCTTCGCTTGCAATATTAAAGCATAAGATTTTCAGTAGTGCAGCTGTCATGTTATGTCTAGGTGCGAGGGACTGACCAGAACAGAATAACAAGGGGCATTGTTTATCGACCTTGTACATAGTGTGCAGACTAAACCTCCGTGCACAACAGAGTACGTGAAAAGCAGACAGTTCTCATGTGAAAGGGTACAAAGTATTGCAAAATAAACGCATGTAGTGCCGTGCGCAAAAGCAGCCTAATGGCAGCTAAGCTCACGTTAACTTAGCAATGTAGACAAAGAACCCTACATCCATTCTACAGATCCCTTTGAAAGCAGGAAGTTATTTACCTGTAATCCTAGTTATTTTCCATGGAAATCCTCATGAATAGTCCAGCAAGCCTCCAACCTCCCCAGACCAGAAATCATATAAGTTTTTTCCACTTACACTCTGAATCCTCTTAGTTCCGTAAAAATTAACTGACCTAACACCTTTTGATTAATGTTGGGGCACAGGAGGAAGGGTGAGGCCTTCAAATGCACAATGCCAGTTTTTACTCATGTCTATGGCAGCCTGTCTGCTTACATTGCCTTTCTTTTCCCTCTAGAGAAAAAGTATGAAAGATATTTCTAGTACTATTTTGTAAATGTAGTAACTTGGCTTTAATTGTTTTTTTTTTATGAATGGCTGTTTTTGGCATGTTAATCAGCTGCACAAATGTTTTTCTCTTATTAAAGCACACCTTTCTCCTGAAAAACTTTAGGCACATATTTATTTAATTAACTGCTTCAGGATCCCATTCGTGGCTGCCACAATTCAAGTGCTCACAACTTTGAGGATTGTCCTGGATGAGAATGAGGATTACCTACCTTTCGTTTCACTACCACTGCTTGATTCTTCCTTAAATTGTATCCTAACCATTAATCAACTATTATGTAATTGTATTTGCTGCTTTATTTTGTTTAGAGTAGATGACTGTATTCTGATCCTTTTCTTCAAGTCACAATGTGACTCTTTTTTTCGTTTTTAATTACAATGTAAAGATCCCGCAACCTGGTCCAACACGGCCTAGGTCTACACAGCATCTGCCACCACAACAGCAGCCACCACCAGCTGAAGGAGAACTTGTTGGACGTGGGAGGCAGCGTATTGTAACTGCACCTGCAAGGCAACCATGTGGTGAAGGTAAGACTGGGATTCAAACATATTTTCATGAACTTTACTCCTATGCATGTGTTTATAAAGGCTGGTGATTTATAGATAGCAGATAGTCACGCAGTGACCGGTGTGTTTGACACAGCAACTCTTCCTTGGGCCTGTAAACCTCCTCTCAGATCACCATGGTTTTAGTTTCATGTCAAGGCATTGAACGCTGGGGGGTATCTGAGGATGTCTGATCAACATTATTTTTCACTATTGATCAAATGCATTGTTTTCCGTGGTTTGCCTTCTACCTTGTTTGTTGCAAGAGGGTCATACCCTGACATCCTGTGTCTAGTCTGTTTGTCTGTAGAAATACACCTCCTTTTACTTAAACTTCTTCTCCACGAGATGCTTATAGTCACAAGCGCTGAATTTTCATGACTACACATGATCCTGGAGCACATTGTATTTGTAAAGTGCAACATTCATCTCAAGGGACATCACATCGCTAGGCGAGCGTTATCCTGATATTGTGAGTGCGGTTGTGAACAGTTTCAGGTTGGGGCGTCGGCTGGGATGGTAGGTGGCTTTCACTATAATCTAGGTAACAGGGAAGTTTTTAATTTCTTTCTAAAGGACAGGTATTTGTCCGTTGGGTGTAGATCTAGTGGAAGTTCATTCCTGTGGACGGCTGCTAGTTTTGAAAAAGATCGATCTCCTGCTCTAACCCTTTTGGTCTGTTCTTCTCGGCCAGGGCCTGCTGGTGAGACCTCAAGTTTTGTCGGGGAGCATAGAATTCTAACTTATCTTGCGAGATGCGGACCGCTCTTGTGTAGCGCTCTGGAGCATGAGCTTGGCCCTTTGGTGTACAGGCAGGTTGTGCAGTTCTCTCAAACTATTAGATACCCAGCTGTACTTACTTTTATTGCAAACCAGTCTAGCAGCTGTATTTTGGAACACCTGTAGTCAGGAGATAAGATACTCCGGCATGCCCACATAGAGCGCATTCCTGTAGTCAAGTCTGCTAGAAAATGAAGCCTGGGTAATGGACCCTCCACAGTTTAAGGGGAATCCAGGAAAAAAGACTTCGAAGTAGTTTCAGTATAGCGAAGCTTTTTCCGCACAGCTTTAGATCTTGACCTTGCATGGTCAGTGCATTATTGAGTATGCACACATTTTTTGCAACTCGCTTGGGTTTTGTGGCAGCTCCCAGCGTCCGGGCCACCAGGTGTTGTTTCAAATTAGTTGTGCTCCACCGAAAAGCAGGATCTACGATTTTCCGGCGTTTAACTTTAAACAATGTTCCATCATCCAGGTTGCTATTTCAGTGAGACAGTTAATGAAGTTACTTTTGTTGTCCTCATGCTTGTCTTCCAGGGCAATTAACAGCTGCTTGTCATCTGCGTAGGAGCAGATTTCAAAGCCCCATTTCCTGCTAATCACAGCTAAGGAGGAGACATCGGCACTGAAAAGAGTGGGGCTCAGGGTGGCCCCTGCGGTCCTCCGAATTTGCCCATTTGAATTTTTTTGTCATCTATTTTGAAGGAAGGAGGTGAACCACTAAAGAGCTTTTGAATGTATTCCTTTTTCATGAAGGATGCACAGCAGATGGTCATGAGATACAGTGCAGCAGCATTATCTTGGTCCACCAAGGATCTAATGTTGTCTGACACGGCGAGTAAGGTGTACTTTTTAACCTATTTGCATAAACAGTCCAATTGTAAGGTAGAACGTGTGGTGTGGCCCATGTGTTTTGCCTCTACTTTATATTTGAACTGTTTTGCCTCTGCTTTATATTTGAATTGAATGATCATGTGACAGACTGTCTAACTTTGGAAGTATTTCCAAGGTATTATAAGTTCTCCAGTATTAGGGGTTTCTTTCATAGATTCACATGCTTGAATATTCCCAGTCGTCGAAGTGGGAGTCCCACGGTAAATAAAATAGCAATAATGCTAAATATATGTATATGTTCGAGGTATGTGGGCTGCTGAATTCATATCTGTGCATAGATCGCTGCCTAGTGTTGGGTCCGGATGATTGCACATTGTTGTCCTGGAAGAGTCTTTGAAGTAGCACGAGATAGGTGGCTCCTCCCTTGGACTACAGTGCGCATGGGCATCCTCTCCAGCCTCAAATTGTTTTTCTCCGCCATTGGGTTCGGTTGTACTTTTCTAATCTCCAAGTTCGAAATCAAGAAAAACTCTTCTAAAGGCCAAAAGGCCTTAGGATCCGTCGGTATTGTTCAGCGCTCGGTGCCGATACACTTTTACAACTTTGTTGCACTCCAGTCGTCGAATCGGGCCGTGAGGCCTTCTCGACACCACGTGGACCGACCGTTGATGGAACGAAGTCCATTCAAGTAGTGCCCTCAGTGCAACTCGAAGTTCCCGCACACTGACAAGCATCCAGTGTGCAATAAATGACTATCTCCAGATCACAATGAAGATAGTTGCTTAGACTGTGCCCAGTTCCGATCAAAAAAGACTATTCGGAATCGACGAGCGGCGAGGAAAGAAATGCAAAGAGCCCGATAACCTCTTCGATGACTAAGATCATCTAGCGAGCGCTGAAGAATCAGATCAAGACGACAGACAATACTCTGAGCCTGACTCCGAATATTACCCCGAGAAAGGAAAACTAATCGTCGATCTCGAGGACTGATCAGGACATCGTAGCAGTTGAAGACGACTCCGCTGACGGCAAGGGGCGAACTGTGAGTACAACGCCCCATATAGACACTACACCTCTATCAGAGACTCAGGTTGAGGCATCGCCAGCAGGCCTTAGCCGAGATCAACATCCTCGTTTTACATCCTCGCCATACCGCCCAGCTAATAAATTATCAAAAGAGCCCTCTGAGACACGTTACACAACATCGGTTCCATCGAAACCGAAACTAATCGACAATATAGTCTTCGGACCGAATTACGTCGAACCGAAGGTATCTAAGCTGCAAGGCGACAAACCGTAGGCCACAGTACCACTGCAACCTTCGAAACCAAAGACCGTCGAGTCGACATTGAAGAGCAGAGCAGTCGAGTCGAGCTCAAAGTCGAAGGCCGTCGAGTCAACCACGAGTCAACCACAAAGCCAAAACACGTCGATTCGACGCAAAAGCACGTCGAATCAACCCCCTAAAAGAACGTCGAATCGAGCAAATCAGCCTCGGGTATCGACAAAGGGAAAAACACGGTTGACGACAGAACAAGGCCTACGCCCAAAACTACCGTCGTACCGAAACCGAAGGTGGACGAAAGGAAATCGGTCGAGCCGAAGCCCATTGAATCGAAAAAGGGCGTCCAGCCAAAACAGCAGGCTCCAAAACAACATAAGGACATTGTCGAACCGACAAAACCGCTCGGTCTGAAACAGGTCGTGAAGCCAACCAAAGAGGTTCAACCAACAAAACCTGTTGAAAAACACCCAAAACCGATCCAAACACCTAAAACGGTCGAAGCCCCAAAAAGCGTCGACCCGAAGGAACAAAAAACCAAAGGTTACAGCACCAAAGACTGTGGAAGAGGAACTTCTTCACCCAGATCCCTCCACAGAGGACCAGTCAAAACTATACATCGACCCAAAAACTGGTAAAGTGACTGTTTATACCAAAAAGAAAAGACCTCTACCAACTGAAGACCTTTCCGAGATCCCCTTAAAGAAAGAGATGGTGCGACCTCTCCTATATTCTTTGAACCTATCACTCCTGCTATGCCTACTACTCCTTATGCCCCAACCTCACCGGCACTCTCTCATTACAACCCTGATGAAGATCATGGTGCGGATGTAGGTTTTGGTTATCCACAAAACCGACTTTCAGAGCCAAACACACAACCATGGGGTGGAGGAGGGGAACCAGACACTAAAGGGATTCTGCCCATTACAGACCCTGCAGCATACCCTACTAAGCCATCACCCACAGAGGATACAGTAGCATTTAATTCACTACTAGATAGAGCAGCAACCTACCACAATGTAGAGATGCACTCTGATGCTATTGAGGAATACTTCCTCTTTGATACACCGACAACATCTGAGAGACACGTTAAAACACTCCCAATGATAAAAGGGGTATTAAAACATGCAAGTGACATTTTTAAGGACACTGCTAGGGCACGGGTCATAAACCCTAGAATTGAGAAAAAATACAGGGCTACACCTATAGATCTTACATACATTAAAGGTCAGCTACCCCTAGATTCCTTAGTGGTATCTGTGAGAAGTTGGCCTGATATATGATGCTCACTAGTTCTAGTGATCACCTTGTATCAGTCCAAACAACCCTCATGGTGATTGGTTGTAAGTCAACCTTATAGACCAGCTATCCTAATGGTAGCATGGACAAAGCAGTCTTAGGCTAAACTCTTTTGGCATGTGAAGCCAGCTGTTTACCCACAATATAACCCCTTGAATACCAGATGAAAGGACACCACACAGGTTGTTATGAAAATAAACGGTATATTTATTAATAACAACACCTCTGAACTCTTTATGAGGTCAGAGGGCTAAGCACATGACAATCTCTTACGAAAAATACTACAAGTCGCACATAATTACAATGGTGCCCTAGGGGCACGACAAACCATATACTAAGTAAGTGGAATGTGAAAGTCGATAAAAGGAATGGAGCTGTCCAGAGGCTGTAGGATCGATGGGACCACGCTACACTAACTTCAGGTAAGTAATAGGAGGCCCATGGGACGCGTGTGCAGAGTGTGAACTCACACGCGAGATGTGTCACAACGTCTATGGACAGTACAGTTCAAGTTAAAGGTGAGTACGGACAATCCTGACTAGGTAGGACGACGACTGTGGAACTGGACACTAGGACAGTTAGTCTACCCTTGAGCACCGAAATGCTCTCGTTACCTCACCCACGGGCAGCGGGTGCATATGTGCCAAAGTGCGTCGGGTTCTCGCGTTGAAGTCAATGGAGCCTGAAAGAAAAGATGCTGCAGGCGACCAGGAGGAGGATGTCCGGTGCAATCCAAGGGTGGATTGTTGAAGGAGACCTGAAAACAGAGGGGACAATGTTCAGTCACTAGCCAGTGACTGGAGTGGAACCAGATGTCGTCGTCGATATCAGGTGAAGAGTGGACGCTTGACTGCAGCCACGTGGACCAGGAGGCGTCTTCGACGACAAGGATGGAGGCACGAGCTGTCCCACGCAGGCTCTCGCTGTCGACGGTGTCGGATCCAGGATTGGACTCAACCGGCCTTGGCAAAGGCAACCCACGCGGTGAAGGGAAAAGGCGTCTGGTGCGGACTAGGAGAGTCCGGGGTGCCCCTCTTTTGGAAGGGAGCAAGGGCCAGTCTGGAGCAACCAGACCAGCAGCAAAGATTCAAAGGTTCGTCGTCTGGGAGGCCACTAGCCAGCCGGCAAGTGACCAGACAACGCATCGAGCAGCAACAAAGCAGTAGGGCCCCACGCAGATCTCGTGGATGCTGGAGGGCTGATCTTCGGTGCAGGGGCTGCTCAGGGTTGGGGCTTCTCAGTCCCCAAAGCACTTGGTCGAGTTTACCTCTGGAGTCGTGCTGGAAGCGAAGTGCAGTTTCTTCCAAGATGGCCGGTCCCACGTGTCTCGGCGCACCCACGGGTCTCAGCTTTGCTGCAGATGTAGGTAGAGGTCGGAGAGGTCTGGGAATCCGGGTCTCGTCGGGCTCTGAAGTCTGGATCCTCGAGGGAAGACGACAAAGTGAAGCCGCTGGACGCTTGATGGTGCCTGCAGTTGCAGGTTGGACACTCCTTGTCCAAAAGGGAGATTCTTCAGTCTTCTGTGGAGCAGAACGTCGAAGGCCAGAGTTTCTTCTTGAATAGTTCAGGATAATCTAATTTGGAATGGGACCAGCTCCTACCTTTATTCTCCTAAAGGGGGCTGCACTTCTGACTAGGTCCCTCCCCTGGGTGGGACCAGGAAGGGGGGTGGCTACACCCCCTATCCTTTGTCCTTTGTGAGCTGGGGCAGGGAAGGACTCCCAGCAGCAGGAGGTCAGACTTGTGTCTGTGGTGGCAGCATCCATTTTGTGATGCTGAGGCTCGAGTTAACTTTAACCGGGGTTCACAGTACATACTGTCGTGTCCCTCTAGAAGGGTGGGAGGCTACCCCCGTCGCCAGAATTGGCGAGGGGGTAGTATTCCAAATCGTATGACACCTTACTCGACATGTTTTGATAATGTTATACCAGAGTTAGCATTTAACCGCGAGGTTGATAATGCACTTAAGAGTATCTGGTATAGCGTTATCATGGAACAGCTGTTAGGACTTTGTTCCGCAAGCTGCAAATGGGCTCAGCTCATGCCAGAGCACCATCTCACATAATTCCAAGCACTCTGCCTTCAAGATTGATAAGGCCTTCCATAGGAGTGACTGATAGGAATATATGTGTCCATTTTAGGGTTAGATATAGGTATACTATATCTACAGCAAAGGGCGTTTACACCACCTTGCCCCAGCTGTCATGCAGCCAGTTGTGTCAGATTTAGATGGCCAGCCAGGGGTGGCATAATACATGCTTCAGCCCCTGGTAGGCCCTGGGTACACCTATGCCCGGTGTACAGGGAATGATAAGGTGGCCCAGTACTAATTGGTAAATGCACCTAAAGTACATGGATGTCAATTTAGAGAGAGAACAGCTAGGCTGTGGGTCTGATTAGCAGGCCCACAGCCAGGGAAAGTCGTAAACCAGTGAAGCAAAAAGCAAAAATCTGGGGTGACCATAGGATTGCAGACCACAGTATCCATTGCACGTAAGCGTGCAAACTCGCAGACTACTGGTGAGGCCGCACCTCCAGACAAAGAGTCTAAAATCTTTGAGGCATCAGGCAAGAGAGTGGCGGCTCAGGCAGCCAACTCCTGGAGAATAGCCAATACACAGGCCTTGCTAGCCAGATATGATAGAGCGCACTACGACAGTTTGGAAGAAATTCTCCAACACTTACCTGATCCCTACAAACAGCAGGCAGATGAACTTATACAAGAGGGAAAGCTCATCACCAATGCATCCATTAAATGTGCCCTAGACGCGGCAGACACAGCTGCCAGATCCATTAATACAAGCGTGCTACTAAGGCGCCACGCATGGCTTCGTATATCAGGCTTTAAGAATGAAGTCCAATCCACAATTCTTAATCAACCCAGACTTTTTATTTTTTCCAGCAGTTGATTCAATTCTGGACAAAATGAAAAAGGATGCAGTAACGGCAGACTCTATAGAAGCTCTTCAGTCCCAACAACACCGGGGCTCCTTTCGTCTCTCCAATTATAGAGGAGGAATACGAGGAACATCACAGCAATCCTCCAACTATAAGAGTAACACACAATCCACAGGAACAAGAACACCAGCAGGGGTGGTTATAGAGGAAACCATACCAAGGGAAGAGGCTGTGGAGGCAATGCAAATAGATCCTCCACTAACACAAAGCAGTGACTACTTGGCACTACCCCCAGACCACATAACACCAGTCGGGGGAAGAATACAACAATTTCTGCCAGTCTGGTTAAATATCACCACAGACAAGTGGGTCAGGCAAATTATCCAACATGGCCATTGCCTAGAGCTCACCTCAACTCCACCCAACATACCACCCGTGCACCATCCTATGTCACAGGAACATATAACGCTAGTTCAGCAAGAGGTCATCCGTATGCTGCAAAAGGGGGTCATAGAACCAGTCCCACTGCAACATCAGGGAACAGTAGTATACTCCCTATACTTCCTAATTCCAAAGAAGGACGGGTCTCTCAGACCAATACTGGACCTCAGGCCCCTCAACCTGTACATTTTGTCAGAACATTTTCACATCCTCACTCTGCAGCAAGTCTTAACATTGCTTCACCAAGGAGACTTCCTAGCAACCTTAGACCTCAAAGATGCATACTTACATATACCAATACACCCTGCTCACAAAGTATTTGAGGTTCACCATTCAAGGACAACACTACCAGTTCAAGGTCCTACCATTTGGGGTGACAACAGCTCCAAGAGTGTACACCAAATGTCTAGCTACAGTGCCAGCACATCTGAGAAGGCAACACATCCATGTGTACCTTATCTGGACGACTGGCTAATACACGCGCCATCAGCACAGCAATGTGCCGTCCACATGTCAAAGACCATACACCTTCTGCACAGTTTAGTATTCTCACTAAACTACCCAAAGTCACATCTACAACCATCCCACGTCCAACAGTACCTGGGAGCAACAATAGATACACTGGCAGCAAAAGCATATCCCAACACAGCACGGATCCAGGGAATGCAGACATTAATACAAAAGTTCAGACCCCAACACTCACTACCAGCCCGAGTGTTTATGCAGCTAATAGGCATGATGGCCTTGTGCATCTTCATAGTCCCTCACGCCAGACTACATATGCGTCCGCTACAAGAATGCCTATCAAGGCAGTGGAACCAGGCTCGCGGGCAATTTAAAGACGTAGTGTTGGTGACCAGTCGGGCATAAAACTCTCTGCAGTGGTGGACTCCACAAAACCTTTGCAAGGGACGACTGTTCCAAAAGCCTGTCCCACAAATAGTGTTAACATCGGACGCATCCCTACTAGGATGGGGAGCCCATGTCCTACACTACACAGTACAGGGACTCTGGACTATACAGCAAAAGAAAATGCATAACAACCATCTAGAGCTGATGGCCATCTTTCTAGCCCTAAAAGCTTTCGCGACACACTTACGCAACAAAGCTGTGTTGATCCGGACGGACAACATGACCGCTATGTATTACATTAAAAAACAGGGAGGAACACACTCGCCACAGCTGTCGCACCTAGCTCAAGCAATGTGGAAATGGGCCATTCAGAGGAACATTTTTCTCATGGCAGAACACCTTCCAGGCAAGGACAACCAGGTTGCCGACCTGCTAAGCAGGCACAGCCAACAGATGCACGAATGGGAAATTCACCCCAAAGGGCTCCAACCATTCTTCCGGAAATGGGGACAGCCGGAAATAGATCTGTTTGCCACAAGCAAAAACGCAAAATGCCAGTACTTTGCCGCCAGGTTCCCACATCCGCAGTCGCAGGGCAATGCGATATGGATGAACTGGTCAGGCAAATTTGCGTACGCTTTTCCCCCAGCTCCATTAATACCGCTGGTGTTGTGGTACTGAAAATTCTGGACTCGTGTAATAAACTGTCGTAGCATGATGATTTTTATATCAAAAGACCGAGAATGGCTAGTACACTATGTACAAGCATTTTCGTCATATTCCAGTAACGATTTCACCTCAATCGTCATTTTCGTACTGAACCCTTGGCTTTCATTTTGTGAACGGCAGCCATTTTGTGGATTGCCCTTACAGTAGGCCCTCACTGTGGCAGAACAAGTATTTAAGGCCATAACCTTAGCATGGGTTTGTGCTGACTCCTGCATGACCAGGCGAAAGCTGACTCCCTTGCCCGAGGCTTACCTCGTTGAGCCAGTTCCTTGTTAGGCAGCTGGTCAGATAGAGATCAAAGAGCAGGACATTGCAATGTTTATTGTACACGCACACACCCATTTTATCTTGCTCCTATCTGTTTCTGTTCCTTCTTTATGGTCTATTTATGATGTGGGCTGCGGACCTTTTCATTATGGGTCTTGTCCAGCTTGTCTAAAGAAGAATGTTTATTATGGGTTTGTTTGATGATTAATTTTGGGCTGGAAAAACTGAAAAGTGGGTTTGTGTGCACGTCCTGGGAGTGACCAACAATAATGTACTTCAAAGAGAAAATGTGTGCCTAGGGCATAATAAATGGTATAAAAGGTCTGTGCTGAGACCATTCAGCAGACTGCCTCATTCAATTGCTAAGGCAGTTGGGTGACGTAGCCTCACTTAATTGTGTTTAATAAAGATGTCTTTTTCATATTTTTAGAGTCTTGTGCCAAGTTCTTGTTATATTAGTAAGTATTCCCTGAGACCGAAAATTACCAATATCTTCAGTTGGCGCCCTAACGCGGGAATCGTCAGAGAAGTGACTTTCTGTGGGAGTGATCATGCCAGGAGACTGAAATGAATTGAGGACAGAGCAAGATTCTACTAAGGTACTCTGTGCACGGGGATTCTAGAGATTCTTTGATTCTGCGGCCCAGTATATTTCTAACCTTCCTGATTTTTGATCCTCCACATGATGTCTCTCCTGACTGATAACCTTTTTGGCGTGAGTATTCTTAAAAAGACCATTAGGTCATGTAGCACTTGACAGTTAGAATCTGGATAATATTTTGATTAGTAAAAGTAAGAGTTAAGTATAAGTGGGTCGCTCCCAGTCCTTTGTTCTTTGATTCTTTGATTTTGATTGGTTCTTAGTTTGATTTGTCCTTAGTTTTATTTGAATATTGCAATTTTCAAAAACCGAGGGTCTTGTATATTTACGAGTGTATCGATGGAGATAGCCCCTTGAAGTTTGAAGCTAGATTAGTGAGCTATAAGATGCCTGATCTTAGCGAATTTTGAGATTTGTGTTGGCCAACTTTGTATACGTTTGTATTAGCCGGCTTCCCCTAAAGGGGAAATCTAAATAGGTTTAGATTTAAAAACATATTTCTTCCTTGGTGATTTTGTATCCCCAGGGAATTAAAATATGACATACAAAACAAGGATCCTTTGTTCTGTGCAGTTTTATGAATGGAAATATGCAGAACGATTTTTGGTGTTCTGCCAGCCAAAGCTAGTGAATTAAGTGTATTGTGACTTCGTGCACATACAGCAGTCTGTTGGGCTGTGTTTTTGCAGTCTTTTTGAATACTATTGAGACGTGTTTCTTGTAAATATGACTTAGCTAGTATTTACAAATGGCTTTATTTTCGTCCTGAGTGTCGATTTGTGGGTTCAATGTGTGTTTACAATGTCTATGTGGTTTTTCTCATTAGTGTAACTTCAGTAATAGCTACAGCGCTGTATTGTGTGTCCTGAGTGTTTAAATCTTTTCTCTTTGTCTGCAGTAAGCTCAATGTGTTTGTAGGTTTCTTGATGTTTTCAGTCTGTTAAGTAAAATGTCAGATTAATTAAGTAGAAATTAAATAACACTCCAGCGATTTTCTATGTCACGTGCAAAAAATAGCTATATGTTGCTATTTAATTTACAGACTAAGCAAAAACGCATATGTGCAAACTGTTAAATGCTTAAAATAGATAAGTTAAAATTCGCATTCACTAGGAATATGAAGGGCCTCAAAAATAATTGTGCCTCTGGTAGCAAAAAGAATTTGTAGCGTTTTTTTAAGGCAAACACTTCAACTAAAGTACATTTTTTCTTTCTAGATTTAAATGCATTTTTTTTGCACGTGCATTTTTAAAACTTGAAATGTCTGTTTTCAGTAAAACTAAAAGCGTGCTCAGGTTTCAGCACTCTTTCAGGTTTTCAGCCTTTCCTGCCTTAAGGCAGCAGATGTTGTTTTTCGAAGGCCATAAATAGCATTGGAATGTTTGTTTAGCCCAGGACTTAGCACAGTTGGATTTTTATTTTCATTTCAGAATAGTGTTTTAGAGGGTTACAAAAATAAGGTTCATCACTTTGTATCACTGGAAGACATTCCAAATGGGGTTTTCTTCTCTTTAAGCAATTTTTTTAAAGTATATTTTTGGTTCTTTTGCTAAATACTGATTGCCTTTTAAAAGTGGCGCGAAAAATGTCATGTTTTAAGTTAGGCTTTTTGTGCGTAAGCGCATAAATGAATGCATCTAAAAATGATAGGAAAGGGATGCAGCTTACCTTTATATGTGGAGTTATCATAAAAACAGATAATTGGTTTCATTAAACGAAAAAATATAAATTATGGAAAAATTATTTGAGAAAAAAATAAGTGCTTTTTAAAATCGTTTTTTGATATTTATAAAGCTAAATACTCATACTATGACCTCCTAGTATTAAAATTTGATTTAAGTTATGTCTTACGGTGTATTTAGGTAATTTGCATGTTGCTTTTCACTTGGCGCAGGCGTAAAAAGCTTATTTTTCCAAGGATTTACATGAGATATGACTAATGTCAAATATCCGTAACGTGTAAAGAACATCCTGAGGATGATTAATATGTAAAACAATTATAGGATAATTATTTTTAAGTGCCCCAAAGATAAGTCGAAATTGAGGTAAATGGGTTTTTAACACAGATTCTTGTCATTTAACATAGTGAAAAAGTGTCTCTGGCTTCAGTAAATGCATACATTTGGGTATAATAGAAACTTGCGGGTTGTTATTGAGGTTGTTTTTCATAGCTCGGCGAGCCAATGTGCACGGTGCAGAGGTTTGTATTTAATATCCGGGTTGAAGGTTCTAAATTTAGCAGGGGCCCATTTCAGACGTTCATCAATGTTAGGTTGCTAAAATGAGTACCATTTTAGAGGGTGGTAGCAAACATTTGTTCTAAAAACTGGTATGTGTGAACCCTTCACAGTAAATGTAGTAGGCCTTCTGTCTCTGTCATGTTGGCATTGTGACCTTTTAAATTCGAGCCTTGTCTCTGTGAAATGCAGAATAACATTGCTAAACAGGCCTCTGAAAGTTGGAAAAATATAAAAAGGTTTCTTGAAAGGTTTTCTTTAAAAGTCCCAACATCATGACATTGGTATTTCTGCTCTAAAAAAATGTCTGCTAGTCGTTTTTAATTTGACAGAAAGCGAAGTGTTGCATTAAGTCTTAGACAAAAAATAGGATGCAGCCTTTTACTAAAATTTTGAAGCCTACATTAATAAGTAAGAACGATTTGCCAAGTAAGAAGTTTTTTTATCATAGAGATTGTGGCACAAGACTAATTTTAGGTGTCAGGAAAAGGATTTTACCTCTAAAAGTTTAAAAAGGCTTCATGTTGCAAGGTGACTGACAAGATGGTAACAGTTAAGTAATGGAAATTTATTTTTGTTTGTTAATGTGTATCATGTTTTGTCTTCTGCTTAAAAGTTACAATTGATGTCTGTTTATTATATGTATTATCTATACATATTGTATATGTCTCTCTTTTGTGTGCTGTGTATTTTTTTTTTCTTCCTTTTCGTTTCTGATCACAGATCATTCATGGATTGCTCTGGGGGCTCAAGACACGCGAGTTTGGTTGGTTGAAATGAGATTTGTTTTTTTTTTGTTTATTGCGCAACTCCTTTGAAAAGAAATGTCCATGCGTTTTTCATGTTTGTGTATTTTGTTCTATCATGAATTGGTCTTGCTGGTTCTATGTGTCCAAAAGTTGTATTTGACAGCAGATATCAACTATTGGTGATCTACTGTCAAACAGGAGGGTATCCTTACATGGTATTATGCATCACCGTTCATTTATATATGCGATCGTTTTACAGCGAGTATATCTGATGGCTTGACGTCCGTTTTGTGCGTTTTTGCATGTTTTATGCTGTATGTTGCTGCTTAAGAAATTATCACAAATTCACCTGTGTTGTTGTGACATGTATGACGATACGTGTCGCTGTCAACAGTTGGGTAAAATTTTCGCTGATACTAAAATTCACAGATATGATTTTTCTTTTTTTCATATTGTGAACCAGACAGACTACACTTCACCAGTGTATGTAAAATTTGGCTATAAGGATTGAAGAAAAATAAACAGCAAATTGTGTCATTTGTAGTCACGATACTGCCCTTTCCTGTAAGGAACAGGCAGCCCTAAAATTATATATCCTGATTGGACGTAAGGATAAATTATAGATTTGTGACTCTTGTACATAGTGACCTAATTTCTGTATCACTTTAGTCAGTTTTATTCTGCTTCCTAAGTGGCCTTCCTATGGCTCTGGACCATAAAAGAAACCAGGTTTCATTTTTGTCACATGCCTGACTATCACCCAAGCACATCGGGCCTAGTTATTGGGGATTTTAGCTGTGTCCTATTCTCTTTTCCGTATTCCTTTCACCAGTCAACTTTTACTTATTATTAGTGTGTTAAGGTTCGCACTTTCAGATTGCAGTAATGTACCATGGACCCCCCATTTTATGTATAATTCCCTGTTGCATAACTAGACTGATTTCTAAGAATTTTCTTTAGGCCTATTCTGATGTTTTTCCAGTCTGACTGTTAGGACTGTTAGGACTGATCAACTGACTTAATACTATAGTAAGATAAACTTTCCACCTCAATAGGAGACACATTACGTTTTTTTTAAATTCAGTGCCTATTCTAAAATTGTTTTTTAGTTCCTTTTTACTTCTTTAATTTTTGATGGACCAGATGTATTAAAAAGAATGGAAATACCAGGACTCTAGTTCTTGGTTTTTTTCCTCATCTTGATAATTAGCTTTTGTATTGCATAGTCCCACCTGATGCACAATTATTATGATAATATGTATGTGATGCCGCTTTTAAGATGTTCTAGATGAGGATTTTAGGAACACTTGTATGCAATAATTGAGATAAAATGTGTTAACCCAATTAGACGATGCCACTATGTGTGAGGACATCCATTCAGATAGAATTCCCATGTCGCTATGATGATTAAAGAGATGCTCTCACACGGAAACCCAATTGAAGAGCCTAGAGGCACTGTTTTGCCTATTGCCTTTGTTTTTGTATTGCCTTGGAGAATGATAGTGTATTTCAAAGCAGAATTGTCCCATGGCGTGTGGCCACTCCTTTGAAGATTGTAGGCCACCTGTTTTCAGTCCCCTTGTTGTACAATGAACTGTTTAAAGCATCGCACTTGCTTCATCAGAAGGCGTTCAACATCAAGAAGGAGCTGGTTTTGCCACAGTCCCTTGAGATTTCAGTGCAAAAGAGCACCTGTTATGTGCTGGTTAACCTCTGACAGTGTGCAGTCCCTTGAGATTTCAGTGCAAAAGAGCGCCTGTTATGTGCTGGTTAACCTCTGACAGTGTGCAGTCCCTTGAGCCCCTTGGCCTGAGTTTTGGCCACGCACCCTTTTTTCTCTTGCTTCAACGGAAGTGCAGTGCACCGGAGGATCCAAGAGCGGCAAAAGGCACTCCATTCTGGTGCCCATGAAAGAGCAGCCTGAGCATCCTCTGACACTGAATGACGAGTGTTGGAGTCTGAGAATGGTCCCGGTTCTGCACGAGATGATCTGTGCCCATTGATCAATGAAGCGCACAATATCTGTAGTGTCTGCCGCAGAGGAGAGATACGGTGCACTGCCTTGTGACATTGAGACTTTGTGAATGAGCTACGAGTGTTTGCCAGGAGGGCTCTTCAATATATACTGAACATCAAGAGCATGGGAGGCCTGAATCCAAAGGCCCATGCAACAACGGGAGCAGACTTGATTGGACAATAGAAGTCTGCCAGAGAGGCTTTTTGAACAGACTCTGGGCATAGTTGGTTTCACAAGAGGTTTCCGTATGATTGTATAGACTACATGTTAGGAGAATGATTTTATTGTTCTGCTGGCATTATTTTAAAGTAGTATTCTGTTTAGGAAAAGCAGAATAAAGTCCATTTTCTGTGAAAGAGTATCCCCTTTTCACCTCCGCATTAATGAGGGTCACCGCTGTTTCACTGGAACATATAATGAATTACAGAAAATGCATAGGAAAACCTACAATGTTACTAGATAATTTTAGGATCTACCTTTTGCTTAGGGTTGTGAAAAATTATGATTTAATTTGTAATAGCGGTCACTACTTTGTCTATATGTTCTTAATGACGTGTTTTCTAGTGTTTTTTTAAACATGGCATTGTCTTTTATGGGTGGGATTGTTTTTGCTGCCCTATTCACATCTGTACCCACCTCCCAACCTATATCTTCTCCCTACTTCTACTTCTTTGCATTCTTTCCAGATTGTACCTGAACATGGACTAGTTGGGTCAGAGTTTACTGATAATTCCTTTTGTACAGTTTCTGCATCGACACCAGTTAGTAGTGAACATCACTAATTGTTGGTCCTGCCATATATAGCCTTTGTGCTACTGCGTGTGTAAGGAGACCTGTCCCGAGAGAGTCGCTAAGTAATAGGATTATGCTTCAGCAACATCTTGATGATTTGATAAATATAGACCTGGACTCAGACTAGCGTGAGTATAGGTTATTGCCTATGTAAGCGCAAAAGGGGCGTCTGTGGTACTGAAAATTCTGGACTCGTGTAATAAACTGTCGTAGCATGATGATTTTTATATCAAAAGACCGAGAATGGCTAGTACACTATGTACAAGCATTTTCGTCATATTCCAGTAACGATTTCACCTCGAAATCGTCATTTTCGTACTGAACCCTTGGCTTTCATTTTGTGAACGGCAGCCATTTTGTGGATTGCCCTTACAGTAGGCCCTCACTGTGGCAGAACAAGTATTTAAGGCCATAACCTTAGCATGGGTTTGTGCTGACTCCTGCATGACCTGGCGGAAAGCTGACTCCCTTGCCCGAGGCTGACCTCGTTGAGCCAGTTCCTTGTTAGGCAGCTGGTCAGATAGAGATCAAAGAGCAGGACATTGCAATGTTTATTGTACACGCACACACCCCTTTTATCTTGCTCCTATCTGTTTCTGTTCCTTCTTTATGGTCTATTTATGATGTGGGCTGTGGGCCTTTTCATTATGGGTCTTGTCCAGCTTGTCTAAAGAAGAATGTTTATTATGGGTTTGTTTGATGAATAATTTTCTGCTGGACAAACTGAAAAGTGGGTTTGTGTGCACGTCCTGGGAGTGACCAACAATAATGTACTTCAAAGAGAAAATGTGTGCCTAGGGCATAATAAATGGTATAAAAGGTCTGTGCTGAGACCATTCAGCAGACTGCCTCATTCAATTGCTAAGGCAGTTGGGTGACGTAGCCTCACTTAATTGTGTTTAATAAAGATGTCTTTTTCATATTTTCAGAGTCTTGTTCCAAGTTCTTGTTATATTAGTAAGTATTCCCTGAGACCGAAAATTACCAATTTCTTCAGTGGCACACAAAATGCGCCAACATTCTCTGACGCTAATTCTAGTTGCTCCCACGTGGGCGAGGCAACCATGGTACACAACGTTCCTAGAACTGTCAGTAGTGCCTCATCAAAGACTGCGACTAACACCCAGTCTTCTAACGCAGAACCATGGCAAAATCCAACACCCAGATCCCCAACAGCTGAACCTAGCTATCTGGCTCCTGAAATCCTAGAATTTGGATACCTCAACTTGCCTCCAGACTGCATGAATATTATCAAAGAGGCAAGGAAGCCCACTACCAGAGCATGCTATGCAGCAAAGTGGAAACGTTTCGTCATTTACTGTAATAACTGACATTAACCCTTGATGCTTCCACTCAAAACATCATTTACTACCTATTGCACCTCCAACGGTGCAATTTAGCATTTTCTTCCATCAGAATACACCTAGCTGCGTTAGCAGCATATCTGAAAAAACAGGCAGCACCTTTCACTATTTAGGGTACCAGCAATCAAAGCGTTTATGGAAAAACTTAAACGCGTAATCCCTCCAAGACACCCACCTTCACCAGTCTGGAATCTAAATGTTGTCTTAACCAGACTAATGGGACCACCCTTTGAACCACTGCATTCATGCGAACTACAATTTCTTACTTGGAAAGTGGCTTTCCTTATTGCCATTACTTCGCTTAGAAGAGTTAGTGAGCTGCAAGCCCTAACTATTCAAGAGCCATTCATTCAAGTACATTCAAAAAGAGTAGTTCTTAGAACAAACCCTAAGTTCATGCCAAAGGTGGTATCCCATTTCCATATAAATCAAACTATAGAACTGCTAGTGTTCTTTCAGAACCCACAAACAGTAGCTGAAAGGGCCTTGCATACCCTTGATGTCAAGAGCTCTGCTATATTACATAGACTGAACTAAAACATTTTGGAAAACAAAACAATTGTTTGTTGCCTTCTCACCACAACACAAA
The DNA here is from genome assembly GCF_964261635.1 of Lissotriton helveticus. Classification (NCBI taxonomy): domain Eukaryota; kingdom Metazoa; phylum Chordata; class Amphibia; order Caudata; family Salamandridae; genus Lissotriton; species Lissotriton helveticus. Next base: position 1,187,196,765 of record NC_136072.1, on the reverse strand, counting down.
GGTAACCCTATTTCAAAATCAGGTATAGCCAGATGGATAGTTAAGTGCATCCAAATGTTATTTGAAGGCAAAACGCACCTTAACAGTACCCCCTAGAGCGCATTCCACACGTAAGCTAGGGGCATCCATGGCTTCCCTAGGAAATATTCCTTTACACAGAATTTGTAGAGCAGCCACATGGTCAACCACACATACATTTACAAAACACTATTGTGTAGATGTACATTCAAAACAGCAAGCTGCTGTAGGACAGGCGGTTCTCAAAACTCTTTTCCAGACTGCTGCAGTTGACACAGGTAGCCACCGCTAAGGGAGATACTGCTATACATTCTATGCACAGATATGAATTCAGCAGCTCACATGCCTCGAACTGAATATGCTACTTACCAGTATGCATCTGTTCTTGGCATGTAGGGCTGCTGACATTCGTATCGCCCACCCACCTCCCCGGTGCCTATCGCAGCTGCAATATTCTCTCTTTGCATGGACATCTCTTACTGTACTATACTCCATCTCTGCCACAATGGCGAAAAACAATCTGAGGATGGAGAGGATGCCCATACGCATTGTAGTCCAAGGGAGGAGCCATCTATCTCGTGATACTTTAAAGACTCTTCTAGGACAACAATGTGCAATCATCCGGACCAAACACTAGGAGGGGATTTATGCACAGATATGAATGTCAGCAGCCCTACATGCCAAGAACAGATGCATACTGGTAAGTAGCATATACCATATGAAAACATAATGCCTAATAAAAGAGGAAATACAAATGAAAACCTCCAAACAATTCCTACATAGGAATGCATGGTAAAGAGAAAAAACCACTTGTAACACATTAGTGTCAGTATGTTAGTCCAAAGTGCAGCCAATCAGGCGCCAGCACCCTCTAGAACCTTCTCCTCAGAAGCTCAAGCCCTCAGATTTTTTACCGCACGTCATGTGAAGGGTGTGTCCCTGAGCTCTGCTCAGTTCTTTGCCTCAAATCTTCTAGTTCCAGTTTTTCGTAACATGTCAAGTAAGAAGTCTTTATTCAGACCTTGCTCTTCTTGTGGGAAGCTGTGCCTTTTTGAGAAGGACCCCCACCAGAACTGTATTTATTGTTTATACCCTGATCATGAAGTTAGCAGCTGCAAGTTCTGTAGAACTTTTTCTACAAAGACTCTAAAGGACAGAGAAGGTCGTCTTCTCCTTTGGCTCCAACGTCTAAAGGACAAGGATTCTGCTCTGTCAGATGCAGAGTTTTTTCAATCTGGGCCTTCTACAGCAGCCTCTAAGCGTGGTAGTGTATAGGATGTAACATCTCCTTTCCTCAAAAAAAAGTAATTAGCCCTGCCTCTGGCTTCTGTGGTGTCTCCTACCACTCCTACTACCACTACGCCCACGAGACCTGGCTCTCAGGCGTCTTCTGCTGCCTCTAGGAGTGTTTCCACGCCTCTTCGTCGACGGGAGCGTCTACGAGCGTTCCGACGACTGGAACCGCAATGTCTTCATCGTCGACGACGACGCTGACAACGACATCAGCCTTTACTTCGTCGACAGCCTTCACGTCGACGAGAGTTTCCTTGCCTTCCAAGCCTGTCTCGTCGACTATTCCAATTACCTCGTCGACGAAGAAGAAAGATTCCTCGTCGACGAAAGTCTCTAAGAAATCTTCGTCGTCGACTAAGATTCCGTTGACCAAGGTCTCTTCGACGAAGACTCCGTCGACCAAAGCCCCGTCGACGAGAGCTCCGTCTACGGAGGTTCTGCCTAAGTCGATGACTGCACCGTCGACGACTTCGCCTACGATGGATCGCCCGTCGACGGTAACTCTGACGACGACTCAGACGGCCACACAGTCGACGATGGATGCTTCTAAATTGTCTTTGTCGACAGCCAAAACAGCAATAGCGTCGACGGCACTGTCGACGGTGGCACCGGCTTCCTTTGCCTTATTGCCGGTAGTGCCTTTGAAAACTTCAGGATCCTCTAGCACTGCTGATTCAGCCCATCGTCGCAGTGAGGCTCCGTGCCAACAGTTATCTACTCCATAGCCGCAACCACCTTCTCCAATGTTTGCCACTACCTCTGAGCATGACACTGAGTCTGAAAATGAAGCTGACACATTTGGGGCAGCCCATAGTCCCTCTGATTTCATTATCAAATGTCAGGAGTCTGACACTGACGAAGATGGCGGAGACCAAGAGCTTCCAACCTGAGGAACAGTTGGTCCAAGTACCTATGGCTACAATACCATTGACATTGATCTCAAATCTCCAACATATGCTGGATGATTACAACCGTCGTTTCCCAGCAACGCCGCAAGGTATTCCTGTACAATCTCCTGCTGCCGTTGCACTGCCTCCACCGTATCTTCCGCCAGCTTTACCATTCTGGATTTGAGGGCTCTCAACCAATTCCTCAAGAGCCAATCTTTCCGCATGCTGACATTACTGGAAATCCTGCGTCTATCTAGCGGGGATTTCATGACCACCATAGACCTTCAAGACGCGTACTTTCATGTCCCGATTATCCAACATCGCCAGTACCTGTGTTTCAAAGTGGTACAAACACACTATCAGTTCAAAGTCTTGCCCTTCGGACTACGATCAGCTCCTCATGTGTTCACGAAGGTACTGGCCCCTGTGGTGGCTCACCTGTGTCTCCAAGGCGTTCAAATCTTTCCATACTTGGACGATTGCCTCTTCTCTTTTGCAAGGAGCGTCTTGCCGTCATTGACCGTTGCTGTTTGTGTCCAGGATTTGCCCACGACTTGCCGGACCCGCTTCGCGGGTCCCGCTGCGCGCATTGGAACTGTGTGGCTGTGAGGCTTGTGGGACTAATATCAACTGAGTTCCAGGTACCGGCAGGGCTGCGAGGAGTATAGCAGGCACTCAACTTCCCAGGAGTATCTGCTCGCCACACCTGAGGCTGCTCTCCCTGCCGGTTACGTCCACTGCCCTAGGTCTACTTAACTGATTGAGGATACCGCTGCGCGGGAGCGCCCGGGGCTAAGCCCGGGCAAAGGGCGGGCCCTCTGTGGCCCTCAGTGGCAGAAGTAGGCTGGGCTGGGCCCATTTATTAACATTCCATTATTAACCTTAATTTTAATTTGGTATCCATTCAACCTTTATAGATCTTTGCAATTGCTGCAATATTTGTGTCTCAATAGACGCGCTTTTCTGCTTCGCCTTTTATTTTGATATTAAGTATTGAGCATATTTGAATCTGATTATTGGCACTATATATACTTTTACCCTTCATTATTGACATAGCTTGCAATATGACCGCAAAAAAGCTCAGATCTGGGAGACTGTTGGGGGGAAGATCGTCGGCTAAGACTAGATCCAACCCTCTCCGAAACAAGAATGTCTCAACTATTCAATTGAAGGGCCAAAATAAGATATTTCAGTTATGGGAGAAAACGGTGGATAAGGTGCCCCCGGAAAAGTCTGTTTCTAATAAGGGCGCCGGTTCAATTGCCTTGCATAACCCATTGCTCAATCAAGTACAGAAGGAAACTGAATCGGGAAATTTAAATTTAAGCTTATACTCTAGTCTGGGTGTTTTATCCTCTCCTCCTATAATCTCTGAGAATGATAAGTTTTCAGCCTCTAATCTGGATAATTCTCAAAAAACCAAGGTCCCATTAACACTTGAAAATGTTACGCCCAATGACTCATTAAATCACTCCAAGTTGAGGGAGGATACTAACGAGGATTTACAGCCCTTGGATATTGACTTAGAGTTGTGTGAACGTTATTTGGTAGATGATCCTAGGAAACTACTAGACGTTATAAAGACCCCAATCGGCGCTACCCCCTCTGGTCTACATCTTTATAGTAGTACTTCCTCCCTCAATTCTCAAGATTTATCTATTCAGACTAATATGTCAAAGAGTCCAATGCTCAATATAACGGGGATTGAAGTTATTAATGATCCTAAATCATCAGAGAAACCTATATCAGAATTTCTGATCTCTTTGGAACATTTGTTATCTTCAATTCTAACGTTACTGAGTAAATTTGTGGGTAGTTCAGATTGTGTATTGGAATCTGTTACTCAAATTTTAAAGGCTTTATTATCAAAAACCTCAGAAAAGTGCTGCGGTTTAGATCCCTGTATTATAACACTTCCTGAAAAAATACCAGCTAATGCACCCTGTTTGTCAACTGAGAATATACCAGTTGCTCCTGTGATGAAGGAATTATGCTCTGTTTTCAAAAAGTCTGCTCATAATTGTATAAGTGACTTTGAACTAGGTATTGTTATAGAGGAAAATAGTGCTGTATTGTCTGATGCCAATGCCGAAAAGGTACTATATCCTATTTTTGATCCAGATTTTAAGGGGATGGAGCTAGAGGAGAAAGTGGGAAAACAAAAAAAGTGTAAAGGAAAAAAGAGGAAGCCTCTCCGTAGATTCAAAAAGAGGAGGCAGAGATAAATATTCTTTGAGGGCTCCCAAGCCTGTCATAATTCCTCCCCTGCTAAGGTTGAGATCGATAATGGAATTTCGAGGCATGATTCAAATATTTTGTCATCTAAAACTGTGGTGCCTCTTGTTAATACTGATGAAATTATTACCAGTTGTTCTAATCCAATTTCGAGAGAATTGGGTGTAGAAAAAGAAAGGCCCATGGTCCACTTTCCTGCAGTGGAAATAAGAAATCCTGTTCCTGTGGTATCAACCATTGTTAACCCTACTGCCCCTCCTTTCCATACACTGGCAGAAGGGGTAGTCTCTGGTCAAAACTTCTTTTAAGATGATTGAAACCCATACAGATTCACTGATTTTGGATTTTGTTCCACTATTTGACCTCGATTTGGTATTGAATAGATCTTTTTTATTGAAATGTTGTAAGGATATAGAGGGCCTGAAACTAATCAAATCAAATGATATTGATCTAGTAACAATACTAGGAACAGGGTCTATGTCTTTTATTAGGGTAAGGTTCTATTCCAATCTGATAGCGAATCTTATTCTAAATAAAGCAGAAACTTTCCAGAGTCAGGGGATTAATGTGGTGCCCTTTACAGCTACATGAGTTAATAACCACTATGAGAACGGCTATCATAGGGGCCTGGGTCAAGCCGGTTCTTCTCAGCCTTTCGAAGACTTAAAGATTCGTGTCTTAAAAACGAAAAGGCTAGTTTCACATGTTATCCCCGCTCCAATACCAAACAGGGGCATAACTGAGAATGAACAGCAATGGAACTGGTTACCTGGTGCCTTGTCGTCCAAGGTGACAGACAACCCAAAACTGTTTTCTCACCTTTAGCAGCTCCTTCACTGTTATTTCCTGGAATGCCGCCCGCATTAACAATAACCCTGAAAAACTATTGTATCTCTCTTCCTTGAATGCCAGTGTAATTTGCATCCAGGAAACATGGTGTATTGATAAATTGAATGTAGGGAGAGATTACTTTGTGTTGGAGGTGGCAGCAACCCCTTCTAGTAGGGGACATGCAAAAGGGGGAATTGCGTGCCTATTAACCAATAGAATAAAGTGGAGTTTTTCCCACTATGTAGACTCCAGTAAGCTTTTCCAGGTAGTGACTCTTTCCAATCTAGATAATATGGGAGAAAGACACCCCTTTGTGATAATAAACGCCTATATACCGCCAGACGATCATTTTAATACTGTATTGAAACAAGTTTTCACTTTTATTAGACAAATTAAGGAGACAGTTCCTTCCTCCAATTTTTTGTTAGTTGGTGATTTAAATTGCAAAGTTTCCAATTACAGTCTGGAGCTTTTCAGAAATAAAGCAAAAGAGGAGGCTCTGTTGATCCCTCAAGCCCTTTTTCCAGTTAATATAAAAACAAATAAACGGGGTAAATTACTGTTGGAGGAATTTTACATTACGGAGGGGCTTATAGCCAATGGTAGGCTTCCGTCCGATGTCCCCGCAAACTATACACATAGTTCCCCCAACAGTAAATCAATTCTTGACTATATAATTGTTGATCACTGTATTTTTTCTCTTTTAAGGGATTTGGTTGTTGTAGAAACAACCCTCAGTGATCATAATGTTATTATGTTAACTCTTATAGTGGATCCCCCTAATTCTGACCCTTGGTCGCTTAACGGTGACGTGGTCACTTTTCAAAAAACAGGAAGGTGTTTCTGGGATTTTAAAGCTATGAAGGGTTTGGAGCCTATCCTTGAAAAAACTCTATCCAACCTAAATAATTGGCAGGGGTCGGACCTGTCCTCTTTCGAGGCTTTTATGAAGGAGATTATCTCTGCTGTAAAAAATCCAATTTAATCAGGAAAAGAAATACCCTCCCTAAAGCAGTTGTCTCCCTTAATAAGGAAATAAACAAATTGGTGAGGGAACAATATATATGTGGAGCAGCAGAAAGATCTCAGAAAATATCTCTCCTTAAAAGAGGGAGAAGTAGGATAAGGAAAAAAATGAAAAAAGAAAGAGGATTAGTTATGGATTGGTTTGCGGGAAGCCGCTGTCCAAGGGAACTCTAGACAGTTTTGGACCCTCATTGGGGAGGGTTATGGCTCAAGAGTGCGTCCCCTTCCAATTCCTATTTCAGAACAAACCTGGGTCAACTATATTCTAAGTTTGTATGCCAAGAATGACCTGCAAGTGGAACTTAGGGGAATTGCGGAAGAAACCAATTCCACAATTGAATCCCCTTCAGAATTATCCATAGAATCGGCCATTAGGGATATGCGTCCATCAGGTGCTACGGGACCGGATGAACTCCCGATATCAGTCCTGAAACAAGATCCAGTATCCTGGAGTAAAATTTTATTCCCTCTATTCAGGATCTGTTACATTCAAAAATCTATCCCATCCTCTTGGAAGGGGAGCATTTTGGTTCCCATGTTTAAAAAGGGCGATAGAAATCTACCCAATAATTATCGTCAAATAGCCCTCTTAGACGCAATTGGGAAGGTTTTCTCTAAATGCCTATTGTCCCTAATTAACGATTGGGTGGTTCTAAAACAAATTTTACCACTAGAACAAGTAGGCTTTCGTAAAGGGCATGGAACCCTGGATAATCTTTCCGCCCTTCAGATTATTACTGATAAATACATAAGGGTACATGGCGGAAGAGTGTATGTGGCCTTTATAGACTTCTCCACAGCATTCGATAAGGTTGATCGCCCGCTGCTGTGGAGAAAGCTATCTGCTTTGGGAATGCCACCACAATTGCTAGATATGATCCAGGCACTACATACAGACACTTGGTGTCTGGTTTTGCAAGGAGGTGATAGGGGATTATCTAAGATTATCCCTTCAGTTAATGGCCTTAAGCAAGGTTGTCTCCTTGCCCCACTGCTTTTTTCATTATATATTGCAGACTTACCTGCCTCTCTTTCTTCTTGTGATGGTATAGCTCCAGTCTTGGGCGGAAAGCACATCTCGTGTCTGTTATATGCGGATGATATTTTAATAATGGATCTTATGCCTAAAGGTCTAGCTAAACGCCTCCATGCCCTACATCAGTATGCAGAAACTCATTACTTAAAAATTAATGCATCTAAGAGTAAAATTATGTGCATCTCAGGCCGGAAAAAACATAAGTTTGCGAACTTTATCTGGTCTGTGGGAGGTGATAAACTTGAGGTGGTAAAGAGCTATGTTTTCCTAGGAAAATTAATCTCAGACACTTTAAGTGATAAACCCCATACCGATAACGCTCGGAAAGCTTTATCCCAAGGGAGAAGCTTAAGTGCATTATACTCGGCAATGGGAAGAAGGCATTTTTCATATTTTTTGGAGGTCTTCAGGGCAAAAGTTTCCTCTACCCTTTTGTATGGATTAGAATTAATCGAAATAAAGCATTGGGATTTTTTAAATACGGTTGAGGGAAAACTGTTAAGAAGCGTAATTTCCATTAGTTCCGCCTGCTCAGTGGCAGCTTGCAGACTTGAGTTTGGCCTGCGCAGCAGTTGGGTGCAGGGCCTGGCAGCTGTAGTACGTTGGGTCGCAAGCATAGCCAGAGGAAGAGGGGACTATGAGATTCCTCTTAAAGGCAGAATTATTGGGAAGTTTAAGAGAACATTTCTTAATTGTTAACAACTTTAGAAAGGCTGTATCGCTTCTGCAGTTATAAGAGAGTACTCTCTTTTCCTTATCCGCATCCCAGTTAAAGTCTGTCTTGAAAGAGGCCTCCTGGGACCTTAGCTATAGACTAGACAGTGCCTCAATCCTTGCTAGGAAAGGTGTTAATCCCCTTACAGACTCATTTGCAAGAAAATTTGTGCAACCTTACGTTACTTGGAATTTGCCCCATGGGGTCCGGAGATTCTGGTTACTCTTGAGGCAGGACTTGTTACCTCTAAATAATCTTTTGTTTAAATGGTACGGAGTCCCTGCAATTTGTAATCTTTGTCAACTGTACACTCAAGATTGAATGCATGTACTCTTTATATGCCCAGTGTTGCGTCCATATCGTTGTAAAGGGTTAAGGCAAATTTGTTTGCAAATGGGTATTTTAAATGTTAACTCTTTTATGTTTGCCTCATATAATCCCCCAAATGAGAGATTCTGTTTTAATATTTTTAATTTTTTTAAATGCTTTTTAGATATTTACTGAAGGATGGCGTATGTATCTATGAGCTACTTTGTATTGCAGTAATTGTTATAATTTGTTTTTCCTTTTTTTCTTGTAATGAATGGAGTTTGTATTATGTGTTTTCTTTATGTGGACCTCTATAGAGTTCCAAAATATAATAAAGATTGAAATGAAATGATTGCCTCCAAGTCTCAATCCCACCATCGACTATGTCAGAACACTCGTCTTTGTCAGCAGATGTTTCAGTCCCTGGGGTTGGCCATCGACGTCAAAGTCACAGTTTGCGCCTCTGCAAAGCATAAACTTCTTGGGAGCTATCCTAGACATGAAACTATCAAAAGCGTTAGTCTTGCACGGGTGGCAACAGAAGATCCTTTGTCTGGTCTCCCTCATTCGAAAAAGACTGTCCGTTTCTGTTCGGACGTTAAAGTTGTTTTTGGGGATGGCATCATCTTGTATTGCACTGATCCCAGATTGCGAACCCGTCCCATTCAGGAGGAACTGGACTTAAAGTGGCGTCAGGTCTCCGGGTCCTTCAACAACCTAGTTGCTGTCACAGCCCGCATGAGAAGGAGTTTGCTTTGGTGGGCGCAGCCAACCAATCTGGAGACGGGGGCGTCGTTCCTCGTTCACTCACCAGATCTCACGCTCACGACGGACGCCTCTCTGGAGGGGTGGGGTGCTCATCTCCAAGGCCTATCCATCAAAGGTAAGTAGACTCTGCCCCAACGCACGTGGCATATCAACAGGCTAGAGTTGATGGCGATCTTCCTAGCGCTCAAGTCATTCCTACCAGTAGTTCACGGGGAGTCAGTGCTTATCCAAACGGACAATTCCACCAGCATGCACTAGGTGAACAAACAGGGAGGAACCAAGTCGCCACACCTGTCTCGCTTGGCCCAGTCAATCTGGGATTGGGCTCTCCGTCATCAGATCACCTTCACAGCTGTCCATCTGCCGGGCGTGTCCAACATCCTGGCGGACTCTCTAAGCAGGTCCACTTCCTCGACACACGAATGGGAACTGCATCAGCCGACTCTGGATCTTGTGTTCCACCGATGGGGTTGCCCAGCTCTAGACCTCTTTGCAACGCCGGAGAATCGAAAATGCCCGTCCTAAGCAAGTTGCTATCCCCACCCCGGGTTGTGCGGGAATGCCCTTTTGATTGATTGGTGCGATCTATTCGCTTACGCTTTTCCGCCGATTCTGTTAGTACCGCGGGTGCTGTGGAAGATGCGGAAACAGCCTTGCCACATCCTATTGATCGCACCTCGTTGGCCCAGACAGGCATGGTTTTCAGAATTGCTTCTGCTGTCCCAGTGCGAGCCCATTCCTCTGCGTCCCCGTCCAGACCTCCTAACGATGGACAGGGGCCAAGTGTGCCATCCAGATCCCTCCACGCTACAATTGTCGGCATGGAACCTGAGCACCTTGAATTCGCAGACTTGAACATTTCTCAGGAATGCAGGGACATCCTCGCTCATGCTAGGGCTCCGTCTACCATCAAAACTTACAAACTCAAGTGGAAGAGATTGTCATTGGTGCGTGGCAGCGAATGTCCATCCCATCCATTCCACTCCGGAGCAACTTCTTCCGTTCTTCTTAAGTCTCGCTCAGTCAGGACTTTCACATGCTACCCTGAGTTTTCCTAGCTGCTATCTCTCGCTTCCAACACAATGGCTCTTCCTCTGCTCGTCCAGAATCATACGCCAGTTCTTCAAAGGGCTCTTCCGAAAGTTCCCACCTGTTCGGCGCCCTCCTCCATCATGGCACCTCAATGTTGTCCTATCTCAACTTATGAAGTCACCATTTGAGCCTATCCATAGGGCGGATATCAAATTCCTCACCTGGAAGGTTGCGCTGCTTTTGGCTTTGACTTCATCTCATCGTGTGAGCGACCTTCACGCTTTCACTATCAAGCCTCCTTATCTACAGTTCAAACCTAACGGCGTGGCGCTTCGCACCAACCCCTCTTTTCTACCTAAAGTGCCTACGGATTTTCATCTGAATGAGCCTGTGTTCCTAAAAACTTTCTTTCCGGACCCAAGGTCTCCGGCGGAGCAGCGCTTGCATTCTTTGAACATCAAACGATGCCTTAAATTTTACATTGCCAGAACTGCCTCCTTCCGCAAGTCAAATCAACTGTTCATAGCTTACGGACGACTGCGTAAGGGGCGTCCAGTTTCCAAACCAACAGTTGCCCGTTGGCTTTCTTCAGCTATTACCTTCTGCCATCAACAAGCTGGCACACCATTGCAGTCTTCAGTGAGGGCTCATTCTATGAGGGCTATATCTTCATCCACCACCTTGTTTGCCGGTGTACCACTACATCAGATTTGCCGTGCAGCGACATGGTCCAGCAGGCACACCTTCACCAAGCATTACTGTTTGGATGCCATCAATGAAGCGGATACCGCAGTGGGACAGGCAGTGCTTCGTCATCTTTTCAAATAAGGTGAGCCTCTGTTCCCCCCTCCTTGGTGTTTTCTGTGATTGCTAATAATGTTTACATTACTGTATTATTACTGTCTTTGGTTTTTTCCATATGTGCTTAGCAATCTCAGCTCTCGGAGGTTACTGCGTTCGAGGCATGTGGGCTGCTAAATTCATATCTTTTGCATTAGATCGCCGCCGCCGCCTAGTGTTGGGTCCGGATGATCGCACATTGTTGTCCTGGAAGAGTCTTCGAAGTATCCTGAGATAGGTGGCTCCTCCCCTGGACTTCAGTGCGCATGGGCATCGGCTCCATCCCCAGATTGTTTTTTTCCGCCATTGGGTTCGGATGCGGTCTCGACGTCTCTCTGTCGGAACCGAGAAAACTAGCTTTTTTACGGCCAAAAGGCCTTAGTTTCATTACGTCGGTATTGTTTGCGTACGGTCTCGAGTTCTTCCACCTCTTTGAGTCGGAATCTGCGGAGTCGTATCACTCTTCGGACATCGAGGCCTTCTCATCGCAACACGACTGAAACTTTTCATCATGGAGCGGAGCCCGTTTAAATACTGTCCCGTCTGTGGGTCCAAATACCCACATATCGACGTGCACCCGGTCTGTAACAAATGCCTCTCGCCAGACCATAACGAAGAGAACTGCATGGCCTGCTCCAAATTCAGGTCAAAGAAGACGCTCAAGCTTAGGCGCGCGGTGCGCCTTGAGGCCAGACAAGCGGCCCCGGCTCCAGAGAACATCTTCGGCGACCAGGAAGAAGAGGGCCGAAGCCATCATCTTGAAATGTCGCCGCCCGCGACGGAGGTCGAGGCGGATCCGGAAGACGACGACGGAGTCGTGGATCATGGCCTTGAATACGTCGACGAGGTAGGGGACGTCGAAGAAGTTTATGGGGCCGCGGAAGATAGCTCTGGGGATGAGCTATGCCCCGAAGGTTACGCGGATCAGGCTCGGGTCACGGGATCGCCACTCGGCCTTACCCAAGACCCCGTACCGCAAGCCACGGCCCCGCCTTCAGGCCCGGCCACGGACATACTTGCTACGCAGGCCGTATCGAAACCGAAACCAACGGTATCGACAACACCTAAAATGGCCGACCCAAAAACGAAACCGAAACTAACGGATTCAAGTGCACCTAAGATGGCGGTCGTTCCACCAAAACCCCCAAAGCCTGCTACCTCATCGACTCCGTCGGCCTCCGGTCCACAGAAGTCGAAGAAAACTGTCGATTCGACAGTGCCGAAGTCGTCAGCGGAGGAGGTATCCTCTAAGAAGGTCGTCCGGCACGGGTCGACCGGTACGACGCCGTCAAAGTCCGCCAAAGCCAGCGACAAAACTCCGGTACCGACTGGGACGTCGTTAGTCGGACGCGTGGTTGACACGGAGCCTGCAAGATCCCACGGATCGACGAGCGGAAGCTCAACACATCGGTCCAAGGACTCGGTGTCTACGGCTGCAGCATCGACGTCTAAGACTCCGAAGGGCCCACAAGACGTCGGATCCGACGGCAAGGAGAAGGCCTCTTCGTCGGTGCCAAGTGCTGCTGTGAGTGACGCATCCCTCATCGCCACTTCACTCCAGAGAATTCGGGATAAGGCCTCTACGACGTCGGCTCCAACGCCGTCGCACCAGAAGCCGATGGATGTGCCGGCGAAGCCTGCTGGCAAACTTCTCTTCCTTCTGCCGCCAAAGGAGGCACCGAAGGCCTTTACGCCAAAGTCGGCGCAAAAGACATCGGACTCATCCGCATCTGCTGGAGTATCGGGTCGACAACTCGACTCAGGAGACGATTCTGAGCGTTTTATCGACGCAGACACGGGCAAGTTGACCCTTTACAAGAGGAAGATCACTTCACAACCAGTGGACTCCTGTTATCCCACTGAAGAAGAAAAGGCTTGCACAGGACGCTCCAGTCCTGATTGAACCTATCCAGCCTCCTCCTAGAAGGAGTCCAACACCTTCCCCCGACCACTCTGAGGGAGAGGAATATGGAGAAGATGACCAGTACACTTTCCCCGATCAATGAACCCGATGCACAGCAGGATTCCTATGATGACATAGGTGACCAAGGAATACTGAATGTGGGGCAGGACCCACAGCCTTCCACTGCACGTGCATCCCCAACAGAAGACTCTGCAGGATTTCATGCACTCATTGAACGGGCAGCTGCTAATCATGATGTAGACATGCATGCTGACCCAGTGGAAGAAGATTTTCTGTTTGACACTTTTTCAGTCTCCGAAAGGACAGTAAAGACACTGCCTATGCTCAAAGGTGTCCTTAAGCATGCTGCGGACATCTTTAAAGAACCTACCAGGGCGAGGGTGGTCAATCCACGCATCGAGAAGAAATACAGACCTGCACCTGCAGACCCTGCTTACATTAGGGGACAGTTGCCACTAGACTCTCTTGTGGTCGCAAATGCCCGCAAAAGGGCAAACTCCCAGACGACGGGTGAAGCTCCTCCCCCAGACAAGGAGTCTAAAGTGCTTGAGGCAGGGGGCAAAAGAGTAGCTGCGCAGGCTGCCAATTTCTGGCGTATTGCGAATACACAGGCGCTATTGGCACGTTATGATAGGGCGCATTACGACACCCTAGAGCGAGTCTTACAACACCTGCCTTCGCAGTTTCAAGAGGGTACCAAACTGCTTATAGAAGAGGGTAAACTCATCTCCAATGCAGCCATAAAGTGTGCACTTGATGCCGCGGACACAGCAGCTCGGGCTATTAACACTAGCGTCATGCTGAGACGACAGGCGTGGCTACGCATATCAGGTTTTAAACCAGACATTCAAACGACCATACTCAATCAGCCCGTCAATCCTGATAGACTGTTTGGTCCTGATGTTGACACCACCCTCGAAAAGATTAAGAAAGACAACGAAACTGCTAAGTCTATGGGGGCCCTTCAATCACAACAATTCCGGGGCAACACTTTTCGTCGCTCAGGTGCACGTGGAGTCACCAGAGGACAGATGGGTCAACAATCACAGTTCACTAGAGGTGGAGCGCAGTCCTCGTACCCCAAGCAGAATAAAGGGGGTTCTCGAGGAAACAGCAACAGAGGACGTGGCAGGGGAAACAACAACTCCCGTTCCTCTGCCCCAAACAAACAGTGACTCTCTGTCACTGCCCCCCGACCATTTAACACCTGTCGGGGGGAGACTCCAGCTGTTCCTGCCAGTCTGGACACACATCACCACAGACAGGTGGGTGCGACAACTTGTCCAGTACGGTTATTGTCTAGAGTTAAAGTCCACTCCACCCAACATTCCACCAAGGCAACGGCCTATGTCCGCAGAGCACTTGCACTTATTGCAGCAAGAAGTAGTGGTGATGCTGCAAAAAGGCGCAATCGAGCTCGTGCCGGTGGAAGAGGAAGGCACAGGGGAATATTCCCTGTACTTCCTTATTCCAAAGAAGGACGGATCTCTCAGACCCATTCTAGATCTGCGTCCCCTCAACCTGTATATACTGTCAGAACATTTCCATATGCTTACACTGCAACAGATTCTTCCCTTGTTAAACCAAGGGGACTTCTTAGCAACCTTAGACCTCAAGGATGCTTATTTCCACATACCACTACACCCGTCCCACAGAAAATACCTCAGGTTCACTATCCAAGGCAAGCATTATCAGTTCAAAGTCCTACCCTTTGGAGTGACCACCGCCCCAAGAGTGTTTACCAAGTGTCTGGCGACGGTAGCGGCGCACCTCAGGAGGCAGAACATCCATGTCTACCCCAACCTGGACGACTGGCTCGTTCAAGCCAAGTCGGAACAGTGCGCCGCGGACATGTCGACTACCATTCACCTCCTTCACAATCTGGGCTTCACGCTGAACTACCCAAAGTCGCACCTTCAGCCGGCCCATGTCCGGCAGTTTCTGGGCGCGTCAATCAATACCCTGACGGCCATGGCTCAGCCAAACCAGGTCAGGATAGACAGCATGCAGTCTCTAATCCAAAAGTTCAAACCACAACACTCGCTTCCAGCGAGAGTGTTCATGCAGTTGATTGGCATGATGGCCTCCTGCATCTTCATAGTCCCTCACGCTCGGCTACATATGCGTCCGCTCCAGGAGTGCTTAGCAAATCAGTGGACTCAGGCTCAGGGACAATTGACAGACCTAGTGTTGGTTACCAGTCGGGCGTACAACTCTCTGCATTGGTGGAATCCACACAACCTTTGCAAGGGCCGACTGTTCCAAGAGCCAGTGCCACAGATTTTCCTGACGACGGACGCATCTCTCCAGGGATGGGGAGCTCATCTGCTCACTTATACAGTGCAGGGACTATGGACGACGCAGCAACAGAAGATGCACATCAACTATCTGGAACTGATGGCAATCTTCATGGCGCTCAAGTCCTTCAATGTACATCTGTGCAACAAGATTGTGTTAGTCCGGACGGACAACATGACAGCGATGTACTACATTCAAAAGCAGGGAGGCACCCACTCGCCACAGCTGTCTCATCTGGCTCAGAGCATGTGGAAGTGGGCCATTCAGAGGAACATTTTCCTCATGGTAGAACACCTCCCCGGCAAGGACAATCAGATGGCGGATCTCCTCAGCAGATACAGCCATCAAATGCACGAGTGGGAGTTACACCCATCAGTACTCCGCCCGTACTTCCAGCAGTGGGGTCATCCGGAGATAGACCTGTTTGCCACAAACGAAAACGCAAAATGCCAACACTTTGCCGCCAGGTTCCCTCACCCACAGTCGCAGGGAAATGCGATATGGATGAACTGGTCCGGCAAATTTGCGTACGCTTTTCCACCAGCCCCTCTGATACCGCTGGTGGCAAGAAAACTAAGGCAGCACTCGATGACACTCATCCTAGTTGCTCCAACGTGGGCACGCCAAGCATGGTACACCACGTTTCTGGAACTCTCGGTGGTGCCGCATCAAAGGCTGCGCCTAACGCCCAGGCTTTTAACGCAGAACCATGGAGACATTCAGCATCCAGATCCGCAACAGCTCAACCTGGCGATCTGGCTCCTGAAGTCCTAGAGTTTGGCTACCTTCACCTACCTCCGGAATGCATGGACATCATCAAGGAGGCAAGGAAGCCGACTACCAGAGCATGCTATGCTGCAAAATGGAAGCGTTTTGTCCTTCACTGTACAGCCAATAACATAAACCCGCTAGATGCATCTATCCCTAACATCATTTGCTATCTGTTACATCTTTATAAGTGCAATCTAGCCTACACTTCCATTCGGATACATCTATCCGCCATAGCAGCTTATCTTCAGAACAGGCAACATCTCTCTGTCTTCAGAGTGCCTGCCATTAAAGCCTTCCTTGAAGGTCTGAAACGAGTCATTCCCCCAAGAACACCGCCAGCTCCGGTGTGGAACCTCAATGTGGTCCTCACCAGGCTGATGGGCCCACCTTTTGAGCCACTGCACTCGTGTGAACTCCAGTTCCTAACATGGAAAGTGGCTTTTCTTATTGCTATTACGTCACTTAGACGTGTCAGTGAGCTGCAAGCGCTCACAATCCAAGAGCCATTCATACAAATTCATCCAAATAGGGTGGTACTATGTACTAACCCCAAATTCCTTCCGAAGGTGGTGTCACAGTTTCATCTTAACCAAACTATTGACTTGCCTGCATTCTTCCAAAACCCACAAACAGTGGCGGAAAGAATGCTCCATACTTTGGATGTTAAGAGGGCGTTGATGTACTATATTGACAGGACACAACACTTTAGGAAGACAAAACAACTTTTTGTTGCCTTCTCGCCACAGCACAAGGGCAACCCTATTTCCAAAGCAGGAATAGCCAGATGGATTGTTAAGTGCATCCAGATCTGCTATCAAAAGGCTAAACGCACCTTAACAATACCCCCAAGGGCGCACTCCACACGCAAATTGGGGGCATCCATGGCTTTCCTGGGGAACATTCCTTTAGAGGACATCTGTAGAGCAGCCACATGGGTTACACCACATACCTTTACAAAACACTACTGTGTTGATGTGCATTCCAAACAGCAGGCAGCTGTTGGGCAGGCTGTTTTCAAGACACTCTTTCAAGTTTCTGCAGCTGGCACAGGCAACCGCCGCTAACGGAGGGACTGCTGTATATTCTATGCAAAAGATATGAATTTAGCCGCCCACATGCCTCGAACTGAATATGCTACTTACCAGTATGCATCTGTTCTTGGCATGTAGGGCTGCTAACATTCATATCGCCCACCCTCCTCCCCGGTGCCTGTCGCAGCTGCAGACATATTCTTGCATTCAATCATTAGCATGGACATCCTTTACACTTTACACTCCATCTCTGCCACAATGGCTAAAAACAATCTGGGGATGGAGCCGATGCCCATGCGCACTGTAGTCCAGGGGAGGAGCCACCGATCTCAGGATACTTCGAAGACTCTTCCAGCACAACAATGTGCGATCATCCGGACCCAACACTAGGCGGCGGCGGCGGCGATCTAATGCAAAAGATATGAATGTTAGCAGCCCTACATGCCAAGAACAGATGCATACTGGTAAGTAGCATATTCATTTCTATTCTATTCAAGCATGTGAATCTATGAAAGACACCCCTAATACTGGAGAAGAACAATTGTTACCTGTAAACAGGTGGTTCTCCAGTATTGGTGTCTTTCATAGATTCACGTGCGACCCACCCTCCTCCCCTCAGAGGCTCTCTTCTCCTCATGCACTCTGGGTCTCTTGGTGCTACGAAAATCTGTTATATATATATATATCAGATTTTCGTAGCACCAAGAGACTCAGAGTGCATGAGGAGAAGAGAGCCTCTGAGGGGAGGAGGGTGGGTCGCACGTGAATCTATGAAAGACACCAATACTGGAGAATCACCTGTTTACAGGTAAGTAGCAATTGTTGTTTTCCAGGCATGGCTTTGACACTGTTTAGAAGAATATAAGAATTAGCCTACAGAAACCAGGTTCAAACCGGTTTCTTCCTGATTGCTCTCTATTTGCCATATTAAGTACATTGACCATTGAGGTATTTTACAGCTTCATCTGGTTCAGAATATCTGCTTATTGCTGATCTTGGGGCAAATGCACCTGATTAAGAGATCTAATTACATCCAACTAACGGGTAGCATTAAGTCAGAACCTCAGAATGAGGATTAAATGAATGTGTGTGTGCTGATAGCGAAATCGTTCATGGGGCACCTTCAAGTCAGTAGTAGTGTTCCCATCAGAGTTCAATCCTGTACCGCCCTACATCATTTGGGAATGTTACCAGTAGTACGCATGGGATGACCCAATGTACGATTTGGCACAGCGTTGCCTTGTAGGAGTTTGATTACCCAATGAGATTTATATGACAGGTAGGTATCAGGGTGTAACTGATAAGCAGTGCTAACTAGTGTAAAAAAAGTTTGCAAAAAGTGGTGGTTTAAAAAGGGGTAGAGGAAGGAAAATGAATTTAATAGAAACCTTCCGCTCCCACTACTTAAAAACAGTGCAGAAGGTAGTGTCAACAAATAACTACCTTGACAGTTTTCATGGTCATGGTCGACATGTTTCTGCAGTTTTACCTTGTGCCCCGGGGTCACCTACTGCTTCGTCAGGACCTACAATGCTACTGCTTAGTTATGTGCATAAACAAAAGGGGAAGTGAAAAAATTAAATGTCACCTTAGATTCTCCTGATAAGAAGACCGTTGGATTTCACAAAACAGCACACACATCAGAACATGAAAGGAAAAAGGAGAACAAGCTCATTAGCAAGTACCTCACACAAAGCTAAGGTCATACAATGTACCTCACTGTAGTTAATAATTCATTGATTATATTTAACACTAATCTTGTTCTCTTGAAGAGTCACAAGAGAGCATAAATACCACTCGTATAAAACACTCACCCACTGTTAAGGAGAATGTTGCCCCACCTCACCCGGCATTAGCTCAGGTACAACGGAGCCCCGCTCTGCGTAAACATACGAAAACAAACAGACAAAACGGCTGGATTAAAGGAAGCACAGCTCGGCTGAGACAAGCCACTAGGTACTCAGCGTTAGTTAAAAGCGCCGGCTGTTGACACAGAACTCACCTCTCCGTCGGTACTCCAGACGTCCAACTGGGCTGTCTGTGGGAGGTACCGACGGGGTGAGTCTGCCGGCTTTTACAAGTTCCGGTGTGTCTCCCGAGAGGTAGGCGCGGCGCTATGACGTCACTGCGCCGCGCGAAGACGCCCGGGTATTGTAGTTCTCATGCGCCTAATTGTTCTCGCAATTGCGGACTCTTCGTAATCATATTGTTTAAGTTCTAGACTCTCCTAGTCTCTTGGTCGGGTAGCCGTAATCTGCCTGTAGATACTACATTTTGTAGGGTTTAAATAGGATTTATAGACAATCAAGGAAGGGGGAGGGCGGGCGCCTATCCCATAACGCACCAGACCTCTCGCTCAGGGAGCGTATAAATCCTATTATGTAATTGGTGGTCCCATCTCGTCCTGGATTTAAAAGGACTAAAGAGGAAAAATATTCAGACATTTACATTCGGCGTCCATATGTTATCGCACCACATTAGCACTATGTCGTCCTGTTGGTGTGGTTATTACCAGGCACTACATCGTGATCTAATACCATTTAGGGCGTGTAGAGATGATCCTTTATTTCGCCATTGCTATAGAGATGCATCACTTAGGGCAGTAGCTAAACTGTTGTCAGAGCATTAATTTAACACAATGTGTAGATTTCATATGACACTAACCAAACTGTTGTCAGAGCATTAATTTAACACAGTGTAGATTTCATATGACACTATAGCGACATCCAAGGGATATCTTCGTTCAATCCTTGTTTATCTGTCCCCAGTTTGTACACCCATCTCTGTTCACGCCGAAACAAGAAGCTTTTGATGTCAGTGATATGGGTGGGTATCATAGGTTGCTCTAACACAGTCCAATGGAGATCAGACTGTGTATGTTTAGTTTGTAAAAAGTGGTTCGTGAGTCTGGTTGATTGCCTAGAGCACCTAATTGAACTTTTATGTTCAGAAATGCGTGTCTTAATTTTGCGAGTTGTCATGCCCACATATCTTTTGTTGCATGGGCATGGATTGTGTGGTGAACGTACTCACACAGGTCATCCGATCTTGACGAGGTTTCGGTGGCATAATCTCCAATAGTCCTTCCTGGTTATTATTGGAGGCTCTCTTTTTTGATCTACGGACTAGATGTTTCGGATAGTGTTTTTGTAAAAGATCCTTTTCTAGGCTTCCTGCATGGTGTTCAAACCGGTTTCTGGTGGAACAATTTCTTTGAATGCGCAAGAATTGCCCATAGGACAGGTTGTCGCGGAGAGATTTAGGGTGACAACTGTTGTAATCTAATAAAGAATTCCGAGACATCGGTTTGCGGTATAATTCTGACGCCAAACCAGTGGGTGTGGGTGTGATGAGTATGTCGAGAAATGGCAGCTTAGATCTACTTTGTTCCATTGTGAAACGCAGGAAGCGATTCTTATCGTTCAGCCATTCATGAAATCTTGTGAGCTCTGCTTCACTACCCCTCCAGATCACTAAAATATCGTCTATATATCGCTTCCACAGACGCACCTTGTCTGTGAAAGGATTGGTGTTAGAGAAGATATGGTCTGTTTCAAATCTGTGAACGTACAGATTTGCTAGCGACGGAGCAAAGACGCTACCCATGCTAGTCCCACTCACTTGAAGATAGAGCGAATCTTCGAAGTGAAAGAAATTTTCAGTCATGGCTATATTAGCCAAAGTCATTATTAACCTGACTGGAGTGATAGAATCCAGGTCTCTTTCAGTTAGAAGTGCTTCTACTACTTCTAATGTTTCTACCTGTGGGATTGAGGTATACAAACTCTCCACATCAAATGATACCAGGATGTCGGTTTTGCTGTCATATTCGACCTCATGAAGAAGTCTCAAAACATCCTTGGTATCTTTGAGGTAGGTTGGCATTTCGCTCACCATGGGTTTCAAAAATACATCAACAAAAGTTGATAATGGCTCTAATAGAGAGCCAATCCCTGAGATAATAGGGCGACCAGGAGGCGGACGTTGTGGTTTGTGTATTTTTCCATTTCCATTTTATTTCATTTGTATAGCGCATAAATCACCCGAAGGTCTCAGAGCGCTGGTAAGTGGTAGAAGTAAGGAACTCTCGGGTTCGCTGTACACAGAAATTGCCCCTCTTTTGCTGTAATCCAACCCTCGCTGAGGGCTTCCTCCACGATCTGACCTATTAGTCCAGTCAGTCTTTCGGTGGGGTCTGAAGTTAATTTCCGATATGCCCTGGTGTCATCTAGTTGGCGAAGACACTCTCGCCTGTAGGCATCAGAGTCAAGTAGTACAATAGCCCCGCCCTTATCAGCCGGTTTAATAACCAGAGATAAATTGTTGGCTAGATTGGTAACCGCATCTTGTTCTCTTCGTGAGAGATTCTGGAAAGGTCTGTGTTCTCTCCGAAAGAGTTCTTTTAAATCTTGGTCTACAGCTTCTTCGAACGTGAGGACTTTTGCTGGAATTCCCATTGTAGTGGGATTGAAAGTTGAAGGTTTCTTCAGACCGGTATTCTCAACTCTAGTAGTAGTTTGGCTTTGAGCTTGTCGTTTGTGCGCAAAGAGATAATGGAGTCTTATTTTTCTATAAAACTTGCCCATTTCAATTTGAGTGAT
Source organism: Lissotriton helveticus (assembly GCF_964261635.1). Lineage (NCBI taxonomy): Eukaryota > Metazoa > Chordata > Amphibia > Caudata > Salamandridae > Lissotriton > Lissotriton helveticus. The sequence goes on along the minus strand of NC_136072.1, from coordinate 1,187,175,147 downwards.
GAAGGGATCACTTCTGTTAGTGGAGACAAAGCCCAAACCTTTGCTCAAAACTTTCTCTTTCATCTCAGTCAATTGGTGAGAGCTAAGATTTATCACAGTGTGGGACCGGTCGATGTCCCCGCTTGGTCCTGCCCGATTACTTTCCCACTCCTCAGTCCCATTGCCTGGGGGGGTAGATTCCAGCGCACTTGGCCCTGTTGTGACGTCCGTTGGCGGCCTCGCGCCCTCCGGCCAAACCCTAAAAAAGGCTGCTGATTGTAGGTTTGAAAGGATTGATGTGGATCATACAATCCCATCATAGAAGGATAAGCAGGAGGTGCCCAGGGAGATGGTTGCCACCAGGGAGTTGGTGGTCCAAACTGTTGGCCATAGCCTCTCCAGTTCCTCCTGGTGTTACCTCTACCTCTCTGTTTCATGGGGGTATCTCCTTGTTTGGACGTGTCTGAATCGCTCGAGCCATTCTCAGAGCTAGAGGTGCCATAGTTGGAACCTGCTTTTTGGTTGTTTTTGTTATATATTGGGGGAGAGTAGTCATCACTCGTATACGGGTAGATCCTTGTCGTGCTGAAATTCGCTAGATCTTTTTTAAACTTCTCTAATTTAGTGAACAAGATGGAGTCCCGAAACTCCTTGCTAGTCTTGTTCCCTTCTTCCTGTTTCTTAGAGAATACTTTACTAGAGGACAACGTCGCTCTGATCTGTCCTTCCAGGGTTTGAATCTCCACGAGAATATTGTCCGCTGTTTTCTTGGCTGTCTTGATAATCAAGACTAGCCAATCGCGTGTACACCTCCACGCTCTGAGATACCAGTCTCTTAGGAAGTCCTTATCGTCCAAGAATAGACGTGGTGCATTGTTCACTATGAGCCCACTGGGTGCGCAATTGCCACGCAAATGCTCTGCCATTATAGTGCCATGCACACATACCCTTGCTTGGTTCTTTTTGAGCACGAGGACTTTGGTCCACCCCTCCTCTGTATTGGCATGTGCTGCTGGTACAAGATCTACAATGCTAGGATTCTCTGATAGAATACTTGAAAACTGTCAAGGTAGTTATTTGTTGACACTACCTTCTGCACTGTTTTTAAGTAGTGGGAGCGGAAGGTTTCTATTAAATTCATTTTCCTTCCTCTACCCCTTTTTAAACCACCACTTTTTGCAAACTTTTTGTTTTTTTACACTAGTTAGCACTGCTTATCAGTTACACCCTGATACCTACCTGTCATATAAATCTCATTGGGTAATCAAACTCCTACAAGGCAACGCTGTGCCAAATCGTACATTGGGTCATCCCATGCGTACTACTGGTAACATTCCCAAATGATGTAGGGCGGTACAGGATTGAACTCTGATGGGAACACTACTACTGACTTGAAGGTGCCCCATGAACGATTTCGCTATCAGCACACACACATTCATTTAATCCTCATTCTGAGGTTCTGACTTAATGCTACCCGTTAGTTGGATGTAATTAGATCTCTTAATCAGGTGCATTTGCCCCAAGCTCAGCAATAAGCAGATATTCTGAACCAGATGAAGCTGTAAAATACCTCAATGGTCAATGTACTTAATATGGCAAATAGAGAGCAATCAGGAAGAAACCGGTTTGAACCTGGTTTCTGTAGGCTAATTCTTATATTCTTCTAAACAGTGTCAAAGCCATGCCTGGAAAACAACAATTGCTACTTACCTGTAAACAGGTGATTCTCCAGTATTGGGGTCTTTCATAGATTCACGTGCGACCCACCCTCCTCCCCTCAGAGGCTCTCTTCTCCTCATGCACTCTGGGTCTCTTGGTGCTAAAATCTGATGTATATATATATATATATATATATCAGATTTTCGTAGCACCAAGAGATATATATAGTTGAGTACACATGTAAATAATGGTGCAGAAACGCGAACAAACACAGTTCACTTAAACTTAGAGTTAGAAGCTGGAGCTACCAAGGGTTATGGAATTAACCCAAAGAAAAGAAGATGGAGGCTTCCCCAGGGTGGGTAACGGTAAATCACAAAAAAGAAATCATAAAAACTACACGAAAATGGGTGGGGTGCAAAATAGGGGAAAAAAACGAGAAAAAAATATCCTCATAAGTAGAAGACGGGTAAACATCAAACTGCGGTTTTACAAAAACGATAGACCAAATGGTTTTCAGAGGGAAGAGCACGAACAAAAAATTCTGAATAAATGAAGAAAACTAAAAAAGAATTTAAAATACTCTCCTGGAATGTAAATGGGATGAGAACAAAAAGCAGAAGAAACAAAATCTTGGAATACCTCAGAACAACAGAAAGCGAAATCATAATACTACAAGAAACACACTTATTAAAAATAGAATGGGACCAAGTAATAAAAACCCTAAACTGGGTCGATTATCTTGTATGCACCACACAAGAATGCAACATCAAAGGGATTGCAATAATCATCAAAAAATCACTCAAAGCTAATCTGGACTCAGCAGAAGTAGACAATAAAGGAAGATGGGCAATAGCAAAAGTCTTGATAGGGAATAATCCCCTCACAATAACGGGATATTATGGACCCAATCTTGACGATGAAGACCCGTTACGGAAACTCTACTCTCATCTAATACAAGCCACCTCTCCAATAATTTTGGGGGGTGACTTTAACCTCGTAATGGACCCAAAAAATGATAGATCCCCACCAGGGAGACACGCAAATCTACCGAAAATGAGAAAATGGATCGGTATCTTTAAAAGGGATTTAGAACTAACAGACATTTGGAGAGAAAGAGGGGATAAATCAAACCCATTCACGCTTCATAACAAAAAATTGGGGCATAGATCAAGAATTGATTATTTTCTAATTGATCAAAGCATATCAAGTAATGTAATAAACCTAATTCACCTACCAGCCCACCTATCAGATCACTCTGCGGTCCAATTAACACTTCAAATAAAATTAGTAGAAATACAAAGAAGGTTCACGGTAGAAAGAGCAATCCTACTTGATCAACAAAGTGTGAAAGAAATTGAACTGGAAACCACAAACTTTTTTGAAAATAACGAAAATGGAACAACAAAACAGATAACTTGGGATGCTTATAAAGCCGTATTAAGAGGAAAGTTACTAAGCCTAGGAGCATACAAAAACCAAAAAACAAGACAAGAAATACAGACCTGGAGGAAAGCATCAACCTCATTGACACTCAAATAGTAACAGAACAAGAAACACAAAAGAAAAAAGACCTAGAACTAGAAAGGAAAAATCTGAAAGAAAAATTGGAAGACTTACTAGAAGACAGACTACGCAAAAAATGGGAATCAAGTAAACTTGCAAAACACGAATATGGGGAAGGATGTGGTAAATGGCTCTCTTGGAAATTAAAAACAGACAAAATCAGGAATAAAGTAAAAAAAATTCACCAAGAAGGACAAATGAACCAAACCACAGAAGAGAACATAATCAGACAAGAGTTTACGAAATTCTTTACAGAACTATACACTGAAGATACAAGGCCACAAGAAACCCAGATAGACTCATACTTAGAAGGCATTCCTTTACTGGCCCTCACAGAAGAAGAAAAGAAAGAACTAAATAAAGAGATCTCAATAAGTGAAGTAGATGAGACTATCAGAACTCTAAAAAAGGGAAAAGCTGCAGGGCCAGACGCCCTTCCAAACGAGTTATACATTAGTCTAAAGGATACCCTACTTCCACATATTACAGAACTAATAAACCTGATTTTTAAACAAAAAAATAGAATACCAGATTCTTGGAATGATGCAACAATTACAATTATATTAAAACCAGGAAAGGACCCCACTAGATGTGAATCATATCGACCTATATCGCTGCTTAATGCAGATTACAAAATATTCACAAAAATCATGGCATCTCGATTGGGAAAAGTAATGAATCAACTTATTCACCCAGACCAAAAGGGATTCATTAAAGGAAGACAACTACATGAAGTTACACATGAGCTTGTGAGCTCCATTGACATAGCCACGCAAAAAAAAGTCCCACTTACCATACTCACTATCGACGCCGCAAAGGCGTTCGATAGAGTCAACTGGGCATTTCTAGAAAAAGTTTTGACCAAAAATAATATAGGTCAATCTTTCATGCATGTGGTAAAACACATTTATAAAACACCAAGGTCAAAAATCTTAGTAAATGACAGTCTTACTGAAAATGTCAATATAGAAAGAGGAACAAGGCAGGGTTGTCCTCTCTCCCCCCTGCTTTTTAATCTATATATTGAACCACTGGCGAACAAACTAAGAAACACCAAAGAGATTACTCCCTTCCAATATCAGAGATGGAACAAGAAAATCGCATTATATGCAGACGATTTAATGATTTTTACGGACGATTACATGAATTCAAAGACATTTATAGAAGAAATCATAAGCGAGTTTGGGAAAGTTTCAGGTTATCTGGTAAATCACTCAAAAACTGAGATCATGACATGGAATACACAATTCCAAAATGCAAATATCAAAAAGGAAATAAAATACCTGGGGATCCTAGTGAACCAAGATCTGAACAAAATAACACAACGAAACCTGAATAAAGTAACTGAAGAGGTAAAAAAATTACTTGAAGTATGGTCTAGTTTACCACTAACCTTGATAGGAAGATCGAACATCATTAAAATGTCAATAGTACCAAAGTACACTTTTCTCTTTAACACGATCCCTCTAGAATTTGGGAAATCTCTCTTAAAAAAACCTCAGAGGGATATCATTAATTTCATATGGGCCTCAAAGGGAATTAGGATTTCGTGGAAGAAACTCAGGAGAGGAAAACAAGAGGGAGGATTATCAAGCCCAGACCTGGTGGAGTATTATAAGGCATTCCAGTTTAAAAATACACGGATCCTACTAAGAAGTCATCAACACTATCCAAAATACTTACAAGCAATGACAGACAGAGAAGATCATTTTTTATTCAAATTTGGTCATCCTAAATACTTTAAAAAAATAAAATTAAAGACCCTAAGAGAGGCAGCAAAATTGTGGGCACAAATTAGAACAAATTTGAAAATTCAATACTACAGTGTAATGGCCCCAATATGGGACTCACCGGGAACACCAGAATGCTTAAAGGATGCAATGGCAATCCCCCTAAAACAAGCCAATATCAACTACTGGGGACAACTATTAAAAAACTCAACTTTGATTACGTGGGAAAAATTTCAATCTCTCACCAAAGGGTCAGTGTCCAAGTTTAAATATTATCAAATATCAAGCTGGGCGAAAACCATCACTACTAACAATCAAGAGGATGTAAAGCTGGAAAAAGAAATGGTAGAACTCTTAACAATCACTAAGGAAGTGGCAAAGTGGTATTGGGCGTTTATTACTGTAGGAAAGGGAGACAAGAGGATGGAAGATCAAATCTGGGGGAGAGAGCTACAACTGGATGACTTAGATATAATCTGGGAAAGATCCGTGGAAAAATGTTGGTCAACTCTAAAATCTGCTGCACTAAAGAGGAACCACCTATATACAATCCATCGCGCATACTGGACTCCGAAAAAATTGTCTAAATTTAAAAATGCAGGCGTAAAAAAGTGCCCGAAGTGTGGGGAAGAAAAGGCAGACGACTTCCACATGTTCAGAAACTGCCCCCTACTGGAAGAATTTTGGAAAGAAGTGGGTAAGACCATGAGCGTAATTATACAGACTCAGCTAACTGTAAGTACAACTTTTACCTTTTTTGGGATTGACGTCACAATGTGTAAGGGGAGATTAACAAAATGTCAGGAAAACCTTCTCTTTGTTTTAGTTGTTCTAGCCAGAAGGGAGATCTGTTTAAAATGGATTAGCCAACTGCCACCTACACATAGTGATTGGATGAATTCTGTCATAAAGATCAACAAACTAGACAGAAAAGGAAACATCAGAAAAAGATTTAAGTATTGGGAAATTTTCGAAAACTATATAAATTCAACATTAAGTTAGTACTTACGGTCCTATGATTAAAGCGAAAACAACATCTGGTAGACAAGTATGATACTTGTCGAGTAGTCTAAAGGCTAGCTCACCCCCGCATTTCCAAACCAAAGTTGGTACTATGTAAGGAACAAGGATACTCCTCTGAAAACCTCGGACAGATGACAAAATTCCCCAACCTCGAGAGACCAAGGGGCAGTGTTGGTAACGAAACCAGAGGCAGAAACCTGAAACCCGAATACATAGAAATTTCGCAATATAAGGATAAAAAAAAAAAAACATTCCCAAATGATGTAGGGCGGTACAGGATGGAACTCTGATGGGAACACTACTACTGACTTGAAGGTGCCCCATGAACGATTTCGCTATCAGCACACACACATTCATTTATTCCTCATTCTGAGGTTCTGACTTAATGCTACCCGTTAGTTGGTTTTCATTAGTCTTGAGGGACGTAGCATTGTGGTCGTTAAACTTTCCCTCTGACCCCCCTCCAGTTAGTATTATCTAAATACATCCCACATCCCTTAGTTTATTTTCAGTGCAGCTCTGTTGGTTAATGCACTTAAGTAAATGTTTTTGCTTTAACTGCAGCATTTAATAATTGTAAATCGTTGTGAAGTTATTGTACCTCCTGCAAAGCCTTGTATGTAATGTGATTCTCTTCCGGAGATCCTCCTCAATAGTAACCCACGTGAAGGATACTGGAGCACTTTGCAAAACGTGTGTATAGTTGGCTGAATTGCTCTGTTGCAGCATTAACATTTTGAGCTAAAATAAAATTCAGATGTTATAACTAAAACATGCGCCCGCCATGCACTGCTTCACTCAAGACCTGTTCTATAACATCATTTAGGACATCACTTATGACATCTCAAATGACATCGTTGATATCATTGATGACATCATCCAATGTCTGCAAGTTTCTTTTACAGTTTACATAGTGGCAGGTAACTGCCGTTCTTTTCTATGTAATTTTGTACAGCCCGGGTCCAGCTAATGGATGTGCTTACCAAACGGATGTTCTCCTAATACGCTATACCTGTGAACAGGTATTGAAGAGGTTATAAATGTTTGCATTCAAGAGTAACTTTTTGTACAGCTGCCAGCTTGTTATTCCATATAGGTACCCTATATAGACGCAGGTAACACTGCAATCTTTCACCTATATCCTTCCCTAAATTACATGCATAACGGTTCATAGGGACTGACCTTTTACCTAGATAAGACCACATTCAGAACGTGGGCTTTTCCCTAGTTCGAAACACATAATTATGCTTGTGGCTTCTTAAAAGCACAGCAGGACTGACAGTAGGACGAACATCTGCATAATATTTGTATGAAGTTCACGCCCAACGTCCTCCTTTAGGCCGATACAGCAAGGTAGGTTCCATGGGGAGACCTGTGGGTATATACACATCACATCTTGCTTTAGGAGAACAGCGGAGACCGTGACTTCCCGACTGACACACTGAGGTTCCTGCATGCAGACCCACCAGCTAGCAGTAGTCTAACATCCCTTGCGGGGTGTCCAACTTGAGACCAGGATGGTGGTCCCATATTCTCTCATTCTCATGTAATGGGTTGACTAAATCCTAGAGGGATTCTTGGCATAACACCTACACAGATGCTAGGTACATCTAGTTAGGGAGGCTTAGTAAAAGTACACACTTTTACCATGTGTTTTACATATTCGTGATTACTGCAAAAATGGTAGAATTGTGTTCGAGGCATGTGGGCTGCTAAATTCATATCTTTTGCATAGATCGCCGCCTAGTGTTGGGTCCGGATGATCGCACATTGTTGTCCTGGAAGAGTCTTCGAAGTATCCTGAGATAGGTGGCTCCTCCCCTGGACTACAGTGCGCATGGGCATCGGCTCCATCCCCAGATTGTTTTTTTCCGCCATTGGGTTCGGATGCGGTCTCGACGTCTCTCTGTCGAAACCGAGAAAACCTACTACTTTAAGGCCAAAAGGCCTTCGTTACCTACGTCGGTATTGTTTGCGTGCGGTCTCGAGTTTATCCCGTCTCTTTGAGGCGGAATCTGCGGAGTCGAGTTACTCTTCGGACATCGAGGCCTTCTCATCGCGGCAAGACCACGACTTTTTCAACATGGACCGGAGCCCATTTAAATACTGTCCCGTCTGTGGGTCCAAATACCCACATATCGACGTGCACCCGGTCTGCAATAAATGCCTCTCGCCGGACCATAACGAGGAGAACTGCATGGCCTGCTCCAAGTTCAGGTCAAAGAAAACGCTCAAGCTTCGGCGCGCGGTGCGCCTCGAGGCCCAGCGGGCGGCACCGGCACCCGATAACATCTTCGACGGCCCAGAAGAAGAGAGCCTACGCCATCATCTTCAAATCTCACCACCGGCGACGGAGGTCGAGGCCGATCCCAAAGAAGACGACGGGATCATGGAGCAAGACCTTGAATACGTCGACGAGGTAGGGGACGACGAAGAAGTTTATGGGGCCGCGGAAGATAGCTCAGGGGATGAGCTATGCCCCGACAGTTATACGGATCAGGCTCAGGTCACGGGATCGCCACTCGGCCTTACCCAAGACCCGGAACCGCAAGCCACGGCCCCGCCTTCAGGCCCGGCCACGGACATTCCTGCGGGGGCTACGCAGCCCATATCTTAACCGAAACTGAAACCAACGGTATCGACTGCACCTAAAATGGCCGACGCCAAATCGAAACCGAAACTACCGGATTCGAGTGCAACTAAGATGGCGGACGTTCCATCTAAACCACCGAAGCCTGCTACCTCATCGGCTCCGTCGACCTCCGGGCCACCGAAGTCGAAGAAGACTGTCGACTCGACAGTGCCGAAGTTATCGGCGGGGGATGCGTCCTCAAAGAAGGCCGTCCGTCAAGGGTCGACCGGAGCGGCGCAGGCTAAGTCTGCAAAAGTCGTCGACAAACCCTCGGTGCCGACGGGGGCACGGTTAGACGGACGCATAGTCGAAGCTGAGTCTACAAAATCCCTCGGATCCAAGAGCGGACCCTCGACTCATAAGTCCAAGGACTCCGTGTCTAAAGCTGCGGCATCGACGTCTAAGCCTCCAAAAGAGCCCCAGAAAGTCGGGGGCGGCGGCCCGTTGGCAGCCTCCTCATCGGCACCAGGTGCCTCGGCGAGTAGCGCATCCCAAATCGCTAGTTCATTGCAACGGATTCGTGAGAAGGCTTCTGCGACGTCGGCCTCCGCGCCGTCGCACCAGAAGTCGCTAGACGTGCCTGCAAAGCCTACTGCCAAGCTTTTATATATTCTGCCGCCGAAGGAAGCACCAAAGGCCTTTGCACCAAAGACGGCGCCAAAGACATCAGACTCTTCCACGTCGGGCGGACTATCGGGTCGACAACACGACTCAGGAGACGAATCTGAGCGTTTTATCGACGCGGACACTGGCAAGTTAACCCTTTATAAGCGAAAAATCACTTCCCAGCCTGTGGAATCCTATGTTATTCCACTAAAGAAGAAAAGGACTACACAGGACATTCCTGCCCTGGTTGAACCTCTCCAGCCTCCGCCCAGGAGAAGTCCAACACCTTCCCCTGAACATTCTGGGGGAGAGGAAGAAGGACTGGATGACCAGTACAGCTTCCCCATCAATGACCCTGATTCACAACAGGATTCCTATGATGACACCGGTGACCAGGGACACCAACCTGTGGGACAAGACCCACAGCTTTTCAGTGCACGGGCATCCCCAACAGAGGATTCTGCAGGATTTCATGCACTAATTGAACGGGCAGCTGCTAATCATGACGTGGACATGCATGCTGACCCAGTGGAGGAAGATTTTCTATTTGACACTTTTTCTGTCTCTGAAAGAACAGTAAAGACACTTCCAATGCTAAAAGGGGTCCTTAAACATGCTGCAGAAATCTTTAAGGAGCCTACCAGAGCGAGAGTGGTCAACCCACGCATCGAGAAGAAATACAGGCCGGCACCTGCAGACCCAGCATATATTCGGGGGCAGTTGCCTCTTGACTCTCTTGTGGTCGCAAATGCCCGCAAACGGGCGAACTCCCAAACGACTGGTGAAGCTCCTCCCCCAGACAAGGAGTCTAAAGTGCTTGAGGCAGGGGGCAAAAGAATAGCTGCGCAGGCTGCCAATTTCTGGCGTATAGCGAACACACAGGCGCTATTGGCACGTTATGATAGGGCGCATTACGACACCCTAGAGCAACTTTTACAACACCTGCCTATGCAGTTTCAAGAGGGTACCAAACTGCTCATAGAGGAGGGAAAACTCATCTCCGACGCAGCAATAAAGTGTGCACTTGATGCCGCAGACACAGCAGCTAGGGCTATTAACACTAGCGTCATGCTAAGACGACAAGCGTGGCTACGCATATCGGGGTTTAAACCAGACATTCAAACAACCATACTCAACCAGCCCGTCAATCCTGATAGACTGTTTGGTCCTGATGTTGACACCACCCTCAAAGATTAAGAAAGACAACGAAACAGCTAAATCTATGGGGGCCCTTCAGTCACAACAATTCCGGGGCAACACTTTTCGTCGCTCAGGTGCACGTGGGGTTACCCGAGGACAGATGGGTCAACAATCACAGTTCACTAGAGGTGGAGCACAGTCCTCGTACCCCAAGCAGAATAAAGGGAGTTATCGAGGAAACAGCACCAGAGGACGTGGCAGAGGAAACAATAACTCCCGTTCCTCTGCCACTAACAAACAGTGACTCCCTGTCACTGCCCCCCGACCATTTAACACCTGTCGGGGGGAGACTCCAGCAATTCCTGCCAGTCTGGACAAACATCACCACAGACAGGTGGGTAAGACAACTTGTCCAGTACGGTTATTGTCTAGAGTTAACGTCCACTCCACCCAACATTCCACCAAGGCAACGACCTATGTCCGCAGAGCACTTGCACTTATTGCAGCAAGAAGTAGTGATAATGCTGCAAAAAGGCGCAATCGAGCTCGTGCCAGTGGAGGAGGAAGGCACAGGGGTCTATTCCCTGTACTTCCTCATTCCAATGAAAGACGGATCCCTCAGACCCATTCTGGATCTACGCCCCCTCAACCTGTATATACTGTCAGAACATTTCCATATGCTTACACTGCAACAGATTCTTCCCTTGCTGAACCAAGGGGACTTCCTAGCAACCTTAGACCTCAAGGATGCTTATTTCCACATACCACTACACCCGTCCCACAGAAAGTACCTCAGGTTCACTATCCAAGGCAGGCATTATCAGTTCAAAGTCTTACCCTTCGGAGTGACCACCGCCCCCAGAGTGTTTACCAAGTGTCTGGCGACGGTAGCGGCGCACCTCAGGAGGCAGAACATACATGTCTACCCCTACCTAGACGACTGGCTCATTCAAGCAAAGTCAGAACAACAGTGCGCCGCGGACATGTCGACCACCATTCACCTCCTTCACAATCTGGGCTTCTCGTTGAACTACCCAAAGTCGCACCTTCAACCGGCACATGTGCGGCAGTTTCTGGGTGCGACAATAAATACCCTGACTGCGATGGCTCAGCCAAACAAGGTCAGAATAGACAGCATACAGTCTCTAATCCAAAGGTTCAGACCGCAACACTCGCTTCCAGCGCGAGTGTTCATGCAGTTGATAGGCATGATGGCCTCCTGCATCTTCATAGTCCCTCACGCAAGGTTGCATATGCGTCCGCTCCAGGAGTGCTTAGCAAATCAGTGGACACAGGCTCGGGGACAATTAACAGACCTAGTGTTGGTTACCGGTCGGGCATACAACTCTCTGCATTGGTGGAATCCACACAACCTTTGCAAGGGCCGACCGTTCCAGGAGCAAGTGCCACAGATTATCCTGACAACGGACGCATCTCTCCAGGGATGGGGAGCTCATGTGCTCACTTACACAGTGCAGGGACTATGGACGACGCAGCAACAGAAGATGCACATCAACTATTTAGAACTGATGGCAATCTTCATGGCGCTCAAGTCCTTCAATGTACATCTATGCAACAAGGTAGTGTTAGTCCGGACGGACAACATGACAGCGATGTACTACATTCAAAAACAGGGAGGCACCCACTCGCCACAGCTGTCTCATCTGGCTCAGAGCATGTGGAAGTGGGCCATTCAGAGGAACATTTTCCTCATGGCAGAACACCTCCCGGGAAAGGACAATCAAATGGCGGATCTGCTCAGCAGATACAGCCATCAAATGCAAGAGTGGGAGTTACATCCATCAGTACTCCGCCCGTACTTCCAGCAGTGGGGTCACCTGGAGATAGACCTGTTTGCCACAAGCGAAAACGCAAAATGCCAACACTTTGCCGCCAGGTTCCCTCACCCACAGTCGCAGGGGAATGCGATATGGATGAACTGGTCAGGCAAATTTGCGTACGCTTTTCCACCAGCACCTCTAATACCGCTGGTGGCGAGAAAGCTCAGGCAGCACTCGATGACACTCATCCCAGTTGCTCCAACGTGGGCACGCCAACCATGGTACACGACGTTTCTGGAACTTTCAGTGGTGCCGCATCAAAGGCTGCGCCTAACACCCAGGCTCTTGACGCAGAACCATGGAGACATTCAGCATCCAGATCCGCAACAGCTCAACCTGGCGATCTGGCTCCTGAAGTCCCGGAGTTTGGCTACCTTCACTTACCTCCAGAATGCATGGACATCATCAAAGAGGCAAGGAAGCCCACTACCAGAGCATGCTATGCTGCAAAATGGAAGCGTTTCG